>NC_068327.1:27532843-28157843 GCF_000147395.1 Oryza glaberrima | reverse complement strand
TGCGCCTGAGATCAGGTGTGCTCGTCGCATGCAACGCACGCCCGCACGCCCGCGCCGCGGAGGGGGTGGGTGGCCAACCGGCGCGTGTATCCGAGACGAGCGAGAGCCCGCGTAGAGCGCGTCCGTGCTTTTCCCGGCGATCACATCATCGCGGAAGGTGGTGGACTGGTGGTGGGCGCGCGCGCGCAGCCACCAAAATCGTCGCTGCTGCTGGTGCCGCCTGCCACTGCCAGTCTCGTCTCGGGCGCGGGTCCCCCCCTCCCCACAAACAATCCCGCTGTCTTTCTCGCTCTCTATCTACCAACGCGATTGAGATAGGAAGGAGAGAGAGAGGAAGAGGAGTCTCGGGTGGTGGCGCCATCGGCGGTGGGACCCGGGAGCCGCTACGGGAGGCGTAGACGACGACCGGGGAGGAGAAGAAGAAGAAGAGGAAGATTAGGCACGAGCAGGAAAAGAATAATTAGCGAGCGCCCGGGTGGTGTACCCATCTGTATTCATCATTTCCGCGATTCCACCCTCTCTCTCTCTGCGGCCGCGCCATTTCTATCCGAGCTCGAGGGTGTGGCCGGGGGGCGACGAACGCCGCTCTCTCTGCCTTCCTCCTTGACCGATCGCTCCCTTCTGACCGCCTTAATATTCTGGAAAGATCGGTTCTTGCCTTCTTGGGCTGCTTCAGGGGCGTGGGAGAGGTTTGGGGTTGGTTCATCTCGCGGGCTTGGGCGGCGGGAGGAGGAGAGGGGTTTTGCTTTGTCTCCTGTTCCGACTCTCCGGTTGATTCCTCCAACTGAGTTCAGGGGGAGTTCTTCAATCAGGAAGGTCTTGACTCTCGACGAGGAGGTTCGTTCATTTCCGAAGTGTTTTTTCTCTTCTTGGTTTATGCTGTTAACGTGTACTGTATTGTTGCTTGATTGGTGTTTATCTCGTATTAATAATCTGAGCTATTAGGATCCTTTTGTTAACAAAGTGAGGCTTTTTTGATGGTTTCGATGAACAGTGAACCTCAGCTTCCTCGGGTGTGACTTGTGATTTGGTACTTTAGTATTGGGTAGTTTAGCTGTCTGCCTTCTCCCGTCCTGTTCGTTCCCTGGAGACCAAAACCTTACCTTTGTTTCTTTGTATTGTTTCAGTTTGCACGTTTTAGGTCCATTCCTTAATACAAAAAGGGGTTAATTTTGCATTCTTCTCTGCTCCTTCTTCATTCTCCTTGTATGGTAGTCGATCTGGTTGGGGTTTAAGCCTCATGATCAGAGAATTCTGTAGAATTGAATGGTTCTTGTGCTTCAGTGCTTGTGTTAGGCTCCTTCCAGAAAATCTCTTGCAAGATTCAGGTATGCTGCCTTGGTACAGTTGGCAATGTGAAGTGACAACCTTAGAATATACTACTTCCTCCATCCCAAAATATAAGCATTTTTGAGGTTGGCACGGGTATTAAGAAACTAGGTGAGAATGATTGAAGAATGTGTGTGATTAGTTGAAAAGAGAAAGTAGGTGAAAAAGAATGGTTGTGATTGGTTGAGAGGAGAAGGTAGGTAAAAATAGCTTCATTTTGGGACAAAATACTGTGCTAGAAATAGCTACATTTTGGGACGGAGGTAGTACTAATTTAGTATTAGTGTGCCCTTTGTCTTATCAGGCGATTCACTTCTGTACCAATATATGAAATTGGCCCGTAGCCTTGAAAAAGCACTATAGTTTTGAAACAATTTTGTTTGTCAAGTTCTTAATGCTCTTCCTGTGACAATACAAGAAAGTTGACAAGAATCTAAAACGTACAACTGACCACATATGCATTTGCTCAGGAAGATGAAATAATATTGCGAGCTATACTAATAAACTGATAACATCATAACACCACTTTTACACCTATCCAGTGGGTGCTTAAAGAATTGAATACAATGGTTTTGACCAATTAGTTGGCTTCAACCTACGGTAGGAATTCAACTGAAAGGTGTAAATTCTGTTAATTGATCAACAATATAGCAGTATGTTGACCTAATTAGTCGATTTTTGGCAACACTGGGAGACTGGGAGTCAGGCTTGGGTGTGTATCTAGCTAGAACTTCTGTGTGTGCAAAGGATGTATCCTGACCTATTTGGAATCAGCCATTTTTTATACGTTGTACAATTTATCTGCAAATTTATATTAGCAAACACTTTTTTCAATAGCACGCAAAAGGCTCGCATGCCATTTTTTATTTATAAAAGATGAAAAAATTAGCTACAGCAACAACCACGCCCCATGATAAGATGGGTGATGATACAGCATGGGGTAGTTGCTAGAGGCTTTACTAAGATAAACAATTTATTAAATGTCCAAATGTTATCTTCTCTTTATTTTAGCTTGTTTAAAGTGAATAGTATCTACTAGAACAAACCTTTTTACAACAATTGATAGTTCTCATCAAAGAAAACACAATTGATTTTCCCTTGATTCATGACCACTAAAAACTTTGAGAATCAACATTTGTTTGATTGAATTATCCTATCCTAAATCGAGAAAAAATAATTATGCATGTCCTTCCTACTTTGGTAAGATGCACTTTGATTTGATCCGGTTATTACCTTCTGTGCTGAAACAGTTCAAGGTTCTTGGATTAAAGATTGGCAGTCATTCATCGTGGATGGAGAATAGGAACAAAGAAGATATGGGTCCATCCCAGCGTAATTCTTGCCCTAAGGTAGAATGCTGAATTACTCCCTCCTTTTTACTAATATTTTAACTATCGTTCAAGCATAAATTCTGTGGCTATTTGCCACTTTCATGCAAGCGAAAGCACTCTTGCAAATGGTGGGGCAGTAACGCTCGTTCCCGTGATCCCAATTTTTTGGCCCTTTGTGGCATGGTGATGGTGTCATGTGAAGCTAAATGCTAGTGACCGTTGAAGTTGTAACATTAATATAAATATCATCATGTAAAAGGAGAAGAATGAATCCTCATATTGCAAGCTTTCAAACCTGACTCTCAAGAGACAACTCGATTTTCTGGGAATGGTGGAATATCTAGACTGAATAATAGAGTTTATTCTCATTATCTAGTGTGTCATTGTAAAAAAATTATGTATTCGTCCTATCCATTTCATATTCCCCATTATTTGTATGTTTCTTATTCGATTGTTTTGCTCTGTTAGGTTCACAGCTCAATGTGCAGTGAGCTGACAATGATGTTAGATAAAGTCTCCTCTATTCTTCCATTAATTGAGGCAGCTCGACCAGGATGTAAAGCAGGTATACAGGAATTATGCAACCTATACAATATAGTTGAGAAAGGGAAACTCATAATTCAGCACTGCGTTGAATGTAGCAAGCTCTACTTGGTAAGTTAATTCTTGTGTTTATTGGAAACTAAGAATATGATATCCTTCATTTATTACTGATTTGCTAATTATTATTATTTTACCATTTAATGATTGTGTGTATGTATTTGTGTTCAGGCTATTACTGGAGAGGCGATTGTATCTCGGTGTGAAAGGATCAGAGACTCACTTAGGCGGAGCTTGTTCCTGATTGAGAACATGGTCCCACCAGCACTAGCTAATCAGGTTAGTTCATTTTGTGATCTTTGTTGTTTTACTCTATCATGTCAGCCTCACAAACTCAAAGTCATTATACTGTTTATAAGTTAAATAACAATTTTTTTTTGCTTCCCTCATGTGCATGAATTGCTATATAGCTTTTCTTTTGGCCAGTAAATAAAAGCAATACTGAAAGATATCTAGTATTCTTGGAATTTGATTTTGTCTTCTCCAAATAACTGAGTTTTCAAAGGTCTCCAGACCTACTTCTGTAAAGTAATATGATTTAACTTGAAATACTAGTAATTTATAGAAGCACCTGCAATAAGCAGCAAATTGATCAAAACATGCTTCTTATAACTTGCAGTTAGAGGATATATCACTTTTATCATGGAATTCTGTGTATTGCTATGATATCTTTCTTGCAACTACTTCTCATTTGCTTGATTGTTTATGAAGTTACTTTTTCTCACAGATTGTTGACGTCCATGATGATCTTGGGGACATAAAATTTGTTATTGATCCCACAGAAGAAGAGGCTGGCAAAACCATTTTAGAGATGCTTCGGCAATCTGATGTGACTGAAGAACTTGAACTAGAGACATTCCTGCAGGCAGCTTCAAACTTAAACCTGACATCTCCTAAATCTATGCTAATTGAACGAAGGGCTATCAAGAAACTGCTTGACAAGATTAGCGGTACTGATCCCAAAAAGGAGGGAGTTCTTAAGTTCCTTCTATACCTTGTTAAAAAGTATGGAAAAAACATAAAACCAGAAACTGGTGAGCGGAAGGAAAACATGCAATCTGAAAGCCAGTCTTCGACTCCAAGCTCAAGTTTTGTTAGTGATACCAGCACTCCTGGAAAGTGGTACACACCCACAGACATCCAGAGGAATGAGGATCAGACTAGTATGTCAGGAGCAGCCACACCACCTGCAGAGTTCTGTTGCCCAATATCAACAAAGTTAATGCGTGATCCTGTCATAATAACATCTGGGCAGACTTATGAAAGAGAAAATATTGAGAGATGGTTTAGGGAGGGATATGATACCTGTCCCAGGACACATATAAAGCTAGAAAATTTCGCGATGATTCCAAATACTTGCATGAGGGACCTCATTTTCAATTGGTGCAAAGAGCATGGTTTCATAATCTCAGATATTCTCCCTCCATCCAAAAATGCATACAGTTACTTGCCGGAGCAATTGCATGGTTACTCCATGTCAAGTCTGCACAATGTTTCAGTACCTCTAATTGCTGGAAAAGTCAGGGATTTTGTGATTGACCATAGCACTTCATCTGTTGCATTATCTGAGGCCAGTTATATGTCAGATTCATATCATGTGCGGGACATGGAGGAACCGAAAGATAGTTTTTCTCAGTTCTCTTGGAGTGCGGACTATCAAGAGTGTTTGTCTTTTCGCAACTTCAACCAGGACAAGTTCCTAAGGTTCTTTTACGAGCTGTCGAAGCTCCCATTGGAACTCCAAGACAGGTCCATTGGTGATTTGAAGATCATTCTCAATGAGGAAAATGAGGCTTCATGTGCTATGGTTTCCAATGGATTTGTAGAGGCATTCTTTGATTTCTTAATGAATGAAGATGGAAGCTACAGTATGCAAGCTCAGAAAGTTGGATTTCAGTTCTTTCGTGTTTTTCTTTCCAATAGCAGGTAACCACATTTCCTCTGACAAATGTGTTCCTTTCATCAGTCTTATATTGAAGATCATTTGCTCTCATAGCTCACAATCAGAATGAAGGTTTTTTAACAACATATTTCTTTGACGTACAGGACTAATATTCTACACATGAATGAAGAAGCATTCCGTCTATTTGCATCCTTTATTGATTCTGAGTTAAAAACCGAAGCTTTGCTGACACTTCACGAGCTGGTTCAACACCTGAGTTGTCGACAATCCCATTTGATGGCCTCTATTATCACTCCTTTATTGGAGTCTGAAGATGCCGAGGGTCTCGAGCTTTGCCTGAAGATTGTCTGCAATCTTTCATCTGATTCGGATGTAAAACCATACCTAATTTCACTGGGAATTGTCTCAAGATTGTCACCCATTCTTTCTGAAGGAACCTTTGCTGAGTGTTGCTTGGAGATTTTGCGGAACCTGTGTGATGTGGAAGAAGCCACAGTGCTTATTACAAAAACTGATCGATGCCTTGGTTCCGTTGCAGAATATCTGGACACTGGAAGCCCTAAAGAACGAGAGCATGCAGTGGTTATCCTTTTAGCAGTATGTTCCCATAGTTCTGAGGATTGTTTACTTGTAATGAAGGAAGGTGTAATCCCTGCCCTTGTGGACTTGTCAGTAAATGGAATTGATGAAGCAAAAGGTTGTTCAATGAAGCTACTTCATCTTCTCAGGGATCTGAGGCGAACCGACCAGTTGAACAACTCATGTTCACAAGAAGTGGTTGTCACAGATGTAGTGGAGGGTCCTCCTGACAGTTCAATTCACAAGCAGCCAATACCAAAGTCATCTCGTTTTTTCCAAAGAAAGTTGAACATTTTCTCAAAGCCCCGGTCACTTACGCTATTCTGAAAACTGGCAAAGATCGATCGAGTTAGTAGTCCTTGTATATTTTATAACACTAACAGTTCTTTTGTATAGGGTGGTAGAGGCTGTATTGTCCAAAGGAAATGCTTGATGAGATGATCTTTTTCATCCTCATGTATTCCAGTAGAGTTTGATCAACTATTGTGATGCATCTTGCAGATTGCAGTTGTTTTGCATCTTGCTGCGTGTAAAAAGTAGGCTAGATATAGTTTTTGTATTTTTGTACTCTGCTGTAGTGCTGTTCCATTGACAGCTGGAAAGCCTGAAAACAAGGTTTTGTTTATCTTATCTGAAGTTCTGAAGAAAGCAGAACTGGTGATCCATCCCTTTGTTGACTGTTACCTTTCCTTTTTTTTCCCCCTTTTATAGCTGGTATACACTGGCAGAGGTATCAGCTAATTCGGCCAAAGTCAAATAGGACCGGATTATTATTTAGATCTAACTTTCCAACATGAATGGTAATTTCGACTGGACATTGGATTAGTGTGGTAACTTGAGGCTTATTAATCATCTCTTTGGGAACTTACACCCTTTTTCTTTATCAAATTATAAAATTTCTCATCCATGGCTAGCGCCAGGATGATTCAAGGTGGTGCCGGCTCCTATCCCGTTGGATCCTTATGGAGAGAGGGGAGGAGGAAGAAGCAGAGGAAAAGAAGTAGGGGGCGTTGAGGAAGAAGAAGGATCCTTATGGAGCTTATGGAGAGAAGTAGGGGCACCAAGGAAGAAGAAGGTGAGCCTCCCTTTCATATTAATCCTGTAAATGACGGTTATCTAAATATAATCTTTTTCCATGTTATATCAAGGATATACAAACAACCCATACAACAACACTCTTTTATAGTAATCTAAATTTATTTCGATAAATGTCTATATGATCGTCCGGTGACCAACAAATGGCAATCTTCTCTCTTCTTTTTCTCTCCTCTTCACCTAATAAAAAAAAATCCATGTGGCATCTACTACTTAGATGCTGATATCACACCATAGGTTCCTGAAGAGGGAAGGTAACATGACTTCAATACTAATTTATGATAATTCCCGTTATCAACAGCTACACTAAAAAAAATATGACCGCAATGCAAATTCTAAGGTAGGAGTGAGAGGCCCCTTTGATGCTCTTAGGAGGGTGAAGGCTGGTTGGCGGAAGGGTGCCGGTGCGGTAGAGTTCACATGCTAGCGTAAGCTATTTGGTTTTTTTTTTTTTTTTTGGGGGGGGGGGGGGGGGGTGGGTTGCGGTGTTAGGGAGGGAGGGGAGGCTGTGGGTGAAAGGCTAGCTAGGCGCCTTTGGGTATCGCTTTCCCTCTTGGGGCCATTGTCATGAAGCCTACCCTCTTTCTCTCCCAGGAGGATGCTTCGGGTGAAAACTAGGTCCAATCCGTTGGATGGGTGGCGGCGGTGCTTCTAGCGTTGTGATATCCCTAGAGGCGTCGTCTAGGAGGTCATGTTTCTGTCTCTTCTCAGCTCCATTTTGTCTGACCTTCAGCGGTCCTCTTAGATGTTGCCACCGGGGTTGCGCGAGGGACGAGTGGATCCTTCTTCTCTCTTGCCCTCCCCCTCGTCAACCTCTTTGTGTAGAGACGTCTGTGAGTTTGTTGGTGGCCAATAGCTTGGAGTTGAGGTTGGGCAGTGTGCGTATGCCCTGTTGTGAGCTGTTGCGACCGACAATGCATAGTGGCGGTTGACTCGGTATTAGTTCTTTCCTCAAGCTAATGTTTGGGAGTCGTCGGTTTTGTGGTGGTGTGCTTTTTCCTTTTTACTGATTGTTACCTTATAGAGTTGTAATCTTGTACTCCTGTTTGGTGTGGTTCGTTTCAAAAACAATGCAAAGTTCTCCTGGTCAGCTGGAGCTGTTCTGTACCCCTCTGAAGATGTCTACCATCACCACAAAGCAAGACGCGATCATGCCAGTCTCTTTTGCATTCCAGATCAATCGTTGAGTGCACAGATTCTCTGAATCTGTCTCGAGCAATCGCTTGGAAGACTGCACATTTGTTCCCTTGTTCCTTTTGTCATCCCACTATCGCTAACAAAAACCATAGTTATGTCAGCTTCACTCATCATGATGATGGCTCAGCTAACCCAGCACAGGTGTAGCTCACTGACTCGAGGCCGCCGGGCCGTCAGTTCAATCGTACGTTCACCGGATGAGTGGAACCTTTGGCTGCACCATCAGTCCATCCCTTTCCGAATTCTCCTGAATCAGGTTCAGGCACGCAAGCACATTCTCATTCTGAAATCTTGTCACGTGCGCTATTGAATTCCATAAGCAGTATGGTTCAAATAAAAAAGAACAATTAAGAATAGAACAACATCGTCTCTACTCTAATACCATATTGAGTTTTATGTGCAGATTATATCCATCAGATGACATGAAAATCTTTGGTAGTTTTGAATTTCATTTCGTGGTGGTTCTGAATTTTCAGTTGGTGCCACAAGATCTGCTCCTGAGTGCTCATTTGCACCAACAATGGACGAGAAGCAAGTGGGGGCAATAAAAGTCGCAGACACACTTGAACCTTCCTGACGCCCATTCCAGTTATGGCCACATGGGGGCTACACTGCCGCTACTACAATGTACAATCCTGTCCAATCTGGCGAACGTTGATTGTGTCCTCTTCTTCCCTTGCATGCAAATATGCAATGCTTTGCCCAATTGCCCAAGCCCAGGTGCAGCGCACGGTGACCCGGGCATGTCTTCGTTTTCTTCCTCTGGGTGCAAAGGCATCAACGCAGCATCCACCAGCGCCATGAACACGATGAGATCCGTGTCACTCGCCTATGCCGCTAGCTTGACCGCCGGTGCCCATTCCCCTGCACTGTCAACTGTCAGAGCGCATGCGCAAAACGGGCAGATCCGTCGTATTTGCAGTAGTAATTACACTTGCAATTGCATTCGCAATTTGCACCGCACACGGATTTGGCAGATTAAGGTGTTGACGTGTTGTTTGGTTTGATCAGTGTGCTCTCGCTCGCACTATCACACATGGCTGGCCTGGATTTTTCACAATTTAGTCCTTTTAAAAAACTTATTTTGTAAATATACTTCTGAAAAAACTTATCTTAAAAATAGTATTTTTTTGGACGCTAGAGCCACTGGCGACGTCGTCCAACGAGAGGGCGCCAGCCTCTCTGGCGTCGTCCTCCTGCCACCGTGGTGGGTTGGCGCTGAGGTGGCAGGAGGGCGGCGCCAACCCGGCATTTTTTCTCTCTAGTGTAGAGGAGAGAGATGTGCATCCTTCTTTATTATTATTATTATTATTATTATTATTATTATTATTATTATTATTATTATTATTATTAAAGGAATAGAAAAAGGAGCCTCCACATTCGCTCTCATGGCCTAGAAATTCTCACATTAATCGGAGAAAAAGAAAAAACAGAGTCCATATAGAAATACAATTTAGAAATAGCTTAAATTCGAAATTAAAAAATAAGAAATATTAGAATAGGATACTAGAGTCCATATAGAAATACAATTTAGAAATAGTTGAAATTCGGAATTAAAAAATAAGGAATATTAGAAGAGGAGACTACAGTCCATATATAAATACAATTAGGAAATAACCGAAATTCGGAATTAAAAATAAGGAATATTAGAAGTAGAGTATATAGTCCATATAGAAATACAATTAGGAAATAACTGAAATTCGAAAAAGGAGCCTCCACGTTCGCTCTCATGGCCTATAAATTCTCACATTAATCGGAGAAAAAGAAAAGACAGAGTCCATATAGAAATACAATTTAGAAATAGCTTAAATTCGAAATTAAAAAAATAAGAAATATTAGAATAGGATACTAGAGTCCATATAGAAATACAATTTAGAAATAGTTGAAATTCGGAATTAAAAAATAAGGAATATTAGAAGAGGAGACTACAGTACATATATAAATACAATTAGGAAATGACTGAAATTCGGAATTAAAAATAAGGAATATTAAAAGTAGAGTATATAGTCCATATAGAAATACAATTAGGAAATAACTGAAATTCGGAATTAAAAATAAGGAATATTAGAAGTAGAGTATAGATTCCATATAGAAATACAAGTAGGAAATAATAGAATTTTGGAATACAAAATAAGGAATATTAGAAGTAGAGTATAGAGTCTATATAGAAATACAATTAGGAAATAATAGAAATTTAGAATTATAAATAAGGAATATTAGAAGTGGAGTATAGATTCCATATAGAAATACAATTACGAAATAATAGAAATTTGGAATTAAAAATAAGGAATATTAGAAGTAGAGTATAGAGTCCATATAGAAATATAATTAAGAAAAAAAAAGAAATTCGGAATTAAAAAAAAAGGCAATATTAGAAGTAGAGTATAGAGTCCATATATGAATTTAAAACTAACTAAAATTTGGAATAAAAAAAATAAAATTAAAATTAGAGTTTAGATTCCATATAAAAATACAATTTATAAATAACTAAAATTCGAAATTAAGAAAAACATGGGAAGAAGAGTTTAAAGTCAATATAGGAATACAATTTAGAAGTAAATGAAATTCGAAATTGAAAATTAAAGAATATTGAAAGATAAGTTTAGAGTACACATAGAAATATAATTAGAAATAATAAAAATTCAGAAATAAAAATAAATAATATTGGAAGAAGATCATAGAATCTATATAGAAATACAATTTACAGAAAATTCAGAATTAAAAGAACACATATTAAAAGACGAGTTTAGAGTCCATATATGAATATATATAATTTACAAATAACTAAAATTTGATATTAAAAATAATTAATAACTAACACGTATATAAAATACAATATGAATATTACACATTAGTAGTTTTGTAAAGTTATTGCAAAATTTAAAACTATGTTGTCATTTTAATATATTTAAATAATATAATGAGAAAACATATATGCTATTATATGAGAGAAAATATAATAATGCTAGCCACGTAATCTGCGCGGGCCACCATGCTTGTTATTATTAAAGTAATAGAAAAAGGAGCTTCTACGTTCACTCTCATGGCCTAGAAATTCTCACATTAATCGGAGAAATAGAAAAGGCAGATTCCATATAGAAATACAATTTAGAAATAGCTAAAATTCGAAATTAAAAAATAAGGAATATTATAATAGTAGACTAAGTCCATATAGAAATACAATTTAGAAATAGTTGAAATTCGGAATTAAAAAATAAGGAATATTAGAAGAGGAGCTAGAGTCCATATAAAAATACAATTAGGAAATAAATGAAATTCGGAATTAAAAATAAGGAATATTAGAAGTAGAGTATAGTGTCCATATAGAAATACAATTAGGAAATAAATGAAACTTGGAATTAAAAATAAGGAATATTAGAAGTAGAGTATAGAGTCCATATAGAAATATAATTAGGAAATAATAAAAATTTGGAATAAAAAATAAGGAATATTAGAAGTAGAGTACAGAGTCCATATAGAAATACAATTAAGAAAAAATAGAAGTTCAGAATTAAAAAATAAGGAATATTAGAAGTAGAGTATAAAGTCTATATAGGAATTTAAAATTAACTAAAATTTGGAATAAACATAATAAAATTAAAAGTAGAGTTTAGACTCTGTATAAAAATACAATTTACAAATAACTAAAATTCGACATTAAGAAAAACATGGGAAGAAGAGTTTAAAGTCAACATAGGAATACAATTTATAAGTAACTGAAATTCGAAATTAAAAATTAAAGAATATTGAAAGATGAGTTTAGAGTCCACATAGAAATACAATTAGAAATAATAAAAATTCAGAAATAAAAATAAATAATAGTGGAAGAAGAGCATAGAGTCTATATAGAAATACAATTTACAGAAAATTCGGAATTAAAAAAAGAAATATTAAAAGACGAGTCTAGAGTCCATATAGGAATATATATAATTTATAAATAACTAAAATTTGATATTAAAAATAATTAATAACTAACACATATATAAAATACAATATGAATATTACACATTAGTAGTTTTGTAAAGTTATTGCAAAATTTAAAATTATGTTGTCATTTTAATATATTTGAATAATACAATGAGAAAACATATATGTTATTATATGAGAGAAAATATAATGATGCTAGCCGTGTAATCTGCGTGGGCCGCCATGCTAGTTATTATTATTTAAGTAAAGTCCATCACCAGTCCCTAAACTTGTACCGCTGTGTCATCCCTGTCCCTAAACTTGCAAATCGACCGTTCAGGTCCTCAAACTTGTTCTACTGTGTTATCCCGGTCCCTATACTTGCAGATCACTCGTTTAGGTACTCCAACTTGTTCAGTTGTGTCACCCCGGTCCCTAAACTTTGATTTGAGTATCATCTGGGTCAAATAGGACGGTCTAAAGACTTTGTATTTAAAAATAATTCATAATTTTTTCACGTGAACTCTAATAAAGACAAACTTTATATCAAATTTGTAGCCATCGACACGATCTACATCTTTGTAGTTGATTTTTTTTATTTTAAGTCATTTTTTGTCCCAAAATGTAATTTTAAAATTAAAATTTCAAAATTATAAACATGCAACAATATTTTGGGACCCTAAACAGTTTTAATTCAAAAACTTTTCAACTACAAAGTTATAGGTCACGTCGAGGGCTACGATTTTGATATAAAGTTTGTCTTCATTAGAGTTCACATGAAAAAGTTATGAATTATTTTTTGATATAAAGTTTTTAGACCGTCCTGTTTAGGGACTGGGGTGACACAACTGAACAAGTTGGAGGACCTAAACGAGTCATCTGCAAGTTTAGGGACCGGAATGACACAGTTGAACAAGTTTGAGGACCTGAATGATCGATTTGTGAGTTTAGGGACCGGGATGATACAACGGTACAAGTTTAGGGACCGGTGAAGGACTTTACTCTTATTATTTTTTTCCACACTTAGTAGCACACAAGAACCAACCGTAGAAAAATTAAACTCAAATACATGAAATATGTGACTTGTTTCAAAGCTATACCGACCCCCCCCCCCCGGGCGCGCATGCTCTTCCTGCTCTTCGTTATTTTGGTTTTTCCTATAATAAAAAAACAGATTAGATTTCGAACACTTTTAGCCTTTTTTTTTTACATCTTTTACATCATTAAAAAAAGTTATGGTCTGTGTTTTATTTGTTACATTTGGGTGTCATTTTTTAAAACAGGCGTAACTTTCTCATGTGGACTCAGAATCAGGCAAATAATATATCCACAGACATTTACAGAAAAAGTTACATCCGATTCTCCCCGGCTTTGCTGAGTCTGGCGAAATTATAATATCTAAATTCCACTTGCAAGATTGTATTTTCGAGGCGAGAAGCTTTTCGATAGAGTTTGAAAAATTTTACAGGTCACATATTTCATACATTTGAGTTTAACTTTTCTATGGTTGATCTTGTGTGCTCCTAAGTGTGAAAAAATATCAAAAATAAAAAAAATTAGGGGGAGGGTGCCAGCCACATTGGCGCGCTCCCCCTACCACACCTCAGTGCCAACCCACCACGGTGCCAAAGAGGCTGGCGCCCTCCTGTTGAACGACGGCGCCAGCGATACTGATGCCCATAAAGGACCATTTTCAGGATAAGTTTTTTTCAGAGGTCTATTTATGAAATAAGTGTTTTTAAAGGACCAAATCATAAAAAATCCAGCATGCCTGGCTGCATCGATGCTTTGGATTAGCCAAGTTAGCCACTGCTCCGAGTTTACACCACTCCCACTACACTTGTATTACCAGGGACGGCTTTGAGCTCCTGCAGTTTGTTCGTCAAAACCGCTGCAGGTTTCGCTTTTGCCCTGTACTACTATACTCGTGTGCCTTTCCCTGATCTGCCTGCCAGGAGGCCACAGGATACGATTCCGCAAAAATCTGTTGATCTGCTCGCTCCTTGATAGCTGGAGCGCAGAATAAGAGAGACGCAGTGACGACGAGTCACTGCAGCCTATAGTTAGTAGTCCTCCCTCCGTCTTAAAAAAAGACAAACTCTGACTTTCCATGTCCAACTTTAATTGTCCATCTTATATGAAATTTTTTATAATTTGTATTTTCATTGTTTTTAGATGATAAAGCATGATTAATATTTTACGCATGACTTATCTTTTTATTTTTTTCATAATTTTTTCAAATAAGACGGACGGTTAATAGTTGGGCACGAAAACCAGGTTTGTCTTTTTTTTTTTTTTTTTGACTGAGGGAGTACTGTACTAGCCCTGATGGAGAGCGAGAAAAATTGCACGATATGGGTCGGTCGGTCGCTGCGCTGCTGCCACCGCGCGCCGCCGCCTCCTTTTCCCCCGGGGGGCCTCTCTAGTGGTGCCATATCGCGTGGAGCCCCCGGCCGCCTCTTTCTCTCTCTCTCTGTGCCCAAGTTCAGTGCACCGCCACCGATCAGGAGAAGCGTGCTGTCGCTGGCGAGTGCATGATCCTGCAGCTAGCTAAGCTAGCAACACACGCTTTGGCTTTCGCGCGGCGTAGCGGACGTACGCGCGCTACCAATGGTGGTGGTGGAGATCGATCGACATGTTGTTGCGCCGTGATGGCGACCGCGGGCGCGGGCGGGGGGTGAAACGCCACGGGTTTTGAGGGCTCGCGTCGCGGCCCAAGGATTTTTCTCGTCAGATTTATCGTTTCTGTAGTGGGCGCGCGGCCGTGACCGCGAGAGGAGAAGGGGCGTGTCCCCGCGCCCACTACGGCACTACCCGGTGCCGACACCGTGTGATTTCGTAGCATATCGCGGCGGAAGAGATGTTTCGGTGGAGACGTGGCGGTGGTGGCGGTACGCCTGTACACAACACTATATACGCCGTTGAAAATGACTTTTGTTGGTGTAGTGCTACTATCTGCAGCCTCCGTGGACGGTTAGTTACCCTGTAGATGTATTCATGGCAGTGGATAGGGATACTGGTACTAGTGTCCACCTCTAATTCTTTTGGAGTTTTCTCTTCTTCATGGAAAGATCTGTCGGGTACTGGGCGGGTTTTTGAAAAGACGGCTATACTGGAGGGACCGTAGGATCAGATTTTCAAAACATTAATGGCTACCTTGGCAGCTTGTACTGCTAACAGTATGTACTTTCAGTAGAATACGAGGAGCAGAGGACCGAACCGATGATCAGGACTCAGGAGGCTGAGAATTCAGGAGGATCGAATTTATCATCAGGAGTATTATAATGTTCCACGCTGTTACTACGGTTACAATTATTTCCTACTCTAATCGGTTGAGAACTTAAGATATGGCTGACAGGCCGTAGAAAAGTTGAACGAAGCAGCTAGTAGAACTTGAAGTAGTACATTATTAGCAGTTCAAAAAGCTAAGGATGAAAAATGAACTACGATGATTAAAGAAAAACCCAAAATCAAATCTATAATTAAGTATTAAATATCAAACTTTGGTTATGGTTGATAAACCAACAAGCAGATGGTGAGAGCAGGCATTTGAACAGCAATAATTGAATAAAACAATACACACATTAAAAATTTACAATATGAAACAAACACTTTTGCCATAATAAATCACTCAACAATTCCCTGTTATTAAAACCACCACGTTCAAATGGCCCATAAAGACTATTTTAGGTGAGCTATTAAACCCTTGAAAATGTAAATTTTCTCAAGGCCTGTTTGGAACACATGAATTCTATATTCTATCGGCAAAATACCGTATAAAACATTTCATGCCTTCTTTGAAATGTGGGAGGCTATTTATATACTTCTAGAATTGAATTGATTTCTATGTAAGTCTATATATATTTTTAGTATGATTTGAAATCCTATGTTTTTCCTTCAAATATCCTTCAAGTCAAATTCAAATTATTAGTTGTGATCTCCACAGGAATCGGGAGACCGATTCCCCGGTCCACCCTAACGCGCGCCGGCCGATCTATGGCCATGGGCCCCTCTCACGCAGCGCAATAATAAAAAGGGGGAGTCGTCGGGCACGCGAACGAAGGTTCGCCGTGCATTCGGACTCCCCACAAAACCCTAATCCCTCCGATCCGGGAAGCGCGCTGAAGTAAGGGGATAGCTCACTACCGCTGTCGTCATCCTCACTGACGCCGCCGACTCCACACCATTGCCATGGCCGCGTCAAGCTCCAAGAGTGAGGCTATGGACTTCTCCATCCCTCTCTCTCTCCGTTTCTTCCCTATAAGGTCAACCATACTTTTAATCCTATGAGGTAGCAAAATCTCTAAGACGGTACCTAGTGATCCTAGAATCCTAAGTCCTAACACAAAGGAGACCCAGTTGGCATGTTGCAAATAGAAGAGCCTCAGGAGAGCTGGAATTCCTGTTCCCACAGCCGTGACATTGTACCTTGCCCTTATCCAGACAGCTGTGGAGAGACCAAAGATGCATCAGACAGAAGAAAGGGAAAAGAGAACCACCCGAAAGGATAGCAGATAGCTACCCTTCACAGGGACCTATCATTCCCGGGCCCTAGTTTTGGAAGCCAACAAACTTGATGAAGACCATGCTGATGGACCCATATGATTGCTCCTGGCAAGATTCCCAACCTTCACCATAGCTCTTGTGAGAAATTTCAAACATGCATCAATATCAAATTCTTACTCTCCCATCTCTAAATATAAGGAATTTTGGTGGGATGTGTACTAATCTAATTTCTTTTTTGGGGCATCCAGCTCCTGTGCATATTCTTAAAAATTAGTATCAATCAACAACAGTTCTTTCCTGAAGTTTTTTTTTACATGACTCAAATTTTTTTAAGGTTGTCAATCAACAGCAGTGGGTGGTGGAGCCATAAATTTTACGAGGCCTGATGAGCCTAAACAGAAAAAGTTGTTGGTCTACCAGAAACTGAGCAAATTCTCGGCGTTTTTCCATTAGAGGATGTCGCTTTGCCTCAATAGCTCGAGAGCATGAAGCCCAGGCAGCCGCCCACCTAGATCCACCCTTTGATCAACAGGAGAAGAAAAATGACTTGAGCTGTTTTATGGTGCTTGAAAGCCATATGGCCTATCCATTGGATGCAATCCAACTCTCCACAATACAATATCAGTTGCAAGGTCAATTCCGGATCGTAAGCGCACAATCTGTAGAGCATGCGGTTTTAATGTGCCCACGTCGGTTTAATTAGCTTTTTAGTGAGTGTAAAAACTCCACTGAGATATACCAATGGCGGTCAGTCTCCTGACTTATTGCCACTAATTGTATGCCACATCCGATTCGGATGAAAGTAATGTGTCAAAGCTCGAAGTCGATTTGCTGGCAGGTTGAGTCTGCATCAAAACAAAAGTTTGAGTGCCCGTAATTATGCACGTAAGGTGAGATGCATCATTAAACAGTGGATCGATGATGAAAATCTGACGAGTAATCAGCTGTGCAGTAATCCGGTCTACCTCAATCAAGGTCTGGGGAAAGGATATATAGGCTGGATCCTTGATGGGAATGCCACATCTTTGGTTACTTTGGAGTGATAGACTGATAGCTTAACAAGAGTTGGTGACACGGATGCAACAAACAGAGGATGGTGGAGTCTCCAGTTTGTTCTCCCGTGTTCCTTTAAATTGTACTCTACTCTCTCCGTCCCATTTTAAATAAATACAACCATATTTTTTCGTGTCCAATTTTGACTATTCGTCTTATTTAAATTTTTTTTAAAAAGTTTGAAAACATAAATCATACATAAAATACTATTCATATTTTATCATCTTATAACAATAAAAATACTAATTATAAAAATATTTAAATAAGACGGATGATCAAAGTTAGACTCAGAAACTCATGGTTGCAGTTAAAATAGAATAGAGGAGTATCATTTTTCTTAAAAATAAAAAAAAAATCTAGAACGGACCAAGCCGGAGTGAAATGCATTTAAATGGGGACACCATATAGCGCGCAACTCCCTCTGTTCTGTTTAGGCCCTGTTTAAATCCACCGGCAAAATTTTTCACCGTGTCATATCTGTTTGGATACATGCATAAAATATTAAATATAAACGAATAAATAACTAATTACACAGATTGTTTGTAAATTGCGAGACGAATGTTTTGAGTCTAATTGCTCCATGATTTGACAATGTGGTGCTATAGTAAACATTTGCTAATTATGTATTAATTAGGCTTAATAAATTCGTCTCGCGGATTACAGGCGAATTCTATAATTTGTTTTATTATTAGTCTATGTTTAATACTTCAAATGTGTGTCCGTATATTCGATGTGACACGCCAAAACTTTTTACCCATGGATCTAAACACAGACTTAGATACCTAGATGGTAGTAGTACTCTAGTACTCCATCCGTCTCTAAATATTTGACGCTGTTGACTTTTTTAAACATGTTTGACCGTTCATCTTATTTAAAAAATTCAAGTAATTATTAATTCTTTTTTCTATCATTTGATTCATTGTTAAATTTACTACTACTACTCAAGTTATTGAATAATGTTCACAAAAGTTTTTAAATAAGATGAACGGTCAAATATATTTAAAAAGGTCAATAGCGTCAAATATTTAGAGACGAATGGAGTATTGTTTAAGAACGGAGGTATCAGTGCACCGGTACACTCAATTGTTAATACAACTAGTATCAGTTAATCATGGACACCGACTTTTCGTCGGTTTTATGAACTCTCTACTTATCGGCGAACAATTTTGAAGTGAAAACTAGCTATAAAATAGATAGAACTCAAGGCTGCATATCCATCAGTCGTCCCATATGGGAGCAAGAGGGAGTTAAACATTAAACATTAAGTGGATGAATCATCCACTTAATGTCTAGCTTGGACCTGTAATATACTTCATCCGTTTCACAATGTAAATCATTCTAACATTTCTCATATTTATATTAATTTTAATAAATCTAAATAGATATATATGTCTAGATTTATTAACATCAATATGAATGTGGAAAATGATAGAATAATTATATTGTGAAACGGAGAGAGTAGATATTTTGATTACTATATATCCGCCTACATACATACGTACACGGATAGCATAGCCTGAATATCCACGAATTCTGGACCGCATGCAGCATGCATGCACCCCCCAAGTTTGTCAAGATGCGTAGGCAGCAGCTTAATTAGCCATAGACAATACCCTTGGTTTACTGCATGTGCGCGGACCACTTTGACGCATTCCATTAACCTGCTCGCTCGCTATGCATGTATACATGCTAATTAAGCCCGGACCATACACGCATCGTCCATCCATGTGTAAAATCAGCCGCACCACACCTGTCCAGGAGAAGCGAATGCCACACATATATGGATAATGGATCGAGCTAGCTAGTACACCCTCTGCCTCAAATTATAAGATTTGCAATTTTTTTCTACAGAGTTTCTAATGATATACTCCCTCCCTCCATAAAAGTTACACCTATTTCACATTTAAGTTTTTCCAAATAAGTTGTTCCTATTTATAGTCTTTATGTACTCAAGAATTAAATGAAAATATAAATTAAATGTTTTATTAGAACCTAAGGAGTCATCTAAATACTCATTGGTTGCATGCTTGCATTCACTCCTTGATTTTGTAACATCCAAGATGATTTAATTTCTTATTAGTTTTGGTATCAAAAGTAATATGTGTAACTTTTATAGATGGATGGAGTACTTAATTTGACTACTAATTTATTTCATATTGTATATATTATCAACCACCATAAAATTAACATCACATAAAAATATTTTAACGTACAAATCTAGTAATATAGCATGCTTATATAATACTTATCGTAGATATTGTTAGTGTAATTAGTAGTAAAAAAATTACCAAGTTTGATTTTCTTTAAAAACAATAATGTTCTATAATTGTGACGGGGGAGTAGTACGTTGCTAAGCTACGGGCTATGGCTATGGCTAGGGCCCTGTTGGAGGAGCTTGTTCTAGCTGCAACTTTTCCCAAAAGCTGCTTAAAGCTGCCCCAAACACTCCACAGCTTCCGAGAATGTGTAGTTACAGATTTTGAAAAATGAACTAAGAAGTCAGAAGCTGGAGAAGCTGGGTTTTAGAGCTTTTCCAGATTATTAGAAACTAGCTACCAAACAGTTGCTTATTAGAATCTAAAGTTATCTAAAGTTTCCCTAAACAGACCCTAGGTACGGGACGGGAGGGGAGGACTAATCTGAGACTCTGGGGGTGTTTAGATGGGGCTAAAATTTTTTAGCCCATGTCACATCGGATGTTTGGACGCTAATTTAGAGTATTAAACTTAGACTAATAAAAAAACTAATTTCATAAATGAGAGCTAATCCGCGAGATGAATTTTCTAAGCCTAATTAATCCATAATTATCAAAAGTTTACTGTAGCATCACACTGTCAAAATTATGACGTAATTAGACTCAAAAGATTCATCTCGTGAATTAGTCCAATATTATGAAATTAGTTTTATAATTAATGTACGTTTAATACTCTAAATTAGTGTCCAAACATTCGATGTGACAGGGATTTGGAATAAGTCCATATAAACTAAACAGCCCCTCTGGATGATCACGCGGGCGGAGGCACGCACGCATGTGGGGTGTCTTGGTAGCTGGGGGTGGCTTTCAGGGGCCCTGTTGGGCTGCACCGGCAGAGATCCCCTCTGCCGTGCCTCCCGCCGGCATCGACAAATAGAAGACAAGCCGCGAGCCCCCACCACCCTGCTGCTGCTGTTGCTAGCTGCTAGGGCCTCCTCTCTTGATCCATGCATCTGCGTACATGCGCGCACTCGCTGCTGCGTGGAGGAGGAGGATCAGCAAACAGTCGCTCACAGTTTGCCGCGTTGATCTCACACCGCGCCCCTCTCCTAGCTCTCTCTCTCTCTCTCTCTCTGCAGCCTTGACTTCGGTCACTTGACGGCATTTTTGCATCGGTTTTTTTTTTCGTTTCTATGGCATCGGCGTGCTTTCGAGAATTGATTTATGACGCTTATGCTGTGTTTCATTTCATCGGTGGTGTCAGTAAAAAAAATTCAGGGAGGTGGGGAGAAAAAGGTTGCTGCTGTTGTTTTCCTTTTTAAAATCTTTTTTGCCGTCACAAAACGTACTGTCAACATATACTCTCTCCGTACTAATAAAGGAAGTCGTTTAGGAAAATATTTAAGTCAAACCTTGGGAATATAAATCATTAATAACTCTCAAGCTTTTGAGTTTGAAAATGTAAAAATTATATGTATAGATTTGTCTTAAAAAATACTTTCATAAAAGTATACATATATCACTTTTCAATAAATATTTTTATAGAAACAAGAAGTCAAAGTTCTAAAGTTGTGTTTAGAAGACCGTGTCGCTATCCTAAACGACTTCCTTTACGAGTATGGAGGAAGTATTTTTTTAAGAAAAGAATACTGCATTAGCTTCATATTACTTATCGTTCTTGTTTTATCCTAACTCTTAAGTCAAATATTTTGTATCTTCTCTAGAAATTTATCCTGTTTAACATAATAAGATTTGTTTTTTAATTAATTGTGAGAACTACTTTTTTTAATATATATTTTACATGTTGTTCGACAATGAATTTTTAAAAGTTGACGGTCAAAGAAATAAGTGTTTGGCTCGATACAAAACTAAAATAACAAACAATTTGATGGAAATGAGAGAGAGGAGCTAGCCTATCCCTCTCCTCAATAGAACTCCCATCCATGACCGTGACCCTTGCGCTATAACTCAGCGATCCCTCTGATCAGGACACTGAGAGGTGCATGCATGCATTCAGGGTCAAACAGATCGAAGCTAGCACAGCACACCGCTTGGTGAGATATGTGATGAACTGATGATGGGCGTGCAGTGCATGCGTGTATGGGCTATATGGAGGCTGTGTGCTCTGTAGCACTAGGCCACCACCGGTATTGCGCGCGTGCATGGCAGTGGTGTAGAGTGTGGCTACTTGCATGGACGTTGCGACCCTCGAGTAGGAATGTAAACGAATCAACCCACGAACTCATTTAGTGATGAATATAATTATAAATATTCGTTGACTCGTGGATTATTTATTAGTTTAATCTATACCTTTAGATACGACAAGTGAACCACGACACGAAAATCCATAAGTTATCACTTACTAGATTTGTGGGTCGTTCCGCTTCCATCCCTACCCTCAAGTTCTCGTCCTGTGTGGACGCTGGTCGTGCACGTGTCGCGGCCACGTCGGCGCGCGCCGGCCGGGCGGTTTGCCTGATTCTGCTTCCCCGTCGCTAGCTAGCTCGCTAAACTGATCCATCGAGATTGGAATTACTAATGATCAAACTGGTCTTTCTAAATCCCCATCTCCTTCAATTCCCCGGATGAGATTGATGATCAAACTGATCTTTCTTGATCCCTATTTCCTTCAATTCCTCGAATGAGATTGATGTGGTGACACATATTGGTGCATGCAGGTATACAAATATGCATCATCTCTCTTGCTGCTGACTGGAGCTGTATTATGATCACCAACTGTAGGTATTGAAACAGGATCTTATTTATACTAACTTGACTTTCCTTTTTTCAGGATTCAAACCCAATTCATGGCCTGGGGTGGATTTAAAGTTTCTATGGTTGCACCTAACCCAACTGGATGTGAGATCCAGTTAGCAGAAAACCTGAAACCGGAGCTTGAGTTGTTCAACCGAAAGGAGACGGCTAAACTACCCTAATGGGCTTGTCCCCAGAATTTGGATGAATTTTGTACTACCTTTTACAGCTTTGCTACTCAAGAGTCAAGATTCAATTAATCACACCGTCATAAATTTAACTTTAAAGAGCCGAATGAACTGTGTATGCCAACTATATACTCATAATATATAGGTGCAGATCTATGTAAGCAAGACATACATACATGATGGACACCGATAGTAATATAATAGATTTAGTTAGTTGCAATGGTCAAGTGGACGTCGACTATTTGGAGCATTTGTTTGCTAAAAAAATCATAAAACTGCAGGAACAGCTTAATAAGATCATCAGCAGATCCACACAAACGTTCATTAATTAGACAGGGAGCTAATATAGTTGAATGCTAAACTGAAAACCGCCTAGCCGCAAAACGAACAGAAGCACTCCAGGTTTTTTCGAATCCACTCCTGTCTTTGAACAACCACTAACTGTTGCACAATTCCATCTAATCATGATCTATAGCAGCATTACTTGCCCTTCAAAAGAAAATAGTCTCTTCTACTTAAACTAACAGTTCCCCTCAATATCCTGCTTCCATAATGTGCTAGACAACAGACACCAAGATGGGGTGCAATGCATGCTTCCAGACAATCACCAGGAGATTGTCAGTGGACAAAAATTAAGCCGATGTTCACGTGCACTGCTCATTAAGGAATACTCGTGTTAACGAACTGGAATGCAAAGTCCGGTTCTGTTCAGTAATATGGCCAACGGGTTGTTATCACTAATCTGAGCATCTTATTTCTTAATGCAAATGTACACGTGGCGAGTATGGTGTGGTGGGACAAGGGTCAGTGCAGAGAAGATAGAGCTGTCCATACAGGTTAATGGAGCAGCTGTCACCTCCCCAATCGTCCTTTTGCAGCATCAGCAAATGTTCAGAAGCCACCTCTTATTTCAGTATATGCACAAATAAAACCTTATGCATGTTATTCCTTTAGAAAAAGGTTAGCTAAGTGCATGGAGCATGATCATCACTTAAGTTGATACTTGAGAATGGCTATGACTATGATTCAAAAGCAAATTGAAAAGGATGATGAAGTATATAATGAGTAAATAATATGGAGTGGTTCAAGAGCCAACATCTTATTGCCTGATATGGTGTTGATTTATATGCCCATAACTAAAGCAATCCCATTGATTCTCACATTTATATGTTCTTTTGTAGAGGAAATGAAAGCAAGAGCATAATTGCTAATTTGTGGATTACAGGAGGGCCAATTGATGAGACGTTCTAGCCAATGCATATGCCAGCTGAAACACAGGGACCCGCACTACTTTATCCAGCCCTACCTCACATGAACACACCTAAAGGGCCAAATCCAATCTCATACCAAAAGTACGATTACACAATGAAAGGTTCCTCCTCTCTATCCACCTATCGTCCACTCTATATATATGGATTAGGAAAAAATTCCTGAAGAGCAAAAGAGGGAGGGAAAGAAAGGGACACGCAAACTTCAGGCACAAGAACCCTCCCCTTAAGCTTACACATTAGCTACCATCCTGTTGCTTACCTTGAAAGGGTCACATACTACCTATTTGCATCAAAGGATAGGAAGAACCAACCAAATCTTAGCTTTGTTCCTAGAATTGATCGTCTTCTCTTCTTGCTAAGTGGTTAGTAATATGGCGCAATGCGGCGGCGGCGACGTTTCACGACACCGGAAGGGTCACCTTGACACCGTCGAGAGCCTCTGCCAGGGGCTACTCGACGACGTCATGCTCGACGACGACAAGTGCCGCGCCATGTTCGGCTACCTCCAGGAGTGGCAGGACCTGGCAAGCATGTGTTACGGGAGCTTAGGCGGCGAGCCGCCGCTGGCGCCGGAGGCCAGCAACGGCAGCGGCAGCAGCGGCGGCGGAGGCAGCTTCCGGAAGAGGAGACCGGACGACGCAAAGGTGAGAGAGATTTGTGCATTGGCTGCAAAGAGTTCAGCTACTACCCGACCGAGTATTTGACTGGCTTGTGTATGTACCTGTGTCAGGGTGAGAGCAACAGCATCTGCAAGAGGCAGAGAGGGAAGCAGCAACAGCAGCAGCAGCCGTGTCATCCCGATCAGATGGCGGCGGCGGTGGGGAAAGGAAGGCCGGAGAGGGCACGGCCAGGAGCCAAGAAGAAGGCGGAGGTGGCGTCACCCAAGGATTCCCCGGCGACCTCGGCGTCGACGGTGACCGCCGGCCAGAAGACCGACTACATCCACGTCAGAGCCCGCCGTGGGCAGGCCACGGACAGCCACAGCCTCGCCGAACGGGTACGCCACCGCCAATGATCCTGCCTCCATCTCGCGTCTTTGTTGCGAGGCGAGAGCTAACGACGACATGGCCAAAACTGTTATTTTTTTTTAGGTGAGGAGGGAGAGGATCAGCGAGAGGATGAGGTACCTGCAGGAGCTGGTGCCCGGTTGCAACAAGGTCACCGGCAAGGCCGGCATGCTCGACGAGATCATCAACTACGTGCAGTCCCTGCAGAAGCAAGTCGAGGTACGAGCACCAACGCTCCAGCTCCCTCCTCCATG
Organism: Oryza glaberrima; assembly: GCF_000147395.1. Taxonomy (NCBI): domain Eukaryota; kingdom Viridiplantae; phylum Streptophyta; class Magnoliopsida; order Poales; family Poaceae; genus Oryza; species Oryza glaberrima. The sequence continues at coordinate 28,132,676 of NC_068327.1, read as the reverse complement.
GATGCAGCTCTGCTTTCTTGCTCGGTGTTTGTTCATCGAAGGGCTTGCCGTGGCTGCTGTTCTTGCAGTTCTTGTCCATGAAGATCGCGGCATCAAACCCGGTGGTGAACTTCAACATCGTCGAGGACCTCTTCGGCCGGCAGCTCAGCCAGGCGGCGTGCAACCCTGCGGCTCTGCCGGCCATGGCGCTGCCGATGGCGCAGGTCGAGCCTTCCTGCCTCCAGATGAGCCCCTTGCAGCAGATGCAAACTTCTGCAGGATCCTCTGGCTATGGGCTGGAGATGGTCGTCAGTAACCAGTACTCACCACCGGGCGGGCCGATGTCGGTGCCGGCCGGTGCATCGGTGGAGCCATGCCTCAACGTAGGTGGCTGTAAAAATTAGTCCTCCTTGACGGGGTGTGTGGTTTTCTAGTAACTGCATTTCTGAACTTAGGGGGGCTTCTGTATGCTGCTGCAGGTGAATGGAGCTGCAGGTTGGGACATTGGCTCTCACGGTTTGTTCAGTGGATTTGATGCACCGTTTCAGTCAGTACAGAGTGAGTAACTGATTCTGAGAATCAAGCTTGCAGGTTACTTTGTGCTGAACCTAATGTGAAAGAACACAGACAATAGTTAGTCCAGAAAAAAAATTATAAAACATTTCCTGATCAAGTTAACAATTCAGAGTACAGGGTAAATTGACAGGTGGTTAAAGAACTAAAAAAACTGCATCCATCCTCGTATAGTTGCTCATATGTACAAATTTGCGTTAAGCTCATATGTATAAATTTGCATTAAGTGAAAGGTGTACGTATTATGCTTAAGCACGCTAGCATAATGTTATGAACAAAATTATGCTTACCTTAACCAAGTTTTTGTACCTGTGAGTGATGAAAGTGTTAAAGCTTGAAAGAGTCCCTTTTATATTTAACTTAAGTGACTGAATCCAGCTTCTGCTTTCTCCTGCAGGTGATTGTTTGCTAGACAATCTCAAAATGGAAATGTAAGAAGGAATGAAGGAAGGAGAAGTCCGCATTCCAAGAGTTTTAACCACATCAATATTTGTGGCTGAAGATTCTTTATTCATAGAAACTGTACTAATGTCATCAATGGCAATACAAGTACATTTGTGTGTTTATATTTGCCTTGCTACTCCACCAACTTCTAAACAATCCATCATCCTTCATTACACTACCAAACAATACCAATCCAGTACAAATATGCTAACAATTCACAACACTACGTATAAAATTACAATAATTGAAAGCACAACACCATACCGACGCACCATCATCTGCAACCTATCTTCATTCTTCCGCCCTTTAAAGCACAGACTGTTCACCAGCTTCTGCAAAGACACAACTGAACCTTACTTGTACTGGAAGTAAAAGATAATTCGTCTGCAAAATATACGCTGGCAGATACTTCTAATTTCTGGATGAATGCATTCAGGTCCCGCTCAAAGAAGGCATCTGATCTAAGGATCTAAGCATCTTATCTTGGTTTGAATTTTTTTAGAGTAGCGATAAATTCAACCACTTCAATTAAATGAATCTTATCATTAGAAGACCATGATATAAATAAATTTACTCTCAAATCAACAAAAGTACCAAAAGAAAAAACTGCTTTCATCAATATACTTTCTGATTAATCTCTTTCCTGACTTCATAAGCAAGCTTATAATGTTCAGATAAAAAGATTAGGTTCTTTACAATGCAAAATCGTAGAGAAAATGTAAAATTATTTTCTTGTTATCCAAACGTAACTAATTTCTTCTTGATCTTATCTGCAGCTAAGAACCTGTACTCCCTAATTATTTTGTGAAAAGTTAAGATCTTGAACTAACCTTTGCCTGGAACAATGATAACTGGGGCTGCTTTACAGTTGTGGAAGCAATATTCACTGACACTTCCCTGCAACACACTACAGTATAAAGGCGAAGTTAGAGATGGAGTTGAAATGTCATCCGCAACTCATGTGCAAGAATGAAATATGACCATGCATCAAAAGGTTGAAAGAAAGAAGGGACAAATATAATATTCAGCAGAAATTTGCACGAGGGTCAAGGATTGACTGTATTTCAGATCAACTCGTTAAATTATCATATCTTCTCTTGAGGGGCACCCTACTACTCTAGCTGATGTTCCTTTAATGCATTAGTTGAAGCACATCTCACTAGAATTCCTAGTAAAGCTATAAGTTGTGGTTTCACTAGCAATCATGCCAGCCTTCTTCAATCATCGAATTAGAACATGGGCTTAGCACTTCACAGCAAATGTGAAAAGCAGAAGTTCTATTACATATGAACATCAGTGGAGTTTCTTTACATCAAAAGGTAAAGGTAAAAAGGATGCTAGATTTATTTGCCTATTTTTGCAAGATCTACTCCTTGAAACGATGCATATAATTCTGATTTTTGAAAATTTTGCAAACAAAGACCCACATACACGCAATACCAATGCATGACACCATTGGTGGTGATTTTTTACAAGAATACTCACAAGATTATTCTGAGTAAAGTCAATTGATTATTATGCTCCCTAGAGTTGAAATACCTCTTCCATTAATGTCAGTGGTTATTCTATTAAAACACAATATCAGAACATGAAAGTTAAAGTTAGTCCTTTGTGAGTAGCACTTTTAGATGATGGATTAGTGAGCAGATTTTAGCGTTCACAGCTCAAGATATTAGTGAACAGATTTTATGGTTCACTACATAATCATCCCAATATTTCAAATAGGGGCTGTAATTAGAAGAACATAAAAAGAAGGGCTTTAGAATGACAAGTTCCATGGGTTGCCCATGATATTAATCTCATCCTGATGGTATACTATTTACCAGAAAAATTGCTACTCACAAAGTTGGCCAAGGTCGTGATCTTTTATCAGGTCTACAAACCAATTTATCAGGTCCTAAGATTATCTAAAATTTAGACAGTTGGAACTGGACTGCAGTTTAAGAGTCTGATACCTCTGAATTAGACCTCTTCCACGAGTGCCCAGAATGACTGCTGCAGGCTTTAGCCGCTCTGCCTCTCGGCAAATAACCTTTCCAGCATCCCCTTCAACAATCCTTGCCTTGGTCCGGACCTGGTAAAATCCCCAATAAAAAGAACATGCATATATCAGAAGAGAAAATTTGATCCTCAGCAAACAAGAAAGTGGTTCCAAAGTTTTCATCAAAAATCCACCCATAGCATTATGTATATAGATTTATAGGGCAACAGATTAGGCATCAGGCATGTAAATGAACCATTAAGGATAACCATTGGGTGCTTCTTTGTGCAACAAAATAATATATGCATGGGAGGAACAAAGCATACCAGTGATGTCTTCAATGCCTCAATGGCTAAATCCTCCATGAGTTCCTGACTTTTCTCATATACTAGATCATTATTGACACCTACACAAATTATGCACTACGCAATCAGCCTGATTTTCAATCATCCAAAAAATTGATAAGGAAACATGTGTCAATAAGTAGCAACTTAAATTTCTTTCAGAATGTAGACTATAAGACCAAGTGACCAACTGTCTTCTATTCAACATACAAATTCCGGAAGCTCGAGTGATCTCAAACAATTTACCAGATGTACCTCGATTATAGAACTGGTTCTATGATAATACACCAGGAAAACAACCCACAATCTTCAAACTTAGAAAGTTACAATACCCAAGTGCTACTATTCCCTTAGTCTCTCAAACTACAGTACTGTTTTAACCTTTTTTAACGGGTCAGCCGAAGGATTAGGCTGACCAAATCTTATTAAGAAAAGGAGGTTACAAAGCGGTTACAAGATCGACATTAAGCTGTTGAGCTGGGGGTACTGCTTTCACTTCTCTAATGAACTAGATCATCAAACGGAAGTCCACTTCTAAGTCCATCATAAATTTGACCTCCTGGAAGTCAGGCCTCTATATAGGTTCATCCAACAGTAAACAATGACACAACACGGTGATGCTGCATTGTATCTTGCTAGGATGACCGAAGAAAGGCCAATCCGAATGTTATTAAGATAGAAGATAAAAAGGGTTACAAGTATCACAATTAACTAGCCTACTGAAAATTATATAGGCTCGCTGCCTGGGCTGCTGCTATCACATTCTATGTATATTTGTATGGTGATTCAAATCTGAAAAAAAAAAAGGTGCAGTGAGCTAGCAGCCAAATGACAAATGAGATGCAGATACTTCTGATTAATTAATCCATACACGACGACTGGGTTGTGTGCACTAAACAAATCAAGTTGCTAAATTCGCTTGAGCAATTACAATAAATTACTTAATCATCAACCTAGTATATGATTTAAAATTCCGGAAGCTAATTAAAGTACTAGATGCATATATGCTCCACAAGGCTAGGTAAGTTCGGAGGTGAACGGACGGGGATGGGGATGGTGATGGGGAGGGTGCTCAACTGGAGACGGCGTGGACGAGGTGGAGCGTGTCGGCCATGCGGGCGAAGTGCACGAGCGCCCAGTCGAAGGCGTGCTTGGAGTTGGGCCCGAAGTCGACGGCGACGAGGAGCTCCCTGCCCCGGCGGCGCTCCCCCGTCTCCCGCTCCAGCTCCGGCGCCGCGTCCGACACCACCGGGACGAGCCGCGGCAGCAGCACCTCCCTCCAGCTGTACTCCTCCACCTCCTCCTCCACCGTCTCCATCGACCGATCCATCCCCCCCAACTTCCCAAACCAAACCCTCCCTCGCCGACGACGAAGCCGAAGAGCACCGAAACAACAAAAGAGCTTTGGCTATCTAGCAATCGTTGATGACGACGCGTCAGATCGGCGCCGCGCGCGAATCCCCGTATATATCGGGCACTTTCCGGTTTCCGCTGCCGCATTAACTCCCGGGGTTTCGTGTGCGCGTGACTCTGTAGACTGGACTTGTCCTTCCTGTTTGAACGTTCGGATTTCACCTCTTGTGCAGGTCTCACCTTCTAGAAGGTCACGTGCGCAAATACAGTAGGCCCTCAGCCATTAATAAAAAACCAACTTCTTATTGCCAATCGTAATTACATGCCTAAAGGATTTTAGTTGGATATCAGCATATTCAGATACATAAACTTTTTTTAAGGACTAAGGAGTTTGATTTCAAACTCAGGATCAAAAGTTAGTTTTTTTTATGGGAGAAAAGGAATACAGTACATAGCGCTGCTTCTAGAAGGCCGGCCTGTACAGAGGTCGTCGTCTACTCTCGTCTTCCTCCCTTCCGTATGTCACCAACTCACCGTGTGGTGACGTCACGACGACATGGACATCGGAGATGCTTGGAGGTCGCCGTCGTCGTCGTCCACTGTTCCGTATGCTACCGTGCCATGTGGTGACGTCATGGCGACATGGACTTCGGAGCTGGGAGATGCTTGGTGCAGCGGCAAAGCCTAGCGTGTACGAGTAGGAAGGAGATGATGGACCATGGATAGGGTCGCCACGCCACGTGAAGAGCGCGGCCACGGGCCGCAGATGTTGCCGGCTGACGCGGACGGCCGGCGGCCGTTGCGCTGGCGGCTGGCCCCCACCGCGCGTGCAGACGTGCAGCCAGTCGCCGGCCTTTGACCAGGAAGAGAAGATTCAGCCACCGCTCGGTTAGCCGCCGCCGCCACCGCCCGCCGGCGACGAACAGACGACGAGGCAGTGTCAAGCAACAGTTTACTGCCAATATGCATTCTGGCTGTGTTTAGTTCCACGCTAAAATTGAAAGTTTGAAGAAATTAGAACGATGTGACAAAAAAGTTGGAAGTTTGTGTATGTAGAAAAAGTTAGAAGTTCGAAGAATAAAAGTTAAAGGCTGTGTTTAGTTCCTTCCAAAGTTGGAAGTTTGGATTGAAATTGGTACGATATGACTGAAAAGTTGTGTGTGTATGACAGGTTGATGTGATGAAAAAAATTGGAAGTTTGGATCTGGCTGTGTTTAGATCCAAAGTTTGGATCCAAACTTCAGTCATTTTCCATCACATCAACCTGTCATACACACACAACTTTTCAGTCACATCATCTCCAATTTCAACCAAAATCCAAACTTTGCGCTGAACTAAACACAGCCGAAATCTAAACAGGGCCGAAACTGACGATGATTGCAGAGTTTAACTTTCTACTGATGATTCTGCAGGAGTAATTGTAACTTTAACAGGCTCAAATGATGGATCACAGGAGATACTCCTTAATTAGCATCATAATCGCCAACCTCACTGTAAATAGCATCAAGGAAGGAGGTAGGGCACGATGAACAGCGTCCATATTATCCATAGCGCAGTGATATTTCACCGCTAAACATTCCAAGAACAATAGTACAATAGCAGTTTGTTGGTTACAGCATTGTCACTCAAATCTTTCCTGGGGTTTTGCCAGTTGCCAAGATATAGATGCCATTGTTCATCTTGATCTGACAAAGCTACTGTCTCCCCCAGGAGTAGGCTCATTTTGGCATAGCAAGACCGAGAATTTTACAGCATCCAACGGAATCAGACGCTGCCTGAGCTAAATAGAGAGAAGACACAGGTTTGATACCTTTCTTCAGTTATTCGCACGCCGGTTTGGTGTCAAAGCTAGTCAGGCAGATCGCAAATGCCTGGAACGCCGAGAGCGGGTACCTATAATCCATTGTGAATATATCCTTTCCGATTTTCCCAAATTGGAGGATGACCTTCTCCTGCTCTGCCGCAGGGATACCAAGGGAAGGATCAACTGAGGCAACGAGCTGGAAGTTCTTGACTGATGCTACTGTAACGCGCCCTCGGAAGTTGAGGCACCAGCACTGCAGCTGCTCATGCCAGCGGGGAGCTTTGTTCTTCAGAACAAGAGGCACTTCATTTGTACAGACCGGTCCAGACAAATCAGCGCTGAGGCTTGTCGATGAAAATTCTATGGCTGGTTCCTTTCCTTTGCTAGTTGATAAGGCGGGAACTTGTTCGTCAAGTGAGTGGATGATGCCGGTAGGGGTTGGGGCCTTCCCACCTTCCTGAATACACAATGCCGGTATAGAGTGCATGGTGCATTGCATTCTCCTTGGTCCTCGATTACGTAGGACAGTGAGCTCATATGAGACCGTAGCAACATTGTAATTGCCTAGTGGCAATCGCGGTGATACTTGCTTGAAATGTCGTTTGCTTGGTCGGTTGTTTGGCAACACTACAGCATCGCAAGGAGGCTGGCTGTCAAAGATTGTAAACTTTGTGCCAAGGAAGTTTGGTCTGATACAGGGGAATAAATTTGAGTGAGCTTTCTAGAAGTAAGAGAATAACCAAATTACTTAAAGTCAACATTATAAAGTGCTTACTTCAGTTTACCAACATAGGTGCTGCTGGATAGAGAGAAGTCATTGGAGACCAGTGAGATCACAAAAGAAGTCCTGGTCGCACGCCTAATCTTGCGTGCTGCAAGCAAAAGCTTGTCGTTTTCTCCATGTAGAGCTGCATTCATAAATAGAATAATAGTTAGTGATGTAGTCAACATTAATTGTCCGTATTCTGAGTTCCATATTAGCTCTATTCAAATTTTCAAAACAGGAGATGAGCTATTTAGCCCTTATAATACATCCTACTCCCTCCGTCCCAAAATATAAGAACTTCGAATCGGATGGGACATTTCCTAGTACTACGAATCTGGACACGATCCTAGGTTCTTATATTTTGGGACAGAGGAAGTACTAAACAGCATACGTACCAAGTTTGTTGTGGACTGCACTCACAGCCTGGTAGATAGGGGGGGTTAGAAGTAGATATTTATGCATCTAGAGTGAATAGGAATCTGCAGAATGGCATGCATATCATGGATTGCCTGCACATATTGTCTAACCTATTCCGGAAAATAGTAAAGCACCGCACTTTCAACGGTTAGGTTCAGCTTAGGATCCTGTACATTTGCTACGCTACAAAGACTTGTGTTAATGAGGTAGCCAAGTGCGTTGAAACAACCTTTACAGGCTCTATGTTTATTAGTCACAGTTGGTTTCCTTCTCGATCTGGAGGAGCAACCAGTTCAGCTGATGTGATCGGAAAAGGCGAACATTATCTTTTCTTGTCACTGAGTACTCCTCCGCGGTTGAATTTTTGCATAATGTAGCGCTCAAAGACAGGCAGGACAAACAAAATCTTCATATACATGCAGGCACTAGAAAACATCTGCTCGTGTAAATAATGAAAATTTGCTATGCATATGAAACACCCATAGCAGATTGCATTCCCCTAACCTTAGCCTTAAGGAACACAATTCATTACCTGACACAGATTTCGGTAAACCGAATTAACAATGGTAGTAACTCATTCAAACAGCTTATTCTGGTTTTTCACTGTTGCAAATGGCAGAAACAACACATCTTGATGCAGATGAACTGGACTAGTACTGAATACTGATGGACTGATGGTACATGATACTCTTATAAATTGGTAGTAGAACAAGATTTGTAAGCCATATATTTTGTCAACAACCAAAAACAGAGATGTAAATTTAACTTACATGGGCTGAGCCCCAGGTAGAGGAGATAGGTGGAAGTCGCCCTGTCCCTCCTCACAAAGCACTGCACTGGATGCTCACGAGGCCCCGGCTGCAGCAATCCACAAAGTTAACCATGGAGAAATCCAAACTATCACCGGCATGGAGAGACGGAGAAGCTTTGTTACCTGCTTGAGGGAGATGGGGAAGGTGATCCTGCCGCACTCCTCGAGCGTCTTCACCACCTCCTTGGTGACCTCGCGCCACGAGCGGCAGACGGCGGCGCACGCCACCACCTGCCGCCGCGCCGGCCACGTCGCCTCGCTGGCCTCCACCCTCTGGATCACGTCCAGAAGCAGCTCCGGCGGCAGGTTCGCCCACCGCCCCTGCTGCTGCTGATGCTCCTGACGCTGCAGCTGCTGCTGCTGCGGCGGCTGCTGCTGCTCCGACCACAGGCCCGGCCAAGAATGCCGCGAGCCGCCGCGCCCGCCGCCGCCGCGCCCGTCAGCGGCTCGCCTCGACATGCTGCCGATGCCGTCCCTCATCTCCCTCAGCTCCCGCACAATGCTCTTCAGAGACATCGCCGCCGCTTAATGGCTAAGCACCCTTCGCTATCACCGAAGGAACCCCCTGCTGCTGCTACTACTACTACTACTACTACTACTACTACTACTACTACTACTACTACTACTACTACTCCATGGCAAGATCCGCCATTACTGACGAATCTACTCTAAAAAAAAATGGCAGGAGACACCTCATAAAGTAGTCCGCATCACTGCCATATCTAACCCCCAACTAAACAAATGAACTTTCTGAAAAGGATTTGAAGCACGGGGGGCTACCACGAACACAGCTTGCTCCAGAGCCCAAATTTTGGGCGGATTTGGGGAGAGCGCAAGCAAAGATCCGAGTTTCCCTCGCACGGCAGCTCGGATCTGGGGGCAACAAGGCAATGCAGCAACGGAGCACCGGAAGAAACCAGGCTTCGCGCTCGGGTAGCCTCAAGATCCAAATTTCCCCCCAACCCCGCAGCTTAAAAAGATCAAATTTCCCGGCTCAAGAACGGATCAAGGAGCTTCTCCTCCCCCATTTCATCACAGCTCCCATGAGATTCTCCCAACTCCTTTCCCCCCAACCAGCTCCAGATCAGAGCAATCACCCTCCCTTCTTCTTCTCTCACTCTCCCTCTCTCTCAGGCTAAAGATTTCTTCACGGCATCCAGCTCCTCGCCTTTATGCTTTGTCTCTCTCACTCTCCCCTTCCTCTCTCACCACACTGCAAGCTCCTGCGAATTCATGTGTGTTTGTGTGGGGGTTTCTATTAGGCAAGAGGATAAAAGGGATTGAAGAAAGGGAAAAAAAAAAAGGCTGAGCCGATTTTTTTAGCCCGGTGGGGGCAGCTTTTGTTGGGAATTCTTTTTTCCTTTTTTTTTTCTTCTCCTCCTCTGGGTTTTCACTTTTCAAGGCGTTAAATTTTTTTTCCGGTGCGTACTTGGCTACTTGCAGTAGCGGCTCCCAAAACTCAACAGCGGCCCAACAAGAATCCTATGCCAGACCAGAACGCGGAGAGTGTGTATACCACAGCACAATTGCGCAACTACCACTCTAGTACTACTGCTACTCTACTCATATCTACCGGTGGAGCGCTCCTGTTCTTTCTGGCCTTGCAGTTGAGCTGCTGCTTGGTGAGGTGTGAAGTGATGTGGTGAGAAACTGAGAATGGGATTGCTGGCCGGCAAGTTACTCCTCCTACCATGATATAAAAAAGGCACTTTTTATTATGTTAGAAAGATCTCTTAAACTTTAGTCGTGGTATGGATGGCCAAAGCATGAGAGATGAAAAGTTGTTGAGAGATTTGAGGGGTTCAGAGCTAGCCAATTTATGCCGTGAAAAAAATTACGGAAATCTTTAGAACGAAAATGCGAAAGGCTGGCAAATAGTTAGGGTTGGTTTGGTTTGTGGCCTAAAATAGGCCTTACCAAATTTTGTCAATGCTAAATTTTGGTAAGTTTTGGCATGACTAATTTTGGTAAGGCAAAGTTGTGTTTGGATTGAAGCCAAAATAGCCTAAGTTCACTATTAAAATGGCCTATTTTCTTAGGCATGCCAAATTTTGGCTTCAAAACAAATAGACACTAAACACTATTGAAATTACCAAATATTGGTAAGCCTAATTTAGGCCTCAAACCAAACCAACCCTTAATTATTCCGCTTGGGTATGTTTGTTGCAATGACATGAATACCACCCCGTGATAGTAAGTTTAAATATTTATAGGATAAAATTTTAGATTGGGTTGTTTGAGAGACCAAGTTCCCAATTTAAAAGGTTGCTTATATTCAATTACATATAAAGGTCGGGTAAAAAATATCATTCTCTAAAAAATTAAAGAAAAACCTCTAGAACGAAGGATTCTCAAAACGCAGCGGATTATCATATACTCCCTCCGTTTTAAAATGTAAGTCATTCTAACATTTTCCACATTCATATTGATGCTAATGAATCTAAACATATATATTTATCTAGATTCATTAACATCAATATGAATATGGGAAATGCTAGAATGACTTACATTGTGAAACGGAGGAAGTATGTGCTATGTATTGGACTTGATTTTTAATGGAATGAGGGTATAGGAAATCAATCCTTATGGATTTTACAATCATGTTCCTTTGTTTCAAAAGAATGTCATAGGATTTTTCTTTTCCCCACAAGAATTGTGATTCTACAAAAGTCCTAGTATGAAAAAGGAGCACTACTTCATTGGAGAGAGAACAAATGCATGTATTTCATTGTGACGAAATGTTGTTGAGAATTGAGATGGATTGCATGGTGACCACGTGTGTTTGTGGCATCTACCCTGTCCTGGAAGTGGAGAAAGTGGAGAAACATTTATCTTCGATTGAAAGAACATGCTTTTATATTTTTGTGTCAGTAAGTTCCAGTGATGAGAAGCAGAAGCATATGGTGAGAGATCGTTTAAAGGCTTATATAAAGTGCAGGGCAATTTCCAACATAGTGTGCTTTTTGTAAATTACCTCCTTAGATTCTGGATTACGAACACTCCACATCATTGCGGCAGATCCATGAACCCATGCTTGACAGTATGGTGTCTCATCTGAACTTTTGAGATTGGATATTGCTATGTTCACTGAATTTACCCTCCCAAATGCTAGAGGAGGTTCAATGAATTCATTCTGTCCAAAAAAATATTTTTGAATCCTACATGTATTCCTCTTAAATCCTAAATTGGACCCAATCACTCTAGCATTAGTCATCACTTCATATATAGATTTCCCAAGGTGCATGCCCATGTGATCTAACTTTCTCAGATTCATACCAAATAAACAATGGCAATGGTCAATCAAGAACTATACAAGAGTGGGAGGTTTTTCTTCTTCTGATTAATCAGCACAGAATCAGATGATCAGTTGCATTGATCCCACACATAATTGCATTGCATATATACTTGCACCCCCTTCATGAGGGTGACAGCTGCTTGTTGGTTGCCATTGCCATTGGCACATTGGCATGATTGCATTGCATTGCATCGCCCCCCTCTTGCAATCCATTCAAGGCATTCATTACATCTCATCTTATATTCATGTGGGAGGGCGTACGTGGAGACCACACCTACACCACATTTCCTCGCCTCCATCCGGACGCCAAGGGGTCCAACTCTCCATGTTCCGGCGTCATCTCTGGTTCTCGCAAGAAAAGAATGATCAACTGGGACACAGCTGCAATTGGCAAATGCAGTATGAACAAGGGAGAAAAAGGTTCGTCAAAAGGACCCCAGTTACCGTCATTTCTCGACGAATAACATCAATATACATCATGGTCCATGATCTCCAAATATATTTCGGAGTTCGCATATCATGGGGCTCTCAATCATGGCCTGAGTTTCTTCCTTCTTTTCCCTGCCCTTTTTGACCGAGCGACGTACAGATATATAGAGATGTTGGTGGCACCACGTGAGCGTTTTGATCTGAACTTCTGAAGGTTTTTTTTCTTCTCTGGAGTTGTTTTGAATTTCAGGAGCAACAGTTTCAGTGAACTACTACTACTCTGATGGAGTTCTTGTTTTTTACCTATATATAATGTCACAAATCATCAGGAATTGAAGTTTCAAATCTGTGAACAGAGAGCTCTGAAATGGATAGGCACAAAGCGCCATTCTTAAAGCATGGAACGTATATGGATGTTTCACAAGTCATGTAATTTCTGTGTCAGAACAACACCTTGGAAACATATGCAGTCCATTGCTTTCCAGTTATTCAGAGAGAGAGAGAGAGAATAAAAATAAACATATACATCAAAGTATCAAATCACCTAGACGGGTCGAATGCTTAATTTCATATCACAATACATGCACCTGGCTATTTTCTCTTGGAACTACCTCCCCATCCCTTTGTCCTGAACCAAAAATCCACAATTTGTTGTTTGTGCCCCTTCCGATCATAAACTATAGTTGCTATCGATGGTAAGCATGTATCATTGCATCACCATGTTTACTTCCTGTTTTTAGTCGCATACGAGTCAAACAACAGTTAGAAATTCTTGCACGCAGAACTGTCGAGGTTGCATAACTTAAAGCATATTTTTCTCTTGCTTCAAAAATAAAATTGTAGGGATTGTGGGGATGACCGAAGGAGATCATCCAATTTAATTAAAATGGAGGAAAAAACTATAGGAATGAAAGTGAAAATCATACTCCCCTAGTTCAGAAAGTAGACTATGTAGGCTCCTCTAAACGTGGGATTGTAAAAATATAGGAATAAGGAAAAAAATAGATGGTAAGTTTGGTTTTAGTCAAACTTAATCAAGCCAAAAATTAATTTCGTACTACCAAAAATAGTCATATGTTTGGTTTGTACCAACAAAAATTGAAATTGCCAAATTATTTTGGCTTAGTTGAATGCCTAATGATACAGAGTTTTTCTACGTCATCAGTAGAAAAAGGTTAAAAATATCCGCACGATCATTTTGGGGTATTTCCCAATGGGAGGAACACCAATTTGTCATTTTATCTTCGGTATCCTCATTAAGCAATTGATGGAACAATATACCAAATTGACAGAGAGAATACACGCCCGATAGCTAATCTATTTCGCAAAGCGGACCAGATTAAGAGAGGACCGCTGGTCCCTGTAATCCACAATGATGAATGATGAGAGTTGATGACCACCATTTTCCTCTTTCAGAGGACGCAGACAGTAGCCCAGTAGCGATATTCTAATCACACCCTTTTATCGATGTCTTTTCTTTTGCTTGTTTAGTTCAGAAAAGGTTGCAAAACAAAAAAGGTCTCTGTGCTATACTAGAGATCCCCCAAGGCTGCCTATATTAAACTCCCCAATTGCTAATGCTGTTTTCAATCGTGTTTGCCCTATATGCCATCCACGTGGCTGACAACTGGGGCCCTGCCAGATCCGGGCCCACCAGTCAGTCACTGGACTTGGACGACCTGGTCAGCCTTTGCGTGTGTGCTGTTTTGAAATGCGGTTAATTGGCGCGCTCTCAGATGCGGAGTAATTGCCCATGCGGAAGTAAAATACTCCAAGCAACGGCTTCGCGTTGCGCGCGTAGTTGCCCCTCCTTTTCAAGCTCCAGTTGCGAATGGAATCATGAGCAGCGAGCACGGAGTTCTGCAGATTCTTGACTGAATACTAGTATTAGCATCAGTTTTGTTGACAAGCGCAGTCACGCACGCACGCTGAATCACACGATTCGGGGGTAGGAATTAGGGATTCTCTGAGGAACACACAGGATGGCAGGAGTAGAAAATGAAGTAGTAGCAAGTGCACGAATAGATTATGAACGTAAGAAAACGTAAGAATAAGAACTCTGAAAAGTCCATTTAGGAGTTCAATGGTCCTCCGTGGATGGAATCCTTATAACTTTTATCCCACAAAAAGTTTGTTTGGAACACATGAATAGATTACGTTGATCTCAGTTCCGTAGGAAGATAACTCAACCCTCTTTGTTGCTGTCATCTTTGAGAAGTCGAGCGAATTCTCCTTGTATTTCTTTCCCTTCACTTCTCAAATATTGGTTTCCTGCAAACTGCTATGGACCATAAAAAAAATTAGCTACTGCATAAGTTATCACAAGTCAGGGATATAGTGATATACCGCTGACCTTTTGTTTCTTTGAACCTGTGTAGGAAAACACATTTATGCCTCTACGACAATATGAGAGTGGTGTGCATCCGTAGCTGTGTGTCTCACATGTAATCGAGGAAAGAAAAGTAGGAATTGCTAAGAGTTGCCGCTAGTTTTATTGGTGAAGAACTTTCAATAAATTATAATGTAATTAAACCATAACTACTTCCTCCGTTTCACAGTGTAAATTATCCTAGCATTTCCTACATTCATATTGATGTCAATGAATCTAGACATATATGTCTAGATTCATTGACATCAATATGAATATGGGAAATGCTAGAATGACTTACATTGTGAAACGGAGGGAGTATATAATTATAGTATAATTATATTATAACTCATTGTAACTTTTAAAGTGTACAAGACAATAGTTATAGCATTAGTATTAACTAGATGATACCTCGCGCGTTACTGCATGATGTTGGTATATAATATAGTTGCAAAACTATGATATGTTTATCAAATATTGTAAATCCCACTAAGAAATCAGTCATTAACAGTCAAAACAGGATACATGGAGGTTAGAAAGATTATGCAATAATCTTACCCATTAACAATCACGGGCTAGCCAAAGTACAAATTGCAGTTAACAGATTGTATTATCAATGTTCTCGTAAATGAATTTGGGAATGTTCTGTGGGAGGAATGGATAGGGTTGGTATCGTTGGGCCAATGGGAAAAATGTGTAGCGTAACAGAGGCCCATGAGTAGCATGGGCTGGCCCAAAACTGTTCAATGTCGATGTAACGTCCATCCGGAGACTTGCAGACAATCCAACGGCTCAGGAAAAAAAGATGACATGGCGCAACATGGTGTAAACTTTATAGCAAATAACTTCTCTAGTGGGTACCAACTATATAGGAAGAACCAACTTTTCTAGTTGTATTCGAGAGTTTTACACCTTATAAACTTGTGACGTTTTTTTAATGGTCTAAAAAAGGCTAGACCAACATTTTTTTAGCAAACAATAGCAAAAATATGTTGGTACAAAAAAAATTAGTACAAAAACTCTCCCTTTTTAACCAGAAGCACATGTTATTGGCTTTTCTTCAATTCGTAGCACCCGTCATATTTACCGTTCATGCATGTGAGTCGGGATGGAGAAAAACTAATTTGCATGCGCATGTTCCGCCTTGTATAGCACGGTGACTTGGTTAGGTTGTACCTGGCTTGTGTTGATATCACGAGAAGATCATGGATAGCCGTCGACACGATGACGCGTGGTGGTAGGGGATCTAGGTCTCCCTGATTTCCCACCTTCATGCTGCCCTCCCCACCTTCTCCATCGGCACCCACTACCCGCACCACGCCTCCTTCCCGCTCCCAACAACGCCCTTCGCCCTTCGCCTCCCTCCTCCTTATACCCTCTCGGAGCGAGCACCCCTCGCTCTCAAGGCAGTCACCTCATCCCCCACCAACTTCCAACGCCTTTCCTTCGTCCACACCAACGTCTCCCTCTTCGACTCCGCGTCCGGTGTTCCCCTCGCCTCTCCATGCTCACCATCCTTCGCATGTCCCTCCTAGCATCTCCCGCCTACTCGCCCTTCACTCTCACGCTCATGGGCGCCGACACTCTCACACCATACCTCATCGAAGCCCACTTGCACCCACGCCGGAGCTCACTGCATGAAAGTCACAAGTGAAGCGGTAGAGCGTACAACGGTATCCCAAGTTCTTTTTTGGTTGGATAAAGGACAAATTCATATGTTCACATCCCTAATCATGGCCAAACAATCGACCTAGAGGAGTGAATGTGACAAAAGTGCTACGAATCGAAGAAAAGAGACATATTTTTCTGCTCGGAAGGGAAAAAAATTTTATACTATTTTTGCTGTAGATTGAATTTTCTGTAAACAGGGCACCAATCTTAGACATATGTCAAAGAATCTCAAGTCAGAAGTATTGGATGATGATTTATTAGTACTACTTGTACGTACTCCCTCCGTTTCATAATGTAAGTCATTCTAGCATTGTCCATATTTATATAGATGTTAATGAATCTAGACATATATTTTAGCATTGCCCATAATCATAGATGTTAATAAATCTAGACATATGTGGACAATGCTAAAATGAATTACATTATGAAACGGAGGAAGTAGCAGTAGCATCTTTAAGCAGCGCGCAGACCAGGCCGGCCCAGCCAGTCAATGAGCCCAGGTTCCACACGCTAATCACAATCAGGAGGCCCATTGCCTGGTGGCCTCACCCGCCACACCTCGACGTCACCACCGAACTCTTTGACGGGAGAGAGTCGCTTGCCTCCGTCGATCTCTGTCTCCCTCTCGAACTCCTTTGGCCCGGACGCTGCCACGGCTGCCCGATTGCCCGCCGCCCACACAAATTTCACTGCGGAAACCTATACAAAGCTTGGCGCTTGTCCCCAACGAATTACCAAGCTCTCTGCCTCTCGTCTTCTTCTCCAAGAATCCCGCCGCTGCCGCCACCGCTGCTGCTGCGCCGCCAATGTCGGTCGCGTGCGCGGCCGCCCTCCCGACCGCCTCCGCGCGCCGCCGCCACCGCGGCTCCCCGCAGACCGCCCTCGAAGGTACCGCATCTTGGTTCATTTTTTTTTTCCATTTTTATTTGTATTTTATTTTACCTTGCGGGCGGCTTTTTTTGATTTCTTGGTAGGAGGAGGCAAGCTGGTGATGATGCAGAGGAGGGACCTCGTGACCAAGGGGGTCACCCTCTCCGTCTGCTGCTCTATGCTCTCCTCCTCCAACAGCTCTGCCCAAGGTAAGTAGTACTAGCACTTAGCAATCGATTCTTGTGTTATGGTAAACGACCAATCGATGCTCTGAGGTCTGAGCTGCGAAAACGCGATTGCGGTTAAGTTCATTTTGCTCGATCGGTTTGTTTTTGTAGCATTGGAGAGGTTGCCGTTCAAGGCTGATGGATACAACTTCTGGACATGGAGGGGTCGCCGGATACATTACGTCGAGCAAGGCGCTGGCCAGCCCATCGTGCTCATCCACGGATTCGGCGCCTCCGCGTTCCATTGGAGGTTAGAATCATTTTGGTTCAGTTGCTTGTCGTATAACCATTACCATCTCCCCGGTTTAGGGACTATGCAATATGCAGACTAGTTACTGTCTTACTGATAAGTGCAGGGCGGCTTTGCCCCTTTCCCGTTGTTAGGAGTTACGTTTAGCCGTCGTAGTAGTTCCTAAGCTTCAGTTTTTTATTTTGTTTTTTTTTCTCTTTCCTTGACATAAGCCGGTTTGGCTAATTATGTTGTGTAAAAAAATATTTTTTTCTAATATATTAACGTGTATAATCCTTTTATACGTTCATGAAAAAAACTGTCTTACTGATAGGACAGTGATTAACTGTAGATAGCACCATGGCAGAGCATTTGGCTAATCAGCTAGCTGAATGTGAACTAACACACGCTGAAATTTTGGTGCCAATTTTCTGAAAATTTTCAGGTACAATATACCAGAGCTGGCCAAGAAGTACAAGGTGTACGCCATTGACCTGCTCGGATTCGGCTGGAGCGAGAAGGCGCTGGTGGAGTACGAGGCCACCATCTGGATGGAGCAGGTCCGCGACTTCCTCCGGGACGTCGTCAAGGACCCGGCCGTCGTCGTCGGCAACAGCCTCGGCGGCTTCACGACGCTGTTCGCGGCGACCGAGGTGCCGGAGCTGGTCCGTGGCGTCGTGCTGCTCAACTCCGCCGGACAGTTCGGCGACCCCAACCGCCCGCCCGAGGCGGCGGAGGCGGCGGCGGGGGAGGAGAGCGCGGTGACCAGGCTCGTCGTGAGGCCGCTCAAGGAGGCGTTCCAGCGCGTCGTGCTCGGGTTCCTCTTCTGGCAGGCCAAGCAGCCGGCGAGGGTCGAGAAGGTCCTCAAGAGCGTAAGCAACCTGAACCGTCGTCGTGACGAACAACTTCGCGCCATTGCTTTTGCTCCGTTTGCTGCTGACTTGCTGGCTGCTGCTCGTCGCGCAGGTGTACAAGGATGCGACCAACGTCGACGAATACCTGATCGGGTCCATCACGGCGCCGACGGCGGACCCGAACGCCGGCGAGGTGTACTACAGGCTGATGTCGCGGTTCATGGCGAACCAGAGCCGGTACACGCTGGACAGGCTGCTGGGCAAGCTGTCGTGCCCGCTGCTGCTGCTGTGGGGGGACCTCGACCCGTGGGTCGGGCCGGCGAAGGCGGCGCAGATCAAGAAGTTCTACCAGGACACCACCGTCGTCAACCTCCAGGCCGGCCATTGCCCCCACGACGAGGCGCCGGAGCAGTTCAACGGGGCGCTGCTCGAGTGGCTCGCCTCCCTCGACGCCGGCAAGCCGGCGGATCAGCCGGAGCCCGCTCTCCAATCCGTGTGATCAACAATAAACCTGGAAGAGAAACAATGCGATGTTCAAGTGTACTCCTATAAGCTAG
Source organism: Oryza glaberrima (assembly GCF_000147395.1). Taxonomy (NCBI): domain Eukaryota; kingdom Viridiplantae; phylum Streptophyta; class Magnoliopsida; order Poales; family Poaceae; genus Oryza; species Oryza glaberrima. The sequence continues at coordinate 28,113,704 of NC_068327.1, read as the reverse complement.
TTAAAAATGATAAATAATTTACTAGTAGTGATTTTAGTTTATAGTGATCTATGTATAGTGTTGGGGTGTTTGTTACCTAGCTGACGAACTTTTTTTTTTTTGAGAAATCCCTCGTTGCCATGCGAGATCCGCTCGAAATTAGACAAAATTCAAACCGGAAGCTTCAATTCATAACCTCAAGGTAAAGAATGTAGCGTTACTTAGCAAGTGATTATATAAATTATTTATTATTACCGATGGACCGTGACAACATATACTATATAATAAATATTTGTAATCGTAACCTTTATCTCGGACTTATTGGAAAGCGGGTGACTCTTATTTTCAGGTTAGCCTCATGAAGGTCAAATATGAATTTTCCGGTTTGGATCCTTTCGTATTAAGGACAGCTCTCAAATAAGATTTTGGAAAGATAAGTGGTTAGGTAATACCTTGTTGAGAGATCGGTATCGTTGTCCCTGTAACATAGTAAGACATAAACAGTCAACTATTTCTCTGATTTTCCAAACCAACCTACCTAGCTTTTTATGGCGAGGGATCTAATTGGTGTAAAATTAGTTGCATGGCATAATTTATTTCCTCACGTAGCTGATTTGGTTTTGATACATGAATATAATATGTGTTAAGTTGAAACCTCACCCCAATAGGGTCTTTTTGGTCTGCTACTTAGCTCTAGTTTATATCGGGGTCCCAAATATCAAGACACATTTCAAAGAAAAAGGTACCTTTAGAGGTCAAGATTTTCCTTTGTTTTTTATGTCGGGGAGTAATTCTTACCATGGGTAATCTAACTAAGTGAAAATAAAAAGATTGTAAGACTTTTGTTTTTGTCACGAGGATGAAACCATCCATCATTTGTTCGTCCAATGTTGTTTATCTCTTTTTGGTATGGTCTGCAATTTATATGGTTTCTAGTAATTTATAACCAACTTACAATATTACTTAGTATATGCTTAGAGTTGGCTTTCATGTGTACCTATATGAGAAATCTGCTTTTGATAGGTGCAACAACTCTTTGTTAGTCCATTTGGCTAAGCAGAAATGGAGTTATTTTTTAATGATAAGGTGGTATATTCTCCTTTGCATGTTATTACTTTAGTTATATACCCTTTACAAACTGGGATTATATGATACTATTGTTGTGCTATCACGACAGTTAGACTAGATGGCATGAGAGTTTTTTTACCGGAGGAGCATAGCGGCGGTCTGGTCTGCGTTTGATAGCCCATAGCCAATAATCTTCATGTTTCTTTCAAACCTTCTGTACTTAGATGAGGTTTTAGTAGTCTCTTTTTTTTGGGTTGCGTGCATTTTATGCTGAAGCTGGGGTAGACACAATTAATTAACTTCCATTATCTAAAATCCAAAGCTACAAATTACTACCATGTTGTAAATGCTGGGAATCAATCAACGGGTACAAAATATGTATGGTGATTATGGGTTGGTTTGGTTTGTGGTCTAAATAGGCCTTACCAAATTTTGTCAATACCAAATTTTGGTAAGTTTTGGCATGACTAATTTTGGTAAGGCAGAGTTATGTTTGGATTGAAGGCAAAATAGCCTAAGTTCACTATTGAAATGGCCTATTTTCTTAGGCATGCCAAATTTTGGCTTCAAAATAAATAGACACTAAACACTATTGAAATTGCCAAATATTAGTAAGCCTAATTTAGGCCTCAAACCAAACCAACCCTATGTATTTGTATATGTGCGAACTTTGCAGCGAGCCGTTCGATCCAAATCAACGGCCCAACATTACTTGCCAGTTAGCCACACGCCCACACCCTCCTACTTATTGGCATCATTTTTCCTCTTTTTTTTTTCTTAATCTATCCGAACGCTCTAGATCTTATCAAGTGGCGTCGGCGGCGATGTGCGAGGAGGCGACGCGGAGCAGGGTGCTGGTGGTCGGCGCCACCGGGCGGCTCGGGGGATGCCTCGTGCGCGCCAGCCTCGCCGCCGGCCACCCCACCTTCGCGCTCGTCCGCCCCCACCACCTCGCTGTCCCCGACTCCGCCCCACTCACGTCGCTCGCCGGCGCCACGGTCGTGAAGGTAACAACCAGCGCGGCATTCCGCGAGCCCCCCAGGCCCCCACCCTTCCACCTGCCGATAGATGGGGAATCTCTTCGATCGACGTCGGTTTTCCAATGCCTGAACTTGTGGAGTTGTGGTTTAGGGATCGCTCGAAGATTACCCGAGCCTGCTGGAAGCGGTGCGGCAGGTGGATGTCGTCATCTGCGCCGTGCCCACGAAGCAAGCGCTCGAGCAGAAGCTTCTGATTCGGGCTATTAAGGATGCTGGGTGCGTGAAGGTGAGCTCACAACTCATGGTTGCTCGGATAAACGGATTGTTTTGATATCGGAATATGTCGCATTGTCACATGATGTTGGCTGTTTATTCTCGAGAACAGTTGATTAGAAGTTTAGGAAAAATGCACTAGTAAAAATGTCAAAACTAAGGAATGGAGGGTGAAACGAAATGTGACACTGATATCGACAAAGTTTTAATTCCGTTCCATCTTATTGAAAAATAATGGAGGGAAAAAAATCCAAAACGTAGGTGGCACTGCAGTGTAGACAACTAACAACTGAAATACGCTTAGAAAAATGCCTATCCTTTGGTAGGCTTGTTAGTTTTGACATTATCATGTCCAGTTCTACTCATGTTAGTAGTTTGTTGGACAACCTCCAGAGCGTAAGTCTTATTACTTGATTCTGCACTATGACCAATTGACCATTACTGCATTATGAAAATGTAAGCATCACTTTTAATTTTGCAATGAGTTCTTGCAGAGATTTATTCCAGCGGAATATGGACTTGATCCCACAAAGGTTCAAATTTGTGGCATGGACCATGGCTTCTATGAGAAGAAAATTGAAATACGCCATTTAATAGAGAGCGAATGCATTCCTCACACCTACATCTGCTGCAACTTCTTGATGCGTTATTTGCTTCCGTCACTTGTTCAGCCAGGACTCGATGCTCCTCCAAGAGATGAAGTTAAGATATTTGGTGATGGAAACACTAGAGGTCTTTGCATATTACTTCTCAGCTTCTCACCAGTCTGTTGTTTGGTTCCTGAAAAGAAAAAGAGAGGTTCTTTCACATTTTGTATTTTTAACCTCAACGGAGAACTATTCTTTGCAGGAGTTTTTGTTGAAGAGACTGATGTTGCTAAATTCACGATCTGCACTATAGATGATCCCAGGACATTAAACAATACGCTGTATCTGAGACCCTCGGGAAATGTCTACTCAATGAACGAATTGGTTGACCTCTGGGAGAAAAAAATAAATAAATTCCTGAACAAGATATATATCACAGAAGAACAACTCCTGAAAAACATTGAAGGTAAGTGATAAGTGCTTCCAAACTGAAGGTTTCCATAACCCGTTAATTGTGTAAAACTGTAAATAACTTTGGAGTCACATTGTTTCACTTGTTTTTGCAAAAGTCCTGCTGTTAGGGTTATTTCCTTCATTATCAAGTCTTTTACCTTTTTGCGTTTGGTTGCAGTATAAGAAATAATCTAATCCAAGTTTCTGAAAGTAGTTTCTGTTGCAGTTTCATGATCAAACCTTTGCAGTTTTGTTTTGAATTTATCCGATTAGTTTTGTAAACTTCACCAAAAGAGTTGCAAACATTCACTTATGCTTGACCAAAAGTAGATGTACACTGCTTCATTCCTAAGTCCTTCCTAAACAGAATGGAACTGACCAAATTGGAAGAAATTTTGAAACCTTTCTATTTGTTGGTTGCAAATTAACTTTGAAATCTGCTAGATAGCAATGGGGCTGATTCATGTTTGGGTTACTTTTGTATTGCTATTCTTCTATAGTTCATATCTTTCATTCTAATTTATCCTATTTTAATATTTGCAGATGCACCATTGCCCTTGAAGATGGATTTGATATTTATATATTCAACATTTATTAAGGGTGACCAAACATATTTTGAAATTGACTCGAGAAAGGAAGGAACTCAATTGTATCCTCATGTAAGTTATACCACAGTGGATGGTTATTTAGATAAATTGGTTTAGAATATTAAATATTTGTTTTTTCCTGTACTAGTACCATTCCTACCTCTATTAGTTATATTACCTTTCATCTCTAGCCTACCTCAACTTGCTAGGGACTTTATTATTCTTGTATCTTGCTCATAAACAATACCCTTCTGTTAAATGGTATTTTGAAAGAATTACAAAATGACAATCAAGTCTTAGTTTGTATGTTCAATTAATCTCATTCAATAATATGATCTTTTTTGGTTGTTCCCTGCCAATTATTTGGCTCTAAGATTTTGTGTAGATTTCTCTAACTATCAAAACTAATACAAAATTAAACTTCATGGACATTAGATAACTTACTTTAATAAATTCTCTAGGCATGAATATTTGATAAATGGTCAACTAATTATTGAAGGCTAATGGCCTAATTGGAATACTGAACATGTCTCTTCCAAGAGCGCATGCTGTTTTTTTTTTCTCTTTTTGCAATCACCAAGGTCAATATGCTTATTCAGTTAGGACTTTAGTGCAACTGACATACTCCCTCTGCCCCACTCATTAAGACGTGGTCAAACTTGACACAATCTTCAAAACTAATCTTTGACTTTAAATTTCTCATATACTACAATGTTTGTAGCAACAAAATTATAATCACATAAAAGTAAATTTAAATCACAATCCAATGATATTATTTTCATCAAATGAAATTTAATTTATAATAAAATATTTATTGGTCAAATATTTAAATAGTTAAATATTAAAATGCGTGCGTGCCTTATTGAGTGGGACGGAGGGAGTACTAACCAGTGGACAAAATTCTAGTTTCAAGATCGACTCAACAATCTGCTGATAATATGGCAAAATTTGATCATGTGCATGACATGGTCTTTTAGTAATGAACCTCAGAACTTATTCATACTCCTTCAGAAAATACGTTATGTATGGTGGATGTTTGTGAAGATCTAGCAGATGTTGCATACTGTGCTTATTGACGTCAGTAAGATTGACAGGATGAGAAAATGTCGATGAAGGATCAATACGTAAGGCATAAATGCAAGATCATACAGCTACAGGTTCTATTCTACATATGTCCTCCTTTTAGGGATATATTTAGCTTCCTTGGAATAGATGACAATTTTTATAGTGAGCAGCCTAGGGAGTGGAGAAGAATGGATGGTTCCTCTCTTCTTCTTTGGTTTCTTCTCTCCTTGGTGGAGTGAAGGAAGAAGACAAAAATGCCAACACAGAAAAATAAAATTGAAATATGTGTTTCTTGTCTTTGTCCTCTTATTTGTCTCTTTATAGTTCTTGCTTTTGTCCTCCCTTTGGCCCTCCAACTGTGGATGTTGGAAGAACACTATACTGCTCTTTCAGGTAATAACTTTTCCTGATTCATCCTTGATCTGTCTATTTATTTGATTCAAAATTTGCATCACCTATTTCCTTACCCTGTAAACTGCAACACCTTAAGAATGAGATATTGGCAAAACTCAGTCAGATATTTGATTCTAAATCCATTATTTTCTCTACAGTTTAAGTCTGTAGAAGCATGGTAGAGCGCAAATCCAGGATTGGAAATTAGATGGTTATCTACTTTGAGTCAGAAAATTGATTCTATAGATTCATTATTTCTTATGCGGTTTAAATCTCTAGAACTAAGTTAGGGTACTATACAGGGTTGGAAACTCTACGGTTATCTATTTAGAACCTATAAACACTTGGTAAATTCCATTTTCAAATGATCAAATCCTACCACTTTCATTTTATGGAGTGTGATTTGTTTAGTAATGCATCTCTGGAACTGTAGTTCCCCTGTATAGGAGTTAGCTAGTTAGGTATTTTGCTTCAATATACAAAGTTTAGGGTTTTCAGCTAGTTCATATTGAGACCACATTGATCTGTTGCTTTATACATTTTCTCCCAGCCAGATTTTCACCAGAACACTATTTGTAAGATCATATAAGCAAATTGACCCACAGCAATCCAGTAACGTAATACTGAAGAATGCCATGTAGGAATGAAGAGTGAAATCCGTGCAACACTGCATTTTGATTTAACTGTGATCTGTGAGTCTGAATAAAGTGAACGTAAGTTCATATAAAGTTATGAACTCATTTTGTATTTTGCATGTTCAGAAAGTTCCCTTTTATATAGCAATCTAAATCGTTCTCTGTTTGTTAATTTACAAGCTCTGTTGCCAAGTGAAATTATCGAAGTGAATTACTTAATCCTTGTATTAGTTGCATTATATTCATTTAAGTTTTTAAGTTACATCATAATGAATCTTGATTTGTTTTATTACTTAATTAATTTTTGAAAATTGCATATTCTTTTTTACTTTATTCTATTGATATTCCAAAATTGCAGTTTGCAAAGCCACAGAAGCTTTGAAGTTCGAGAGATAGTTCTTTGCTCTGTTGATATTACAAGATTATAGTTTTCTAAGCCACATAAGCATTTAACTGTTTGAGGGATTGAGAATGTTAGCTGCAGAGAGAAGCTCAGGACACAATCGACATTCTCGTAATGATTCTTCCACAAGGCACAAGAGTGGCTATGAACCTTCGGACACAGAAACTGAGTGGCACGAAAGCCCTTGGAATGATGCAGTGTTGCCATCAGGTAGGAATACCCAAATTGGTGCTAGAAGGCAAAACTTGTCTCCTAACCATACAAGAGAGTATCCTAATGAGAAAACTTCAAACTTGAGAAACAGCCGTACTCCTCCAAGGTTCACGGAACAAGTGCACCAAAATTCTTCACACAGTGGTGGGAAGAATGAATTACGCAAGAAGAGCAACCGAACACCTCCCAGATTTCGGCCTTCAATGGAAAGCTTTAGTCGGTCATCTATCAAGGAAAAATTTTCCCAGAACCGGTCAATTTCCACGCCAAAGCTACGGCCTCATGAGAAGGAGCATCCTCCTAGAGCTCCTGCATTCCTTGGCACTAATCTTATCTCCAAACAGGGGGAAATGGATTCAGCTGACAATATCAAAGAGGATTCACATGCAGAAAATTGTTCCCAAGAGATCAATGAGTTGATTGCGAATGGCAAGTGGCCTAATTCCAGATATAATGAGTATGCATGTACGAGTACAGAGTCCATACCTACAGGTGACATCTTCTTCTCTCGTGACTGTAGGGCTCCAATTCAGAGAACACCAACAAAGCATAACAATGACAAGTCCTTGACCTCAGAAACTGCCCGTGCTGAGAATTATGGTACTGAAGCAAATAGCAATAATTTAGCCCAAACACCAAAATCTATTTCAGCCCAGACAGGCCTTTCACGAACAATTAGGAATTCCAACTATGGTACTAGTCGGCACACTCAAATAAATAGTGGCGCCACTTTGAGTAGCCAGTTTAATAGTGGCAGATATAGTGGGGACAGTGGAAAGTTCAGTGATTTCACTGGGAAATTAGTTGGAGGAGTCATGAAATTCACCTCCAACATGCAAAAGGCGCAAAATGATTCTTGGCTTCCATGTGTCACTGGAAAGACATGCCGAAAACCAAAATCACCGAACAGCAAAACAACCGACGAATCTGAATCGAGTTTCATTCAGAAGGCTCTTGTTGTGGAAAATATTAGGCTTTTCTGGGCTGATAAATATCGTCCAAGAACTCTTGGTGGATTTACTTGTCACAGGGAGCAAATTGAACAGCTTAAACAGTTGGTAACCTCTTTCAGGCACTTAACTACATAATTTTATAGATCTGTAATCCTTGTTATCTTTTATTGGACGAACTGTCCATTCTACCTCCTGACTAGATTAGTCCTGGGAATTGCTAATAAGCATGGATCTACTTAGCAGTTGCATGGTCATACTTTTATACATGTTGTCATCCCCGTTGCTCAAAGTTAGTGATTTAGTCTTCTAAATTTTAGCGTTTTGTTGCACCAGGTCTCCACTGAGTTTTGCCCGCATATCATTTTCAAAGGACCTCCAGGATCAGGAAAGAGTTCATTGTGCAGAGCCGTAGTTACTGAGATCTTTGGTGACTCCTCTCTAAATGTACAAACTTAAAGACTGAAAAAAGGAAAAACTTTGTCATTGTATACTCATAGCTTGCGTTAAGTATTTGTTGTTTTTTCACAGGTTTCTCACTACTTGAAGAGCTGCAGTGGCCAGGTTAGTGCTGCCATCGAAGTGTATAATTTAAATTAGGAAGTATAAGTTAGTTTCCCATAGTTTGGTTTCTAGATTAGTGAATAGTGCCAGCTAATTTTAGTAAAAATACAGATGAAGTGCTGTGTTGATGTTTGTGGTCTGTATCTAACTTGTCTATGTGGCGGGGTTACTTATTTGTATCTACGTACATCTCAACAACTTTGGGGCTGAGTAAAAACCGAAATTCAATATTGCTCTAGAATTTTAACATGTGCATATGACATATCATGTGACCTGCTGCATTACTTTCTACTTAATTTACAACATAACATGGTGCCCTTTGCTGACTGGGACTTTTTTTTGTGTCACATGATCATTCATATTTGAAAAAAAGAATCCACCACACAGAAAAAAAAATCATTTTTAGGAGTTAAAATGAGCAAAGGGTTTCCCTGATTTTGGCAGGGTTCTACATCTATGCCCGTTCTTGTCCCTTTGTCATCTAGTGATCACCATATGGAGCTTAATTTGAGGTATTATTCGAAGAATGCTGGATATGTTTTGATGGATTTGGCAAATGAAATTACAAATAAGAAGAAAACCACCGATCCATCTGTGAGAAAGAAATTCAAAGGTATATCCATCCTCTGAAACATTGTTATTTGAAATCCATTTCATTTGATGCCTTCCTATCATGATTGTTTTATCTGTTGATTGCAGTAATTGTTCTCTATGATGTTGACAAAGTTAGTGAGAGTAATCAACGTTTGATAAAATGGATGATTGATTCATCCTCTGACACACACAAGATATTAATGACTTGCCAGGACGAGTCCCATATTCTCGATTCAATGAAGAGCCGTTGCAAGCTTATTTGCATTGGTGTACCCAATACACGCGAGGTGAGGTTTCTTGCTCACAGCATTGTGCTTCACTCCATTATTTGGATAACATCACCGACTAACATAGAAAAGATTATCAGATTGTGGATATTCTTACTTACATATCAAAGAAAGAAAGTTTTGATCTTCCTTCAAGTTTTGCTGCTACCATCGCAAGTCAATCTAGGCAAAACATGAGGGAGGCAATATTGGCCTTGGAGGCATGCAAAGCCAACAAGTATGGTTGCCATATTTGTCTATTCTGAATAGTATTAATTCCTTTTTATTTATATCACTATATTCCCATTATCTATTTTCTGTTTTTGCTTCCCTTCCGTTTACCAGTTACCCCTTCATTGATGGACAAGCTATACCATTAGGATGGGAGAATGTTCTGCAGGAAATTGCTGCAGAAATATTGGATGACCCTTCTCCTAAAAGGTTAGACATTTGGAGCCAAGAACAGTCATTGAATGTTTAGCTACCGATACTTTTATACTGTATCAACTTTTATCAGTCACCGAGTGCATGAGTTTCGTTGTTAACTGACATTCGATACAGAAAGGTGGGATTGAACTGTGATCACATATTTGCAATTCTTTTTATGTAATGCATGAAAAACACCATGTAGGTTATTTTTGGTGAGAGGCAAGCTTCAGAAACTCTTGGTTGAATTTGTACCTCCTAAACTAATACTCCAGGTAATCATTGCAAAACAAACGGCAGTTTCCTTTTCTGGAATTGTATATTTAACTTCAAGCATGCTGTCATCTTTTCACATGTAACCATGCAAATGACATTTATCTTGATCATTCTCAGAAGCTTGCAGAGCTATTTCTGAAGGGAATCCAATCTAGTATAAAGAGGGAGGTTTATTATTGGCATGCCTACTATGTGAGTTTTGCTCTGCTGTGTTTCTGTTTTCATGCATTAATAGTATGGTCTATGATAATCATGTATGGGCATTGAATTCCAGGATAAGAGATTGCCCGTTGGCGCAAGTGCACTGTTGAAACTGGAAGGTAATTTGCCAGCTTTTATGTATTCCAGTATTAACCTTGTCTGAGTACCATCTATGTTAGTGTATGTTTTTCTGGTGATCCTGCTTCTGGCATTATTCTCCAACAAAAATCGTAGTTCCAGTTTCTAGAGTAGTATTATATTCAAGTCCAGTTGAAAGACCGTTTTCTTCTTGAAGTGCAGTGTCTTCTGAACCACTCTTGACTATCATGTTCAATCTTTGAAAATTGTTTCTTCTTTAGGGCAAAAAAGTTACAAAATCGCATTCAATCATTATACTTTTGCAAGTGCCACTTGCAGTATGGATTACCCAAAAACAGCACCTAAAACATAACATTTTTTCTTTTGTCGTGCAGAATTTGTTGCCAAGTTCATGAGCATCCACAGGAAGACCTTGCCAGTCAGATCAACACGACCAGTCTAGTATTCTTGTGAAGGTGTGATACAAAAGAGAGCATGTCTTCGGTGTGTGTCAGTTTTTGTAGAAATGAAGTTTCTTGCGAGTATGATCGTGTTTACATTTTGGAAGTGTGGGATCCGGAGCAAAGCAAATCTAAACCAAATTATGGACTTATGCTACGTATGGTACAGTCGACGAACCGAACCATGCATAGCTGGCTTCGAAATGTAACGTACGGGAAGAAATAAGTGTACGTACCTTTTGTGTTTGACCAGAAAAAATGCCCAACGTTTCTTTTTATGGTACAACCGCTATTAGAAACTGAGCAATCAAACGAGAGATGCCGGCCCGCAAGAGACGCTGGCCCCTGCGTCCCCCGGCCACCATTGTGTGACCAGCTCATTGCCGCTCTGGTAGCCACCCTCCGTCCCTCCCCAATCCCCATCTGCTGCAAGAAGACGCTGTCTGCCGGCCCGTCCCATCCCCAGCGCCCACCCTCCGTCCCACCTGTGCGCCGGAGCTTGCACGCCGTTGTCATCACCGGAGCTCGCTCTGGAGTTACGAGGCCCCGCTCACCTGCTGGGTCCCCTGCGACGGCTGGGGCGGGTGAGGTTTTCCACCCGGTGGCCGATGCGGGGGCGGGGGGAAAATGCGGGGAACAGGGGGAGCGGGGGAGGGGGCGTTTCTGGCCCTGCGACGGCTGGGGCGGGCGAGGTTTTCCACCCGGTGGCCAATGCGGGGGCGGGGGGAAAATGCGGGGAACAGGGGGAGCGGGGGAGGGGGCGTTCCTGTCCAACCCAGCCCCGCTCCGTCCCGCTGTTGTCCCTTATCTTGGATTTGCATGATCATGATATTGTTTTGAACACATTGAATATTTTGAATCTCTCAAATAAAAATGCCCCTTATCTTGGATTTGTATGATCATGATATCGTTTTGAACACATTGAATATTTTGAATCTCTCAAATAAAAACTCAAGCGACAGTTTTACTATAGTCATAAAGTGGAGGACAATTACTGTAGCACTGGAAAGTGGGGACTTTATGAGTCCATTAAAAAAAAGTAAGATAACACTCCCTGAAAGAGAAAACAGTGCATTAACTCCTAGAATTTGCAGACTTCTACCTGCAACATTCTAATGGATCGGCACTTTGAAATTAGAAAAGAAAAATGACATAAAAAGAAACTTATGACTTTTCACGCTACTAGAAATTACAATAAACAGGAAAACATTAGTGGTGAAATCCTGATGCTCATAAATATTACACATACAAATGAGATTTCAATATGTTTACCCTAAGGTCTAATATGTGCACTGGTTTTCGTTTCGTGTATTTTTTTAAATAAAAAGAGTAAATTTCACGTTAAGCCACATTTTATTACTGATGTTTCACTTTGCATCACCTTTTAATTAATGTTTTCACTTTGGGACGAGTAATTTTACATTTGTTTCATTTTGGACCACCACAACTTTCTTCTCAAGCATATGAACAACCTCGAATATGCTACCTTCTATTCGTCAATAAACCTTTTTGTTGTATGTAGACCGTTTCTTTGATATATGACAAATTGGATGTAAATAGATAAAAATAGTAAGTGATACATTGGTAAATTACCCCGTTTAAAATGAAAACATTGGTTGGAGGGTGACTCAAAGCGAAACACCGGCAATAAAAGATACTAGTCTAAAGCGAAAACTTACTTAAAAAAATTTACAAAAAACCATTTATAAAGAAAAAACAACAACAAGAAGAAAAAAGAAATCACGCGTACACGGTATATACGTGTGTACTACACGATACAGTACTGGTACTAGTGCGATGCGACGCAGTGACCGACGTGCCCCGTGCCACTGTACAGCATGGTCCACAGTGGACGAGGTCTACCCTACGTCGTGAACTCGTGATCCCGATTCCCAGTATATGCCCTTCTCTTCCTCTCGTGGTCGTGGGAAAGAATCTGGTTCGCCTCGCCTCGCCTGGCCCCACCCCCACCCATCTCTCTCTGCTTCCACTAAAGCGTTATCCCACACGTGGATCCATCCCCACCGTCCGATCCCCGATCCGACGGCCCCCGACGCGGCGGCGCCTGGCCCCAGGACGCCTACTCGGGCTTTACCCATCTCCCCTCCTCGCATCGCCAAAAAGGCCCTCGCCGAGATACCAATCGAGACTAGACAGGACAGGCGGACGCGAGCGTCGTCCTCTTCGTTTCGCTTCTCCTCCTCCTCCTCCGCCTCCGCTCTCGCGAGATCTCCTGATCGACTCGCTCCGGTGAGGGTTCTCTCCCTCGCCTCGCCTCCGGTAGAGTAGGATCGGTTGCTGCGTGTGCGCGTGGTGCGGTTTGGTTGGGTTGTCTGTGTGGCGGCGTCGTCTCGTGCGTGTTTGTGAGTTTGTGTGTGTGTGATGAGTGGAGTGAGCGCGTGAAACTCGCCGTGTGTTCTTCCGCTGCTTTGGTTCAGATTTTTCTTTTTGGGTTGCTCGTTTCTGTGATGAGTTGTGCAGTGCGGTTGTTGTTGGAGCCATTCTCCTCCTCCGCCGCAGCGAGATCTTCTCATCGGCTCGCTGCGGGTGAGGGTTCTTCTTCCACGGTTTGCTGCGTAGTGTGTGTGGTTGCTTGGGGTTGTTCGTGGCGGCTCGTGGTGTTTGGTTTCTCGGAAACGATCGGTGCGGCTGCTGTGTGTACTGTGTGTGGCCGTGCCAGAGCGAGCGGGTTTTTCGCCAACTCGGCGTGTTGTGTTCTTCCGCTGCTTTTTGTGCGGATTTTCGTTTTTTTTTTTGGGTATTTTTTGTGTGTGTTTCGTTCTCTGATGAGTCGTGGTGCAGTCTCGGGAGTCATTCTACTTTGGATTTTTTTTCAACACCTTTTCATGTGCTTCATCTGATGGCGGCTATGCAGTTCGTGATAATATTCTTTTTGTTGGTTTCGCTTTCCTTTTCAACGCAGGATATTTCCCCCAATTTTTCCGCCTTTTCCTTCGTCTTCGCTACATTTCGGTGTTCTTGGAACTAAATGCTACTTCTACTAGTACTACGTCTAAACTTGCTGATGTTTTTTTTTTTTTTGCGAATTTTAGTTTGTTGTCTGTGTCTATTTCGATCTGTTTTGCGGTGGAGATCAGTTCTCGTTTCGTGGTGTTTTCAGTGGAGATTATTTCTCGTTTCGTGGTGTTCTTTTTCCTCCTTTTGGGGCAAGTTTTCTTCTCCTGATGAGTTTTCCAAACATGTAGCGGCATTCTTTCGTTTTCAGAGCTTTACTCCCCATCTGCTCGTTGTTGTGATAGTTTCCTTTCTAAGATCTGCTTCTGCTTGCCAGCAGCTACCATCTGCTCGTTGTGATTGTTTCCTCTCTAAGATATGCTTCTGCTTGCCAGCAGCTGTTCTTTGTCGCACCTGCAGTTGCGGATGATTCCTTTTATTTACAAAAAATCTGATGCATGGTTTGTCCAGGACTAGGTTCATCACCTTGTCTCCATCTGGAGTCACTTAGGACATGATGTCACATTTTCAAGTTCTTGTTATTAAATTCGTACTAGCAGCTAGCTCGATCAATATATTAGTACGATCCTTCTGACAGCTGCTCGTAACTTGCATAGATTAGTAGTCTAACCGCTATTCTTGCCTGTTGCTTAGATTAGCCTCACTTGCAGTTGTTTAGTGAACCTTTTCTTAGTGTTGTTTCGAAGTTACTTTGAAGGGCACTTTCGAATCGCCTTTTGTATATGTGGCGTTGAAGTTACTTAGAAGGGGAACTTCTCTGCATCCTAAGTTCGCAGCATTTACCAGATGATGTGTAGATTTTGGATATGTACCCTTTTTGCAACTGTTTTCAACTTCTTTGTAAACTATTTTGTCTTGCAAGAAAAACCAAAACCTCTAGGTTTACTTGGTCCTTGAGATCATGCATATTGCAAGCGACGTTATTACTGGATAAGTGCATACTTTGTCTGCTAGAATGTGCTGTTAGAGGGTACAGTATATGCAGTAGTTTATTTGAAAAGTTAGTAGTTAACTGTATGCAGTACTTTATCTTAATGTAGTGTGTTGTATGGGTTTGGGAACAATATATTTTACATGTAATGTGAGGCAAATGTTACATAGTTAGCTTGTTCACTAGCGCTATCGTCAATATCTTTGTAGCACCTATGTTTTGTTACTATCATTCTTATGATGGGGTCGATCCTTGAAAGTCAAGCCTCAGTGTGAAACTTATCTTCACATAAAAAGGTGGTTCAATCATTCAACTTATTGTTAGATCTAATAAGTGATGGACAATATTGACAACTTACCCAGTAGTTTTTAGAACCTGGTTTGGGTATAACTTTTTAACTTCTTTTTTAACCTGTTTTTACAGAGTATCTTGTTTGCTTGCCATATCCTTGATTTAGATAATACATTTTGGCTTTTCAATGACATATTTATAATTTATATAGCCATGGCTGGAGAAGCTGATGGAAAAGCCCCACTGGGATCAAGATACCCCCCTGCTGCTCTCAACGAGCGCATCCTTTCTTCCATGTCTCAAAAACATGTTGCTGCTCATCCATGGCACGATCTGGAGATAGGTACCTTGCAATGTTTCACTCAGAATATATTTTTTTCTGTTCAGTCTTTTCCTTGCTTATGCTTGAATTATTCTGTGCTCTGAATGATTTCTTGTTCCAAATTTGTCTTATTGGATGCCTATTGTCCTCTTAAATGCAGGTCCAGGAGCTCCAGCAGTTTTCAACTGCGTAAGTTTACCTTTACTACTAAATCTCTAAATATGATTTGTGTCATTTTATGGGTTGAATGTCAATCTGGCTCTTTACCTTCATAGTTGGAATCTCTCATGGTGTCATAGGAACCGAACTGTCTGAACTGACCGCCTGGTCCTTAGGCTTTTGGAATCATCAACCTAAACTTCACTTTATATATTACTATGTATATTGTATTGTTGTGGGGTCAAATGCTTGCTCCTATTGAAACATGCTGTGACAATGTTGACTGTTGAGTAATGACCGTGTGTTTCCTATTTCTGGTGCACATTTGCTTAAACATGTATCAAGCTGCTGCACTCGATTATATCCACAAATCAATTGTTACTCAATGATCGTGCAGACCACTTTCTTGTAGTATGCCTGGTCTTTAGCTGGATTGTGGGGTATTGCTAAGTTCTATGCTATGAAACTGCATGATTTTTTTGTCAGGTGGTTGAAATTCCTAGAGGCAGCAAGGTTAAGTATGAGTTGGATAAGGCAACTGGTCTAATTAAGGTAAAGCTCATACTAATTTTACTCAAGCAAATGCATATATTTCTTACATGTACCAGCTACATGTTAATCTTTGGTCTTTATGAGCACTGAGCATATTCTCCCAATTTGAAATAAGCACTGAATCCATATCTTGTCTCAAAATGTAAGAGGAGGTCAAATGGCACTATCAATTAGCACTTCATGGTACAAAAATCATGCTTCTTCTGATCAGAACTTTAAAATGGCAAACATTATGACTGCCATTAACAGTAGGATGGTTAGTGACAGGGATAATGCGAGGGGCTGCAATAAACGACTTATTTTCAACATTGACAAAAGAGAACTTGAAAATTTTACCTGTGTTTCAGGTTGATCGTGTTCTTTACTCATCTGTTGTTTACCCACACAACTATGGTTTCATTCCACGCACACTCTGTGAGGACGGTGACCCCATGGACGTCCTCGTCCTGATGCAGGTAACTGATGGATGTGTGTGTGTTTTTTAAAAGAAAATATACAAACCTTCTCTAACATTGCTTCTTTTTCTCTCCTGATAGGAACAAGTTGTCCCTGGATGTTTCCTGCGAGCTCGTGCTATTGGGCTCATGCCTATGATTGATCAGGTTAAATCCCATCATGTCCTTGCTTTTTTTTTAGAGAGGGGAAATTCCTCCATCCTTGGTTACATGGAAGTTGCTTTTGTTAGATAAGGTTTCCATGCTTTATTGCTTGGTGCATGAAATTTCTCTAAGCCAACAAATGAAACAAAAACAACAGTACCCTTGATCCATCATCCATGTGATTTTACTCTCTGGACAAAAGAAAGAAAAACAGTAGTATGAGTTGATTGATAGATGAGATTTCACCTAGACCTAGTCAGTAGCCCAACACAAGAAAGAAATAATGGTATTCTGTACCAAGTGATTATGATCTAATGGCTTGAGTTCTTACACATGATCATTTGATGCAAACAGGGTGAGAAAGATGACAAGATCATAGCTGTTTGTGCTGATGACCCTGAATACCGCCACTTCAGGGACATCAAGGAAATCCCCCCTCACCGCCTTCAAGAGATCCGCCGCTTCTTTGAAGACTGTATATTCTTATTCTATATCCATGTCTTCCTTTTTCCAAATGTTATAATGTAGATAGTTGACTGCAGATACTAGAACCGTATAATTAAACTTCTGTGGTGTTGACAGACAAGAAGAATGAGAACAAAGAAGTTGCTGTCAATGAGTTTCTCCCAGCAGAAGATGCCATCAACGCAATCAAGTACTCAATGTGAGTTTTGCTTGTTAATTCTTCAGCAAAACCTGATGTTCATTCTTTATCCTGTCGTCTTCACAATCAATCCACTGACTAAACTATCAATTGTTACACCACAGGGACCTCTACGGCGCCTACATCATTGAGAGCTTGAGGAAGTGATCTCCAGCTGATCAACTGCAGAGGCTACATGATTCACTGAACAGTTTCTCATCAATAGTACGACATATGTTAACATACATGGTCTAAAACCAGTAATTCGGGGATATATACCTTCTACTATTCATGTTAAGACAAGAAGCAGCACCTTTTCTTTCCATGTATGCCATGTCAGATACTCGGGTCCCAAGCACCTGACCCCTTTGCTGAACTCTCTGCTGCCCAAACCGACAGTTTGCTGAACGGTTACCTAATAGAAATCAACCATTTACATAAAGGCTCATTGGAATCCTTTTTGACAAATCGTGTGATTCTGCCTGTGTAAGCATGATTTACTGCATTCTGATTCTGCCTTGTGTTTTCTGAGAAGCTTTTTTGGAGCGCCATGCGGCGTTACCTTGCCTGATAGTATGACGCTAGTCTGTTTGACTGATGCGTAATTTGTTGCAAAGCTTCAAATATGTTGGGTTGCGAGTGCGACTCGAGGAACTCGTACCGCAGCCTTGGAGATGTCAAAGATTATGGTGGTCACGAGTAACGACTCGTATCACAGCCCCATGGAGACGTCAAATATGGTGGGTTGGTCGTCTTCTCAGGACTCGTATCGCAGCCATGGAGACGTGGACTCGGCTCGTTTAGGCTGTGTACTTCGTGCGCACGTTACTCAAACAGTTACGGTGCATCGTTTTTTTAAAAAAAAATTATATGAAATTATTTTTAAAAAAATCATATTAATTTATTTTTTAAGTTAAAAATAATTATTAATTAATTAGTTATTCGCTAATAGCTCATCTTGTTTTGAGTATATTCTCAATTTTCTCCTTTCTTCTCCTCTCAAACATGGAAGATTATATAACTTCAATCGGTTTGGAAAATGTGACTAGAGTAAGGCAAGAGAGAGGTAAAGACTGATAAGAACAAGTCAAATCTGAACAAGATCTAAAATTAACACAGTTTGGAAATGGATTATAAAGGTGCGCCATTTATTCAGGATTTACCGACCTGGTACAGTACAAGCAGCTACCACGAAAAGTACAAAATAGTATTATCAGACAATCCAAAGCATCTGAACATAGTGAACTTCTCCAAAATCTCTACCCTCCTGCCCCCAGGGAGAAACTGCGAAAACCGAAATGATATCGCCATTCAGATATCAATATTCATTTAACTGGTACACGACTGTAGGTCTAAGCACCAAGGACGTGAAGCATGATAGCATTCTGGGCGTGCATTCTGTTCTCAGCCTGGGGGAATACGATTGAGTTGGGAGCTTCAATGGCGCCGTCTGTTACCTCTATCCCTCTCTCTGCAGGCAAACAATGCATAAGGAAGGCATTTGGCCCAGCCATCTCCATCATAGCTTCATCCACCTGCAGGAACAAAGAAACAAAGTATTGAGAATAAAGTATTAGCCAGATCCCATATGCAGATAATAGTGGAGAGGACTACTGAGATATTATGTGTAAAATGAGTTTGTGCAGACAGAACATCGGAACAAGAGCATAAAAGGAGGTATTCTAACCGTGAATCCTTGGAACACTTTTTTTCTATATTCAGCTTCCTCCTTTTGGCCCATGCTGGCCCAGACATCTGTATACACAACATCTGCTCCCTTAACTGCTTCCATAGGGTCATCTGTTATTTCAATCTTACTACCAGCACTCCTGGCTATCTCCACAGTCTTTGCATCTGGCTCGAAGCCCTTAGGACAGGCACATACAAAATGTAAAGGAAATAAAGCAGCCAATCGAAGCCATGAGTGGACAATATTGTTCCCGTCTCCAACATAGACAACCTTCATAACAATAAAAGTTGAAAATTAGTCATAATATACTAAAGCAAGATTACATGGTGGTTCCTTAGGGTGCAATAAATGATCTACCTTAGTGTTTTCAATACGACCAATGTGTTCGAGCATAGTAAGTGCATCAGCCATTATCTGGCATGGATGGTTGTAGTCCGTAAGGCCATTTATGACAGGTACAGCTGCATACTTTGCCAAGTCCAAAATGTCCTGCAAGATCATATAAGTTGTTAGGAAGATATGAGAATGCTTGGTGGAATCACCTTCAGTTCAATTCTACGAGCAATGCATGGGTGCAGAATGGGAATAACATAGAAAGGTGAAGTATGTCTGTAGTTAAGCATACAAAGCAAGCAAAATATTGTGAAAGTTGAGTAAATGATCAATTTTGAAGATAAGATACATTTATGTATAGAAAAGACATCAATCCAAATATTTCTATGTTGGCACTTAGATGATTATAGAACTACACTTTGTCAAAGTTCATACTTTATTGAAGCTTTATTTCTCTAATTTTAATGATTTTCCGAATTCCCAGTATACAACTAACTGTGCCCAAGCACCAAAGAAGTTCCTATATTTTTATCTTAACTCTGATCACTAAGCAGTATGGAGCATGCAGATTTTATGTGTAGGGTAAATTCTGTATCTGTGTACAAGTAGATTGTGCCGGTAAACAGATCAAACAGAAAAGCCAGGGCCTTATGATCATACTTGGTGAGCAAAAACCCTGGCCATAATGATGTCATTATATCCAGAAAGCACACGAGCAACATCACGGGTCTCTTCACGCTTGCCCATCTGGATATCATCAGGACCCAGGTAGATAGCATGGCCACCAAGCAAAAAGAATCCTGTCTCAAATGAAACACGGGTTCTCATTGACGGCTTGGCAAATATCATTGCCATTGATTTCCCTTTGAAAGGTTGGAAGCTCCTGTCTCCTGACTTTATCATTGCCTTGACCTCAATAGCCCGATTAAGGATCTTCATGATTGTATCCTTGTCGAAATCATCAATATGAAGAAAGTCCTTAGGAATCTGTTTGGCTGCATGATATGACAACATAATTAAGGAAGTGAACTGCACATGAATCAGTAATAAAAACATTATTGATGCCCAAAGGATTAAAATTGCATATCATAGATTGAGCGATCATGTTCTAAATAAAACAAAGTTAAATTGGTTGCACATGTGCATCTTCAGGGGGGAAAAGTAGTAGGACAAAACAGCTAACTACCAACCATGTAAACAATAATTGAAAAACAAAAATCTTAACAAATAATTGTTGTTAAAAGTTCATGAGAAACGGAATCCAATCAAGAAAAATATCACATTGATGAGAGGATCAAGGGGAAAGAAAACAGATTTTGCTTTGCATTGTCAAACAGGAAAATCTGTCCGATTCTTGCTTGATCACCCATATATCCAGTGTGATCTCTCGAGGACTCTCATCACAAAATCATTTCTCATCTGTAGGTACCATAGTTGCATCCACGTTTTGCACCACCCTCAACTATATTCCAAATCCCCCGGAGCAACCCAACGCCTGATGTCCAAAAGAAAGAGGACTAAAATATTCGCATTTAATTAATCAATCAATCTTCATAGCCACCCCCAACGGATCACAAAATTTGATTTCTTACTGAAAAAAATCGAATCGATTCAAGATTTAACAAGACCACATTCCTCACCAGAACCCTAGCTGTTCCTTTTTCTTTAAGACGAGAACCCTAGCTGTCAGTACCAAGTTGACTACACGCTAGTTCCCCAACGACTCAACGAGCAATCGACAACACTTCAATGCGGCGCGAGAAAAACACTAACCATCTTTACCAGCAGAGGACGACACGGCGGGGCTCGACACCGCTGCGGCGGCAACGACCCCGCGTCGCGCGGCGGGCGCGGCGGCGGCGACCGACACCCGCGCGGGGCGCGGCTGGGGCCGGGCCCCGGGCGCGGGGGGCGAGGAGAGGACGAGGCTGGCGCCGGAGATCGCCGCCGACATCGCGGTGAATCGGAGGGGAGCCGAGGCGGCGGCGGCGGAGGAGGAGGAGGTCGTCGTCGGGGAGCGAGGCGTGCGTGATGACTGGTGTCGAGTGGGCGTGGCGGCTGCTGCGGCGAAGCGGCGATGAGACTTTGCGATGGCGAGAGTTGGGCCGCAGCCGACGAGGCGGCTGGGCTTATTATTTTAGCCCATGGAGTCAAGGAGGAAACCGTTACTGACTATTGTTGGGCCTAGCCTAACTCGAGTCGGCCCATGTAACGGATGCAATTTGCAGGATTGGTCAAATCGTAAACAAATAAGGCTGTGTTCTTTCCTGGGTGATCTAGGTGATTGTGAGTGAGTTTTGTTTCGTTTTCCGTGCACACGCTTCCCAAACTACTAAACGGTGTGTTTTTTACAAAAAAAATTCTATAGGAAAGTTGTTTTAAAAAATCATATTAATCCATTTTTAAAGTTTAAAATACTTAATAGTCAATTAATCATGTGCTAATAGCTTATCTCGTTTTGCGTATCTTCCCAATCTCCTCTATCTCATCTCCTCAAACACAGTCTAAGGCTGTGTTTGCTAGAACACATTCCCATCCGGAACAGTGAACACGGAAAATGGAGTGGTCCATTAGCGTGTGATTAATTAAGTATTTGCTAATATTTTTCAAAAATGGATTAATTTGATTTTTTTAAGCAACTTTTATATATAAACTTTTTGTAAAATCACACCGTTTAGCAATTTAAAAAGCGTGCACGCGGAATACAATGGAGAAGGGTTGGGAATCCTTGGGTCCCAACACACCCTAAGAGAGGTCAATCGAGGATGTAGAATCGCAAACCCACTTCTACTACAATCTGTGTACGGTACACAGAATTATGTAAATTTTACACCGGTCATCTCTCTTTCACAGAGTCAAAAGTCAATGCACCTCGATCCATGCATATGCATGGCTCATGACCTCATCAGTCAGTCATCACCATGGCAAGAAGACCATCGCAGATAAGCACTTCCTCCTCGGATTTCGTCATCCCAAGCAATTTACAAGCCTGCTCCGAATTCATGACAGAAACGATGCTGTAAATTCGAACCGCTCGTGTAATCCGTGTACGGTACACAGAAACATCTACTCCTATACTACTCGTAGTCCCTCTCTCTTTCACAGAGTCAGAGTCAAATTACACCTGAGTTGGCAAAGTCAATGCACCTCGGCTACGAGAACTTGTCGCACAAGGACACCGTAGCATAGCAGATCCTCGAATCGGGCTCGGCTCGCGTGATTGCGTCGTCGGTGGCGTCACTGCTACACCCACCCACCCGAGACGGACACCGCCGCGAACGGCCCAGATTTGTCCAGAGCGACTCGGAGTCTCGGATATTTCCCGCACGCGAAAAGAGCGGCCACCCACGCTGCACCCGCCGCGTGCCCAGCGCGCGTCACGTGGTCACACGCGGTGCGGTGCGGGGAGCCACCGAACCAACGAGCCCACCAACCCAGAGTAGTCCCAACCCAACGCACCGCCACCCAACCGAAACGCCTCGGCCTCGCGCCATCTTCCCGGCGTCCGACCGCGAGACCTGACTGACTCCGACCCGGGCCGCTTTTCCCCCCCGGTCTCCCGTACCCACTCGTTTCACCTCTTTCTTCCCTTCCAAGAATAGTGGAGTCCTCGCGCACCACGGCGCGGTGCCACCGCCGCCGCTGACAGCCCGGGCCCACCGGTCGGATCGTGCTGGGTACGCAAGGGATCGTGTCGGGGCTCTCGCTCTTTTTTTTTTTTTTCCTTGTTTCCTTTCGTGTGCTCCAGGCAGTAAATCGCAGGAAATAAATAAAAAATTGCCAGCTTGCTTTCTCTCTCTCTCTCTCTTTTTATTGAGGGTTCGCTTCCCCCTCGACCCTCGTCCTCGAGCTGTGCACGGCTGGTTCGTCTCGCGCCGCTTATTTATTTTTTTTGTTGTGTCCCGCACATAAAATTCGAAACGCGATAGGAGGAAGAGACGGCGGCGGCGGCGGGGGGCGCGACACGGCGGCTAGGGTTTCCTCGCAGCGACGCGACCCGCGCGAGGTGGAGGCGCCGCTCGCATCGCACGCGCGCGCGCGCGCCGCCGGGGGCAGGTGGCTGGTATGTTCCCGGACGAAATTATCTTTTATTTTTGTTCTGAGGGCCGTGCTGGTTCTGGAGAGAGGAGGGGTTTGATTCGAGCCGCCGCCGGCTGCGGCATCTCGCCTCCTGATCTGGAGGAGCTGCTGGTTCGTTCGGGAGGTTGGTTTGGGCGGATTAATTCTGCGAGGCGGATTTAGTTGTGTTTTTTTTTGGTCAATTTTTTTTTGAGGGGAGTGTTCGATTCATGAGTCTTCGTTTGCGGATTCATGGTTGATTTTTTGGAGATTTAGGTGGAGAAATGTCGTGCGTTTCTCCTTTTATTTTTTCTATAAAAAAATTTGTAGGTGCTTTTGGGCATCTTACGCTGCATCTTTTTCGAAGGATAGGGTGCATACGTGTTCCGCTGGAGATGTTCCCGAATAATTTGGATCGGATTCCTAATCTCGGTGGCATGTTTTCCTTCCCAACTGGGATGAGAATTTGATTCATCCTGACATCCTTTGTTTTGTCAATTGCGATTCAGGGCGCCGCCGTTGATGCCAGGAAGTCGAAATCTCCGGTGATCTCCCTCTGATTCCGGCAGCCGCATCACCATGCCGACCATCACGCACTACGTGCTGGACCCGTTACTGGAGACCGGGTCAGCTACACAGTCCCAGAAGGCTGCTTCCAAGCCGCCTCCAGCTCCTCCCCTTCCTCAGGAGAAGGCCGCCGAGAAGCCGATACCTGTGCCGGTGGCTCCTGTCAGGAGAGCGCAGACTGCGTCGGCGACACTGTACGCCACGCCTGAGAGCACATCACTGCCGGATTCGCCTTCGTCGTTCCCGGGAACCTGGTCACCGTACCTCATCAACCATAAAAGGAGGGGACCCTGCTTGGTGAAGACACTTTCCCAGGGGGATGTTGGTAGTGATGGTAGCCAGCAGCCCATGCTCTCTGTGACGCTGCCTCCTTTGCCGAAAAGAAGTCAATCCTTCGAGGTGCAGGAACCTGAGTTTGAGTTTCAGCAAGCAAGCAATGGTGTACTTGAAGGTGACAGTGGTGTGGTGGAGACCCTCGACTGGCAGAATGGAATGCTACAGAAGGGCAAGGGCACTGTTTCAGGCGAATATGGGCATGATCAGGCTGAGTTCGAGTTTCAGCATGGAAATCCTGATGCGACAGTGAGGCCTGTCAATGTTGGAAGGCCTGCCAATGGTGGAACACCAAGGAAAATCAACAATGATGCCTTCTTTGAGCTTCAGGATTCACTGAGCATGGCTAGTAACTCTGAGGCGGAGGATGCTGGTGGGCATGAGCGGTGGTGGAAGCCTAGTTCCCCTCTTGGGACATCTGTTGGCACACCTGGTGCAGAATTTTATGATGCATTCGAAGGTAACAATTCCTGTGTTCTAATGCTAAGTTTTGCTCCTTTTAATTTGTGTTTAGATCATCTTAGACTGTTATGGTGATACAAAGATAACCAATTAATCAATGTAGTAGCATGCTTCGCATCATGTTTCAACTGGATTCTCTAGTAGAACTAGTACTGCTCCTGCTTACTTAGTACTATAGAGTACTTTATGGGTAAAAAGATTGCAGGTGGAGTGAAAAGAATTGTTAATGCAAACAAAGAACTCCAGAAGGGTTCATGAATCATTGTGATTTAATTCTAAGGGTACCAATAATGAATTACTAGTTTTGTTCCACAGTGTTGTGCTACTCAACATGTTTTTTTTTTTCATTAGTTTAGTATATGACCACCATGGACCTCTCAATATGCCTCCTGTCCTGTTGTTACGACAGTTTAGGTGTTCCTTTTGGGGGTTTGAAAACAATTGCCTTCACAGCTTAGTTTGGTTAGTTAAGCATTTTTCATAGCTTTCAGGTGCAACTTAGTTATTAGAGCTTTCAAAACTTTATGACTTTCTGTTAATTTGTTATCTCTTTCATTTTGGGTCACAATTTTTTCTTTAAGCATTGAACCATGTGTGCTACAAGAAAATCTGGGGGGTCAGAATTCCTTCCAATTCAAAAGTCCCAAACGATCTGAGGGGGCGGAAAGAGAGGGATTCGAACCCTCGGTACAAAAAAATTGTACAACGGATTAGCAATCCGCCGCTTTAGTCCACTCAGCCATCTCTCCCCGTTCCAAATCGAAAGGTTTCCGTGATATGACAGAGGCAAGAAATAACGATTGCAAAAAATCCTTCATTTTTCTTTCAAAAGTTCAAAAAAATTATATTGTCTACTCATTGCGGTAACTAAGTGTGGGCTATGAGTTGATTCTTTTACTCCCATGATTATCTCAAAGATCATTTTCCATGTTGTTCTGGGGAAGAGATTATCTTCATTAACACTTTGGGTGCTTTTGTGTACTTAATGGCTGTGAAAATGCTTCTGTTTTATTCAAAGTGCACTTTGTTTCAATTGCAGAAATATCCAGTGATGGTGCAACTCGATCTTCACAATGCATGGATGATGACCTTCGTGAAATGAGGTTGAGTCTGTTGATGGAAATTGAGAGAAGGAAGCAAGCTGAGGAAGCACTTGAGAACTGGCAAAAGGAGTGGAAGAAGCTGAGTGATCACCTATCACTTATTGCCTTGACACTTCCACCTCCAAGTTTAGCTGAGGACACTGATGATTCAAGCATGGATCCTGGAGCTGAGTTGTGCCAACAAATAACTGTTTCACAACTTGTGGCTGCTGCTATTGCACGGGGATTTGCTCGTGCAGAAGTTGAGACAGATATGGAAACTAAGATTGCAGCAAAGAACTTCGAGATTGCAAGGCTATCCGATAGGGTCCAGTACTATGAAGCTGCAAACAGGGAGATGTCTCAAAGAAACCAAGAGGCTATCGGTACTCATCCTGAACTTAAACATTGATTTTTGCAATTAGTACATATGTTATGTGTATATTATTCGTCAATCACAATGCTTCTTTTTCTGACCTTAATCCCATACAATATTTAGAAGTTATAATGGTGAATAATGTATTATAGTGAGTAAATATCTTATGCTGATCTGCAGAACTTGAAAGGTCGAAATATTCCCTTTGGTGTGTAGAATCTCCTAGGTGTCAGGTTTCAATTGTCTAAATTCAGACTGATATGAAATGCATTTTTATAGTTATAATATTTTTACATCTTTTGCCATTAACTGCTTTGTATCAGAAACATTAGTTGGTAGTATATTGCAAATAATCATGTAATTGATGAGTGAATTCCTTTCCTAATGTCTTGCAGAGATGTCGAGGCAACAACGAAATATCCGAAAGAAGAGACAGAAGTGGTTCTGGGGCTCGGTTGGGCTTGCAGTTACCCTTGGCACAGCAGCCATTGCCTGGTCCTACCTACCTGCAGCGCAGCCCCAAGCCAGTCAAGACTCTAATACCAACAGCGATTAGAGCTAGATGAAGATGTATCTTCTCGACCCTTCAGAAATCCTAACAAGCTCTAACTATACAATCCTAGAGGAAAGAAAAGATTGTATAAGTTCTCTTTTGGTGATCGGCCGTGATCACTGCAATCTTCATTCGCCGCTTCCTCTGTAAATGTCGAATGGGCCATCTCCCTACAGGACTGGCTCCATTCCCTCACAGTAAATCCCTCTTTGCATAGTTGGTTGTGCAAAAATAATACGAGGAATGTGGATGGCTAGTAATCCATGGTCCATGCAAACTCACTCCACTGGAGTTGGTTTTGAAAATTGCAATTTTGATCTGATCATTGTGTTCGTGATCTTGAATTGTGATGGTTTTACCATTCTGTTTGTGTAGCGTTAATCTTGTCGGTTATTTGCACATGTAAATGTATAATTGCATCTCAGCTGTGCAATTGGACGGGTGAACGACCGTCGTCAGATTAAAACGAGCGGCAATCACGTTACCAACTTTGCAAGGCATTCGGAATTTCTGATTCTCTGAAGTCTGAAGTAACTGATCATCTCCGTATCTATCAATGAAATGAATTAACTGATCATTTCAGTATCTACTACCAAGAATCAGAAGTAATGATCATCCGTATCTATCAAAGAAAAAAAAAGTATCTATCACAGGGAAAAAAAAAATCGTCTACGATATCCTCATCAAACGAGGATATCGAGTGCTCTCTTGCCATCTCTTGAGATTAGCGTGGAAGCAATGAATACGACACAGTCTCAGGTATATCTGTGAAAGGGAAAATGTAAGTGACGCAAAGCAAGGACATCATTATCATTTCGTGGAAGAAATTTCAAGCATAAACTGTTCTGTATTACAAGAATCAGTGCTGTGACTATCCTGCAGCAAAAATGCCAAAAAATGAACTGAGGTTGCTATCTGTGACTATCTTGCGAACCCACTCCCAAATAATTCCAGTATGATCTTCCCATAGAGTATACAGAGCCTTCCGTTACCAGTTGATTTTGTGTCTCAATCAATCACCTATTGGTCATTGCGATTTCATATTGCTATTCACTCATCCTTGAACCAGTGGCGAACGACATGGATGACAAAGCCGATGCATAATATTGCCGTCCCGATAGTCACCGCAATCTGAACCGGTACGGAAGAAGCAAACGCCTCTTGCACGAGCAAATTAAAAAGCGCAAACCACATAGCACCAAAGGCTGATCCTACTATAGCACCCACAAGAACCTGGTTCAGTGTATGGAGGCGCTGCGACACTCGTAACCACGACTGCACATAAGTAGAATTATGATTAGAATGCACTGAAGAACTTGGAAATCGCAATCAAACTAAAAGAATTAAAGATGCAAGAGTTTGCAAGGTGACCAATTGCTGCTATAATATGGTACGGAGTAATATTTTTACTCAGGAAGGATTCTTACAAGATAGCAGCACATTGCTAGAATTGCAACCCCAAGAATAACTGACAGATAAGTTCTCCCGAGCCAGTAGAACACTGCAAAAGAGCCATTAAGATAAACCACGCATTACATTGCAAAGGGGCAACCAATTGTGGATATAGGAGGTACTGGTCTACTCCAGTCTCCAATGTTTTTAAAGAAAGTGATAGGTTTCTTTCTTAAATATCTTTCTTCTGAAAATCCAAAATTATGTAAAAAAGCATAGTGTATCCAAGGAAAATGCAAAATTACATGTACATGTACATATACACAACACCTTAGCTATCTGAAGTGCTTATAAATTTCTAAAAGGACATTACAATTTGATAGAATTAGAATATGGATCAGATGGACTGAATTTGCTGATAGATAGATAGGAAAACCATCTTTGCGCTCATTTCACTTAATCAATGAAATATAAAAACCATGTTGGCATGTTGCAAAACAAAAGAATGAGAACACTACCTAATATGAAATGCTGAAAACAACTGAGATCTCTAGCCAAACTCAGGTGATTATACTGACATACAGTATCATAATTGAACTTTCAAAGTAAATCTCAAAGTGCTTACATGAAAGAATTAGAAACACCGCAGAATAGAGAAAAGATTGCGCGTGGGATGAAGGCATTCCAGGATCAGACCGCAAAGCAGACGCAGGCCTTTCATGGTTGAATATCCGTTTAAGAAGATTTGAAAACATAGAGTTTAGAACAGCACCAATCATAGCCCACATAATAAGAGCATCATGCTTCCAAATGGCTGCAGAAGTATAACAACCCGCGACCAGCCATTTACTCTGGAGCACAACATAACAACTTTAGTATGAGTTCCAGTGTTCCCAGAGAAAACAAAATTAAGAGCAACTTGTAGAGAAGCAGTGATGCTAATGCCAATCATTATGGTTAATTACACTTCAGTAGAGAGCTGTAATCAAAATTCTGTCTCCAAATTTAATAGATATAACTGCATAAATTCAGGAATTGGATATAGAAGATCCTACATCTGAGTGAAATTAAACGTCCGTATGGAAAAGCCTAGTTCATAACAATTTACTGAAGCTAGACATCTACAAAGATAACAACAACTACCTCTAAAGATATTCATGATTTGCCACCCCTCAATAGTCAGTGCACATTCCCTTCACAGATCGAATCAGAATATTCAGGTTCTTTTTTTTACGCCCTTGTGTACGTAAGTTACACAGTCCTTCAACCTTTTCAGCTTTTCATCTTTTGAACTTTTCAGCTTGTCATGCAAAAGTTTCAAGTATGAGAGTTCAATTTAATGCCCAACTATAATTACTCCCTCCCTCGAGACACTTTGACTTTTTTCTAGTTAAACTTAGTTTGACCAAATTTACAGAAAAAATTAACATCTATAACACCAAATTAGTTTTGTTAAATCTAGCATTGGATATATTTTGATAGTAGTATCTTTGTTTTGTGTTGGAAATGTTGCTATGTTTTAACGGAGGGAGTAGTTCATAATTTGAGGTAATCTTGTACTGCCCTAAGAGTAAAGCACCCAGCCACCCACAGATGACAGATGAACATTGGTAATCACGATCAAATTAATCCTCATATATGCACTAACCGTCTGGTTCAGTCTCGCCTCGACGAGCTCCCACCTGGTCGCCTGCCGCCTTTGCCCGTCTCCGCCTCCGCCTCCCAGGATCGCGTCGCTCTCCTCCGGGACGCCCAACTCCTCCTCCCACGAGGGCCCGGTCCCAACCCTGGCCATCTCCGCCATGCACACCACCACGCCAAAGGACCGCTGCGTTCTTGGCCTCCTCCGGGGCAGCAAGAACCGGCCGCCGCCTCCCGGCTGCCGCTGCGGGAGTCGATTCAGGCGGACGGGCGGCTTCAGCGGCGGTGGAGCTGGAGGAGACAAGAGCATGGTTCTTGGCGCGCTGACCTAGGTAGCTCGGGACCAGGGTTGCTAACGGAGGAGGAGGAGGAGGAGGAGGACGGCATCTTTGAGGATTGGGGGGGAGAGGGATTTGGGGTTGGTGCTTGAGCACTTGGGTTTGGAGTTTTGGATGGATTTCGGATGACCGTGTTTGGTTGGTTGGTAGCTTGGACTGATGCGGTTGAGAGAGGAGAGGATAGAAGAGATCAAGAGAAGACAGGGCTCATCATTTGCTCTATCGGGCTGTTGTCCTGTTCGGCAACTTGAGACAAGAGAATTAGGAGTTTGGAAGAGAAAATTAATAATAAGGTTAACAAGAGAATTTATTTTTAGTCGTAATTTTTTGTTTGATAGAGGTGGTAGTAATTAATAGAGATACATGGTGTTTAGTTAGAAACTAATCTTGAATAAAAACGAATGACTAGGATTTGTTTTCGGATAATCTTAATAATAAATTTGTAGTTTTGTGATACTTACTCTTAGACATATAGGTTTATAATAAATTATTATTAAATCTTTAGTTGTGTGATACATAGTTTTATGATAATTTAGTCAAAGCATGTGTAATTTTGTGAAATTTACTTAATTATTTAAGTTTGAAGTGCACAAAAGTTTAGCCTATTTTATCGGTTTTCTTCAATAGTCGAGTACTAACAATCATGATTATCGACAAAACCGCTTGCCGTACTATTGATTGAACGGTTTTGAAATCTTAATTCTTTATTCGCATCGACTTGTTGCAATTGTTTTGCTGCAAAATCAATTCCCAGCCAACATATTTGATTGTTCAAATTTTCTAGTATAAAATTTAAAAACTTTTGGCTCGGTGTCAAAAAAGATATGTAGTAGAAGAGATTTTGGTCATTAAATTGAAAGTTCAAAAGTTTCAGCTTAAAAGATCTGAATTTTCAACTGGATTCAACCATCCAGGCCTCGATAAACCGAAATAAATATTTTCAACAACTAATTCTAAAGCTTTTAATGTTGGATGTGGGTGTTTAGCTTTGAGAGAAAGGATAATATCATGTTATAAGTCAGCTATAAACTCATTATGTGAAAGAGAGATAAGAAAAATGATGAGCGTTGATTCTTATGTACTAGCTATACACATAATTTATAGTGATGAGTGTTCCAAAGTATTTACATTAAATTCATAGTGAGAGAAAAATAGAGGAGAAAAGACCTTATAGTTAATTAACATATTATATATGCTAGCTTCAATATGGATTAATAGTCCATAGCTAGCTATACTAACTTTCTAAGTATATTGTTTAGACTGCTACTACTATATATGTATAAATTACGTTTAAGTTCCATGTTGATAGTCAACACTACACACACTATCTTCGTAGTATCTTCCTTTACGTGGTAAAAGTCATGTATAGCGTATGCTATTGGACTATAAGATAACCAAATATTATTGTCTACTATGTCGAGTGCTTTTTATAAGCAAGCGTTGTTTGTTATTATCAAAGGAAGATCAATACACGTGTTGAGGACTTGACTTATTTGGTCTCCTCCTTCAAAGGAAAATTTAATAAACGTGTCAATACACGTTGCAACCATACATTGAATAATTGCATACAACTCTACATATGATATGCCAAAATTAGGAATAAATTAAACAAATAGGCCCGTAAAGCCGTAATCCATCACGGGCTCCTTCCTCAAATGATTGTTTTGTTGATGCTGGCCACTTCGAGGCCTCCAAAGTTTTCTCGGTGCTGTATACTTCATGTGAGTTGTTTCCATTGATGTATCTCGCAGGGGTGGGGCCAGCTAGATTTTAAGAAAATAATTATATAGTATGTATTTTTTTGTGTATACGAAAAAAATGCCATATTCATGCGAAAAATAAGGTGCAAAATAAAAATGCTCATCTATATTTATTTAAGAAACACATTACAAACACATGCGTCCACAACACTCACACACTCACCGCTATAAAAATACACACGCGATAGGGTTATGGTTCCTGTTCCCGTTCCCTGAGCGCCGATCTGGGCGCCGCCGTGCCACCCTCCCCTAGCACCGCCGCGCCGCCCTGCCCTCCCCTCGTGCCACCGCTCCGCCGTGCCCTCCCCTCGCGCTGTCGCGCCGCATCGTGGGCCTTCCCCCACGCCGCCGCGCCTCATCGTGGGCCTCCTCCGCGCGCGCCGCGCCGCGTCGTGGCCATCAGTCAAGAGTTGCTGTTGATATTTTTATTTTCTAGGAGACTACACAACGGTATTACTGTCGTTCTAGCTGATGTCAACATGATATCAGAGGTATCGCATCTTCAGTACCAGATATGATACACGAGGTCGCCGCCCCTCCCCTCACGCCGTGGGGCAGTTTGGAATTGAATCAACCAGGGGCAGTTTGGTCATCAAAGTTGGAAGAAAAGGGACAAAATGATTTTGATTTACTACAAATGAAGAAAATGGCATTTCAGCGGGTTGGTCCGAGTTGAAAGTGATATTTGGATGAATCCCAATTGTAAAATGGCATTACAGTGAAGCCTCGTTTTGAGGATGGTATAATACCCATTTTCTCCAAAATGTTATACCCGTTTCTAATATCTTAGCTTACATATGCCTATATGCGTCATGATGTAAATTTGGAGAAATCTTACTTTATGATACTCATGTTATCTAACAACCATGTTTGAAAACATTAATATTAAATTATAGTAGCTAGTTCTTGCCAATGTTTCTATTTGGTTGTTTGAGCTAGGGAAAATTTTGCTATAGGACATCATGACTTCGCAGTTTTAGCTGTAGGATACCGCATGAAGTAACTTTTGGTGGAAGACACTCCCAAAAGTTAGATATTTGCTGGTAGACACCGCACGCATTAAAGTAATAATTTCTGATTGAAGATGAGAGAAAAATCACATGGAATGTCAGAAATGCCCTTGGGCCCACATACCAGCTCTCCTATCTCTCTTCTCTTTCTATCCCTACTTCACTTCTCTCTCTATCCCACATGTCAGCGATGATGGGCGGCAGGCGAGGTCAAGCGGCGGCGGCAACGGGAGGTGAGTGCGGAGCGGCCGCGACGACGGGAAGGCGACGTCTCCGGCCAGCGGTGCGCTCGGACAGCGACACCGACCGCCGACTGAGCCTCTCCCTCCTCACTCCGCGCGCTGTAGACGTCGTCGTCCAGCCACGCCACCGCTCCTTCACACACAGCTGCCACCGCCAAACCTCGCTTGCTGTCCGGTCGGTGATGCTGTCTGGGTGCGCTGCTGGTCGCGTCCGCTCTGCCCTCGTCCTCTCTCCATCGGACCTGGCCTGCCCAACCCTGTCGCTGACATGTGGGATAGAGAGAGAAGATATTAGAGAGAGGAGTGAAGGAGGGGATAGAGAGAGAAGAGAGATAGGAGAGCTGACATGTGGGCCCAAGAGCATTTCTGACATTCACGTGCTTTTTCTCTCCTTTTCAACCGGAAATTATTACTTTGATGCGTGCGATGTCCACCAACAAATATCCAACTTTGAGGAGTGTTTTCCCCCAAAAGTCACTTCGTACAGTGCCCTACAGCTAAAACCACGAAGTCACGGTAGCCTGTAGCAAAATTTCCCTTGAGCTAATGTTGATAAGTTATGGAAGAAATGAATGAAGAAAAAAAATGAATTGAGGTTTGGATATTTTTATTGTCAAAGTTTCGTTGTAATCCTCTTCTGTCACGACCTTTTTACTTGATTAGACAACCTTTTTAGAAATAAATTGATTTGAAAGTAAGTTACTTTCCCCATTTTATAGGTAAGTCATTCTAGCAATTTTCCACGTCAATAATGATGTGGAAAATGCTAGAATGATTTATTCCCTTCATTTTATAATGTAAAACTTTCTAGTATTGCACATATACATATAGATGTTAATGAATCTAAACACATGCATATGTCTAGATTTATTAACATCTAAATGAATGCGGGCAATGCTAGAAAGTTTTACATTATGAAACAGAGGAAATACATTGTGAAACAGAGGGAGTATAAAACTTAAATGTTGTTGTGGCTGGTAAACTAGCAAACAGAGGATGAGAGGCTGAAGATAATTTTTACATCAGTACGGTTGCTAAGTTTATAGAATACTCTCTCCATCTCATAAAAATCAACCTCTGAATTTTTCATCCGCTGGCTCCCAAGTCCCAATGCATCACGAGCGGCGCCGGCGCCGGTGAGGCCCGGACCGACGGCGGCCGCCTCCAAAGTCCAAACCGCGAGGATCGCGTCGGTCAGTCAGTTCACTTAGAGAGCATCAGCAACCTTCGCTTTTGACGAATCATCATCCTCCTCGCACCGTTCACACGCCCGACCGTGACGCCGCCACGCCGGTAAGGTGTTCGTCCGAATGCCTGTGAGGGAGAAAGTGGCCACGCGTGCTTCCGCTTTCTCTTGTGGTCGGTGAACGAGGATCCCTCGGACCGTCCGCTCCTTCCAAAATTTGGATCTTCTGAATCCTCAGAAGCTTCCTTCTCGCCGAGCCAGTGAATCTGCATCCGGCGCCCCTGCGTCAGCGCCTGCGTGGACATGGGAATCGCGGGCGATTCACTGGTTGGATGGCAAAGTGCGTTACATCCGTTGGACTCCGTCACGAGCCTTTCGGGACCACGGAAACCGCGCGCGCGCGCCCGGGCGGCGACGTGGGCGCACGAGGCGCGCGGAGCCCGCGCCCGCGGCGCGACAAACCAAAGCCGGAGACGGCACTTTTACTGGTTGCTCGTTTGCGTATGGTCGCGACGTAGCCGCGCCCTGCGCCACCAGTCGCCGGCGGGGCCCGGCGCGACGCGCCCCCTCGCGCCACGGGATCGCCGGAAATATCACCGCGATCGCTGCTGCCGCTGCCTCCCCCCGCGCGCGGTTGGCTCGTTGGTTCCCCCCCCCCCCCCCCCCCCCTCCTTTCCCGCGCGCGCGCGACTGCGCTCCGCCGGCAGCCGGGGCCGTGGGCGGGCGCAGGGGCGGGCAGCTGCAGCAGTAGCATGTCGATCGATCTCCTCCCGTGCAGGTTCTTGCTCTCTCCCTCCGCCGCGGTGAGGGTCCCGAGCAGGAGAGCGATCACGCTTCTCTCTGCGGGGGCTTCGCCGTCGACGCCGTCGCGGTCGGCGGGCGCCCCTTCTGTCCGGCAGAGGCGCGTGCGCGCCGCGCCGTCGGTCCCCGCCAAGCAGGCGGCGCGACCGCGACCTGCCGGTGAGAATGGCAGGACGACAACGACGAGGAGGCGGCGGCGGAGGAAGCAGCAGGGTGAAGAGGGGGAGGAGCGGGGGGAGAGAGGGTGCGTGCCGTCCATGGAGGAGGCGTCCATCAGGGTCGGGACGCTGTACCAGAACGGCGACCCGCTGGGGCGGAAGGAGCTCGGCCGGTGCGTGGTGGAGTGGCTGAGGCAAGGGATGCAATCCATGGCGTCCAAGTTCGCCTCCGCCGAGCTGCAGGGCGACATGGCGGACCTCGACGCGGCGGCATTGGCTCAGGAGTGGGGATCTGCAGATGGGAGGCTTGGGTTCGTGATCCAGGCACAGCCTTACATGTCGGCCATCCCCATGCCCAAGGGCCTGGAAGCACTCTGCCTCAAGGCCTGCACACACTACCCCACACTCTTTGATCATTTCCAGCGTGAGCTCCGTGATGTTCTGCAGAGTTGCCAGAACCAGGGACTCATCTCCGATTGGCGATCGACAGAGTCATGGAAGCTTCTGAAAGAAATGGCCAATTCTGTGCAGCACCGGGAGGCTGTGCGCAGGACGGTGCCACGGCCTAAAGCTGTGCACGGTAGCATTGGCGTAAGCCTCAACAAGGTGAAATTGATGCAGAGAAGGATTGAACAATATGTGACGCATATGTCGGACCTGCTGTGCATTGAACGGGATGTGGAGCTGGAGTTCACACAGGAGGAGCTGAATGCTGCCCCAATGCTCGACGATGATTCTGAGCCACCCAAACCGGTTGAATACCTGGTGAGCCATGGGCAGTCTCAGCAGGAGCAGTGCGATACCATTTGCAACTTGAATGTGATCAGTAGCTCAACTGGTGAGAGAGCTAGACCTGAGTAGTTCCTTTTCTTTGTATGCTTAGAGATATCTCTTATGCTTTTGAAAAGTTCATGAGTCAATTCTTTGTTGTTATTGCAAATCGCCGTAAGTGTAGGGTTGGGAGGCCTACATTTGGTTCTATTCAGAATTGAAGGCGGACACAAGCTGCCTCCAACCACACTGTCTCCTGGGGACATGGTCTGTGTAAGAACATGTAATAGCCGTGGTGAAGGAGCAACTTCTTGCATGCAAGGCTTTGTTTATAATCTAGGGGAGGATGGTTGCAGCATAACTCTGGCTCTGGAATCCCGCCATGGTGATCCTACATTCTCCAGGCTGTTCGGGAAAAGTGTGCGCATTGACCGTATACAAGGATTGGCTGATGCTCTTACATATGAGGTATTTGAATTCTTCATATTGAATCTTGTCACAGGACTGAAGGGTCTGCAGTTCTGAATGCTTGTCTACTTTTAGAAAGTCTAGTAATTATTTGAAACTTTTTGGTGGATGTGCTATGGATCTTATTGTAATATAATGGGATGTGGGATGTTGAGCTGCATCTTTGTCAGGAGAAACTCATCATCTTCCTAATGCAGAATTAATTAACATTCTGTTTGCATCCTACACTAGAGTGGCACAAAATGTACACAACCAGAACAAGGGAAATTCCACCTTTAGGAAAGAACAGTGGATGGGGGGTTCCATTTTTTACATAGTGCTTATTCTGAAATGCTACCGGTAACATGATTAAAAGTTTTCATCTAATTCTTAAATATTTTCATTTGGCAGCGCAATCTTGAAGCATTGATTATTCTTCAAAGGAATGGTTTACAGAAAAGCAATGCATCCATTGGCGTAGTAGCCACTTTATTTGGGGACAACAAGGATGTTATGAAGATGGAGCAGAATCACCTGACTGACTGGAGTGAATCAAGTGCACCTGATCCGAGGATATCAGAGAGGTATGCACTAGATGCCTCCCAGTTAAAGGCTCTCTCATTAGGCTTGAACAAGAAGAGGCCTGTTCTAATTATCCAGGGTCCTCCTGGCACGGGCAAGACAGTCTTGCTCACAGAGCTCATTGTACGTGCTGTCCAACAGGGTGAGAACGTCCTTGTGACAGCTCCTAGCAATGCGGCAGTAGATAACATGGTTGAAAGGTTGTCAAACACTGGCTTGAACATTGTGCGAGTTGGAAACCCTGCTCGGATATCACCATCTGTTGCTTCAAAGTCCTTGGCGGAGATTGTGAACGGAAGGCTTGAGCAGTTCAGGAAGGAGCTTGAGAGAAAGAGAAGTGATTTAAGAAAGGACCTGAGCTACTGCATAGAGGATGATTCTTTAGCTGCCGGCATTCGTCAACTGCTGAAGCAACTTGGAAGGGATCTGGAAAAGAAAGAAAAGGAAATGATTAGGGAAGTACTCTCTGAGGCACAGGTTGTGCTTTCTACTAACACAGGGGCAGCCGATCCACTTATCAGGAGAACATGTTGTTTTGACTTGGTAATCATAGATGAAGCAGGGCAAGCAATAGAACCCTCCTGCTGGATTCCCATATTGCAGGGAAAGCGTTGCATTCTCGCTGGTGATCATTGCCAGCTTGCACCAGTAATTTTGTCAAGAAAGGCCTTAGATGGAGGGCTTGGTAAATCTTTGTTGGAAAGAGCTTCGTCATTGCACAATGGATTACTGACAACAAGGTTGACAATGCAGCACAGAATGAATGACTCAATAGCTAGTTGGGCATCTAAAGAGATGTATCATGGACTGCTCAAATCTTCTCATTCTGTTGCTTCACAAACTCTTGCTGACTCTCCAGTTGTGAAGGTACATACATGCTTTTAGTTCAGGTGTCAGGATTGCTTGTTCATGTAATTAGTTTCTGTTTTGGTGCTCAAGATTGAATTCCATATCAATGTGGGCAATCCTTTTATTTAAACTTACTGGATTCCATTGAAGGGTTGCATATAAATAAGTTGTGATTGGACCCCATTAGATGAATTTGCTTTTGTTTTTCCAGGGGATCTGAATCACATGCCATTTGGTCTTTTAACTCTTTACCACTTTGCAAGCTCATTAGTGTTCGACCTTCATAAAGACTGGTCTTTTCTGAATCCAGTCTTATGATAAATTTCGAAGACAATTTGGACATATCTGTCCATCCTATATAGTATGCATACTATGTGGACTATTGTATGATGCAACTATATGGAGTAATGACGAGATCTACGGGTACAAACAGTTTGTGATAGCGTAAAGTTCACCCTCACATACATCCAAAGATATTGCTGATCCAGTCAGCTAGTTTCCAAAACTAACAGTCAATATGAGGTAGAATTAATTCTTGTATGTTGAAACCGGATGTTGGGGACAATAATTACTTGGAGAATTATCTGTGAAAGAGACAGTTGGATATTGAATTATCTAGGATCAACCCACAAGTTTTGCTTTTAATTGTTGTGCTATTCATTTGAAATATGTGCACTCCATGTCCTGGAACTTTTTCATCAATGCATCTATATGAGTTGATTTTATATTGGTATTACATTGTAAATTGGATCTATTTTCTTCTCTAAAAAAACTGATCTATTTTACCTTTGTCCTTTTGATTTCAGGCTACCTGGATAACACGGTGCCCACTGCTTTTACTTGATACTCGAATGCCATATGGGGCCCTGGACACTGGTTGTGGGGAACAAATAGACCTTTCTGGTACAGGCTCATTTTATAATGATGGAGAGGCAGATATTGTGACACAACATGTTCTCAACCTTGTACATTGTGGTATGTACATTTTTTTTTAGACTGGTGGTATGTACATATTTCTACTTTAATTAGATATCGCCTTGGACATTGTTTTACCAATTTAAGGCTCTTTTGGTATATTCCTTCTGCTCCAATCCTTTTTCAGTTTTGTTAGTTACACGCACATCAGGGTAATCAGATAGCATTTCACACTCAAGGTTCTAAAAAAAAGGGATCAAACTTGTACATATTTTCCGTGCTCAAAATATTGAACTTACAAGCAGATCAAAATCATGATCGCAGGAGTATCTCCAACAGCGATAGCCGTTCAATCACCCTACATTGCTCAAGTGCAGTTGTTAAGAGAGAGGCTAGAAGAATATCCAGGGCTTTCTGGGGTTGAGGTTTCAACCATAGATAGCTTTCAAGGGAGGGAAGCTGATGCAGTTGTTATATCGATGGTAAGCGTCCTATCCTCTGTTCTACACCTGCCACTTTTCTGATTTATACGCTGAGCAATTGCAATGCTGAAGCAAATGGCATTTACGGGGGCAATGCCCAACGGGATAACAATCATTCCGTCTTACATTTCAACTCACCAAATCTTCAAAATACTCCCTCATTGATGTGTATTTTCTGTTTTTATTTCTAGGTTCGATCAAACCCACTGGGAGCGGTAGGTTTCCTTGGTGACAGCAGGCGCATGAATGTGGCTATTACAAGGGCATGCCGGCATGTCACCGTGGTATGTGACACCTCTACTATCTGTCACAGCACCTTCCTGGCAAGGCTCCTTCGTCATATCAGGCGATATGGGCAAGTGAAACATGTAGTGCCTGGTTCTTTGGATGGGGTGTCTGGCCTTGGCTTCAGTCAACCCACTCTGCCGTCCATCAGTTAGCACACACAACAAATGACTTCCCACATTATCATTCGGTGGACATGCCCATCTGAGCATGTATGTATATATGCAAAGAGGTAGACTCTGTAAATACACAAAGAACTGAAGACTGAAGAACCATAGGGTCCCCGTTCGATATTTATCTGTGAAGAGGATACAAACAGTGATTCATGGATAGACATGGAAGAGCTTGCGATGACGCATGATGCATGGCCAGTTGATCTGTTGTTGAGAGTAACTGGAGGCAGGAGGTTAGTCGGTCTTGCATTTTGGATTGGTGTACATGATCGTTTCAGCAGCAGGATAAATTTTAGTGTCCTGGGCATCTCGAACCTACTGCATTGCCGACTATGATGCTCCTGCTGCCTGTAATTTCATATAGTTTCTTTTTGTTGGACTTTAGGGGCCTCCCTACATTGTAATTAGTTCAAATACTGTTGACAAGGATAAATACTGCCCACAAAGGAAATGTATAGTAAATTGGCATTTCACAATTGATTTGAAAATTTTTAGAAAAGGTGCATTTCATTTGGAAATTCCAGGTTTCCGCTGCATGACAGCGGAATTATCTGATTATATTTGATTATGTGTCATATCCATGATTCCATCCGAATTCAGCCTGTCAAATTTTATTTGGAAATTTCAATCAATTGTTATATACATGGAGATCTCGAAAACATTGGAATTTCTATTTTGTATTTGATAACTGGTATTTATCCTCTCCTATGTTGTCCTTGTCAAGAATCATCTGTCCTTACGCAAATATATTTTTCTTTTAGTGTTCTTGCGTATGCAGCTGCAACTTTGCAGTATTATTCTCATTTCACTTTCTGGCTCTCAAAAGTAAAAAAAGGAACAGAACTCATCTCATCGATGAACGTGCGTGCAGTCATTCACCTAAGAACCATCTGCACTTACGCAAATGGATTTTTCTTTTATTGTTCTTTCGTATGCAGCTGCAACTTTCCATGTTTTTGCTGTTTTCACTCTCAGAGTCTCGAAAGTCAAAAAAAAAAAAAAGATATGATTGATCAGCTCCGTTCGAAAGAACGGTTTGCCTTAGCTTTCTTTGTCGCATGTGAAATGCTATTAGCATATGATTAATTAAGTATTAAATATTATTAATTTAAAAATTATTTTTATTTGAATTTTCTAAAAACCTTCTACATAAAAAGTATTTTTTTAAAAAAAATACACCTTTTAACGGTTTAACAGTTTGAACGATAAATGAGTAGTTGCAAAGTCACTTTCAAACTGAGACAGTTGAATCAATGTATGTGCAATCCTGTATGGACGAATCATCTGCACCGACGCAAATGAACTTCTCTTTTGTTGTTCTTTCGTACGCATCCGCAAGCCTGCAACTGTCAGTATTTGCAACTTTCAAATGAACACACCAACGTACTCGAGACACGAGAGGAAAAAGACCTGGAACGCATTAAAATCAATAAATGCCTGCCCGTGTCCATTTCACTACGGCCGGCAAGAGAAGTGAAGAGAAATGGGAGTTTTAAGGAGGGAGTTGATGGTGAGATTGGTTATGGGAGTTACATTTTTAGTCCTCGTCCCTTTTTTGTTTTCACATCGAATTCCCTTTAAATCTCACGAATTAACAGGCCTCCCCCAGGTAAGAGATTGGTGGGAATTCGACCTTTTAATTCCCTATCCCAAACCCTCTCGAATTCCCAAGTCTTCCAAACAAACTACAGACTTAAACTCCCAGATATCATAAACTCTCATTCCCCATCACCAACTCCCTCCAACCAAACAGGCCGACGGTTTAGTTCCTGAAAAAAGTTGCAAGTTTAGAGAAAGTTGTAAGTTTGGAAAAAAAAGTTGAAAGTTTATATGTGTAGGAAAGTTTTGGATGTAATGTAATGTGATGGAAAGTTGAAAGTTTGGGGTAGTTGAGAGTAAACACGGCCTTACTGTACAAGTACCTCTGTTTCAATGTTCATCTTGTATCCTTGTCAATCAACCTGGTACCTGTAGCCATGTGTATTGAGAGAGACAATGACGCTGTTGTCCAGGACAAATGCTGTCTGTCAGTATGGCAGATAATGTCACTATGGTTTGTCATATACGGAGTACGAGCGATACATCTCGTTGTTAAGCTCCACCAGCCGCATGGAGAAACTGTTACTCCCTCCGTTTCCCTCCCTTTCATATTACAAGGCTTTCGTATATCTATATAAATGTAAACAATACTAGAAAGCCTTATAATATGAGACGGAGAAAGTAGCCATGAGTAGTACTGCCAAACTATAGAGTACACGCATGCGTTTGTTAGGACGATGTGGGATGGATGAAATTCTTCTAAATGGGTGACCTCAATAGTCCATTTAATATGAGGAATGATATGATCTTGCTTCTTAAGGATGACACATCTTAACTAGAGGAAAGAAAAATCCCAAGTGGAACAAGAATGAGCTATATCATTTAGTAAATATTAACCTTTGGATTTACTACAAGACAAAAGAGAGTGAATACCATTGGATTAGATGGATGGTAAAAGAACCCATTCAAGAAACTTCCCGAGATGAAGCTAGTTGAAGTGGAAAGAAAAAAAGGAAGAAAAAAAATCCTCATCCTTTAACTAAAGATTCATTAGTCAAGATTGAGTTATTCAAGGCATATTCAAAATGTATGTTCATGTGATTAATTTTGATTCTAGCAATTAATTGTTAATGTATTTGAGATAAAAATTGCTACACAGACATGCACATTCCTTCCAATAAAGAGGTCATGGTCGCCTGAATATAGGTCTAACGATTTTCACACAAATTTAAAATAAAAATTAAACTAATTCCTTAAAAACTTACAACAACATATATGATCATGAACCACAAAAGGATCGCACCAATAGAAAATAAGTGGAGGATAAAGGGTAATACAATGGCAAAGACTCACAAAAGGAGTGCACCAATAGAAAATA
Source organism: Oryza glaberrima (assembly GCF_000147395.1). NCBI lineage: Eukaryota > Viridiplantae > Streptophyta > Magnoliopsida > Poales > Poaceae > Oryza > Oryza glaberrima. The sequence continues at coordinate 28,071,375 of NC_068327.1, read as the reverse complement.
AGTGGAGGATAAAGGGTAATACAATGGCAAAGACTCATACAAAGACGATGACTCGTACCTATTAAAGTTTGTAATAAATATTAAGCTACTATTATATTTATTATATCAGGGTAATACTATTATTCATCTTGACCCAATTTTTTACTAGCAACAAGAAAGCCAAGAGAAATATATTTGCACTCTCACATATCACATAACGAATGTGTAGAGTCGCGCAAATGCTCAACATCATAGATTGGTTACGTAACCACTTGTACTACGATCACTTAGCATTACTGGAATAGTTGTGTGCAGGAAAAATCCCATACATAAGTTACAGGAGAAAAAGAGGTGATGTACAGTTTCCAATATTCCATAGGCGCATTGCATACAATAAAGCTGCATGTTCGTCAGAGTATATGGTAGTTACACACAAACAAATTTACTATATATATATGGTGCTACATGGAGTATGGGCTCCAAGATTCGAATTGAGTATATACCCAATTTAAATGAGTATGAATTTTTTTAAATGTTTAAGTATGAACATTAACTTCTTTACTAACAAGTTCAAACAAGTTTGAACTGAGTTTGAACTTTTTTTTTGTTAGATTTTGGTTCTAGGTATATAACATCCAAACATATAATTCGCTAGGTATGTAATAATGAATTGTGAAATAAAGTTGAGTTTGAGTTATTTTGTTGTTAGGTATTGGTATGAATCAAATTCATATACCTAGGTATATACTCACAATTTAATTTTTTAAAAAAATTTGAGAGATTTTGTGTGTTTTATACCTTGGAGCCCGAGCACCATGGAGTCCCATATGGGTATCCTATATATATATATATATATATATATATATATATATATATATATATATATATATATATATATATATATATATAATATATATATATAGTAAAGTAGTTAATGTTAATACCTAAGTAATTGAAAAAGTTTCATACTCATTTGAATTGGGTATATACTCAATTTCAACAATGGTGCCCGGGCACCATGGAGCACCAAACAAATTTAATATTATATATATACATATATATATATATATACATATATACATACATATATACATATATACATACATATACATATATATATATATATATATATATACACATACATATACATATATACATATATATATACATATATATATATATATACATATAGATATATATATATATATACATATACATATATATATATATATATACATATATATATATACATATACATATATATATATATATGTATGCCTGATCATCTAGCCTTAAGAGAGGGAGCATATATATGATTACTCGTATGGCTGGGTTTCTTTCTCTTCCTTCTAAGAGATCAAAGAAATAATCTTGGAGTCCAAGGAATATTTTCATTTGTCTCTCCTTAAACTTTTGCCAAACAAGATCGAGGATATCTTGCCCAAAGAAAGATAAAGTTTGCTCCGTCTTGAAGTTTAATCTAGGTTGGAGATTTTCATATGTGGTACTCATGGGATTTTGTCTTTTAAGTTTCTTTTGGCAAGAATCTTTGTAGGCACAAGATCTACATGGTGCTTGTAGCGCCCGTTCCGTCGTGGCGCCTAGCGGGAAAACTAGCTCTTAAAAATCCTATTTACGAAATCCGTTTCTTTGCTTGTTGTCTAGTGCCCGTGCCATCTCAGATCTCAAATCCCCGATCCATCGTCGAGTTCAATCCCGAATCCAAATCCTTCCCAAATCAAATCCCTCCGCAAAAGTCTAATTCGCCTCCCTAAGGTTCGATGGGCCGAATCCCTCTCGGCCCATCTCCCCCTCCCTCCCCGGCTCTCTCTCTCTCTCTCTCCCTCTCCCCCGCTCTGCCCGAGCGCTGCACGCGCGCGCGCGCGAGCCGCGCCGAGCCGAGCCCTCCCTCCCGCATCCCGCTGCCGTTCCCGCCGACGCCGCCAAATCGTCGCCGCGCGCCGTTGCTTCCCGCGCGCGCGCGCCGTGGTGGCCGACCAGCCAGTCGCCGCCGCCGTCAGCCTCTGCCGCGCCTGCCGCCCGTGTCGCCGCTCTGCTCCAAGCCGCCTCCGCCATCATCGCCGTCGTCATCGCCTCGGCCCCGCCACTCCCCGCGCGTGCCCCCAAGGGATGGAGGCAGAGCCCTCCGCTCCCTCTGCCGCGTCGCCTTCTCTCCCTCCTCCTTTTCCCAAAACGGCAAGGAGGCAAGCCCCCTTTTCCTCTCCTCCTTTTCCCCTTTCCTCTCCCCGCCGGCGTCATCCTTCCCCCACCTCTGCGCCGCTTGACCGCTCGCGCCACCCGCCTCATCTCCCTTGACCGCCCAAGGTCGGTTTCCAAACCGACATCGCCGTCCTATAAACCCAAGCGCCTCCCTTCCTTTTCCCCTCCCAAATCTTCCCCGTTTTCGCCCGCGCCATTGCTGTCCCTCCATCTCTCTCTCGCCGACCGTCGCCGTCGCGTGTGCCGGAGGAGCCGGTGCGCGCTAGGACACGGAAGGGGACTCCGGGCGTCTTCTTCCTCTTCCCCGGCCCGAGACCGGAGAGATCGCTCCCACGCCGTTGGTTCTCGTCACTGCGCCCCTTCCCCGCACGGTAGTGTCTCCCTCCGTTCTCCCTTCTCGTTCCATCTCCTCCCCTTAGACTCGGGTAGTAGCACGAGTAGCCTCCCCGTAGCTAGTTGGCGCCGCCCTGACTGCTGCCATCGCTCGTCGCGTGCTCGCCGCCGTCGCCGCCCGAGCTCGGAAGCGCCGCTCGTCGCCGGCCTCGCTCGGCGTAGCTCCGCCTAATCCGTCGCTAGCAACGGATTCCCGTAGCCGCGTAGATGCTCTCACCGCCGGGAATCGACCCCTCGTGACCTCGTCGCCGTTTCCCTCTTCTCCCGCCGCCGGTTGCCGCCGCCGCAATCCGCCGCCGTCGAGCATCCCCCGGCGAATCCGAGCCGTTGGCTCGTCTCCTCTCGTCCCGTGCAACCTCCCGGTGTGCTCGCTTCGCCTGTATCGCCGTGGTTCGCTCCGCCGCTCGCCGCTGTCGTCCGCCGTCCGTTTCGGCCGGCGTCGTCGTCTACCTCCCGCCGGTCCGCGTGGCAGCCACGTAGGCGCCACGTCGGCGCCACCTCGGCCGCGACCGGATCAGCTGACCCGGCCAGCCGCCCCCTCCGTTTCCCTCCCCGTGCGCGCGGTCCACCGCGAGCCGTGAGGCTGCGCGTGGGCCCGTCGCACCACGTCCTCCGCAAACCGCGCGCATGCGCCGCGCCTCCCTCCCCAAACCCTAGCACGCCCACGTGCACCTCGCTCACGGTGAGCCAAGTCGCTGACAAGCGGGTTCCACCTGGGACCACGCGGAATGGACCCGGCCCACCGGCTCTTTCTCTCCCCTCCCCGCCCGCGCGCGCCATGGGCCGCCTTCTTGGGCCGGCCGGCCCATTAAGCTTGGCCGAGCCGCCCCTTTCTCTCGGGCCGCGCCCTAGCCGCCCGAGGGAAGTCTAATTTCCCTCCCTCCTTCTTTTCCTTTTCTTTTCTTTTTCAAAAAGGATTTAAATAAATCCTTTTCCTTTAGACCAAAAATCCAATAATCTTAGAAATTCAATATCTTCCCAACCGTAAGTCCGTTTGACTCCGTTCAACTTCCAAAATTCCTCAAATGTCAAGATCTATCTAATGGCACGCTTAGAGGTCAATAATAGGGCTTTATTTTCGCCATTTTTTGAGTTGTCCCGTTTCGCGTGTAGTGTCGGAGCCCGAAGATCCGCAGTGCGAGGATTTCGAGGATCAAGCTCCAGATCTCGAGCAAGGCAAGTCACCTTTGATCATCTTGCACCTATAATTTAAATCTAAGTATTTCTTTCCGCAAAATTTTGCATGAATAGGATTACACAAGTAATTCGGCCGCGGCTCACGAGATAGCCTGCCGGTCCCCAACCCTAATTGCTGCAATTACCCTCCTTGATTTATTGAACACTTAAACCTCCTTTGTCGACTGTTGTGCTTCGATGCATGGGCCTTCAGGCACGGGCATCGAAACACCTCCCCTCAAATTTAAAATATCCAATGATGGGTAAAACTTGGGGTTTTACAAAAGACTTGGAAAACCCGACACCTGGGTCGGTGCCTGCGAACTAAATGATTTTCCAAATCGCGGACCGGGGAACGTACCGGGTGTACGGTTTCCCGCTCTTGCACTTAAGGACCGTTTCCTTAGAATTTCATCCGAACATAAGACAAGTACGACCACATAGGTGGAATGGGACACCCCTGGCTGAGTAATTAGCTAATCGGGGGAGCCTTGATGCCAAGAGACATGTGGATTCGCCGGGGTGGTGTCGGGGAGGACCCCTGGGCTTCCTGGCACAGTATGGTCTGGGACCTAATCTGGTGTTGGTCTGGGACCCCTCTCGTTGGCATATGGTGAACCTGTGTCGGCTTTCGAAATGCCTTGTCATGAAAGCCTTAAGGTCTCTAGTCGTGGCCGTTCTGCACGGGCTGGATGATCCGGGTTAGTAATGTCGTGTGAGTAAAGTGTACCCCCTCTGCAGAGGTTATTAAACTGTTCGAACAGCCGTGCCCACGGTCATGGGCGGATGTGAGGTGATTCCTAGCGTAGTTTTGTTTGACTACTGCCTTGTGAAATTTTGCTGTTGTGAAATGGGTTTGATATTTGGAAAATCTGCGGCTGATGGGATCAGCCAGGCCCGGGTGGCCGTTTGAAAGCTGTTGGCCGGGTGCCAATCTTGATCAATTCAAAAGACTGATACATTGCACAAACTCCGACCGGACGAGACGCACTTTCTCATCCGTGTCGTTTGAGAAGCACTCACTTAGTTGTTTCAGGAAAGAGTTCAAATAAAATCAATTGCAAAAACAACAGCCCTTCCTTGAAGCCTGCATTAAACACTTATTTCCCATGGCTTGCTGAGTACTCTCGTACTCACCCTTGCTCCATATAAATAATTCCCCCCCAGTTGCTGAAGAAGATGAAGCGGATCCCGCTGACGAGGAGTTCTTGCAGGAGCAAGCCGGCTACGATGAGTTTTAGGGTTTCGGCCTAGTTCCCAAGTCGCGCCTGTGATGTGTGGTCCAAGTCTTGGCTTCCGTTTCCCTTTTGTAATGCAGTTGTGAGCTCGGGATCTGTCCGCAGCCCAACATGACTGTACTCCTACTCTATAATGAAGAGACCTCTGTTGCTGTGATATTCTGTCTTCCTGTGATACCAGCACTGTTTCCTGGGACTGGTATCGATTAACAGGTTAATTTGGAGCGTCTCGGGCTAGTTCCGCTCGGGACTAGATCGGGGCGTGACAGTGCTTTTGGCTGGGTCCGGAGTATATATTGTGGAAGGAATGAATTGGGATGATTATGCAGTATGTATGGTGTTTGGGGAATGGTATCATGCTTTTTTGTGGATGATGATGGTTTATTATGTGGAAAAGATTGCAATAGGTTATTGATATTTATGTGGAAAGCAACTATGCTCGAAGCAGGATCTGTTGAGATCAAAATCTTATCTGAGAATACCTTGGTATTCTTATCTGTTGCCATAGATTGTTCAACTTTCATGGGAAGTTTATCTTGGCTATCACGGGATTTCTCCTCGCGATAATCTAGTAACCTCTCCTCATGATGAGGGATATCTTGTAGTTTAGCCTTTTTTTCTATTATCTTTTGATCTGAGGGCACGGAATTTTTGAAATAATATGCCAGGCCATTTAAGGCATGAGCTTTTTCTTTTTGGTTTTTTGCCTGCCACAAGAGGTTTAATAACCCTTGTTGTAGCTCTGTTACTCTGAAATTGTGATTAAATCGTTCTCCATGGCCTCTGGGCAGTTGGGGCAGTCTCCATGAACTCATATTCGTGAACCATTCAGACTTCTGTGAAGCCATTTCCCTGCATATATATTCAAAATTTTTAGTAGCTTTTAATAAATATCTATCTTCCCATGATGTCTTACCTGGCAAGTCCATAGATTTTGGAAGATATGATGGGAAAGAATTGTCATGTAAATATATTGTATTCACAACTTGTTCTCTTTTGGTCTGAACAAGCTGGTCAAGAATCTCATCTGTGTTAGACGAAAATCTTAGGCTCACCTGTTTGCCCATTATCTCAAATTGAATATCTTCGTTTGTGACAAGTAAGGGACGAATGAGTGATAAAAACGGTGTTCCTAAAATAACATCTTGCTTAAGATTTTTAACGAGTAGAAAAGATGTTTTAATACAAACTTCAGATATGCAAATATAGATTTCAGGGATTTGATATTCTACTGTTAAAAGTCCTCCATCTGCCCCACGAATTCTGTGGGCGGCTTTACAGAAATATTTATGAGGGATAATACCTTCTCGAATGCAATTGACATCAGCACCAGAATCAATTAAAGTGATATGCTGAAAGTAGGATCCGTCTATAAAACGATACATAACTTCTGTGTACCATTTTTGCTTCATAAAACGATACATACCTTCTGCGGCTCAACAAGGCATACACCATCCCCTGATAGTGGATCATCCAATAGGATACAATTTACTGGATTGAACAACAAAATGATTAATAAATAAATGATGTAATTAACAATCGGGGATGCATGCATGCAACTAATAATTTGAAAATTAGTCCGCCTGTTGCATGCAAAGTAGTTATATACGTATTCAGTGCACCTTTTTTTTTTCTTCATAATATTCGGTATATATGTACCAGAGCCAACGTTGAAAATGCCTTTTTTTTAGTATCCGGTATATACTGTGTGTTTATGTGTATGATTCAGTATGTACACCGTATTAGATTTTTGGTTGTTGGACTATATGCATTTTTTTAATATCCAGTATGTACATACTTGATTTTTTTTTTTAGGTATGGCATATACTTTTTTATGTTAGTAACAACATATACCTTTTTAAATTAGGAGAGCAGTATATACCTTTTTTTAATCTGGTATATACTGGACTAGATCATGTACTGGTTGGTTGTAGATACTATGTACCGCTTTAATTTCTTTGTAGGATTCAGTATATACTAGACCAAATACTGTTTTTTTAGGTACGATAGCTCTTCCTTTTTTCAGGGAGAGTAGTAGTCTTTAAGTAGTTGTGCATACTATTTTATTTTAGTACATACTGTTTTTAAACTTAGTAGAAGTATATACTTGTTTTAACTTAGTATCAGTATATAACTTCTTTTAATTAGCTAGTACCAGTATATGCTACATACTTTTCAATTACAAGTATATACTTTTTATGAGTATATACTGTTCTTAAACTTAGTAGCCGTATATATTTTTTTATAGTAAGTTAGTAGGAGTGCATACTGTTTTTAAACTTAGTAGCAGTATATACCTTTTTTTAACTTAGTAACAGCACATACATTTTTTTCAAGTTAGTACCAGTATATAGTTACTCATACTAGTATATACTTTTTGATGAGTATATTTTTTGAACAAACATAAAGATGTTTGATAGGAAAAAAAGTCAAAACGACTTGTAATATAAAACGAAGGGAGTAGTATAGGTATTTTTTTTCCACGTAATAGTACGTACCATTTTTGTCTTATAGAATAGAACAATACGTAAATTTGGTATGTGTAGGGTTGCTAATTATGAATAAACTGTATTAGTCAATGATTGATGAAGAAGCGTCGTCAATCACTAGCAAAGTATCGGGTTGCTGCATTCTGAATAAAGCTAAATGAATGAAATACGCTAGAAGTGCACTGAATTCTGAATAGACATTCTACATGCATGCTAACAAATCGGTTAGCATCGACGGGGTCACGCCAAACACGCGCCCGAGAGGGAAACGAGTATTCATGTGTCAGCTTGCTGGATCAACGGAATCACGGACTCAGCGCCGTCGCCAGACGACCGTACATGCTGGAGTGTCCTGTTGTCAGCACCATCTATGCCCACGATAGATGTGTCTCGCATCTGCATGCACCAAACAAATGCATTCATCAGAGGCTTAATCATTCTATCAACGTCATACTTCATGTCTGCATCCTCGTCTGCAAACAATAACAGAGATATACCCAATAGAAAAAGGAAAAGGAAGAGTATGTATTATCGTTCTACAAGAAAAAATTAATCAAACAAAACCGGAAGAAGGAAGAAAGGGCTTGCCTTGATCGTTGCACGGGCTTGATCGATGCCAGCTGCATGACCACAGTGGCTGGCTGAAATATTGATGGCGTCCTTGTTAAGGTCACCGGCGCTAGCTTCGATCGGTCAGCCAAGGTGAAGCCACCGCCACCTGCGCGTAGATAGGAAGAACCGATGGATCGATGCCGTGATACCGTCGCTACAAGGGCCGGCACCGCCTGGGAACGCCGTGTTGCTGCAGATGAATGCCGCCGCATCCCAGCAAATCACCGATGGATGTTGCCGCCGGCGTGGTTGCTCGATCCCCAATGGATCGTGCCGTACCTCTGCTTCGAGTCGCCGGTAGCTAGCGCTCGATCCGAATACAACGGAGAGATTGCCATCGCGGATGGGATGGGAACCAAGGGATTTATACGATCTGTTCATAACCGACCGATTAGTGCGGGATAATTAAACATTATAGGAGAATATTCTTTAAAAACATGGAAACGAGTCCGGTGAGTGCATCCGGTAACAGGGTTGATCGTGGGTGGCTACTGATCAACGGTGGATGGGAGCAGGTGTACGTACTCCTAGGAGTATAGAATCATTTTCATATATATATATATATATATATATATATATATATATATATATATATATATATATATATATATATATATATATATATATATATATATATATATGAAAATGGTTCTATACTCCTAGGGAGTATGAACTCCCCCTCCCATCCACCGTTCATTTGATCGATCAGATACGTACTCCCTCACTCATCATAACGGGTTTGCCTCGGTGGATCCGATTAGTTTTTCTAATTAAAAGACCGAACTGCTTATCCCGAAATTTGGGGTTTTGGGGGGCGGCACGGCGACGGACCAGCGATGCAGCAGCGACTGGGTGGCTGGCGGCGGTACAGAGATAGCAGCTCGTTCCTTCCTCCAGTGATGACTCCTCCCCTTCCTCTTCCTCCAGTGATGGCTCCTCTCTCAACAGTCTGTGTTACTAAAGCAGGAGTAATCGATCTAGAGACGATGCCACCCGTTGGTGTCCCAGGAGGAGAGGTCATTGATCTGGAGTCGGCTGAATGCAGGAGCAGAGCAACCATGGCAAAATCGACGGGGCATAGCAGTGGATTTCATCCAAAGCAGCAGGTTAGTATTCGTTTATTTTTGTACGGCAAGATCAAGACACGATGCCTAAAATTTTCTTGTTTGCAGCAGGGTCACATGAAAATCAGTTTGTCACCATAGTCCAAGGTATGCCACCTGAAATTGAATATATGTATGCATGTAGAGAGGGATTATGTGTAGTTCGGTTCATGTACGCTCTCAGTTTCAGATGCTATTTTTTCCCCTTTTAGTGCATATGATGGTTTTTTGGGTGGATAAAGTAAATGCTGTTTTAGCCCCCACCCCCCCCCCCCCTCCCAAAAAAAAATGTAGATGGTAGTACGTACTGAATTTTCCACAGCATGTACTCATTTTTTTTCTTTGGAGGGATACTTACTGAACTCTGTTAGACGGTATTATGTACTGAATTTTTCTATGGCAGGGTTCTTCCTGAACTCTCTGGTAGACGATAGTATATACTGAATTTTTATATGGGGAGCTTTGTACTGAACTTTGTTAGACGATAGTATATACTCTTTTTTTTATGGAGGGGTTCTTTCTGAATTCTGTTGAATGATAGTATGTACTGAATTTTTCTATGGGGTATATACTGAACTTTTTTAGACGATAGCATATACTGCATTTTCCACATGTATACTGAATCTTTCCATAGTGGTTCATAGACTGAACTTTGATACGCACAAGTATTTACTGAATTTTTCACAGATATACTGAATTTTTCTATGGGAGGCTTTGTACTGAACTTTGTTGTACGACAGCATATAGTATGTATTGAATTTTCTATGTGGTACATACTGAACTTTTCTAGAAGATAGCATATACTGCATTTTTCCACATATATACTGAGTCTCTTCCATAGTGGTTTACATACTGGACCTTGTTACGAAGAACTATATACTGCACTTTTACATAGAGAGGTATAAGCTGATTTTTTTAGACAGCAGTAAGCTCTAAACTTTGTATATACTTACTTTTTTTTTTCAATAGACATGATTATTTTTTTATTTAGGGGGTACACATAGGCAGAATTTGCTACTCAGTATTATGTACTTCATTTTTCCATACATATATGAATATATGAGTGTATGCTGTTTTTTTTAAACAGAAGTATATGTTGAATTTTTAAATAAACTGGTCCATGTAGTATTGTCTATTTATGTAATGAAAAAATAATTATCTGCAGGCTTTGAAGGTTTCTGGCACAAGGGGCAGCCTAAATAAGACGGCTGCACGGGTGGTATCCAGGTATCGGCAAAGCAGAGTATTAAATAGACAGAAGAAAGACAACACTACCTTTGGTATCAACTGCAGGTGTCAGCCCAAATGCGTAGTGAATATCATTAAAGACTTTGATGATAGGAAGAGGGACTTGATTGGTGAAATTGGATTTGATGGACTTTTGGATATCAAGCTTAGGCTGTGTTTAGTTCCTGAAAAAAGTTGAAAGTTTAGGGAAAGTTGGTAGTTTGGAAAAAAAAGTTGAGAGTTTACGTGTGTAGGAAAGTTTTGGATGTGATGTGATATGATGGAAAGTTGGAAGTTGGGGGTGAACTAAACATGGCCTTACTAAGGTACACATGCAGTTTGGGGCATGGCAACTGAGCAAAGTTGATCCGAAATCATGCGCTATTGTTAAAGATGTCAACCAGGAGCTGCCATTCGGTCCCAATGATGTCAATGCAGTTTTTGGCTTGCCATGCTCAGGTCAACCTATTATCCCTTGCTCTCAAGATGAATTGGATGGGAAGAAACAAATATTGTGTGAAATATTTGAGATACCAAACTTTTCACACCTCAAAATATCACTCTTAGAGAGAATCCTAAAGAAGCAGTATGGTTATCCCAAGACAATAGATGAAAAGAGTGTTTTCATGGCGGCTTTTGTGCTTTATGTATTTTTCTAGTGATTTTGTTTGTGAATCTGTCATTGCAGATATGTACTTCTTTTCATGTTGCTACTTGTAAGTCCTAATGTATTCTGATTTTTCTTGAGATGTAGTGTGCTCTGTGATTCATAATGTATAAGCAACCCCATACCTACTACTAATAAAATAAAAACAGTATATACCGCTACTATCTAAAAAAACAGTATAAACCACTGCTAGCTTGGCAGTATATACTGACCGAACAAAAAAAAAAGTAGTACATACTGCTTGATTAAGTGATTAGGAATGTAGTATACACATACTGACCCAAAAAAAATTGTATATACTGCTTTATCGACGAATTAATGTAGCATATAATGATACTACAACGTCAAAACAAGTATATACTACTGCTCTTTAATAAGTAGTACATAGTACTACCAGTAGTACTAACTGTATGCTAAGAAAAAAAATACATATACTGCTTCTTTGTAGAAAAAAAAACACAAACCATAAAAAGTAGTATATACTGCTGCATCGAGAAATGCAGTATATACTGTCAAGGAAAAAAAAAGAGTATGAAATCAGATTTGTAGTATATACTGACTCCTGATAGTACAAACTAATCTAACGAGTGTATAGTATATACTTACTCCCAAAATAATAGTATACTGCAGCAGTGCACATTTAGCATTATAAAAGTTTTCATACCGACATGCATGGATCAATTATTATAGAACAATTATTTTTCCACCGGTTGATTTTCCTCCATCCGTTGGACATGCATACTTGATTTTTGAATTTTTCAAACCGGTTCACCTGGGAGTACGGAAGAGTCGTCCCCTATATATATATAGGGTAAGACTATTCTACACCCGGGATATAGAATAACTATTTTACACCCCTCCCTCCCGATCCCCCCTCTCTCTCTCGCTTCCCCTCCCTCTTTCGCCTTCTCTGTCGCTTCCTCTCCCTCCTCCCGCTTCCCCTCCCTCCTCCCGATCTCTGTTTTTTTATTCCTTTTTTTTCCTTTTTTTTCTCCCTGAAACACATTTTCTCGGAAAATAAAAAATAAATTGCCAAATTCAAGACTTGAACCTATGATGTCATAGTTCAAAGCACATTCCTCTAACCAATTCATCTAATGATGCTATTTGTTTCAAGAATTTTGTGAGAAAGTAATATGATTATCAATTCTAATATCTTTCACTACCCAAACTCATAACATGTTACTATGCTCCAGTAGTAACATTGTTGTAAAAGTACAGTAACATGTGACGTTACCGTAGAACACATAGGACGTTACTGCACTTCTGGCAGTAACGTCGTGTAAAATTGTAGTAGACCAGGAATCGAAACAAAAATATATGGGTTAAAGCCTCACATGCTAACCATATACTTGTTACTGCACAAAAGTAGAAGTGTTACTACATAATAGGTGCATGTTACCACTTCCAAGTAGCTATGTTACTGCACGATAATCGTAGTTTTACTATGTCATTTTTACGAGATGAAGATCGAATAGGTAACCTATAGGTAAAGTCTGTAGGTGGCTTTGAGCGAGGTCTGATTGATGTAGGAGTGTTTTGAACAATTTTATACATTTGGTAAAACCATGTTACTACATGTATATACCCATGTTACTGCAAATTACATATTATGTTACTGCATATGGAGTGTTAAAGTTCAAAATGCCAATATTTGAAAATCAATATCTCACAAGATATGTATTATTTTTTAAAACCGTTTTCACAATGATGCTATAGTGTTACTGCATGTGGAGGATAGAACTTCAAAATGCATCTACATACACCCTCTTCAAGAAACCATTCTTCCTCCCTCTTCTTAAGAAAACCGGTATCATCCCTCTAATATAGTGTTATTGCATGCATGTATATGACGTTACTGCACTTTTGACAGTAAATCAGGAATTGAAACAAAAAAAATATATATGGGTTCAAAGTCTCGTATGCTAACTATATATTTGTTACTGCACAAAAGTAAAAGTGTTATTGCACGGCATATACACGTTACCACCTGACGGTTATACATTACTGCATGTTTATGCAGTAACACTATCTAAGAACTGTAGTAAAACACTTTGTTACTGTAGAACATACAGAACGTTACTGCATATTTGGCAGTAATATCGCGATGAAATTGTAGTAAACCAGAAATAAAAAAATGGTTAAAAGTCTCACATGCTAAATATACTTGTTACCGCACAAAGTGGGAGTGTTACTACATAGCAGGTACACGTTACCACATATTTATGCAGTAACACTATTCAAGAATTGCAGTAAGACGCATTGTTGCTACAAAACTTATGGTCTTTACTGCACACTTACAATAACGTCGCGATGGGATTGTAGTAACGCACAACACATAGTAGTAACGAGTAGTAATAATGCTATAGTATTACTACTTGTGGAGAGTCAAGATCCAAAAAAACCCAAGCTTTGAATAACAATATTTCTCATGTGATGTATGATTTTTTTAGAACCGTTTGCACCATGATGCTAGAAAAAAAGTGCTTATCAAAAGTAGATCCGTCATGACTATATTTCAACTAAATTTGAATGCTGTTACTGCATGTAAGACACAACGTTACTGCACGATGGCTGTCGCGTTACTGCACTGTTCCGCAAGATGAGAGCTGAGAAGAGGTGGGTGGTGGGGGAGTTGGTAGGCGGTTTGACCAGGCTTTGACCAATGTGGGGAGTGCTTTGACTGACCTTTGACTAAGGTGGGAGGTGGGTTTTGAACTCTTAGAAAAGAGGGGAGGTGGGTTTGGCCCTTGGGAGGGAGGGGGTATAGAATAGCTATTCTATATCCCGGGTGTAGAATAGTTTATATTGGTTGAGCAGCATTGTTTCTTGTTGATCATTTGTCTGTGTTAAGACTATTAACCAAGCGACTTTTTAATTATTTTTGAACGTTTTAAATTTTAATTTTAAAATTAAATCATCCCTAAACTTATTATCTGAATTTTTTGGTCACGCCATCCCAACCAGCTTTGAAAGTAAGTTTTAAAAGGGTTTGGTTTTAAAAAAAAATAGATGGTTCAAAAAATAAAATAAATTCTAACCAAGAGCAACCATAATATCATTTCTTGATGAAATATATCACATTTATCTTAGAAAATACTCCTTCTATCCCAATATGACCATCCTTTACACAAAGCACATCAAGACCAAGAATACCAAAATATACATCATTCTGAAATCTTCTCATCAAATACACTTCGTGTCCAAAAGAAATTAGTTCACACTTTAAATGATGTATAGGTTTAACCAATAAAAATTAATCTTGGTTGGTTACGTACAAGGCATTCCATGATTCATATTTACTCCTTACATAAATAATTTGTTAGATTAATTAAGACAAAATGGGTACTCAATAGCTCGAACTCTATGCACACATAAAAAACTGAACAAAGCCAGTGTAAAACGTCTTTATTCTCGAGAAGGCAGTTTACACGATCAAATTTCACCCAAAAAAAAAATCTAGGGGGACCCTGAGCTCCCTGTTCATCTGAGCTGCACTTTTTTTGTGAACAAAACACGAAGCATTACTGTTGGAGCACAGGGACCACCAATGATTCAGATAGCACAATGCACACCTACACAAAATGTCCCCCAGATATTGCCGCATCGCCGTCACCGCCGTTGCTTTCTCATCACTCATGGGAATATCTTGCTGGCCATCCGCCACTGAAACGATTTAGCTTCTTGGCTTCTTGCTGCAGTTTACTGTTTGCTCTGATCCGTCCAATTTATCACAGCCACAGCCCACAAGCAGCCGAAGCTTACCGGGATAAACCCATGGATTTTTTTTTTTTACCTTATGCTTTTCGTGAGCGAAATTAGTGGGGCAGCGGTTTGGGGTTGGAGTGGAAGAGAAGGCAATGCCCGGGTGGCTCGGCTCATCCGTTTCAGGGGTCACTGGATTCCATTTGATCATAAATTTACGATGGAGATGGCGGCGATGGCTTACGTGACATGACATGGATGTTGCCGGGCTCAGCCATCCTCGCCACTCACTTCCCACGCAATCAAAGAACCAACTACAGCAAAACTACTGTACTATATACTCCAGGGAGTATGTCTTTTACAGGGAGTCTTCTTGTGGTGCTACAATTCCAGTGCCTGATTATTTGCATTAATTCTGGTGTAGGGGTGATATTGGAATCAGATATTAGTAGGCGATACCATTGGTTATATCGGGCAGATTCTTTGCTTCTTCCTACTAGATGTCAGTTTTAGGTGTAATTTAGGATTTAGCGGATACATTTTATGGAAACATTTTCAGTTTTTCTATCTGTAAGAATTCAGAAAAAAAAATTCTCATAAGACCCTTTTTTTTAAAATAAAAATCATGACATCGTCTGAATGCAAGACAGACTTGACGATTGGCTTGCCAGCTGAAATGGTATGTGTGGTACAATTGGACGTGCACCACATTGCGTGCACGCGTTCAACTACGAACAAAAACCTTGCCTACAGGATGATGCTGGGATTCCAGGTTGCGTCGGTTCTCTCACTCTCTAGTCTCTACTTCGCATCTCCTTTGCTCCAGCCATATCTGTTATCTGCAGTTCTACAGCTCACGCAGCATTCAGCTCTTCTCGACTACAGGTTCCCTGTAACCTATAGTATTCAGGGATCAGGATTTAAATTTCCCTTGTGATTTTTTTTTAAACGAATCGACGAGGCCGCCAATTTCATTGAATAAAGGAGATGAAAACTGTACAAAAAAGGATAAAGTACATAAAACAAAAAACCCAGGACCGTGGCCCTAACTATAAGCAGTTATATTGTCAACCAGGCGGCGAGATTTTTTGCGCCTGCCAACCCCCATGTTCCGTTGTGATCAACTAAAAAAAATAAATGCGTGTTCCTCTGCACTCCCTCCATCTCATAAATACAGGATATGACACATCTTATTACTATAAATCTAAATAGATATGTCATCGTTCTGACACAGTGAATAACAAGCTTGTGACTCCTCCAATACCCTCATTGCCTCTGCTCCCCTCCCGTCCACAGGCTCCTCTTCACCTATGGGTGGCGCATCTGGCGGTGCGCCCACGACTATCCAAGGTGGTGGCAACACTTCTGGCAACAACGGCTCGACCACCACCACCACCACCACTTCTGACGGCAATCGTCCGAACAATCATCGACACAAGAAAAGCAATGGCGGCGACAACAACACAAGCAGCACCAACTCTCCTAGCACTGGCGCGTTGGCTGCTCCTGGCTGGCCGCCAACTTTCTAGCATCCTTGGGCCAGCCAAGTCCAAGGTGTGACCTATGCACTCGTACTTCCCCGGCACATCACAGCCTCGTCTGCACGCTCTTGTTGTCGATCACCCTAGCGCCATGGGCTTTTCAGCCGGCCTACCTACTTATGGATTGCCTCCTTCTCAGCAGTGGACACTGGCACTGCTAGACCATGCCTCCTTAGGCCGGCTAGGATCAGGGCACCCTCGCCAGTGCATTCAACTATATGACGCTGACTCCCCCGTTATCGACAAACTGGTATATGGACACTTGTGCTAGTGATCACATGACATCGGATGTCGGTAACCTTGCTCACTCCAATTCTCCACACCTTACAGTCACTCCTTCCCATATTGTCGTAGGCAATGGTTCTGTTATCCCTATTACTGTCACTTGCTCTCCATCTTTAGACACCCCCTTCCGTAATTTCCTTCTTAAGAACGTCATTGTTACCCCTCATATCATCAAGAACTTTTTTTGCACTCCAAATTCTCTGGAGATGGATCCCCTGTTACCGATCCTACTAATTATCGTGGTGTTGCTGATGCTCTATAGTATTTGACATTCACTTGCCCTGATATAGCTTACTCTGTCCAGGAAGTTTGCCTTTTCATGCATGATCCTCGAGAGCCACATCTTGCTTTGATTAAGCGGGTTATTTGATATCTTCATGGTATTCTTGATCACAGCTTGGTACTCCATCAAACTTCTCCAGCTGAGATGGTGGTTTACACTGATGGTAACTGGCTGGTTGTCCAGATACACACAAGTCCACTTCCCGCTATGGTGTGTTTATTGGTGATAATATTGTCTCGTGGTCTTCCAAGCGTCAACATATTGTCTCTCGCTCCAGTGTAGAAGCCGAGTAACGTGCCATTGCTAATGGTGTTGTCGAAGCTACTTGGTTGCGACAGCTTCTTACTGAGCTTGGATCCCCACTCTAGCGTGCCACCATGGTGTATTGTGATAACATTTCCGTCGTCTATCTCTCCTCCAATCCAGTTTAGCATCAGTGGACTAAGCATGTGGAGATTGACTTACACTTCGTTCGTGAGAGAGTAGCTCTTGGTGAAATTTGCGTTCTGCATGTGCCTGACACTATATAGTGTGTATATGTTTTTACAAAGGGTCTACCCACTTCCGTATTCACAGAGTATCGGTCTAGTCTCAACATCCGTCCTCCCAATACGATTTGTGTGTGTGTGTGTGTGCATGTGTGTGTGGAGGGGGCGTCCTCCCAATATGATTTGTGTGTGTGTGTGTGTGTGGAGGGGAGGATAGACTACTTAGGTTGTTTTGGGTTATTTGAGTCGCTTTCCTTCTCTCCCTGGTTTTTGTTTCTATAAATCGGTAGTTAAAATATGGAAGGCTTTGGACTCTCCCCTGCATATATAATCTCTTGATTATCAATCCAATTATTACATGAGTTATTTCGCCTTCATCTGCAAATGCGTCCCCTAACACATGCTCTAAGTGATATAAACCAGTGTTACATCCCTATCTCACTAAATACTAGTTGAAAGCCCATCTATATGTGCATAATATTTGTGAGTACCAGAATTTAAACCCTAATGAGTAGAGTTATGTACCCACGACTTCACCATCATACCACTTGTGCTTTTCTAGTGATGTTCATACATGACTGTGTAGATATTATATGAAGGGAAGATGGAAATGGACGATGGCGACGAAGGAAAATTGTATGGTTCTCCCTCCAGGCTGATAATACTTGTCGTTTTAGACAAGGTTGTGGTCAAACTTTAAAATATTTGATTATAAATCATTTTTAAAATATTTTTCTTTCAAATATGGTGACTACATATATAGATTAGTCTTAAAAAGTACTTTAATAAAATTATATATTTGTTAACACTTTTATACATATTATAATAGAAAATAATGGTCAAAGTTGTTTTTTTAAGACCGTGCCCTTGTCCAAAACGATAAGTATTATCAACCGGAAGGAGTAGCAGGGACGAGTAATAAGAAGAGTCGATATAGACAGTGTGGGCCCTACCAATCCACACCCAATTCGTAAAATGATGGTTTGTGAAACTTTTAGATAGAAATAAAAATTCTGGTAAAAACTATCGACTCCCTCTATTTGTGTTTACTTGGTAACCTAATTCATTCTTCAAACTTGTAAATTTCAATGGAAAATTTCCTATTTACACTCACTGACATCTCGTTTCTTAGTTTTTCCCATATTAATTTGGTGTCGGCATATTTGCTCGCCTTAATTCCAGATATTAATTTGGTGTCGGCATATTAATTCCAGATATAACTTGTGTTAGATTTGTGCATAAGAAATAAGAAAGGAACTTTGTTATACTTCATTCATACTGTCATACAGTGCTGAAAAGGATGAGCCTTTTATATATAAGATTGACAATATTTATTTGATGAGCTAAACGTGTTAGAAATTATGATAGGTACTTATAAGTTATAAAATAACCTGTGTTTAGGAAAGAGTTGAGAAGGTTAAAATGGTTATTTAGAATCAAAAGAAATATTAGCAATAACCTTTTTGATACTAGAAGAGGTACGGGGCTATTTGGTTGGTGGCTGTGGTTTGCCACACCAAACCTTAGGCGTGCCATAATTTCTTAGATTAATATTTGATTGAGTGTCACAGTTAAGTCAAACCACACTTCATTAGCATATTGGCCCATGCATCATATTCTCATTTTCTAGTCAAAGTTTGCCATAGTTAGGGCCAATAAATTATTGGCCACACTTAAGGCTAAGTTCGGCAACCCAGGTTCCCAACCCAAACATTCAGCACGGAAAACGGAACAATCCATTAGTACGCGATTAATTAAGTATTACTTTTTTTTCAAAAATGGATTAATTTGATTTTATTAAGCAACTTTCGTATAGAATTTTTTTTTTTTGCAAAAAATACACCGTTTAGCAGTTTAAAAAATGTGCGTAGAAAACGAGGGAGAGGGGTTGAGAAAATGGAGTGCCGAACACACCCTTCGTGTGGCTTGCCCAGTTATGGGTCTTATGACAAATGAAGTTATAGCAAAGT
Source organism: Oryza glaberrima (assembly GCF_000147395.1). Taxonomy (NCBI): domain Eukaryota; kingdom Viridiplantae; phylum Streptophyta; class Magnoliopsida; order Poales; family Poaceae; genus Oryza; species Oryza glaberrima. Next base: position 28,051,999 of record NC_068327.1, on the reverse strand, counting down.
TAGTCTGCATCCAAACAGCTTCGTACATCGTAGACATATCATGCTGCCTAAAAGCTACCATAAATTAAATACGAAATCCGTTTGTAACGCAAAATATGCAAAACCAAATGATTGTTCTAAAAAAACCTGATTGCCTTTGGAGATGAAAATGTAGAGTACTGCAAATATATCCTATTCTAGGTAGGCAATTCTAACACGGGTATATCCAACATGTATCCAGACACCAGATTTTAGATTGATTATAGATTTATATTATACTCCTTCAATTTCATATTATAGACACTTTGTTTTTTTTCAACCTTCTTTAGGTTTGGTTAAATTTAGCAATATTTTTAACATCAAATTAGTTTTATTAAATATAACATTGAATATATTTCGATAATATATTTATTTTGTGTTGAAAATTTTTGCTGCATTTTTTTATAAACTTAATCAAACTTAAGAATGTTTGATTAGAAAAAAAGGTAAAAACAACTTATAATATAAAACAGAGGAAGAGAATGTTTGATTAGAAAAAAGGTAAAAACAACTTGTAATATGAAACAGAGGAAGTTTCTTACTAGAGTAATTTTTTAGGGAACAACTACTAGGCATTTGCTCGGTAGTATAATTTTATAAGTATGAAAAAGGTTATTTAAAAGACTTACAGGAAAAGAATGTCCAGATTGAAATTACAATAGTTGTAACCAATCAGCAACTATTTGCTTGAGAGAAATATTCACTCTACGCATATTCAGGAAAATCTCAGTCCTGAAATAAAACAACTAGCTATCAAAAGAGGGATCAATATTTTGAAAAATCTTTCCATTTGAGCACGAGAAAATTCAAGAAATGTAATTGACAAACAACCAAATCCAAAAAAATACCATTGATGAGTGTGGGTTCCATAAATACCATCATACAAATGATTTTGTCCCAGAAATATCATTGTCGTTAGGGTTTCGTCCATCCCGCACAGTTAAATACATTGTTCATCTTATAGCACTTAACTTGTTCATCTTATAGCACTTAACGGAGGGTTGCTGGTGAAATCTTAACGGCAATTATATTTCTGGAACAAAGTAGCTCGCACAATATCATTTTATGGAACTTGTATTTATTGATGGTTTTTTTGAAATTGGGCGCTTGCTAATGACATTTCTTGAATTTTCTTTTGAGAATTTTACTATAGAGTTTCTTGCCAATCGTCCAGGTTTTACTAGTCAAATAGTCTACATAGTTCATAGGTACATCTGTACAAAATTACGCCGTATCCTTCCCTTGTCTGAAGTGGTACAGTAGTAGTGTACTCCCTTAATACTCGTAAAGAAAGTTATTTTGGACAGCGACACGGTCTCCAAAACACAACTTTGACTTCTTGTTTCATTAAAAATATTTATTGAAAAGTGATATATGTATACTATTATGAAAGTATTTTTCAAGACAAATCTATTCATATAATTTCTACATTTTCAAACTCAACAACTTGAGAGTTATTCATGATTTATATTTCCAAGGTTTGACTTAAATATTAGAGAGCAGCTACAAAACGGGATCCCGTTGTAATGGGATAGTTTAAGTGACTCCTCCCCGCTTCCACGTGCACTCCATCTTGATACCTGGTACCTTGGGTATCAGTTGATACCTGGTACTTGGTACCTTTGGTACCGACTGATACCTTTGGTACCTAATATCTGGTACCGGCTGGTACCTGGTACCTAGTACCGTGATACCTAGTACCTGGTACCCGTGATACCTGGTGCCTGGTAGCCTAGAGGAGGAGGAGGAGGAGAGAGAGGAGAAGGCAGCCGCATGGTGGAGCAGGAGGAGGAGGTGGCGGCGAATCCGGTGGTCGGCGAGGCGGAGTGTGGAGGAGGAGGCAGCGGCGAATCCGATGGTCGTCGAGGTGGGGCAGCCGATGAGAAGACCAACGAGGGCGGGGAGCTAGAGCAGCGCGGTAAGGGAGGCGAGCTTGAGGGCGACCCTTGCCGGGGCCGCGCCGTCGTCGTCCTCCTCGGCGGCCGGGGTCTTGAGCCGACAGGAGAAGCTCCCGCCCGGCAACGCCTTCCCCGACGCCAACAGCGGCCTCCACGTCCCGCTCCCACTCTCCCTCTTGTTCACCGCACCCGTCGCCGAGTTCCTTTGTCATCGCCTCGACCCCGCAGCGGTAGGGCGACAGCGACAGGGACAACGGCGGGCACCGGCTCCGAAGAGCGTCCTCCACGCCCAACGCGCCACCCCACACAGCTAGCCATCATCGTCGTCTTCGTGCTGGTAGTCAGAGAGAGAGAAGGGAGAAGGAAGGGGAGGAGACAAAGAAGAGGATAAGGATGCTAGATATTTAGTGGTAGTAGTTGTCCCGTTGCAACGGAAGCCCGTGGTGTAGGTTTTCTGTAAATATTATGCTAAACGACTTTCTTTATAAGTACGGAGGGATTAGTATCTTATCACGAGTTACTTACTATCTTTCTTCCCGGTCTAGCACGAATCTGAAAGGGACAGCCTCCCTTAGCAAGAGAGGCCTTTATAAATAGCCGCACGGTTAATCTCACAACTCAGTGCAGTAGACAGTAGTAGCATGCAAAGGATTTGCCCTGCTCACTGCTCGGTCACTCACTCACTCACCATGAAGTCCGTGAGGCTTTCCTACATCCCTCCTGCTGCTTCTGCTGCTCCACAGAGCCCCAGCTATGGCAGGAAGAAGAACGCCTCCACCGCGCCGCCGTCGGCCGCCGCCTCCACCACCGTTCTCACCTCCCCGCCGGTGACCACCACCCGCACTCCGAAGCAGACCGAGCAAGAGGACGAGCAGTTGGTAGCCAAGACCAAGACTACGAGAACTGTTACTGCTACGGCGAATGGCAGGGCGGCGCCGAGCCAGGCTCGGCCTCGGCCTCGGCCTCGCCGCCGGCCTGCCCCCGCCGCCGCGGCGTCGGCCGCTTCGCTGCCGATGACGTTCTGCAACGCGCTGGAGGAGGTGATCAACACGTTCATCGACCCGCCGGCGCTTCGGCCGGCGGTGGACCCGCGGAACGTGCTGAGCAGCAACTTCGCGCCCGTGGACGAGCTGCCGCCGACGCCCTGCCCCGTCGTGCGCGGCGCCATCCCGCGCTGCCTCGCCGGCGGCGCCTACATCCGCAACGGGCCCAACCCGCAGCACCTCCCGCGCGGGCCGCACCACCTGTTCGACGGCGACGGCATGCTGCACTCCCTCCTCCTCCCGTCGCCCGCGTCGTCCGGCGACGACCCCGTCCTGTGCTCGCGCTACGTGCAGACGTACAAGTACCTCGTGGAGCGCGACGCCGGCGCGCCCGTCCTGCCCAACGTCTTCTCCGGCTTCCACGGCGTGGCCGGGATGGCGCGCGGCGCCGTCGTGGCGGCCAGGGTCCTGACCGGGCAGATGAATCCGTTGGAGGGCGTCGGGCTCGCCAACACCAGCCTCGCCTACTTCGCCGGCCGCCTCTACGCGCTCGGCGAGTCCGACCTCCCCTACGCCGTGCGCGTCCACCCGGACACCGGCGAGGTGACCACGCACGGCAGGTGCGACTTCGGCGGCCGCCTCGTCATGGGCATGACCGCGCACCCCAAGAAGGATCCCGTCACCGGCGAGCTCTTCGCGTTCCGCTACGGCCCCGTGCCGCCGTTCGTGACGTACTTCCGGTTCGACCCGGCCGGCAACAAGGGCGCCGACGTGCCCATCTTCTCCGTGCAGCAGCCGTCGTTCCTGCACGACTTCGCCATCACCGAGCGGTACGCCATCTTCCCGGAGATCCAGGTCGTGATGAAGCCCATGGACATGGTGGTGGGCGGCGGCTCGCCCGTGGGGTCGGACCCCGGCAAGGTGCCCCGCCTCGGCGTGATCCCGCGCTACGCCACCGACGAGTCGGAGATGCGGTGGTTCGAGGTGCCGGGCTTCAACATCATGCACTCGGTGAACGCGTGGGAGGAGGCCGGCGGCGAGGAGCTGGTGCTGGTGGCGCCCAACATCCTCTCCATCGAGCACGTCCTGGAGCACATGGAGCTGGTGCACGCCTGCGTCGAGAAGGTGCGCATCAACCTCCGCACCGGCGCCGTCACGCGCACCCCGCTCGCCGCCGGGAACTTCGACTTCCCCATGATCAACCCGGCTTTCCTCGGCCGCCGCAACAGGTACGGCTACTTCGCCGTCGGCGACCCAATGCCCAAGATCGGCGGCGTGGCCAAGCTCGACTTCGACCGCGCCGGCGAGGGCGACTGCACCGTGGCGCAGCGCGACTTCGGGCCCGGGTGCTTCGCCGGCGAACCGTTCTTCGTGGCCGACGACGTCGAGGGCAACGGCAACGAGGATGATGGGTACTTGGTGTGCTACGTCCACGACGAGGGCACCGGCGAGAACCGGTTCGTGGTGATGGACGCGCGGTCGCCGGACCTGGAGATCGTCGCGGAGGTGCAGCTGCCCGGACGCGTCCCCTACGGCTTCCATGGCCTGTTCGTCACGCAGGCCGAGCTCCGGTCACAGCACCAATGATACAAACCAACGTAGCAATGTATAGAATTCACGTATACATTTTCCATACGAAATTACGAGTTACTGTGGAACACGTAGTATAAGTGCACACATACTTCGAGAAAATTATGTAGAGTACATATGAAATGAAAGAATGATTTTAACTACACGAGCACAGATGCAAAACATAGTAACGTCTGAAGTTTCCAAGTGCTGATAAACTTGTGTTACAGAGGACCATCATGTGGACTAGGAATTTCGAAAATTAAGCAACTCCAGAGTTGCAACAAACAAGAACAATCTCACAAAAACATCGATTTCAAGAGTTGCAACTGGCATGACTTGGTGAAATGAACAAGCATTTAGGACATGCACAGTTTTTTTAAGTCATTTAACTGCCCTGACTTGTGCACAAATATAATTTACAGAGTACTTACATTACATATGCAAAAGCGTAACTGGATACGTATTGTTGCCTTGTTGGGGATTCAACAAGCCGAAGGAGCTGCCGAGAGGGCTTTGCATTTGGTAACAGGGCAGTCAATTCAGGCAGCATCCACAGTGTTGTTAGTCTCACTATCACAAAACTAAATGAGAATAACCTCAGTGTTGTTAGTCTCACAATCACAAAACTAAATGAGAATAACCTCTAAGTGTTGTTAGTCTCACAAAACTAAATGTTGTTTCTGAAGAGAAGGCCATATAGGGACTCTAAGCCGAGGATAATGACAGCATTGTTAACATAGTCTTACCTACCTTCGCTTGAATCTTCTTTGCAGCACTTCTTTCTGTATCTACGTTCTGAGCAAGGGAGGACAGGATATACCCAAAGGAAGTGATAGCAGAGACCACCAACTTCTTAAGAGTTATGATTCATATGGAACGTTCCACAGCCTAGAAAGAGATATATAGGGCAGGGCCATGTTTCCACTCTTTACGACATGAGAAGTACTTTCAAGTGACTCCGATGCACATTTCCATATGAAATCACGAATTACTGTAGTGGGAAAAAAACGTAGTGTGATACTGTACACACACAGTTGAGAAAATTATGTATATACATACGATGATTTGAAATACAAAACATAATAACATCTGAAGCTTTCCAATTGCTGATAAACATGTGTTACAGGGGACCATATGATGTGGACTAAGAATTTCGAAAAATAAGCAATTCCAGATTTCCAAACAAACACGGACAATCTCACAAAAACATCAATTCAAGAGTTGCAACTTGCATGATTTCCAGGACTGAATTTATACAGTACATGGTGTACTCTGGTCAAATGAACTACTAGCATTTAGGAGATACATAGATTTTTAAGTCATTTAACCGCTCTGACTTGCGCACATGTATAATGTTTACAGAGTAATTACATATGCAGGAGGTTAACAGGATACTTGTTGGGGATTCACTAAGCCGACGGAGCTGCTGAGCTGGCTTTGCATTTGGTGAAAGGACAGTCAATTCAGGCAGCATCCTCAGAGTTGTTAGTCTCACAAAACTAAATGAGCATAACCTCTCTTTACTCATACACAAATCAACTTCTCCTAGGAAATGAAGAATAAGAATGCTGTTTTCTGAAGAGAAGCCATATGGGGAACTAAGCCAAGGACAGATGACAGCATTGTTAACATATAGTCTTAACTACGTTCACTTGAATCTCCTTTGCGGCACTTCATGTTTTCTAATGCATGCTTTCTCTATCTATATTCTGAGTAAGGAAGGGGATAGCAGTGACCAACTTCTTAAGAGTTATGATTCATGTGGAACGTTTGACGGCCTAGAAAGCGATATATAGGGTACCGAGGCCATGTTTCTGCTCTTTACGACATGAGAAGTACTTTCAAGCAACTCAGATGCACATGTTTCATATGGTACTCCAATTGTCAACTTTTCTCTATGCCGGGCCCAGGTGACAAGATATAAACCAGAGATGATCAGAAACCCTCCAATAATACTGCAAGCAAGCAAAGATCTTAACTTCAGAGTTTAGATCAACAGAAATGAGAAAAATGGATTGATAGAAAACTATTTGTACCCTGATCAATTGATAGATTAACTAGAAGCTTGAACTATTGATCTATCATCAAATAGCCAATATCTCAGCATCAATATGCAAACATACATTACAAATTTACACCAGGAAGGTGAGGCCATGAGGCACCAAAACAGTATTGTTCACATTGCAAGAGAAAGTTTTTTTAAAAAATTGTAACTGTGATTAAAAAGTAGAGTGAGTGATAACAGTGTTCTTACCTTGCAAGGTAAACTGAGCTTCCCAGAAAAAACTTCGACAGTAGAGCAGAAACCACTGGCTGAAGAGGCATATAAAGTGACACCATAGCAGGGCCCAAAATTTTGTTGGCCCATGTCAGTAAACCAGTATTAAGAGCAGAAGAAATGAATCCCTGCAACAAGGGATAAAACACACTTAGCAGAAGAAATGAATCCCTGCAACAAGGGATAAAACACACTTTCATTCAAACAATATTATGCACGGTATGCAGCAACTAAATTATTTTATGGCCTGTAAAAACTAATGCAAGGTTTCTTCAATAGGACCACATATAGAAGCAGAATCTCAATTCAAGGAACATGCAGCAACCCAATGCACTGCATCAGCACTAACATATATATGTACCAAAGGGATATTAAGCCATGCAAAATGCACACTAAGAACATACACGTCAGAGCATTAAATAAATTTGAGATAACTCTTACAGCATATACAACAGCACCAAACTCAGATCGAGTCAAAGTCCAATCTTCTTTACTATTTGTTGCAAAAACTCCTGAAATGACCATTAAAACAGCACCAAAAAAGTATGAGTACGCTGTCAATGACAAACTACACGGATACTTCACCAAAATTGGAGCCTGAAAAAGAAATAGATGAATATGATAAGTATAAAAACAAGAAAGGTTAGAGCACGCTGATCGCATAAAAGTTTCAGTACTCAAACAGGAGTAAGATACTAAAGTCAAGTTGAATACCACACAAACATAAGTTTCAAAGTACAGTGAGATAGATGGTCTCCTGTAAATGACTAGTCTTTGTTTTTATGGTGAAGTATAATCTGATGATCTGATCAGCCCATGACAAATCACCTTGCAGAATTTCGTCAATCTATTAAAATAGACAATTCGACCACGCACAATCAGTAACCCTGTGTGATTGATAGAACATGTTTGGGTAGCAACAGGACAATAAAATGAAGAGATTATTGTATGGCATAATCATCAGAGCCTGGTGGCAAGTGTGGAAAGAGAGGGATACAAGAATTTTTTAAAACTAGTGGCTAATTAGGATGTGCCCTTTTAGGAAGTGAATAAAAATAGCCTAAATTTCAAGAGGGACAAAACTATGATGATTGAGGAAATTGTCAACACTGAAATTTATCCAGCTAAAATGATCTTGACAAACTTCATGGTTCTAAAGTCACCCTTTTTAAATAGTAATCTTAGCTTACAGAACTAGCTCTACTCATATCTTTTATCATAAATTAAAGTTTCCAGGCGTCCCAATAACCCCAAAAAAAAAAACATCAAAGAGTGCAAGCAAAATTGAGCTTTAACAAGCTGAAAAATCAGTAATACCTGGAAAGCAAGATAAGTAGCCATACAAAGACAGTTCCCTATCAAACACAGCACTCCAATGTGCCACTTTTGGAGCCCAAACACAATGGACAAGGGTCCGACTGGCTCAGGCTGTGACATGTCAGCAATGACACCATGACTATGAGCATCATCAAGTTCGAGCTCGCCACTACCGAACAAAGCAGGACCCCTGTACAACACCATGAAAACAGCCCCCATCACGCAGACGATCGTTCCACCAATCTTGGCCCTGCCCTCATGTGTGCTCAGGTTCACCGTTTCAGTGCTGAAACAAACAAGAATGCTTAACCTTGACAAACAGAAGCATGAACATATATGCATTGTCGCAAACCAGTGAGAAAGAGACTGACCCCATGAGGGCGGCCAAGATGAAGGTGAAGACAGGAATGGAAGGCTGAATTGCAGCGGCGTATGTGGGATTGGTGTAGCTGAGGCCGAACAAGAAGAGAAGCTGGTTGGCGAAGATGCTGCAGGGACAAACATAGTGGATTCATCAAAGTACGAATTTTTCAGAGCATAGCAGCTGCATTGCTTCAGAACTCCACTACCGAGTTCCTGACCTCAGTGACCTGAGATGTTGGGAGTGGGTGGGGTTTACCCTGTGAGCCCAAGGATGAAGAAGGAGGCGAGGAGGCGCCAGGTGAGAGGCGTGCGGGCCTGCGAAGGCGACCCGCGGTGGCGGAGGAAGGCGAGGGGCGCGAGCACGGCGAGGGCGAGGACGTCGCGGAAGACGCAGAAGACGACGCGGTTGACGCCGACGTTGAGCGCCTGCTTGGCGATGACGTGGTACCCGGCGTTGATGAACTGCACCCCAACCATCGTCGCGTGCGCCCGCCTCCCATCCCCGTCGCGCTCCTTCGCCGGCGACGCCATCCCCCCCGCCGATCCCGATCTCCCCACTCCCCCGCCTCCCCCCTCCGGTCGTCCCCTTCGCCCTTCGGTAAACTCCTTTTCCACCACTCCACTCAAAGTGGCAGGCCTTCGTTGGTGGGCTAGCCTTCTATCTCGGCTGGGCTGGGCTGGGCTGAGCAGTGGACAAGGTTTTTCTACACCCACTCCCAGATATCATGGCAACCTGTTATTTATATGCGATTCAGATAATTATAAAAGAATTAAGAAATACTAGTAATAACATCAATTAGGATAATATGAGTCTATAAACAAATATGCAAGGCTAAAGTTAGTCTTGAACTAGAGAAAAAATAATAAAATCAAAGCAATAAATAGTACCTATACAATATATGTAAAATTTATTATTTTTATTTCTTTATATATGAATTTAGACTTATACATTTGTATAGTATATATATTATATCATTGTAATCTAACTTTTTAAATTTTATGAAATCTTTATATAGCTGCCTAAATCACATGCATACATGGTATTTGAACCTCATGTAGATGAAGATTAAATGTTTTACGCAAAATAAGGTGATATTAACATATGATTAATTGAGTTTTAATTACTATAAAATTGAAAAATATATTTATATGATATTTTAAAGCAACTTCCATATAAAATGTTTTCGTATGAAAACAAATCATTTAACAGTTTAAAAAACGTGTCATGAATATTCAATTTTTTATGGCCGGCCTAGTGTTGTACTCCCTCCGTCCCAAAAAAACGAATCTAAAACTGGATGTGACACATACTAGTATCCAGATTCATAGTACGTGCACGTGTCATATCCAATACTGGTTAGTTTTTTATAAGACGAGGGGACTAGTAGTACCTAAATGTATAAACTACTTTCCCGCGTAGCACTCCCAATTTGACCTCGGATCGGAATTCGCGTGTCGTGATGAGCTGCGACTTGTATGATGTATCCGCGCGGCACACGTATCGCGTCTCGTCAGCGCTCGATCCATCCACAGTCCACACACACGGAAACGGGAAACCTATATCTCGCCGTCTTCGGCGTCGCCGAACATGTCGCCGACAGAGGACGCGCCACGACGATCTTGGTCGGAGCTCTCGACGGACCTCGCCGGTGAGATCTTCGGTCGCATCCTGTGCCACGGCGACCGCGTCCGCTTCGGCGCCGTCTGCCGCCAGTGGCGCATCAGCGCGCGGCGGAACCCGCTGCCCCGGCAATTCCCATGCTCGCGTTGCCCGACCGGACCTTCTACAGCCTGCCAAACTCCGCCTTCCGGCGGCTGCCGCTCCATCTCCACCGCCACCAGCAGCTGCCGCACGCCCAGAGCTCCTGCGGCGAGTGGCTCGTCTTCCAGCGCCGCGACGGCGCGTACACGCTGGTGAGCCCGTTCTCCACGGCCACCACCATGGTGCTCCCCAGGATGCCCACCGACCCACCGGTCACCCACGACACGCCGCCGCCGCTGCAGAAGCTCGTCGTGTGTTCGCCTACCCTCGTCGCTGCTGTCGTCGGCAAGAGGCCGAGCCAGCTGTTGCTGTGCCGGCCGAGGTCAGCCTCGTGGTCGTGCAGGCATGACAGATTGCAAGCACTCGAGATCCAAGACATGGTCTCCTACCAAGGAAAGCTCCACGCCCTCGTCAACAGCGGAGACCTCCTCTCCATCTCCATCAGCGAGGACGACGACGGCAGCCACGCCGGCGGCGAGCCGACCGTGTCCAGCGTCGATTGCCTCGTCCGGGTAAGCCCCGGCCGCCGCACCGAGCCGCCGCTCTACCTGGTGGAGTCCGACGGCGCATTGCTCATGGTCCGCAAAGAGAATCACAGCACGAGAGAGGGATCATACTCCGACGACGAACAATCCAACGTCATTTTATATCCCGACGACGACGATTCCTACGTCCCTTTGTATTCCGCCGAACAGATAGAGTTGCAGACCAAGTTCGAGGTGTTCGCGGCGGACATGGCGGGGTCGCGGTGGAGGAAGGTGAGGAGCGTCGGCGGCGACCGCGTGCTGTTCGTCGGGCGCTGGTGATCCCGGTCTGTCCACGTCGTCCCCGACGTCCATCAGGGCAAGGCACACAACATTGGGGACCGCATCTTCTTCTTGCAGGATCGTGGCGCCGATGGCTACGGCGGCCAGCAATGGCGGACGGTGGAGTTCTTCTGCACCATCTACGACATGAGGGAACGCCGGTCGCAGCTGTTCCTCAAGACGCCATTACGGCCAGTGGGTAGCTTGGGGACGTGGCTGTTCCCTCCCTCCGGCCGTACGTGCGGCCGGCATGAGTGAACATTGCTGATGATAGACCGTTGTGCCGCATTTTGAGAGATAATTTTCTCCAAATTATTGTGTTCTGGGATATTTAGCTTGTTTTCGTGAATATACTTTTGTATGTTGATGATTGCTAATTTGTGGCGATTCGGTTGCAGTCGGTGTGTTCTACTATCAGCAGCACGCCTTTTTCTCCGTGATTTTATTTTAGCCAAGTGATTATGAGATCAGTGAGTACAGTTGAATAATAGCCTCCGTTTGCTCCCTGCCGATATGCTCATGTGTTCTGAGTTGTTTCATGGGACTCAGTATTTGGTACTTACTCCGTTTTATATTATAAGACTTTTTAACATTACACATATTCATATAGATGTTAATTAATCTAGATATATATATGTGTATAGATTTATTCACATCTATATGAATATGGGTAATGCTAGAAAATCTTATAATATAAAATAGGGGGAGTATCAGAAATGGTCCTTTGGTTTTCCCAACACAACAAATAGCTGAAATTCCATATGGAGATGAAAAATTCTGCAAAGATGACAGATCAACGTGAACACGTGCACACACAAGACAGCAGGGCGTCAGAGCGAATGCATTTGTTGATTCAGCAAATCAGGACGGAATTTAAAGGCAAACGGCCCAAGCTTTCAGCACTTCACGTCGACGGACTAGATTCTAGTAATGGGCTAGGCCGAGCACGGTACCAGCCAAGCTGATCATATGGTGAAAACCACGGTAGGGCAGTTTCATATGTGTATTATATGTTTTAAATAGAAAGGATTAGTTATTTTCATTTTCTTGTTAGGTGTCTTATCTATTGTCCGATCAAAACTTGTATCAACCCAAGCGTATAAATACGTACACTTATGGTCTTTGTAAATCATCTATTCATCTCCACTTGTAATACCACCACCTTTTATTCCGACGAGTTCTTAGTATCGAGTGAGGCTACATCGTTTCGATCTCCAACAAGGAAGTAGTTTCGTCAACTTCGCTTATATCGGTATGGCTAGAACTTTTTCGAGTTGGGCTACATTATTTCGATCTCCAACAAGGAAGTAGTTCCTCAACTTCGCTTGTATCGGTATGGCTAGAACTTTCTCAGTTAGGTATGACATTCTATTCAAGTTGTTGCAATCGTTGTCTATATGATATAGGGAGCGTATCCTATGCACACAGGCCCTTGCGTGTACACACCGTGTACACCAACTAAAAATTATCACAAACAATTCTAGGAAAATTCATACATGTACTTTCAATAGTATTACATCTACGTGCAAAGTCGCATCTTCAAATTCATTCTACATAGAGAATAACAAAAAAGATAAAATTCTGACAAAATTGCAACCTTAAATCTGTCAGATTTTTTTGTTTTTTTTGTTACGGCTAAAATATAATGAATTTGACATTAAGATTTTAACCCTAGGTGTAATACAATTGAAAGTATGTGTATGATTTTTTCTAGATTTTTTGGTGACATTTTTTAGTTGGTGTGCACGTGTGTACACGTGAGGGCCTGTGTGCATAGGATATGTTGCCTCTGATATATTGGTTCTATTTTTTAACTACATCGTTATTTAGAGTCGTATCGGTTTAGTTAGGACTCCCTCGGTTAGGTCCGATATTCTGAGTAAGTTATTGTTTTTCCAATCACATTGTTGTTTTAGATTGGTTCGATATATCCATCATGGTTTTGTAGATCTATCAACTAACTAGATCTTTTTCTTATTATTTTCAATATTATACTGTCTCAGTTAGGTCCGATCTATTATATTGCTACTAATAAGTTTGATTCTACTAAGAGCATCTCCAATAGATGACTAAAATTAAACTCCCAAAAATCCTGTATTGGGGACAGCCAAGAACATATTTAGCCTAAAATACACCCCCTTCTCCAAGAGATGACTAAAATTTGGTTCCCAAAATTTTAAAATTTTTCCACATCATCATTAGTGGGCCCTTCCCAACTAATTTTCTACCTGCTCGTTAAAATCACAGGCGAGAGCGGAGGGGGAGATCGCGTCCTGCGTGAGAGGCGAGGAGGAGATCGCGGCGTGCGGATGCGGAGGGGAATGGGCATGGTCAACGCGACACACGCGGACGGAAGGAGATGGCTGCTCATCCTAGTCGCGCGCGAGATCGCAACTGATACCGTTGGCGAGGCTATATATCAGACGCAGCGATATACGAAATTGATCGAAGGACACGGTGCTATAGACGCACACAGAGCTCTTCCTCTGTCAGCGCCGACGGCGTTAGCACTTCACTCAATCAGAGCTCTTCCTCTGTCAGGGCCGGCGACGTTAGCACTTCACTCAATCAGGCAACTGCAGCAAGCAGCAACGATTGGTGACAGGCACAAGCTCTTGTGCAGTGCGTGAGTAGCAAAATTTTGCTAGCAACCATGTTTTTTACTTTGTTCTATTTCCTTTTTTTATGTTTCTGATCTGACAATGTCTTGATGGAAAAAAAAACTTAATTTGATATGATGAATAAATATTTGGAAAAACGGAAGGTCAATCACATTTTTTTTAATTTGATCTGACAATGTCGCAAGGGGAAAAACTTAATTTATTATGATGAATAATGGTTTGGCAGTTGATTTGATCCAAGATGAGTCGACCTCGCTCCTCGTTTGAACAGCTCGTGGATGAATCATCGTCTGACGATGACGATGATTTTTTTTTTTGCCATGGCACAAATCGTCCATAGCTATTGGCACTCTGTCAATGCACCAAGACATGGTGGGTCTGTCATGGGACATGAAATGATTGATCGCAACAGAGAAGCACGGCACTTGAGATTATACCAAGACTACTTTTCCGATAATCCTACCTATGGCCCAGTTTTATTCAGGCGCAGGTTTGTATAAGTAAATTTTATATAATTTATTTTTGTTATATGCATAGATATGCATGTCTCATTAGTTATGATTCGCAGGAATAGAATGAGCAGGCCTCTGTTTCTCCGCATAATGAATGCAGTAGAGGATCACGATGACTATTTTGTGCAGAAGAGAAATGCAGCTGGTTTAATTGGGTTCAGTTGTCATCAAAAGGACACTGCAGCAGTGCGTCAGTTGGCTTATGGTATAGCAGCATATGCTTTGGATGAATATCTCGGTATTGCAGAAAGTACCGCTATAGAGAGCCTGAGAAGGTTTGTGAAAGTAGTTGTAGAAGTTTTTGAACATGAATACTTAAGATCACCCAATGAGAACGATACAACTCGATTACTTGAACTTGGGGAGGACAGAGGTTTCCCCGGTATGTTAGGCTCCATAGATTGCATGCATTGGAAGTGGAAGAACTGCCCTACATAATTACGGTATGTACCAAGGGCACGTGCACGAGCCTACAATAATTTTAGAAGCCGTTGCTTCAAAGGATCTCTGGATTTGGCACGCTTTTTTTGGTATGCCTGGGTCACATAACGATATCAATGTACTTCATCGATCCCCGCTATTTGCAAAGCTAGCTGAAGGCAAGGCTCCTGAAGTGAACTATAGTATAAATGGTCACGATTATACGATGGGATATTATCTTGCTGATAGCATATATCCTTCTTGGGCCACATTTGTGAAGACCATACCAGAACCACATGGCAACAAGAGAAAATATTTTGCCAAAGCACAGGAAGCAGTAAAGAAGAATGTCGAACGAGCTTTTGGGGTTCTGCAAGCTCGATTTGCCATTGTTCGAGGGCCAGCTCGACATTGGGATGAAAAGACCCTGGGATACATCATGAAAGCTTGTGTTATCATGCATAACATGATTATTGAAGATGAGGGAGAAGTTGATTGGGAAGAACGGTTCCCAGAGGGGGGAGAAAATGTCAGAGTGTCCCACGATGAAATACCTGATCTTGATGATTTTATCCAGATGCACAAAAAAATAAGGGACGACGAAACTCACTATCTGCTACGTGAAGACCTAGTGGAGCACTTGTGGCAACATTATCCGGATAAATATTGAGGTTTTATTTATATGTTTGAATTCCATGTAATAAATAATATACATATGTGAGGATTTGCCAAATCATCTTAATTTGTTTTTCATGTATTGAATAAATGGTGTACTGTTCGGTTTAAGAATAGTACAGGAGAATTAATAAAAGTCCACTTCCTTTAACTTGTCAACCTAGTCATAGGTACAGTTCAGCTTATATATAATTTGCAAGATATGCATCAGCTTGTCAGCAAGATGAAAGATCATTAGTACAAATTTCAAAATATATGAGGCTTCTGACTCTGTCAACAGCAACAAAGACAGAAGCATTACTGACAGCAGGATGAGGGAATTACCCAACTACTGAATAGACAATTCTGAATTTAAATAGTTTGCATTGCATAGACTTAGTAAACCCACCTAATTTAGAGACAAAAAATAGACACAATTGCGAATATAAATAGTTTGCATTGCACAGACTTAGTAAATCTAGGTAAATTTCTAACTAATCTGAACTCCAAGTACGATTGCCACCAAATATTGCCATCTCCTTCCCTCCCATTCTCTGATCTGGTGGCTTCCCTGTTGATAGCAACGAGATGGAGTGAAAATGAATCAGAATACATGTACAGACCAAGGTTCAGACCAAGATTTGGCAGTGCATCATGCAGCATATTTAAAAATATATGTAGTCCCATGTATCAGTGGATCATGCAACATATTTAAGAATCATATGGTGTAGTGCAACTGTGCAAAAGCAGCATTTCAACAAGATGGACACAAGAACAAGTATATGCATGAACACAGGCACTCAACTGAATGTAAACTGTTATGAAACACAAACCTATCAACTGGAACTGTTCATGCGACGAGCGATGATCTCATCTTGTACACTCTTGTAGAACTGCTGCTGTGAGAGAGGCTTGGAAGAAATGTCCATTGTCATAATTCTCTCTTCTTCTAACATCCTCTTCAACTGTATCTCATCCGTCTCATTCGCGACCCTTTTTTTTATCTAACTCAAGCCTCTGCTTATCTAGTTCATATGACTTTTGGTGCCTCTCATCTCTCTCCTTCTTCTCTGCATCAGCTTCTTTTTTTTCTCCCACAAATGATCAAAAGCATCTGTGCATGTTTCACCACGCCTCAAATGCTCTTTAGCTCTCTTCTTACCCATCGGTCTCTTTGGCTCTTCGGTCTCTGTAGGTTCATTATCTTCACCAACATGATTGGTAGTTTCATCATTTGTGGGTGTAGCTTTTGCTGAACCATCTGTGCTTGGCTTCTGTCTGTTGGTGGCACAGGGTTTCTGGGATGTTATTTGCTTCATCTTATCATGCCACTTAGATTGTGACCGCAAGAGAGACCAGCAGTGAAGGAATTGAAAGGGCTTTCCTTCCAAGTCCTTAAATACAGCAATTGCCTGAGCAATCTGCACAAGTCAAGTATGGTGAATGTAGTTAGCAAACATCACATTTTTTATTTATAAAGTAATATAAAAACACAAGCTACATAACTATGTATTACCTTGTCGTGTATACTAACCCCGCTTTGCCTTCTACCCTCAATCTGGCTCAGATATCCACAAAACTTGTAGACATTCTCTTGTATAGTTTCCCAACGATGCATAAGTGAATTTTGGCTGCGATCTGGTGTGGATTTACTCGTTTTGTAGAAGCGCTCGTATATTCTAGTCCAATATGCAGCACGAGTTTGATTTGTGCCTAGCACTGGATCCAAACTTACATGCAACCACGCCGACACAAGTATCTTATCTTCTTGTTCGCTAAAATTCTTCGATCTTTTTTGATTTGGTCTAGCCACGGTAGTCCTCTCAGCAGTTGGGAACTACTGCGTGACAGGCTCGCTACTCATGCCATTCTCATCAAGCTGGTTACTCATATCATCCTCCACAGGCATACTACTCAAACTATCCCAATCTAAGGAATCGTTGGCCTCATTCATCAAATTAGTATAGAATCCTTCTTCTTCCATTATCAATAGGACCTACGAATAGTACATGTTTGTTTAATTTAGTAGTCAGATAAGAACAGTACTACTAATACGTTTGTAGAAGTACTAGCATCTTGGGACTCTGCAATTTAATTCAGACATGTTCACTGAATCCATTACAAAAGGCTAAAAAGTTAAGGTCAGAAGATACTAGAAGCTAATAGCAATATCTAGCCAATGAGCAGCTAACTGGTCAGGTCATCAAACACTTAAATTATCTAAGAAAAGGTCATCAAATACTGCTGCAAGCAAACAAAACCCTGCACATATAGAAGCTCATTGTTTAGTTAATTTAGGGTGCTATACAACCTGAAGAATAATGCATCTGACTGAACACAAACGCAAGCAAACACTGTTGAATTAACAATTGGTATAGGCCAGTAACTTTTGTGACATCCATGTTAGTATAATCCTCAAATTATATTTGATCAGTATATTCGTAAAATGAGTTCCTTATTTAACAAAAGTTAATTTCAATCTAGGAGAACAATTCTCAACTGACTGGCCTGAATGATCCTGAAGCTGAGAAGCAGCAACAGGTATGATGCTTAGTAATTCTGAACTTCTTTTCAAGCAGTATCACAATTCGTTCAGGTGTTGTGCCTCAACATTTTCTTCTATATTTTTCTGAATATCCATGAGTTGTTGATCAAGTGCATATCTGAAGATCTGGGTTTCTCTATTGCAAGGCCTATTGCCGCATACCTCATTTACCGATGCCTGATCCATTGGAAATCATTTGAAGAGGCAGGACAACAGTTTTTTATTGCATTATTCAGAAGATAAGTACTACAATTGAGGTATGTGGCAGTGATTTGGGAAACAATTTAAGGGAGGAGCTTTGCATCTCCATCAAAAAATTGGGAGATATCCCTGTGAACTAGATGGCTATGTGGGAGATTGCCGGTGTGGGGAAATCAGTACAGGAACTTCAAGCTTGAAAAGAATAAAGTTGTTTCTCTGAAAATACCTCGAAGTGAATGAGTAACAGCACACGTTGCGTCGGGGCAACCTGGATGGACGGTTGACGGCGAGGTGGTGGTGCCTTGGACGGACGGCCGGCAACACTGCCCCTGGATGGACGGCTGGCAGGCCGGCAATCCCCCGGATAAGCGGCCGGCGGAGCCCTGGACGGACGGCCGGCGGTGACCTGGACGGCCGGCCGGCGGTGACCTGGACGGCCGGCCGGCGGTGACCTGGATAGGCAGCCGATGGCGATCGGGACGGAGCTAGCGCAAGGAGCTCCCAAAACCCTAGCCTGGCGGCGTGGGCGCTGTTTCTCGCGAGAAAGAAAACGACGCGAGGAAGGAGCGAGAAGAAAAAGGAGGCGGGCGGAAAAAAAATGGCGCGGACGGTAAAAAAAAATTGGCGCGATTGGTGGGATTGGGAGGGCGTACTGCTTCCCAAATTCTGATGAGATTGGCACCGATTTTAGGAGGGGGTAAATTTTAGGACCGTGATTGACAGTCTGTTGGAGGCCTAGTTTTAACCAAAATCCCAAAAAATAATTTTTAGGAACCTATTTGGCCCTCTGTTGGAGATGCCCTAAGCCGATAGGTTTTTTTTTTGCAATGTTTCATCGAGGCTGTAGCCAATGAGTTATCATTATTCTAAGATTTAGTTATCAGATGCATCGGTTATTTAATCGATATACACTCAAATCTACCTGCATTGGACTTCCAGTCGATGTACGTTTTAACCATTGGATCGATGCAGATCTGTATCGGTTGATTGGTTCAATTCTTTATGTCATCCTTATTAGTTGCAAGATTAAATTAACTAGCACGCCCGAACCTCATCAAGATTTAGAACCTGCACTGAAATTAAGTAGACCTCCCATGCCTTCGTGTGTCGCGGCGCCAGATTTCACATCACTTACTCAGCATGTCACATCAGCTAAAACTGGGCATAATATTGTCTAGGACCTTGAGTGATCCGGTTTTGTAAATTAATAGTATTTTAGTTTAGGGATGAATTTCATACTTAGCAATATATTAAAGGACCTAAAGTGAACTTATTGCACTTTATTCACGGTGAATGGCCCAAACCTCCTGGATATGCAGCAACGGATAGGGATAATGAGACAATGGGATTGAAATCTACCCCTCGCCTATGATGGGCCATGCCAAAAGGAATTGCTACCGTGCATGTGCCCCGTGCGCTAATCGATCGCTAGGACGGATCCCCCTCCCTCCCGACACCTGTTTTTTTTTTTCACCGTATTACTTTCCTATTTTAGTAAATTTATGCACTTAAAATTTATACACCTCAAGTTTACACATCTAAAGTTTATACACATAAAGTTTAGAGATCTAAAGTTTACAATCAAAAGTTTATATATCCGATTCAAATTTGAATCTGAATTCAATTATTTTTTAATATATAGTATTTCTATACATCTAAAGTTTATAGAGCCAAAGTTTATAAGTCAAAAGTTTACATACCCGATTCAAATTTAAATTTGAATTATATCCGATTCAAATTTGAATTTGAATTCAAATTTTTTTTTATATAGTATTTCTATACAACTAAAGTTTATATACCCAAAGTTTATAAGTCAAAAGTTTACATACCCGATTCAAATTTGAATTTGAATTCAAATATTAGTTTATAGACTCAAAGTTTATAAGACAAAAGTTTAGATACCGGTTTAAAATTTAAATTTAAATTCAAAAAAAATTATATATAGTATTTCTATACATAATCGTTTTTCCAACTTTGTTTTTTTATTTTTTAAAAAATTTATGGTGTAGTAGAAAAAGAAGAAAAGGAGGAGAAATGGGGGAGAGAGCGTATAGGGCGGATGGGATCGATCGCCCATTAACCACACCCTACCCTTTGTCCTTTACTTTTTGTTCCATGGGTAGGAACAGACTCCATCCACTTCGTTGTTTCCAATATATTGTCAGAATCCTGAATCATGTCATCAATCACAATTAGACTGTTCAATTATATGATGGGTCTACAACATAATAGTCGTCCCTACTCCCTCCGTTCCGAACGAAATGAATCTAGCTAGAACTGAATGTGCCACATTCTAATATAATAAATATGGATAAAGATATGTCCAGATTCATAGTACTAGAATGTGTCACATCCAATAGATTAGTTTTTATGGGACGGAGAGAGTACTCTCTAACACATGTGACATGATTGTATTATATATGAGATTAGTTCCGATATAATCCTGTGGGTCAACAGCTTACATAACCCATAATGTAACAAACAATGTTATTCCATCGTGTGTTGTACCAGGGATAAATCATGTACGTACATGTAAATTCGTTCAAACAGTGTATCTCGATTAATTGTTGTTTAATAATTTTCTATTATAAAACAATAAATAAATAGTCTTTTCTCCTATAAAGTTTAGTTACTATCGTACAATTTTGTAAAGTTTTAAAACATGAGTTGAAAAGTTTCAAAAGTGTAAAGTTACATTTTGAATCCTATAAAGTTAATTATAAAGTTATTCATCACTGAGTATAGTTAATGATAATTATCGTTTCTCTCATAAAGCCACACATCACTTTAATTATTTTCAACCCTTTGATCATTCATTTATGGTGCAAATCGTTCCCTTCGTCTCTAGCATGAATCCACGTACATCTCAATTGTTTTTGTTTTTTTTATCAAACTACCTGTATTGTTTTTAACATTTGAATCATTGGTATTTTTCCATAATGGCAAGATGTGATTGTGTAAAGTACGTGAAGGCAAAAAGTTTAACTACAAAGCAAATTTACTTTGTACCTCACGTTTAGTTACTATCGTATAATTTTTCCTTAGCAATGCCCAGACTTTCATCTACATCTATTTTAAAGACAAATTATACATAAATCTTTTTATTTGCGTGGAAAAAGAAAATTTTTCCCTCCTGTTATTATAGCTAGGAGGGTTGACTCCAAAGTGCTAAGAATTTACTCCCTAGTGGTGACATAGCCAAAAGAATTTCGGACTGCACCTATTTGACGCCATAGTTTGACAAAACGAACAGTTGACGCCAGGGTGATCCAAACAAGGGACGTAGGAAGTTACCTGGTGGGAGCAACTTAATGACGGGTGCCACGTGTCCAGCTTATTGGCTAACAGTATGCTCCGTATCAGTGTGGTGGTGTTCTTTTCTCCCGAAGATAAAAGATGAAAATAAAGATTAAGTTTTTTATGTAAAACGAGGTGTTATTAACGTATGATTGATTGAGTTTTAATTATTATAAACTTGAAAAAATAAATTAATATGATATTTTAGAACAACTTTCATATAGAAAGTTTTTGTACGAAACACACCGTTTAGCAGTTTGAAAAGCGTGCCACACGAAAATCTTAATCTTCATCCAACTCTTGTTGGAGAAAAGAATGGGGTCTATATGTAATATTGTAAACTACTCCCTTGTTACTCCCTCTCCCATTTTAAACACAACTATGAGTTTACGTGTCCAACTTTAATCATTTATCTTGTTTGAAATTTTTTTAAAAAAAATAATAAGTCATACATAAAGTATTATTCATGTTTTATCATCTAATAACAATAAAAATACTAATCATAAAAAATTGAAATAAGACGGATAATTAAAGTTGGACACGAAAACTCATAGGTACACTTAAAATGAGACGAAGGGAGTATTTTCAATGACAAGTCAAATCACCGGTCAATTATTTGCCCCTAGAACTCTGAACAATTATAAAAGCTAAATTAGTCAGCATTTGTACTGTTCTAATAAAAAGGTGGCACTCGTACCACAGTGCTACTTGCAATGCTGTTCAAGTTGACCGGTTGTAGTATGTTAATTAACCTGAAAGTCCTGAGCGAAGACTGCTTATCACTATTGTTATGAAATAACAAATCATTGTTTCGGAGTTTTGCAGAAAAACGAGCTTCAGTTTTTCAACTGAAAAGTTCAGAAGATAGCTCCGCGTGTCATTTTCTTCAGAAGTTTTGAAAGAAAAAAGGGGGCTCATCAGCTCATGCCATCAGGTTTGCATAAGTACAGTTGACCTATATATAGCACATTAATAAAGCACAAAATTCAAGCCGAAAATAAATTCAGGTCAAATAAGCATTTAAGTTTGACTCTGATGGATGCTCCAATAAAAAAAAAACGGTACTACGTGTAGGTTGCGTATTCTCCACAACTGCACCTGCTAGCCATAAAAAAAACAAGTGGAAATCGTCGCACAGCAAGCACAAGCCAAGGATCGAGTCCATGCATGCATGCATGAGGACGGTACTGGGCTTTTCATCTAAAAAATATAGTACACATATTATCAATTTTCAATGGCAATGAGATCGATCTGAAGACACTGATGAAGACTGGTCCAGTTTCTTTCAGAAGCAGGGAAGCCACAATAATGAACAATTGTATAATGTGTAACACTATGCAGATAGAGTTGTGCCTCTTGTAGACTTTGCTTGCTGAAAAACCAAACGTGGATATATAAATAAGTAGCATATGCAGAGGAGAACGGCTAATATATAAGCAAATTATTAGGTATCAATGGAGGCTTCCCAGCGGCGCCAGTACTCCTGGGGCCTAAATATATTTTAAAGTGTCAATATGTATGTAAACAATAGTATTATACTCCCTCCGTTTCAAAATGTTTAACACCATTGACTTTTTAGTATGTGTTTGACAATTCGTCTTATTCAAAAAATTTATGTAATTATTTATTCTTTTCATATCATTTGATTCATTGATAAATATACTTTCATGTACACATATAGTTTTACATATTTCACAAATTTTTTTGAATAAGACAAACGGTTAAACATGTGCTAAAAAGTCAACGGTGTCAAACATTTTAAAACGGAGAGAGTAGTACTGTGGAATAAAATACATAGTTCTTTTTCAATCGAATAAAATACATATAGTTGGAAGCTGTATTTTAGAGGCCACGTTAATTGCATACACCCGGCAATCATACAGAGAAACGGGAACTCGTCAACTCTATCATACTTCAGATTTCAGAACTCCCCTAGAAAAGTTTGGGCTATATTAATTCATGCTATAGTCAACTCATAGTTTAATTATATGAATGATATATTCATGCTAGCTGACTTAGCTCCGTGAGACCTAACCCTTCCATCTTGACCACGCAGCCCATTGAATTTTGTTACGTTCCTGATGAAACTTGTAATGTCAACGTACCAGATGACACGACAAAACATCATGTCATGAGCTGACAAAACAGCTTACGGACTGCTAGTACACTAAAGTTGAGGCTGACAAACAATCTTACAATTACCTCATCCTTACGACTTACGAGAGGGACGTTCCTCACCTAGGGTTTCCTTTGATCGGTAACCAAGCTTACGACCGAGATGCTATAAAAAGAAAATGAGATGGAATTTTGAAACTTCTGGTAAATATTACCTAGCTAGTTTTTCCATTATTCATTGCATAACTGCAAGGTTACCAAGCTTACTATCGGGGTACGATGACCCCTCCAACCTTAGTAAGGTCAACCTTGCTAGGGTTCGATTTACCGCCGGTAACCGCGGTACCGGCGGTTACCGCGGTTACCGGGCTTATCGCGGGGGTACGGTAATATAAATACCGCGGTAACCTCTTTAAATTCAATAAATTTAAAAAATAATTTGAATTTTTGATAAATTTTGCACGGTTTCGTACGGTTTTTCACGGTTACCACGGTTACCGCGCGGTAACCGTGCTTACCGCCGGGGCACAGTAACCCTGGCCCCAGCGGTTTGGGAAACCCTGAACCTTGCCCCGCTTAATTTCCAAGCAAAAAATGACACCGAAGGGACCATGCTTTGAAAAAGAAAAAGGAAGTGCTCCCTCCTGAAATTTTTACATTTTGGTCCTTTTTAAAAACTTATTTTACAAATAGACCTCTAGGAAAACTTAAACTGGAAATGGTCCTTTTTGGGGCGCCAGAGTGGCTGGCGCCGTACCCCAACATAGCAGCGCCAGCCACACTGGCGCCGTGCCCGTGCCACCGTGGCACTAGGGCTGTCATGGAGGTGCTGACTGGGCAGAATGGGGGCGCCAGCCACACTGGCGCCGCCCCTCATACCACAGCGCCAGCATGGCTGGCGCGCCCCTCCTCTGCGGGCCCCACCAACTTTCTCCTGTCACACCCTAAAAATTTCAAATATATAAATTGTTGTTTAATTGGAATTATTAGAATTGATTTTAAAAGCCTAGAAGAGAAGATCTAATTTTAAATAATAAATTCCAATATAAAATGGGGCTAGATAAAATTTTATTAAATACTTTGCTTAATTCTATAATTTCTAGATTTTTCTGGGATTTATTTGAGCTAAGGAAGTATTTTTAATAAATGGAATTGCATTTCATGAATAATTTAAATGGAAAAAGGTTTTTAAAAGTCTCTTTTGGCTTTGGGCCGAAAGTCGGCCCAAAACCTTCTCTCTCTCCTCCTCGGCCCAAGTCGGCCCAGTCCGCAGCCGCAGCCGTCGCTCGCGCGCGCGTTCGCCCGCTGACAGGTGGGGCCCGCCTGTCAGACTCGTCGTCTTCCTCGCGCCGCCGCCGCCCGAAACCCTAGCGCCGCACCGCCGCCGTCTCTTTCCAAATCCGGCCGATCCTTTCCGTTTCCGATGAAATCAATAGAGGGGAAATGATCTTCTCGATCTCCTCTACCTTTTCCCTTTTGGAACTTCGGCTAAAATCGTTTGGAAAGCGGAGGATTCGATCTCGAATCGGATCGGTCTCTCTCCTCCGAACCCTAGACTTTCCTTCTCGTCGCCGGCCGCCGTGGGCCTTCGCCGCCGTGTTCTTGCCCCTATAAAAGGATCCCCGGTGTCTCCGCTACCCGTCGCCACCCTCGCCTTCGCCTCTCGTCGTCCGTAGAGCCCTAGCACCGTGAGTCCTCGCGCCGCCGTCGTCGCCGCCGCTCCAGCCGTGCGCCGCCGTCGCTCCAGTCGTCGCCGTCGCTCGGGAAGGCCGCCGTCGTGGTCGCCGTCGCGTCGCCGTCCTCGTCCACCCCTCCGCCGTCGCTGTCGACCGCCGGGACATCGTCGCCGTCGTCAAGCCGAAGGTTGCCGCCGCTTCTTCCTCGTCGCCGACGTCGTCCGGTCATCGTCCGCCGTCGCTTTGGTCGCCGGTGAGTTCGCCGTGCCGACCGCTACCCGTAGGTGCTCTCCGTTCGCGCCGCCACGCCGTCGTTCGCCGGCGAGCTCGCGCGGTTCGGTCGCCGCCGGTGGTGACGTCATCGCCGACGTCACCGATGCCGTCCGCTGTGGTCCGGCCGTGGACCGGTCGATCTCGGCCGTTCGTTTTGAATGAATCGATCTCGGCCGTCCGTTCTCGTGAACCGTCGCCGTGCACCCGGTCCACCGCAAGCCCTAGCCGCTGACGCAATAAATCCTCTTTTCCTTTTCAAAAATAATTCATTATTGCGTCATAATTCAATTAAAATCCATATAAGTGTTTTAATCCGTTTTAATCTTTAAAAATTCATAACTAATTCATCTTAGCTCGGATTTAGTTGGTTCAAGTCTCTAAATTTTTCTAAAATTGAGATCTACATGTTAAAAATATCACATGTACTGTTCATACTTGTTTATGTGCTGTTTTGGTGTTTTGCTCTTTTCTGTTTAGATTCCGACGTTTCCGGAGAGTCCGTTTTCGCAGGAGAAGAATTTGAAGAGTTCCAAGGCCAGCAAGGCAAGTCACACAGATCCCAAACAACCCCTTTGAGCATGTTGATCCCATTTAAAGCTATTGTTTCTATTCAACTATTGCATTTATTTTCGAATATCATTGGGTGGAATTAACCTATTGTTTGTTATAGCCCTTTTGTTCTTGATTACTTTATTCCTTGATACCTTGGGTTCTTATAAATTGACTAGTTGAGCTTTATATATTGGTTCAGCTAGATATTAGATGTGATTGCTTAGCCATGCTTAGAAACATTAGCACACTATTGGGATAACTTATGACTCCCTATTATTCAATGATGGCTTAATGATAACTCATGATGGTTAATCATGATTGGTTAATTAATTAATTTGCCTACTAAAACCTGTTAATGGTGGGTTGTGAGCACATGGTTTTGATGGTCGTGCTCATGACAATTAAGGACCGGTTCACGAGTTTCGGTTGTGAAACATTAACCGTGCCAACCACAAGCCAGCGTGGGCAACGGCTTTACCTTTTGTATAGCATGGTTCATTGCGGGCACCAGACTAAGAAGTGGCGGAGATAAGCCCACGGGGGTCGCTGGGGAGTCCATGCCTTGTTTATAAGGGGGTGATTATGATCCAGGAACGGTGCGCTGTGGTGGATTGTGTTGTGCGAGGGGTACTGTCACAGCTCCTTTCTGAGGTACCGTGGTGGTATCAAGGCGCATGGTGACATGTCGTGGGGCTGTGTCTTGTGGGTACAGTGGTACACCTCTGGCCAGAGTAAAGCTATTCGAATAGCCGTGCCCGCGGTTATGGGCGGGTTTAACAATGTCTTTCGTGATTAGTCTCATACCTCTCATCATAATAAAAGATACTATGACTGGTAATAATTTGATTAGCTCCTGGTTTGGAATGGTATATTCCTGGTTTGGAGATAGAACTGTGCAGCCGGGATTGGTTGTTCAGAATGGTTGGGCCTATGCAACAGGGTATGTTGTATAGCGTTGGAATAATATTGTTTAATTATTACTCAACTGTTTTACTAAATTCTGAAATGTTTATTAAATGCTGTTTATGCAAATGAAACCCTATTATGCCATCCTTTGTTATCTTGTGCACTTGCATATTTGCTGCGTGGCTTGCTGAGTATGTCATATACTCACCTTGCAATCATTCATCAGAGGAGGAGTTCTACAGTGATGCTGATGGTGTGGAGGATTAGGTGTAGCCCTGGTCAAGCTGCCTGTGGAGTGGAATCGTCTGCGCCGTTTATCTTATTTTCCGCTGCTTAGATCTTTATTGATTGAGAGGAACTATCTACCTCTGTAATGACATTTTATTCGCTTATTAATTAGAGTAATAATTGTACTCTATTATCAATTTGTTATTGTGTGCCTCGGCTGATTCCTGGACGAGGGTTCGCGCACATGTAAGCGTTTGGAATTTTGGATAGAAATTCCGGGCGTGACCCCACCAACTTTCTCCCCCCCCAAATTTTCGCCAAGTCTATTCTGCCTCCGGGCAACGGCTGGCGCCCCCCAGACCGCGGCGCCAGGGTGGCTGGCGCCGCCCTCCTCCCCCGCCCGAAACCCTTCTGCCTCCGGGCCTCGGCTGGCGCCACCTCATGGACCACGGCGCCAGGGTGGCTGGCGCCGTCCTCCTCCCCCACCGAAACCCTTCTGCCTCCGGGCCTCGGCTGGCGCCGCCCTCATGGACCACGGTGCCAGGGTAGCTGGCGCCGCCCTCTGCCTCCTTGCAAATTGAAGATCCATATTGCATAAATGTACCAATTTACAGTTCGCAATTCAAGTCATAATTCACAGATTCATACAGACTAAAACAAGTTCCAATTGCACAAATCACAATGCCAAAAGTTCATCATATAGTCCTCACATAGTCCATCACATATTCCACACATCAAACAATGCCAAAAGTCCATCACATATTCCACACATCAAACAATGCCAAAAGTCCATCCTATATTCCACACATGAAACAATGTCAAAAGTTCATCACATAGTCCTCACATAGTTCATCACATTTTATATCACATAGTGCACCACATATGTCATACTACCAACAAATAGATTAACTTCATACAAATCACTTCTTCCGTTGGCGTCGAATTGCTTGCGAGCCCGGAGTGTACCTACATTTGAAAATCCAATATTTAAAACATATTAAAAACAAAATGATGGAAATCAAATAACATTTGAGAATGGTAAGCTCATTTTACCTCTTTTTCGCTGCCCGAGTGGATCGCAAGTTGTATTGCGTGGGTTGCGTCCCCTGAGGCACGTCGGGAAGCTGCGACATGTCTATCTCCTCAGCGTCTGGTGCGACGTAGTCCTCATCCTCCTCGTCGTCGTCGTCATCGTCGTCGCTAGGTGGAGCCGGCGCCTTCCCCTTTTCCCTCCCTTGCGGAATGCGTGACGACGAAGAGCCACCAACTTCTTCACGCTCTTCTATCCTGATGGAGTGTCGAGCGGTACTTGTACGCGCGGATTGAGGTAGTGGTGGTGGTAGTCTCCGCGGTTGGTACATGTCGTCCAATCCAACCGATCTGCAACCTAATCTTGCTGCAAGTTTCCGGCACCTTTGACGAACTTTCTGTATTTCAAAAAAAAAAAGAAGTTTGTTAGGCATAACTCAAGTAATGCAAAGTGCTAAATAAATTTTACCTCTAAAACATTGCGGAGTGTGTTCTCCGTGTCCTCACCACCCCTCGGAGCTTGGAGGGCATGCCCCATTTCATTCACACTCCTGAGGAGCTCTCTCGACTGAAAGCGTGAGAAGATATATGTTAGGGTCTAGGGTGCAAATGGAAATAACTTTTGACAAATGCAAGAAAACTTATGACTCTATCTCTAAGTGGGGCGTGCTCCATTTGATATCCAACTCTAGTCCGGACATCATAGGGATTCCGCCCCTCATCGGAGTCGCGGTCATCCTCTATGTCGGCTTCCGTCCATGTAGGGCGGAGGAACAATCTATATGTCCTATGCAGCCAACGAAGGTACTCTGAGAAAAGATGATTTTGGTGTATAGTCTCGATGTACCTGTCGTTCCTTCCGGCTGTCCTCCATTCATCAATGTATCTGTTATGCTCTAGCCCCCAGTCTTTCACCTTCTTTGTTCTCACCCTGTCATACCTAGACAAGTGGAAGGTGATGAAACAATAGTGAGCATCGACAAGGGTTAAATGGTATAAAATTGAACATTGACAATGAAAGCAACAAAGATAAGAAATATTTACTTGTGTAATTCAACTCTAGTTAAGATGTCCTCAACCGGCCAGTCTTGTTTCTTCTCGAACTTTCGCATGACACGGTGCAGAAGGTGGTACTCAACTGCCCAGAAACAAATCAATGGGCACTGGTACATGAAGTAGTCAGAGTCTCGATTGCACATCGAGTTCAGGATCAAGCTTGAAGCCTCATTTGTGTGGTATGGTAACCACTCAATCTGCAAAAGTTGAAGAGATGTCGTTGGTTAGTATATCAATTAAAGAAGTAAATGTCTAACTAGAAGTGATATTGGAAGTATTTACATGTTGAGGCTGTAAGCAGTCCATCTCATTGACATGATGCTTGTATGCCACATCCCGGTAAGCATGTGCAGTGGCAGTACTCTCAAAAAGGTAGGCCACTGTCTTCTCCATGTCTGGCTCATTGTAGGGCCAAGGAGTGAAGCTTTGCCTCCACTTAGACCTTCCAACCGGTAGTCTTAACCACATCCACAGCTGAATCAATAGCACACAACCACTCATGTTGGATGATCGTGCCTGACGACAACAGGCCTCACAGAGCTGTCTATATGTCCACGCCAACACTGCTGAGCCCCAACTGAAACGGCCCAGATCACCAAGGTTGGCGACCAAAGGAATCCATATCGCCGAAGCAATGTCACCCCCAGCATCAGGAAACAAAACCCCTCCCAACAAGTGCAAGATGTATGCACGGGCATAACACTCAACACGCCATGGCTCAACGTCGTCGTCAAGATGTGAGAAGTTCTGACTTAGCCAAGACAGGGGTATTCCATTCTGCTTCTTCTTGCCCCCTTGCCCCTGCTCAATGTTCAGTGGAATGCCAAACAGCTGCTCCACTTGTGCACGCCATCCAGGATTCTTTGTCCTGCCCGTCATGGCATGCCCCCGTAATGGACGGTCATCATCAGAGTCTTCAGCAAATTCAACATCATATTGCTCAACACTTGCCTCCTCGTCAACCTCCTCTCTATTGACTTCTATTGAGACAGAATCGTGACCGCCACTCAATTCGACATCAAAGTAATCATCTGGATTCACATATTGGCCTGCTACTTCCGTCGGGTATTCAGGGTTTCCTCCGTACGACGACCAATGAACACTCTCCGACAAATGTTCACTTAGATCAAGCCCCTCTTGTACTAACTCTCTTTTCATCTCCCTCGCTGCATCCACATCATCAGTACCGCAATGTCTCTTTGATGATCCTGCCTCCCCTAAATCATTTCCACGCAAAGGTCTCTTCTTATCTCCTTCCCCCTCCAAGTCTTCTCGTACCAACTCAGTCTTACTTGCACCCCCTCCACGACGAGAAGAATATGTCACAAAATTCTTCTCAACGTAATGATAAGAAGGAGATTTGTTTATATCCAAATTTTCTACGGTATGTACCAACTTTGATGCAAACACCTCTAGAGATCTAAACTGAGACTCTTTTACCAAATCAAAGTAAACTTCCGATTCCAACTGACCTATGACATTTAATATATACTTATGCCCTTGACCAACATCGTATCTCCCATAAAAATGAATCTCCACATTATCCTCGGTCCATCCAAGAACTTCTTTCACTCGTGACCTTAGTTCATCTAGAGTTGGGTGGGTGGGAAACAAAATGGTCTTCAATGACATATCCTCAAACTCAACATGTGCACCAACATAAGGTTCCACCACTCTACCACCGTAGTAAACACGAACAAGTCTATCCATCTACACCAAAAAATCAAATGTAACTTTGCAACAAAAATTAAATCTTCATTTATAAACGTAGTCCAAACCGACATATTATAACCAATGCATAACTTAATTTGTCCCAAAGCTACTACTCCAAAAAAAATATTTAATCCACCTACAACTATCAACAAGTTTACTAGTGCATTACACATCGAAATATTACAAATACTCCGTCATACAACCCAACCTAGTTCTAATTAACTATAATCAATTTCTATAATGCAACCAAAATTTTCTCCCCTTCATATAATTAATTGTTAAAAGTTTAACCTATATGCTATAGCATCAAGTCCATCAAATTAAAATTACTTTCATGCCTCAACCCTAATTTTTCATCCATCCATCCAACCAAACAATCCAAAAATTAACATTACCACATATATGGTTAAAAAAATCGTGACACCAATGAGTACATTGCAAACATGTAGCACTACAACAAGTAAATCCCAAGAACAAATGCTAAAAATCACAAATTTGGGCATAAAAGGGGTTCTAGGGTTACCCTTCGATCTACAAATTCAACCAATAAAAACGAAGAAAAAAGAGGGGGGAATGGAGGAGTCTACCTTTCTCTTCGATTTCCACAGAAAATCCTGCGAAAAACGAGTTCAAATGGAGTGGATTTGAGGTGGGGAGGTGAGGGGGAGAGAGAGGAGGAGAGCTGCTGCTCCTCAGCTCGGGCTGGTGCTTGGGCGAAAATGGGAGTGGGGAGGAGAAAGATGGTGGGGCCCATGGGGTTTAAGGGGTCGGCCCACAGAGAAGGGGCGCGCCAACCATGCTGGCGCCGTGGTATGAGGGGCGGCGCCAGTGTGGCTGGCGCCCACATTCTGCCCAATCAGCACCTCCACGATAGCCCTAGTGCCACGGTGGCACGGGCACGGCGCCAGTGTGGGTGGCGCCGCCATGTTGGGGTACGGCGCCAGCCACTCTGGCGTCCCAAAAAGGACCATTTCCGGTTTAAGTTTTCCCAGGGGTTTATTTGTAAAATAAGTTTTCAAAAAGGACTAAAATGTAAAAATTTCAGGTGCTCCCTCTGTAAACTTTTTTAAGATACATTTCGTTTAGAGAAAAGGTCAAACTTTATGGATCTTGTCAACGATTAGTCAAACTACAAATACTTTTAGTGAAATAGATTCATATTTCAAAGTATTTTTTATAAATGTTACTAATATTTTCTATCAAAAACCAATGGTTAAAGTGTGATGTTGAAGACTTTTTCCAAATAAAATGTTGCATATAAATACCTATGCATGGAGGCAGTACTCTTGTGTATGGCATGCATGCTTTTTAAAAACAAAATAAATCAAACCACATAGAATTTCATCAACAATTAGTTAAGTTACAACTTTGTTTAGTGTATAAAAAATATGCTGCTACATTAGTACCATAAAGTATTTTGCCACCTTATTGTCTTTGTACCCTGTTTATTATGTGAAAAATCAATGGCCAAACCGTGCCCAAACAGAGAGAGGTACTACAATGGATGAGTATATGTATATCAACTAAAACCAAACCAGAGAGAATACTGCCTCTACATTTTTATTCATTAGCTAGCTAGTGGAGTAGCATGCACCTAAGATAGGCGCTGTAATCGCTTCTTCTTCATTTACATTACCTTCGGGCATTAACTTTTCTTTTCCTTTTGTTGGTATGCACTTTTCTACTGTGAATGTGAATAACATTATATACATAATTTACCTTCCGCAAAGTACATCTCAAAGAGGCTGCCTCTATGTCACTTAATAAAAAGGAACGAACCATATGGTAGGATCAATAATTAATGCAAGATGTGTGGAAGTCTGAAAGGTTCACTTCCATCCCATGTCACAAACTTCACGCCACGTAAGAAACATGGTTAGCAACTACTCATGCACGATATACATGTTTCAGCCTTTTCCAATAAGTTAGATAGCTGCCATCTATAAAATTACTATATGTAACTCTCATGCGACGACAACATAACTAAATAGCGTGTTCCTAAAAACACCCGGTGTAGCCATTTGTCCTCCATTTAACCAATACGATCGCTGCAATTTCCACTTTCTTGTCACATTCTTCCTCCCACTCGTTTTCTCCGGTGTGTACACCCATTTTTTTCACAGTATTATACCAGAAGTACTGCATTAACACTAAGCTCTTACCTTTCAGCACATGCAACCATCAACCATGGGTGATACTATATTGCAAGTGCATGCACACGGTTGACAACCCGTAACTCTAGTCTCTAGTACGGCACTAGCACATGGGATTAGGCAAAACGGGGAGCTCGTCAAGCCTCTCCCGGCTGACCAGTGCTGACGTGTCAGCCCGGGAATGGCTAGGAAAGGAAGAGATTATATTAGCCAGTAGCAGAAGAGCAGAGAATCTAGTGGCCAATCAGCAGCAGCGTCTCCTCCCCCCCCCCCCCCCCTGCATGCATGACGCGCACACGAACACTGAAAGTCCGAAACATATTGTAGTAAAAGGCACATTTCCAGATGGATCATCGGTGGACGCGCGCGCGCACGCAGCGACTAAAAAAATGGGCAGGCAAAGGCCAAATTGCAAGCCGACCCGGCCGGGCGCGCGCTATCGCACGCAGCTGCCTCCTGCCTGTCACTGATTGGGCTCAGTTCACTCACCAATACCACATCGGTGTCTATCCATGAATTCCATCGATGGGCAACTGAATAATGCCGGGCTCGTGACCGCTTGCCTGCCTGCCCGGCTGGCTGAATAATTGGCACAGTGGATAGGGTTCCATCTGTCTCGCCATTAGAGGGAGAGGAGACTTCGGCCTCCGCTTTCCTGGAAACTTCGCTTTCGCTCTGTTCCTCTGCATCTCTCTTTGGCTCTTTGCACCTCTGTTTTTTTAAGCGCCTCTCTGTTTTTTTTTTAAGTATGCTTGTTTCCATCTCCAAAAGTCAATCACTCGACTCGGTCACCAACCCTGTACCGCTGTACGTACTACGGCGCTTCCAAAGTTCATCCCAAGAAAATTGTCAACACCTTGTTTAATTTGAGATCCGGTGGGCGAATCGATAGGGAAACAAATCCTCTGACATTGTCATGTCAGTGTCATAGCTGTAAACTGCACAAAGTTAGAGGAGTCTAATCCAATCGATAGGGATAGAATTATGGTATCATCCAAACTTCATCGTTGTTTCACTAGAAAAACTCAGTTTTAACTTGATTCAGTTAGGTCATATAAGTATGGGAGATTGGATGAAAACAGGATAAGTATTTTTCACCTACCCACCCACTCACCCGACCTGAGGCGTGGGAATGATATTAGAGAGAAAAATAGATATGTGGTACTATTATCTAAACAACAAATATGAAATAGGATACAAGTTACTAAGTGATAGGTTATTGACACTATCCATACTTTAACTCCGAAAGAAAATATGGGCTAAGATACGGAAATACAATGAGCTGACATACCAAGCTCGATTTCACCCCTGGCAGCTAACATGGTAAACGGATAAACATGTGAGTTTGAGTGTAAACCATTTTTTATACCTCTATAAATCAACTGGAACTTCTATCAAGAGAACCAAATTACATGTGTTCGCCTTAGGTGAAAAATACTTATCATGTTTTCATCCAATCTCCCATGCTTATATGATTGTATAGCAACACGAAGGAAGAATTTTGTTCATAACTCCATTAACCACATTTTATTTGAATTTTATGTGATGCCAACATTATCTTTGTTGTTTCAATTCCCAAGGGTGTTGTTCCACACGACCTTGGCCTAATTCATCGACGCTTAACCAATGCCACCGTGTCCAATGGGAGCAACATTACCCGCTACAATCTTAATAGTTGTTGGCCATTATGGTTGTTTTTAAACAAAATGAAATATTTTGAAGGGTTAAACCATCATAGTGCATTTTGGTTGTTTTGGAGCCAACATTTAGACCAAGAGTAACAATTTGATCTCAATCATCTCCTAATTCCATATTCATGTTTTTATAAAAAGAATCAAGAACATGGCATTGGCATCCAAAGTTAGCTTCTAGGGAACCAAATTACATGTGTTCGCCTTAGGTGAAAAATACTTATCCTGTTTTCATCCAATCTCCCATGCTTATATGATTGTATAGCAACAGGAAGGAAGAATTTTGTTCATAACTCCATTAACCACATTTTATTTGAATTTTATGTGATGCCAAAATTATCTTTGTTGTTTTAATTCCCTAGGGTGTTGTTCCACGCGACCTTGGCCTAATTCATCAACGCTTAACCAATGCCACCGTGCCCAATGGGAGCAACATTACCCGCTACAATCTTAATAGTTGTTGGCCATTGTGGTTGTTTTTAACAAAATGAAATATTTTGAAGGGTTAAACCATCATAGTGCATTTTGGTTGTTTTGGAGCCAACATTTAGACCAAGAGTAACAATTTGATTTCAATCATCTCCTAATTCCATATTCATGTTTTTATAAAAAGAATCAAGAACATGGCATTGGCATCCAAAGTTAGCTTCTAGAACCTTAAGATTGGAGATGGATCACAGACGTGGTACAAAGAGCTAGCCCTTCCAGTGCTAGAGAGGCAACAGATAGTTTTAGTTTAGTTTTAAAAGAACTCATCATCCACAATATGCATCATTCCATCAGTTTGACTCGGGTAGTATCCTATCCCAAAGTCCAACCGATATTTTTATGGATCACGCTGCAGATTAGAATTAGTTTATTGGAAGCATGCATGCATGCTTACACACAAGAAGTGATCGAAAAAATCGCTTGCTCAACTGCAATATAGGGTGCTGGGTAGCAATTCCTGTGTGCGCGTGTATAGGGACAATTCAATACTTTCTCAAGAAGGTCATTTTCTCTTGAGTTGGACGAAACGGTACAGAGGAGTCGCTCTCCCGTGGCCTGGCTTAGCCCGCGGGGGATCACGACGTTCTTCCCTTTTGACTCTTGCGATCGATGAATCGATCCATCCGTCCATCATCGCTCGCCTCGATTATTCGACCTATAGCTGCATCTGCATGCCAGCCTGCTTTCAGGCGGGCAACCTAGCTTACATCCCAATCAGGCCCTCTTCATCCTCCCTGTATTTTCTCCCCAATTTCTCTTCTCTTCTCTCTACTCTTCTCCTATAGTTGTTGGCCAAAAAAAAAAACTAAGCAAAAAAGGATAAAAAATGGTTGGTTTTACAATTAAGGGCCACTTCTTTGTGGCGCTCCCTAGCTCAGATGTCTACGTAGTGTTTGGTTTTTTTCATCAACTCCTCTGCTCCTCCTCTCGATTGCCAACCGTGGTCCTAGCTGAAGAATCTGTACAAGGACTCTGATGGTCCGTGCTAATACGGAATCCACCGTTCGGTCTCCCGCTCCCACTGCGGCGCCAACAGGTGTCCCCCCGGACGGTGACCGCCGCGAAAATGGACTCGCGCGCGCTGCGTGGCGCCGCTGCCCGCCGTTGATGTTGGTTTTGCCAGCTTTCCCCCAGCTTAGCTGATGCTAGTGTTTTTCTTCTTCTTTTTGTCTCCCTGTTCGGTTTTCACTCCTGCTCGGTGTTCTTGCGGGTGAAGCTCATGGGGAGGCCGTTGAGCGGCAGCGCGAAGGGCCCGAACTGGACGCCGCTCTCGGACTTGGACGTGGACCACCTGTACTTGGTGGCGAGGTGGTGGAAGAGCACGAGCATCTCCAGCTTGGCAAGCTCGTTGCCCGGGCACGAGTGGGTCCCGTTCCCGAACGGCATGAACGTGTTGGGCTTAGGCGCCACCTGCAACAGAGACGGGGTCAGGAAAACCCATACCGGCCACTGCTCGCA
This sequence comes from Oryza glaberrima, assembly GCF_000147395.1. Lineage (NCBI taxonomy): Eukaryota > Viridiplantae > Streptophyta > Magnoliopsida > Poales > Poaceae > Oryza > Oryza glaberrima. The sequence continues at coordinate 28,015,413 of NC_068327.1, read as the reverse complement.
AACCGCGGACCGACTTGGCTAGGAAGTCGGCCGCACCGGGAAAGGAAAGGGAGGGAAGGGAACAAAAACACGGAAGAGTGGGTTCGTGATGCTGACCTCGAACCGGGACGGGTCGAACTTTTCCGGGCAGGGGAAGTGGTCGGGGTTGTGGTGGATGTTGCGGAACAGAGGTAGCACTTTCCAGCCCTTGGGGATCAGGTACCCTGCACAGAGCAGACGATCGAACGAGGTTAGATTCTGGGACGACTTGATCGAGTTAGTCTATTTCGGTTAAGGAACCAGTCTGCCCCATTCGGTCCAGTTCACTCGCAGCGGAAGGGAAGCGCGAGGCTGTCTCGAAAGGGACGGACAGGCTGCCACCGGACAGCTCTGCTCTGCTGCTCACCTTGGTATTCCACGTCCTCCACGGCCTCCCTGAAGGTGAAGGAGAGGATGGACGCCACCCTCATCGTCTCCTGGATGACCCGGCTCGTCATCTTCATCCGCCGCGTGTCCGCCCATGACAGCGGCTCGCCCGACTCCTCTTTCTCCTTGGCAATCTGCAGCTGCTCTTCCTGTTCCATCCATGGTGCCCGCGGTCAGCCTCACCATCAAGGACTTTGATATACTATGAAATATGAGGAGGCGAACTTACGGTGACGGCCTTGAGGACGGCGGGGTGGTCGCCGAGGAACTTGACCATCCAGGTGAGGACGCTGGCGGTGGTGTCGCGGGCGGCGAAGATGACGCCGATGACGTTGTCAGCGATCTGGGCGTCGGTGAGGGCCTCGCGGCCGTCCACGAACGACCCCAGCAGGTCGCTCCCGCGCTGCCGCTCGCGCCTGGCCGAGATGATGTGGGCCACAATGGCGCCCAGCCGCTTCCGGGCCTTCATGGCCTTGTGGAACAGGGTGCCCGGCAGGTTCACCGGCATCGAGTTGTACCCCTTCTCCAGCGTCAGGTAGCACTGCTTCAGCTCCTCGATGTAGCGCATCTCCTCCTCCCCGAAGATGGACAGCAATGCCACATTCAGCGCGTACTGTTGTATATGCCACCAAACAACAAACACATCGGATCGATCAGCAAAGCAGAGTAGAGCAGAGCAAAGCAGAGTGGGAAGAGGAGTTAGGTAGTAAGAACTCACAGTCTTCATTTCTTGGAAGGTGTTGACGAACTGGCCGTCCCAGGAGTGGAGGGAGCGGAGCGCGATGGCCTCGATGGCGGGGACGGAGGCGCGGATGGACTCGGGGGAGAAGGCGCGGGAGACGATGCGGCGGAGGTGGGCGTGGTAGTCGCCCTGCTGGAAGAAGATGGCCTGGGGACCCAGCATCCGCTCCTTGCTCGCCGGGAAGGTGGGCTTGAAGAGGTGCGCCTGCGTCACCAGCACGAACCGCGCCGCCTCCGGGCTGGACACCATCACGCAGGGGCATCCCAGGATGTGCGTCTTGAAGATGGGGCCGTACTTGTTCCGCTTCTTGTTGAAGAACACGTTGGGGTTCTTGGACGAGTACAGCTGGAACGTCTCCCCGACGTACGGCCACCCCATCGACCCCGGCGGCAGCGGCAGGCCGCACGCCGCCGCTTCCGACGAGCCCGCCTGCCGGCGGCGGCCGCGGACGGCGCAGAAAAGCAAGAAAGGCGCGAGCACGCACACGAACAGAAGAAAAGCACCCATTGGCGCTTGCTCACTTCACTTATCTTTGTCAATCGCAGAGGAGTAGGAGGAGAAGGAAGAAGAAGAGGAAGAGGAAGGGAAATGGGCGGTGGTGTTGTTGGGGGGGTGTGGAGGGAAAGGCGAGAGGGGTGGCAGCTATTTATAGATTGGCCGCGAGCTGAGTTTCCCGGTTTCTCCTCCGTTTCGCTCTCCTTTTCTGCGGCCGCTCGCTGCCCAAAAATCTACTACTACTACTAGTAGCACCACCACTACGCGCTAGAATAGCCGAGCTGTGTGCCTCCGCGCGCGAGAGAGACAGATAGACGCTGCCGAATAATTGCGCTATCAATACGGAAATAAAGGGAAAAAGGCGTGCGGGCGAGAGAGCCGGATTAATCAACTGATCGGTTAAACCGGTTAACCAATACAGTGATAGCTAAATGGGCCTATCCTCTTCTGGCCAGCGCGCGAGGGAATCATCCCTTTCTCCAGCTCACCTCTCCCTTTCCGCCCTGTTTCCACACCATCAGCTACTGTACGCGCTCTCGTACGTACTACGTACTGCCCCGGCAGCAGCTGCTGCTGCTGCTGCTCCTGCTCCTATAATGCTGCTCTCCTTTGGCCGCTTCCTCTGATCATCCCCAACCAGCCATCATACTGGCCTGAACACTGTTCTGCTTAATTACTTGGTGCCCGGTGCGGCGGTGTTATTTTTTTTCCTTTTTGTCGGTAAACACATCTACCGATTGTTCCTGCGTCCATCGTAAGATGCTCATTTTATGATTTATTGATGCGTGAATAATCTATTTTTTCAAAGTAAACATCACTTGGGAATTTTTTGCCGGTATCACTGACCGCGGCTAGCTAAAGCAGGTTGCAAAGTAGGAATGCATGCCGAAATGCTTAACCTGCTCATGATGGGAATGACAGGTGTTGAACAAACCGTTAGTCCGTCGCGAAATGGTCGTGCGCATGCAGCTCTACCCCTCTGTTTTTCTTCTGAGAAAAATAAAAGCATATTTTTTTCTCTTTTCTCTTTTTTTTGATTCGGGCAAAAAAAGATCGGATGGTAGCGGTTCTAGTAGTAGGTTAACATCTTAATCAGAAATTCAAAGGCATGTGCATTCAGATCTACAGGTTGACCTTTGCATGTGATGGGACAGCTGTGAGGGTGTGGTTCAATTCATCTCTTATTCATCAAATCCAAATTCAGTCGTTCAACTCATCCCGTCAAAAAATCTTTCAACTCGAAACTGAATACTACTAGTATATGTGTACTAGGGAAGGACGCTGAGGAGGTGTAGTAATAGTCTACTGTGGAAACTATTAGTAACAAAATATCTGCCATGGTTTCTGGACACGTGGACCATTGAAAATACCCTCTTGTTCCTAATCTCTTCCTGACTCCATGCAAGCAAAAGGGCAAGTGGCACGGAACCATCATTTGCGTTCATTCTTAATCCAACGTATCCTCATCGCTATGAGCAAAGGTAAAAGAGGCTCTATATTATACAATATAATGTAAAAGGAGTGGCAGGCATTTCGTAATATAGTCTAACAGTTGTGATGCTGAATCTGAATCTCACACAACTTTCGAATGAGCTGCGTTATGAACGTATACTCAACCTATTTCTTCATCGGTCATCGCAGATGAGGCCATTGCCTTCTAGACGTTTGCAACGCGCCATGCTGCCGGCAGGGGAGGATATTGATCGCTTGTTCTCGTTCAATTATGACGGCATTATCAGTGTACCGGCCCAAGCTACCAACAGGCTACATGTATGTGTGTACAAACTCATGCTTCACGTAAGAGAACAAATGAAACTTGGCCTTTGAGCAGTAGTAGTAGCATTCTGTGAAACGAATATGCAATGCACAATATTAAAATGTTATAGTGCGATTTGACAGGATATTTTCTCGCAGGCAAAAGACAATTACGTACATGCATGGGGGGCTACCCTTTATGCATTATGCGTTCTGTTCCGTCCTGTAGTGTGGTAGCTACCAGTCCATCTTTGTATCTAAACAAGTTTATCTATGAGGAATATGAGACCCGGTGGTCAGGTCCCACGGGGGCAGGAGCCCAATTTGGATCGGGAAGTGGCTGAAGCACAGCATGAGTGTGCGATTCGGATAGATTCTTGGGGGACCAAACTGTCCGTGGTGGTATCCTAGTTGCACATACATGCCGTGCCATTGCTCGTGCCATTTCGTCTCAGGATATGCACGGCGGCGGATGCCGCTAGAAAGCCTGCAAGGTTTGCAGGTTGATGGGCGGAACTACGTGCGAGAGAGCCGCACGGTGCTGGCACGGCGCCGTCCAGGGCACGCGGGCAGGGAGCTTGCACGTAGCACCCCACCGCGGCGCGCGCGCGGGCGCGGCGGTCACGAATCACATGCGAGCGCGGGGCGGCTTTGCGATCTAACTTTGGAGTCAAGGCCTCAAGGGCGCCAAAATGCGTGCTTTGTCCGGGCTCTTGCCTGCGGTGTGCAGGGCGCGGACGAGAGCCGTTGATAGTCAAATAGCCTCATCATAGCCGCCCAGAGCCAATCAACCGCCGCGGCGCGCGCGCGACCGGTCGTCTCGGCGCCGTCCTTACGCCACGACAACCGCCGTGGGATCATCAATGGCTCCTGGCCGCTTCGTGCGGTCGCGGGACACCTGTGCGCGTTTCGATCACCTCCTGATGAGACGGTGCGGCGCGCTTCGGTGTTTGTCCTGCTCGACGAGAGGTGGAACCACGCATCTGATCTGATAGGGGATGCACGATAGTACGTCGTCGTAGTAGACGTAGCGCGGAAGCGGTCCCGGGCCGGGAGGCGCGCGCGTCTGTGGTCGCAGTGAGCTAGCCCACGGCACCCAGCAAAGCGGGCTCTAGCTAAAGGAAATATCGGGGGCCGGAGGTCGCGGAGGCGTCGTTAAATTGTGGCGCCGGATCGACGCGGGCCACGTTACGGCGGCCGCAGGACATACGTGTCTTCAATGATTGCGCGGATGTTCATATGTGCATATCCGCGTGCCCGGTCGCAGCTCTACCGCTCCTTGACCGATCGATCTCTTCCGTTCCGTGCCGTGCGGCGCCGCTCCGCGCGCGGTCGAGCCGCCCCGCGAGCCCACATGCGACTGCGTAGTACAGTTAGCCTTCCCCGTTTTGACACGTTTCGATCAGCACGGACGATTTGCTCGCTGCTAATAACTTGGGTAACACACAGATCGATCGTCCACCGACGGGATATGATGGAGTCGAAGCGTAGTGTGCGCGCGCGTGCAATAGGCCAGGCGTTTTGCGTGCGATGTCGAGCGTGTCCAGCTGGGCGAGCAATAAAATAGCCCGATCAATCAAACACGAGCCGGCAGGCGTGGCAGCGACAATGTCACTCCGGCGGCGGAGGGGGCCCGGGGACGCACTGATCGATAAGAGCAAGGATAATGGTAAGCTATAAGCAAGCTATATACTTATGTGGAAGAGAGAGATAAAGATAAGTTGGGAGTGTTGGCTCTCATGCAAGAGCTAGCTCCACACAAGCTACAAGAAATATGCATTAAATTTATAGAGAGATAAAGAGAGAGGATGAAAAAATAAAGCTAAACTTATAGCTGATGAAAAAAATAAAGCTAACATTATAGCTAACCTATTATAAATGTTAGCTTTAATATTGGTTTATATTAAGCAGTGGGTTGTACTACTAAACTTGCTCTAAGGCTGGTGATGCTGGTGGACGAGTCGGCGCCCGCGACGTGGCCGTCAGGCGGGCGCGCAGCGGCCACCCGACGCTAGCTGGCCGGTGGAATACTAGTATTTGAGATAGTCGTGCTGGTCAGGAAATACTAGTATTTGAGATCGCCGTACGTGTCTTCCAACAGCGAGCGCATGCTTGAATGAATACGTAAAGGTTTGGTTGAGCCTGGAAGGCTACGCAGGTACTACTCGGCATTCGGCAAGGAAACGATTGAGGAACTATGTGTCAGTTTGAAGATATTTGTTCTGATCCAGCAAAAGTATTTTGAGGTACCGGTACCTCACAGTACCAAATCGTTTTCGATCGTTGGATTAGCTAGACAGGATAAGCATTGTTAGATTCAACAATTTAAAATGATTTATTGGTACCGTGAGATATCGATACTTTGACATACCTTTTTTTGGACCGGAGCAAATCTCCTGGTTGAAATGGGACGATGCATACTTATGGGTATATAAGATCTAAAGATCTAATATCGGTTGACACTAAACCGATATTTGTCAGTTACTCTCACTATATTTGACGTGTTGAGTAGTTGTTGATATCGACAATATTTTTTTAACGAACAATAATAGTGTGTTGTTTTATATTGATATAGCATACCAATAATACTTAGATCGTCCGTCTTATTTAAATTTTTTTAAAAAAATTTAAAACATAAGTCACGCATAAAATATTATTCATGTTTTATCATCTCATAACAACAAAAATATTAATTATAAAAAAAATTCAAATAAAACGGACGATCAAAGTTGGACACGGAAACTCATGGTTGCACTTAAAATGGGACGGATGGAGTAAGTGATTAGTAAATAATGAATTGAATACTAACTATTATAGGTGTCAAAATAGATTTACTTGATTCTTTTAAATAAAATTATACATAAACTTATGCACGAAATTTAGTAGTTTGGTAAAAGCGTTCATGACAGAGGGATTTTTTTTTCAGCCCAACCTCCCTCGAGAGCCCAGCATAGTGTAAGTAGCATTGTTCTAAGTAACTTTAAACGGCGACCCATTTGTTGCACTTGTGACAAGAGGCCGGTTAGTTCCTGCAGTACATTGTACTCTTATTTGTTTCAATTTAAAACTCGCCCACACGCCCCTGTAAGTCGGCACTAGACTCTGAATTTCGGAATTGCTAGAGGACTGTCGACAGTTTTCTTGAGTGAAAACTGTCAAATTTTTTAGCCGTCGATTCCGCTTTAAGATTTGTACTGAGATATTTTGCTATTAGATCTAAACCCTCTTTTCATAAGCTAGTCTCATCATTGCATGTTTATGGTAGATTTGTTCAAGTTATATCTAAGTTACATTCCAGTTACATACCAGTTATATTATAGTTACACTATAATTATATTGTAACTATAGTGTAACTACACTATAACTATATTGTTTTCTCTATATAAATTACATATAAAGTTGCATATATTATTTTAATACATATATATAAGTTATTATTATTATAGTATAGTTCTAGTGAAATTATATACTATAGTTAAATTTGAAAGTTTTCCCCTAAAAAACACTCGACAGTTTTTTTAGCTAGTCCCCTGAATTTTACCCCCGTCACCTCATTTACACCCGGTCTCTGCTGGGACCAGGTCTTCGTACAGGTCTATGTAGACAATATCAAAATATACCATGGAAAGGTACATGTTGATGTTGGAAGAAGCAGGTCGTTATGAGTGTCAGTTAGTGCCGTTGCATTATTTGTCTGCATAAGACGATCGAAAGGTCTCCTGGATATCTAGAATCTTTGTTTGGCTAAACTTTAGTTGGGTGTGTACAAGCACTACAGCGACTTCCATTCATGTCTACATCGGCACATCGCACTATGTACGTACGCTCACAATCTTATTTTCTGCATAGATAAATTGCAGAAAGTATGGCACATATCATCCATGTAACTTTTGTCCCGACTGTTCGTTGTTTGCTGGCTCAATATTGGAAGGATATCCTTCGCTTTTTATCACATAGGCATCTATCCTGTTTCCTCGCCGTACCCAATCTAATGTATTTTTTTGGGATTTTTTTTTTTTTGCTATACGTTCCGGATTATCAGATCATCAGCTAACCGGTCGAGCTAGATACACCGTACAGTACAAACATATTGACATTGTGAAACTGCCGCAGCATGCATGGCTGCATGCATGTGTATGCATGAGGTACGTACGCAACAAAGAACAGGTTGGTCCAACTACAAAAATAGCCGCTCCCTCGCGTGACGTTCCGTTCCGTGCAGAACCGTGCATGCACGCGTACGGACTCCCTCCCCTGACACGCACAGCTTAGCCACAGGACCTCAAATTCTCTGTCCGGTATCTAGTCTGGCCGCACTGTGGCACACATCGTACGCAGCAACACGACGAGGCGCGAGGCAGGGGAGATGGATCGCGCATTCGATCACGCTAGAAGTGGCTGATCTTAGCCAGCCATTCAGCCAGAGGCTGAGAGGCGTACGTACTGCCTAGCCGGGTCCTACGACGCGCGAGCAAACAGAAGAAGGAGAGAAGGAGAGTCTGGTTGATTGGGGCGCATGCGGATGCGACGCGCGCGAGTGGTTGCCTGGTCCCTCGCGTCGCCAGCGGGCAGGTACCCAGGGCACCCGGCACGGGGGGGTCCCGCACACCGATCGGCTCCGCCACACATATCTGGATATATATCTCGCTCCCATCCTCGCATGTACGCGCGCATGCACGCGCTACCCTACACGCCCCAATCAGGGCACGCAACTCGCGCGGCCCACCGTGCATGATTCACACGAATTCCAGACGCTGATCCTATCGCCAATCGATCATCACCCGCGGATTCTGCGTATCAATCGACCCAACCGTGCGTTGCGTATCTCGAATTCTCGATCATGCACCTGACCAGGCAAGTGCGTGTACGGTCGATCGGTACGCCTCGCCTGCCACCTGCAGATTGATCGACCATCCATGTGCTGCTGCTTGTATAACGGTCGAGATACTGCTCGGCTATTCATACGAGCACCGATTGGTGACAGGTAGTGGCCCCCTGGACCGCTAGCTCTGGACTAGCGAGCGAACGAACGAGGTCAATCTACACCGTACCGTACGTCCTCGCGTTGTCATAGGCGAACCATGATTTTGTCGTCCCTACCGACCGGGCAGGGGCAATGCCGACTATACATGCATATATGGCGATAGCTAAGCTGCTTGCTTGTCTCGTTGCGTACTTGGCTCGGTCTCAGTCCAATCAGTCTCGGCCTCTCCTGATCCTCTCATCCAAGTCATACATACGCATTTGCATGAGGAAGGTCGCGGTAGTTGACTTGGTTTTCCACGGCCAAGACAAGCTGCTGTCCGAGTGGCCGACTATATATAACAACAAACTGGTTAAAACCGTTTAAAGAGACCTTATCCGTCGATATATTGGAAACCTGTATCGAACCTATCAGGAAAATTGACGCGCGTAGTTTTTCAGGAGTCAAGTTCAATGCCGACCGTACATGCAAGAGGGCGATTCGTAGTCCCGGTTCACGTAATTGACTCATAGGAAGAAATCCATGCCGACTTGTACTAGTAAAAGAACTGTTCCACCAAGCGTTAAAATAGGTATAGCTTGTTGTGTTTGTGAACATAAACGTCAGCATAATCAAAGAGGGTACGTCTAGCTCTCGCCAGAATTTCTAGATTACTTGCTCCGTCTTAGAAACCGGATGTGATTTAGTACTAAATTAACTTATTCTGGATGGAATATCTCTTTAGAAATTTTGCTTTGAAAAGTGCGCAGCTCTGTTTGCACAGTCGATTTTCCAATTTCCATTATTCCTCAATAGTGCACGTGTAGCTTTTGCCATGAGATGAGCAAAGGATATATGACCAACTGGCTATATGTAAAGCACGCAGCATGGGCGAACCAAAACGACGCGTGGTTCCATCCATCTGTCAGTTTTCTGTTGCAGCGAAAAGCTCTTTCCATCTCATCTCATCACCAGAGGAAACGACGCCACGCCCACGCACACCACCGGCTCGGTCAAGGCCCCCACGCAACGGCCTATCGTAGCATTCCGGTGAGGCAGTTTCTCTCGTAATCTCGTTGGGTTTTTCCAGTTTCAACCAATGACGCGCGCGTGCGCTTTTAGTTTGCTGTTGATTCCCTATTCCCCCCCCCCCCCCCCCCCCCCCCTCCACATCTTCCGTCGTCGATGAAACGCGAGCGCGACGGCTGACTCTGACTTTTCCGCGTCGCCTCTGCCGTTATCCGGCGCCGCGCGCGCGTTCCGTGGCCCCACGCGAGCACGCGCCACTTGCGCTTGCGCTCCCGGTCGCGGTCGCCTCGCGCGCCAGAGGGCGACCGCGACCGCACGCGCGCGAGGCGAGAGGCGAAAACCCGGAACGCGACGGGACGGCGAGAGGCCGAGACAGCGACGCGCGCAGGCAGGATTAGCCGAACTCTTAAACCGGGCAGGTTCAAGGCACGCGCATGACGAGAGAGAATCAGAGGAAACTGATGTGATTAGCGCCAGAGGAAAACCACAAAAGCTGAGACGGGAAACTGATGAAACAGCTCTGGTATTGTGCCGCAACTTGATAGCCGTGTTGTTGGTTGCTGCTGGGGCTGTTGCACCTGGTCGGCCGTCCCGATACTGTTAATCTTACACCCCCGCTACATGTAGTATGCGTGTGCCGTCCCGTCGCTTTCGCTTTCCGTCCCCGCCCGGGATCCTCCTCCCTCTCCTTTTCCTCCGCCTTTCTGGTCGCCTTTTCGGGCCTTGCTCCCCTGTCACTCGGGTGGACGCTTCGCCGTGCACTGAACCTACAGTTGTACTCCTTTGTCCTACCGGTTGCTCTCTCCGCATCGCCTTCCCCCAAGCTAAGCTAATAAGCTAAAACAGCTAGCTAAGCTACGTGCTCATCACTGATGCTACTATGCTTCCCTGCTTCCTTGGGTGCTTCCTTACGTTGTATTTTACTCCATAATGATATCCAAAAGGCGAAAAGGAGCAGCGATCGCGGACCGTGCTAGTAGCTTTGCATCACTCTCTATTATTTAGTGGCAATCTGGCTAGATTGGGATACAGCTGCTGGTCAGTCTCAAAGCCCGATCAAACGCGAACAGTAGTATACACTAGGGCCTTTGGTGACAGATCATCCTTTGTTCTGATCTTCTTTTTGCCCCACGAGCACTCTCTGCCTGGTTAAGCAATCGAGTCTTTCATTATTTTAGCGGAGGCAAAGGTGAGGATATATATATGCTAGCTGCTACACTAAGCCAGTTGTCAGGGTGGACTTGATTGTAAGGCCAGACCCATGCATTCGCCATCAACTTTTCTTTCACTTGTTTTTAATTCAGAAACCTCGATGCGTACCATATTAAAAATTTTCCCATTCAGCTGTCATTGTTATCCTTTTTCCGTCACAGGCCACCACAGCACAGTCCTCAGATCGCTTAGTTTAAGATATGTGCATCCATGCAATTGCTCGAGGGAGATACTGTCATGAAGCAAAGATCCAAGCTAATGTGTCAGTCCTTTTGTGCTGTCCTTTTTTTTAATTCGTTCACTTAAGGAGTACATTGCTAAATCGATCGCTTTGGTCGATCGAGCTGCACTTATGCTTTCATTTAAAAAGAAACGCGATTTGTAGCCAGAAACAAAATCGCAGCTGGATGCGCGTCGCTTTTGGGGGGGGGGGGGGGGGGGGGGGGGGGGGGGGGAACACAAATTAATGACATATAAAGGCTTCTCCTGATTTGAGATCAGAGTCATCACGAACTACGGCCTCAGGCTCCACTAGCGACCACCGGTTGATACGTGGCTCGATCTGCTTTACAGCGCATTTTTGTGTGTCCGTCTGACAGTCGCGGATTGGGGATATCAAAACGCACCAAAAAGACGGCTACAGATCATCAGAAAACGGAGATAACCAGGATCTTTTTTTTTTTTTTTGGCTTCAGCTTTTGCCGAGGACTTACGTGTGCATGCAACCTCACAAAATCTTTACACAGATAGCCATGGGAGTATTTCTCTGATATAAAAATCTCGTTGCCGATTTGTTGTGTGGGGGTGGTCACTGAATTTGATTCTTGTGAGATTGTGGCTTAGATCCAGGAACCGGGTACGTATCCGTTTCAATATTTTATGCGAAAAAAGCAGCCAACATCTCTCCTTTTTCCCGTATCCTTTTCCATTCAGAATTTCAGACATCGTGAGTCACTCACCAGAAAAACTACGATGATACGATATACTACGTTTTTTTATCACGAGAGTTTTCGTCAGGATTATGGGCCGAAATCGCAAGTTTCAGAAACCTGGGCTCTCCTCTGCATCAGCCGGCCGAACACGTCGGGCACAGGAATTTTGTGGGGAATAAGTCCACTTTGACTCCCTTAAAAGTGACCAAATCTAATCCATGACCCTAAACCACAAAACTGGATATCTCGACCCTGAAATATTGAAATCGGTGCAATTTGACTCCCTTGGCGGTTTTGGAGGGCGGTTTCGCTGACGTGGCGGTGCTAACCTAATTTGTGGGGTTGACGTGACGCTTAGGTGGCATTTGAATTAAAAAAATATATGTGGGACCCGTTTTCATTCACACCCATAAAAATTGTGGGGCCCACTGACATGTGGGCTCCACATGCCATCCTCTCTCTCTTCTTCCTCCCCTCTTTCTCCCTTCTCTCAGTACAGGAACGAGTAGACGAGGCAACACAGCACCATGGGGACAGCGATGCCGGTGTACAACGCCCTGGCGAGGGACACCGCGTTGTGCCGCTCTGCCTCGACCGTGCCGACCTTTCCCGCCACCATGAGCAACCCAAACACCACACCCTGCTCGTGCCGTCGAAGGAGTCGGCGACGAAGGTGTATATCGTCGGGATTTGCAGTGCCAGCCCGAGTCCGTTCAACGCCGCCGTCACCGCCATCTGCATCGCACCATGTACGCAAAAGCATGTCAACCATGGAGGAGCACGGCAAGGTGAAGGGAACTTTGCCATGATCATTTGGTTGGCGTTCGTCGCCGCTGGGCTGCTGGCCTACTGTTGTTGTCACTGGTGGAGAAAGGGTTATTACTCTCGGTTCGTAACCCCCCTATAGTACCGGTTTTCGAACCGGGAGTACGAATCCGGGACTAAAGATCGCTATCTTTAGTCCCGGGTGAAAAAACCGGGGGTAAAAATCCATCTTTAGACTAAAGATGCTAATCCGGTTGCTCTTTCCGGTTCCTTTTTATTATTTTCTTTTCTTCATTATTTTTAAATATATTGATTTCACTCCATCCCGTCCCCAAAATCCCAAATCAATCATCCTCAAATTGCCTCCAAATCCACAAATCGTTCATCTCAAATACTCAAATACATCACAAAATCTTAAAAAAAATTACATCACAACTTCTACAAAATTCATCACATATTCACATCACACACAAATCAAATACATCACACAACAATCTTAGATCCAATCAAATACATCACACAACAATCTCAGATTCTTCAAAAAAAAAAGGGAGAAAGCGCTGCCTCGCCGCGCGCAGCCACCGTGCCGGCCCTCCGCGCCCCGCCACCAGCCGCCGCCGCGCCGCCTCACCACGCGCCGTGCCGCCGCCGCGCCGGCTGGCCCTCCGCGACCCGCCGCCCTCGCGCCCCTGCCAATAGGGAGGAGGAGAGGAGAAGGAAAGGAATAGAGATAAGGATGAGAGGAGGAGATAAAGTTGAGGAGAGAAGTTAAAGATGAGAGGAGGAGATAAGGTTGAGGAGAGGAGTTAAAGGAGAGGAGGAGGTACCAGCCTCGATCCGATCGCGCACACCTCTCCGATCTCCGCGTCGATCTTTACTCCCGGTTGGTTTTACCACCGGGACTATAAATATATCTTTAGTCCCAGTTGGTAACAGCAACTGAGAGTAAAGCGTATGGCGATCTTTTTTCCTGGTTGGTGTTATTAACCGAGACTACAAATAGATCTTTAGTCCCGGTTGGTAACACCAACCGGTACTAAAGATTGAAAAAGTACCCTGTAGCTTTTAAACCGGGACTAAAGATATTTTTAGTCCCGGTTTTTAATACAACCGGGACTATTGTAAAATCTGGTCGACCGACCAAAGATGGTTTCTCCACCAGTGTGTTCATGCTCATGACCGGCATGCTTGACTCTGCCATCCCAACGACGAGCAGCGGAAAGAAGTGGACGGAGGTGATCAACCAGTTCCTCAACGCGCTCTTCACCATCATGTGCCTGTACCAGCAGTCCAGCATGCCAAGATCTTCCACCACCTCGTGCTGCTCCTCCGGTGGCGCCCCGGCACCAGCGACGACCGCGAGGAGATCCACAAGGTGTACTGCAAGGACTGCGCGCCGCGGCCGCACGACCACGCGCACATGCTCGTCGTGGCAGTGCTGCTTCACGTCACCTGCTCGGCGCAGTACTTCTGCTGCGCTCTCTTCTGGAGCTACGCGTGCAAGGGCCGGCTAGGCTGGGCTCCATGATGCCGGCGTGGGGAGAGAAGGAGAGAGAAGGGAGAGAGGGAGGAAAAAAGAGGGAAGGGGAGAGAGGATGACACGTGGGCCCCACATGTAAAGGGTCCCACAATTTTTTTTAATGTGAATGACAATTGGGTCCCACAATTTTTTTCAAATTATAGTGCCACATCAGTGCCACGTGGAAGTAAAACCAGGTCAATACTGCCATGTATGCGCTACGTCAGCGAAACCGCCCTCCAAAACCGCTGAGGGAGTCAAATTGCACCGGTTTTAACAGTTTAGGGAGTCAAGATATCTGGTTTTGTGGTTTAGGGTCAGGGTCACGGATTAGATTCGTGTCACTTTTAAGGGAGTCAAATTGAACTTATTCCATTTTGTGGTCCATGAAGAGGCCAGAGCACCAGCCTATCGAAGTTAAGAGATGGGTCCTGAGCGTATCTGGAGGGAGGAAGGAAAATGTTTAATTGAGTCCCTCAAAGATAGTCAAGACTTATTCCTACCCCTCAACCACAGACTAGGTATAGTGATTTCTTCAACTATTTAAACCATGCAAAATGACTCCCTTAACAATATAGTTGGTGGTTTCACTGACGTGGCATCCATGTGGCAGCCTAGTCATCATGTATTTTTTTTTTAAAAAAAATACAATGGGGCTCACATGTCATCCCCTCTATCTCCTTACTTTCCTATCTATGTTTATCCCCTTCTCGGCGGTGGCACGACGACTTCTTCCATAGGATGGCGGTGGGACTGTAGCAAAACACGATATGCTCTGGGTACTCCATGCCTTCGTGGTGGTGCCACCGCCTTCGTTCGCCTTATCCAAGAACTCATGCAGGCATTCGTTGTTGACCTTGCTTTACATTATATATGGTTTTGTGGTTGAAGGATATGAATTTATCATATCCGACCTATATCGAAGGAGTCAGATTGAACTTTTTCCAACGAGGAATGGGTCCGATCTGAGATTGCACCCACTTTATTAAGGACTCGATTGAATGAGTCGGTATTGAGGCCCATTCAACTGTATTGGCCAAACATTTTAGTATAATGTCCCGCTTATGCATTAGGATGGCGAAAACGCTAATTGGCGGCTAGTCGCGCGCGCCCTTCTTTTTTTTCGTTTCTCTTTCTGTTTGGTTTTCTCCGGTTTTTTTCGGTTTCTCTTTCTGTTTGGTTTTTCCGGTTTTTTGTTTCTCTGTCTGTTTTGGTTTTTCCGTTATTTTGGGGTTCTCTTTCTGTTTTGGTTTTTCTGTTTCCCCCCCTTTTTTTTTCCTTTTTTCTCTTTTCGGTTTTTTTTAACATATACGTATACAAACTTTTTATACGTACATATACAAAGTTTGTATACATGTATACAAACTAGTTTATATACGTACGTATATAAAGTTTATATACACGTATACAAAGTTTATATACGCACGTATACAAAGTTTGTATACGTGATGTTTTTTTTGTTTTTTTATTTTTTAATACGTACGTATACAAAGTTTGTACATATTGTATACAAAGTTTGTATATGTGTATATTTTTTATACATCAACAATATATACATATAAAAATATATTTTTTATAGAAATAATACTAGTACTAATAGTAGTAGTGTAGTAGTAATAGTAATACTAGGAACTACTAGTAGTATAGTATAGATACTAAGAGGAGTGGGGGTGGTCGCGCGCAATGGGGCAGGCGCGACCAGTCGCCAGGTAGCCACCCCTTAGGATGGGGCCAGGATTTATGCACATCCAGGTTTTGAGCTAACGTGCAAGGTTCAGGTTCTTGTACGCTTTGAAATAAAATTCACTTTAGGTCCCTCAACTATAGGTCGAGTTTTATTCACACCACTCAACCATAAAACCGGAGTGTCCCTCAACTTTTAAAACGGGTACAAATTAAATTCCTCGACAATATTGAAAGCGGTCTCTAGTTAATGTGACGCCTACGTGGCACGATGATTGCTTGACTTATTAGGCCCAGCCCGTGTCGGCACGACCCAACCTTTGCGCCGTGCCTGGGCCTCTGTCTCGGCCCGATGGGCCGACACGGCATTGGCCCAGTCCAACGATCAGGGAGTTAAATAGATGAGAGAGACAAAATAGATTTATTCAGCCATACAAGAAATGACCCAAACATATGAGGGATGAAAAATAGATTTATTCCAACCATATAAGAGACGGCCCAAAGATAGGAGGGAAGCAAAATAGTCTTTATCCAAGGAAGAGTGCAATGGACTTTCGTGGCTTTGGGCTAGCTCGACACCATCCAAGTCTTATTGGGTCGTGCATAGGCAGATGGTGCAGCAAGTGGATAGACCCGGGGCGGCCCGATGTGTAGGTCGAGTCTGCCGGCTCGACTAATCTCGGCTCGGGCCCGGTTGTGCCTGGGCCAGACGGCCCATTTGGTCATTGATCTATACGTTGGAGTACGGGCGTGAGACATAGTGGAGAGTGGGGAGGAGGAAGAAGTCACATGTGAAGCTACTAGTTTATTTTTATGCTGACATCGACGCCACATGCTGTTCACGTAAACGCCGCATAGAAAAAACCAGTCTAGTTTGTATGAGGGGTGTAAATTAAACAGTTTTATGAGTTCGGGAAGGAATTATGTCGGTTTTAGAGTAAAATGGATTCTTTTACATAAACGTGGTAGTTGAGGGGGATGATATGAACTTATCCCAGCTCATAATGATATAATCAATATCAACATAACTGAATGTATCACTCTGTGAAACCAGTCAACAGTTGGTGCGGTAAGAGCAAGTTTAATACTACTAACTCCAAATCATTTATAGTTAATTTAATAGCTAATAAATATACTACCTCCCTCTATCATACATACAAATCTGTAGCCCGCTGTTTTTCTCTTTCTTCCTTTATCTTTTTGATATGTGTTTATAACTGGCTTATAGTATACTATTGTACATGCTATAATAGAGCTACCGAATAGTATACATTTTCCACGAATTTTGTGTGCAAGAAAACAAAGAACACACGACCAGATGCAAGCCCGTATGAATGACAGCACATGCAGAATCCTATTGCCTTGTTTCTTCCACCTTCGGCACACCAAGCCAACATGTTTGCTGTTGCCAACCTGAAAGAAAACATCGAACTTGCCCTCAACGGCTTAAAAATCCCCTTCACCGTTGCATACCCTTTTTAGCTTTATGACCTGATAAAGTGTACTGTGTACGGATAGTTCTAATATGACGTTTGCATTTTTCTGCGTTGCATTGCTCTCCCAATAGTCCGTATTGTTGGACCAGCGGCGCGTATCATTATAACTCTGCAATTTCCATGATACTTCTAGTTCAAAAACTGGATATTGCCCTATGAAAAGATAGAAACATAGGATAATGCGACTGCTTATGAGCCAACGTGCTTGTCATTCTCATTGCAACAATGCGACTGATAAACTCGGGGGCCATCACATATTATCCCCGTGTCATTTTTGTCTTCTCACCAGAAGAAGAAGAAAAAAAAAAGGAATTTACAGTCTACAGAGCCAAAAAGAATTGTTCATATGCATTCCCATCATGCTGTCTGTCAGACTGTTACAGACTAGATAATGTATAGAGGACAGAGCCAGCCTTTGCCAGCACAAGTGAACATGCTAAAATATGAGGACCTAATCAAGAAACACATGCTAGGTATATATAAATATTACTACAGTAATGCATCTCCTGTTATCTAAAAAAAATATATAAATACAATAAAACCATCACGAAAATCTGGCATAGGCGAGCTAAAAAAAATAATAGAATCCTGCTATACATACGACTGAATCGTACGACTCACATTCGACTCTGCCACATCCACCAATCACCATGTTCGAACTTGGCTATGTCTTAAGATGCTGTAATTAATTCATGTACAACCTTTACTTTCTTTGCGTGGATCTGTTTGATCTGGTTTCATTTACATTTTGCACGGTCTTGGACCTCTTGGTCAGTAATTTTGTCAGTAATGCTATGTACTACCTTTGTCCAGCTAAAATATCTTCTAACCCACCGGTATACCCGCCCCCACCCATCACCAGCCGTTGGCCTTTGCCAGCAAGCGGAGATTGCCCCCACGCCGCTTGGCCTTTGCGGGACGAACAGCGCGGAGCACCGTCCACCCGCCTCTCCTCCGGTTGGCCCGTCCCGCCCCGCGTGTTCCGCCCCGGCCAGGCCGGCGGGTCACTGCTTCGATCGCCCGCTCGCCTGCTCGGCGTCCGTGGCCGCCGCGTCGAGACGGATTGTCGTTGTGGCGGATGCTGCCGAGGTGGCGCATGAGGATGATTTGGTGGTGGAGGTGAGGCCGAGGATGAGGAGCGCCGTGACGACGACCAGCGCGGCGGCCCCGCCGAACACGCCGTTCCTGGCGACGTAGCAGTCGCCGTCCATCCAGCCCCGGCCGTACCGCTGCCCGTGGTTCATGCTCGCCGCGGTCGCCAGCAGGACGACGGCCAGCGCGAAGCTCACCCTGCGTACATCCGGCGCGCGCGCCGCGGGCGGCGATTCAGCGATCCACGCTCGCAGAAATCACGCATTAATTCTTTGTTTGGCAGCCATGGCCGTACTATAGGGCGTACCATGAGAGGACGAGGATGGCGACGGACGCCGCGCGGCGCCTGGTGGTGGACGACTTGCTGCGCTTGGACGCGGCGCACATGGTGGTCGCCGCCGCCGTGGTGCCCACCAGCTGCGCCACGGAGAGGAACGCGATGGCCGCGACGCCCAATTCGAAGGCGGAGCTCTTGGGCAGGGAGCAGAGGCTACCGTCCAGCTTCATGTCCTTCTCCTGCGCACACACACAGACATGATCCAGATCCAAGGGCGTGAGTGAGACCGACCCGCCCGCCACCATTGCCGGCGTCGGAGAGCGCAAGAGCAAGCGAGCCTGACCTTGACTTTGCGGAATTCGGCGGCGAGGGAGCAGGAGAACGCGGTGGCGCAGAGCAGGACGACGATGCCGCAGATGGCGGCCCGGCAGGAGAGCCCCCTGCTCCACTTCTCCATCGAACCCAACCCAACCCAACCCACCCCGAGCCGAAGCAACCCTGTAAACGCCTCGCCCACGGCTAAGTACGTAAAATTCGACCAAATCCCTCTTCCTACCTCGCTTTGCTTCTCCAGAGCATGTCTAACTACTGCATATAAATGAGAGGAAATTCTCCGAACACGTCAAGACGCCAAGACTAATTGGCTGCTCTGAATAATCGAGGAGGGTTGGTGGCCTCTGGATGATGATGATGATGGAAACAGAGGAGGAGAGAGACGGGATGCTAAACAAAACCAAACCACATGGCCCCGTCGACTCATTGGTCAATACAATAGTGGTAATTGTTTAGCAGTTTTATGCACGGATACTAGAAGAAGAAGAAGAACGAGGAAGAGGAAAGGAGAACAGAAGAAAGATGGAATTGGCAAAGATGAGAGGCCCTCCTGATCGATCTGATCCCTGTGTCGATGACTTGACGGGTTGGTAGGCTGGTTTGGTCAACCGGATAGCGCCTGTACTGGTTGGGAGAAGGTGGCTGATTGGCTAGGAAAGGAAGCCTGCAAGGAAAGAATCACGCTACATCATGGCTAATCGCGTTCGCCCCTGCACCAGACACTACCTAATGGTGCGGCCATTGTTTAAGCCCAAGTCGTGTCACCCATCGTCAGATCAGGGCATCAGGCCACCCAAACGAACAGGAAACACGCATCGACCAATAATAACCGGTGTTTGTGACTGCGTATGCTGCTGCTGCACTGCTGCTTGTGCGGGCAAAAAGGAGAACTACGAATGAGAAAGACCGGGAGGGGAGTGAGGATTGCGACGAATCGCTTACTTTCTTTCTTTCGCAGAGTCCCCCCCCCCCCCCCCCCCCCCCCCTTCCCTTGACGTTTTCGTCTTTGCGTTCGCTGGGTGGCAGCGGCAGACGGCGAGGCGACGGCGATGTTGTGGCGGGCGCCGGGGGGAATGGATCTCTTCCCGGATATTTGGGCCGGGCTCTGGTCGGTCACCTTCTGTTGACGCGTGCGATGCGTGGACTCGGCTTGGGTGGTGGCCTGGTGGGCGCGCGCGTGTGGCCCAGCGTTGGGGCGTGGTGGAAGCGGCATTCTCCTCGTCGGGGCAGACGGATCCATCCGAATCTGGCCGTTTCGTTCGGTCTCCGGTCTCCGCCGCCCATCCACCACCAACTGGATGCGCGCATCCATCATCTCGCTTTCTTCTCTTTGGTTCGTTGATCTAGGTTGCCTTCCCAATCGCCAGTTGATCCACTTGAGTCGTGGGGGCGATCGTTTGCGCGCTGCGCAAACGATTTCGCATGGGTCACCGGCTTACGAACAGGCAGAAAAGCTAAACAAATCGTCACGCGTCGCATGTGTCAAATGGACGGACAATGACATTGGAGAAACAAGGCGGCGTTTTTTTTTTTTTTCCTAAACTACTCTTCGAGTTCGAGCCTTCGATGGAGGAAAAATGGAAAATGTTCCTCTCGAGTTCTAGCCTGCAATCGTTGACTGCATAACGATGCAGCCGTCACCCGTCAGCCTTGCAAGCAGAAGAGGCAGCCCGACGTGGACTGCTCGCGCCAACAAGCAACGGTATCACATCAGCAAAACCGTGGTCCGCCGCCTCGTATTTTAGGTTCGGGGTTGAACGGAGAAACGGTTGAGAGCCTTACTAACAATGGGGATATTGGATTACGCTATCAAAAAAACAATATTAACCCGGGGATTTCAGTGTGTCTGCTGCTGTTTGGGGTTAGTTGAAAGAGGATCGCCAATTGTGATTGGTTTGGTCGTAGTGGTAATCTAATCGTGGTATTAAGACGATGGGATTAGACCGTGACACATCGAACGTCTCGGTTGATCCCGAATAAAATTGACAACTTTTGAAAACGAAATCATCAATGATCACCCCATCTTTGACACACGACTCTGCTGATCCCAAAGGTTGACATACAGGTACCATATAAAGTACTCTATCCGATATTCTTTAGACGACGGCAATGGATCATTGGATCACATTGTTTTATTTGGTTGTTGAAAAATTTATATCCATATTAATTGGGTGCTCAGAGAAAAAAAAACACCCACAACTATACCTATAGATATTCCCGAGGAAACTCCTGTGTTAACTGAAAATTTTAGTCGTTGTATCTGGAATCATGATTGTATATCGTATTTAGAGTTTTTTAAACAATACATGCAATTAAAAAAATCATCTCTTTTCAACTTCTACCAAACATGTTCAAATAAAATAAGAGTATGTACCAATTACAAACTTGGAAACACTAAACCAAAAATAAAAATTAATATATCCCCAAAAGTCTAAACTGAGTACAACTCGATATTTACAAATTTTAAATTTCAGAATTATTAATTTATGAAATATAGTACATTGAATCTCCAACACAAATACAAATAAATACTCCCTCCGTACTCATAAAGGAAGTCGTTTAAGACAATGTTTAAGTCATCCATTAGGAATATAAATCATGAGTAACTCTCAAGTTGTTGAGTTTGAAAATATAAAAATTATATGAATAGATTTGTCTTGAAAAATACTTTCATAAAACTATACATATATCACTTTTCAATAAATATTTTTATAGAAATAAGAAGTCAAAGTTGTGTTTTGGTGATCGTGTCACTGTCCTAAACGACTTTCTTTATGAGTATGGAGGGAGTACTTATTAATTAAAATTTTAAAAATATTAAATAAAACATACAAACAACAGAAAACATATAGAATAAATTTTGATTTAGTGTTGTATTTAATTCTAAAAATCGAAATTAATAATTAATGAATAGTAATTGACATGGATTATTATTTTAACATGATCTATTTTAATTTGAAAGTTAACAAACATATTTGACATATAATTAAAATTTCAATATCCATGTTATTTAACAAAAAAAACCCCTTGCAATTATTAAAATTACAGTGAACGGGTCGGCAAGTAGTCATCATTTGTTAATTTGTTTCTCTACCGCACAAAAATCCAAAGAGAAAAGTCCAGTTTACTCACCCAAACAATTTCATTGTATTACTTAAACTCCAAAACTATTTTGAACTCATTTTACCCTATAAGCTACTCCCTCCATACCAAATTATTGGGCACCCTTATTTCTAAAAAAATCAAACTTGGTAATTTTTGACTAATAATCATGCTAACTATATCCATACCAAGTATTATGCATGTTATATTATTATATTTTCACGTGATGCTAATTTTATATTCATTGGGAACATAACATGAAATAAATTAATGGCCAAAGTATGTCATTGGAGATCATGTAAAAAATAGGCTTTATAATTTAGGATGGAGAGAGTATTAAAAATGGTTCTTACATTTCTCTTATTTGTTTCTCTTTATACGAGTCATATTTTAAGCTTATATTTTGCAGAGCCACAAATGACACCATTATCAGAGTTCTAAAATAGTTTCATTTTTTTCAAAACTATTTGCTTGAAATTTAAATTAGTATGAGTGTTTCCAACCTCTGCAACAATTAAAAAAATTCAAAAAATGTTGAGATATAAATTATAATGCGTATATCAATGTCATCAAATTTAATTGCAAAATATGACATACATATAGAGAAAAGAAGAAGACAAATATCATTAGGGAGTAAGGTGAGCCATTTTCAATAGTTCGTGGTGCAAAATGAGCGAAGAAATTGTATAGAAGGTTAAGTGCTCCGGCGAAAGGGGGCAAATATGGACTCTTTTTTTTTTCAATCCAAATAGCCGTCTGTGGCATGTACTGAACTTTCTTTCAGTCCATCCATAGACCGAGGGCCTAGGCCCAAGCGAGGTACTCCAGACGCGGAATAAGTTCACAGGAGGTCCCTCAACTTAACAGCGAGAGTTTTTTAGGTCCCTCAACCACAAAACCAGAAATGTTCGCCCCTAAACTCATTCAAACCGTTCACAGGAGGTCCCTTGGCAGTATAGGTGGGTGGTTTCGCTTACGTGGCATCCTAGTCAGCAAAAAAAATATTAAAATTATGGGGCCCACATGTCAGCTGCAGTTTATTTTTTCTTCTTTTTTCTCTCCTCTTCTCTTTCCTCTCCTCTCTCTTTGCCGATGGCGAGCGCGCGGCTGGAGTAGGTGGAGGGGCGGCGTTAGCACGCTAGAGCAGGCGGAGCGGTAGTGTCTCTGGGCGAGCGCGGCTGGGGCGGCGACAAGCAGCGGCCAAGCGTGACGACGGGCAAGCGGCGGCTCCGAGTGTGGGTGGTGCGTGGCCGGAGCAGGCGGAGTGGCGGCGTCTCCGGGCGCGGGCGGAGCAGAGGGGGGGGGGCGCGGCGGGTGAGCGGCGGCGAGGCGTCGCCTCTTTCCCCCCCTCCCGCTGGCCTCATCTCCTGCCGCTCCGTCCGTTCCCGCCATTGCGGCACGCCACCACGCTGGGCTCCTCCAAGGAGTGCGACGGCGGCGACGGGAACCAGCGGCAAGAACGACGTGCTCGTTCGCTCTGTCCACTTTGTGTGCCGCTCTCGCCGCCAACGACGACGCGACCGGCGGAGTAGGCCGCCACGCTCCTCCTTCGGGCACCTCCGCCGTTGCGGCCCCCTCCTCCGCCTGCCATGCTCGTCCGCTCGCTCGCCGTCCGCTCTGCCCACAGCCCGTCGCGCTTGCCTTCCGCTCGCCCGCTGCCGTCCAACGCCGCTTCGCGTGCCGCCCTGCCACCCGCCTCCGTTCTGCCCACAGCCCGGCGACCTGCCGTTCTTCGACCTCATGAGCATCCCCGGCAAGCTCAGGCCCGACCTTGGCGCGCTCGGCATTTGACCGCCACCCCCTTTTGATTCCTCCGCCACCGGCGGCGACATCTCCGTCGCCGCGGGAATCCCCTCCCGGAGCAGGAGCCCGTCCCAGATCCCGCCCCCACCTCCCGCCGCGGTCGCCCGCAGTCCGCCGCCGCTCTCGCCGGCCGTCGCCCCGCTCCTGCCTGCTTCGCCTGCCGCGGCCACACTCGCCCTCCGCCGCCGCTGCCGCTCTCGCCGGTCGTCGCCCCACCCGTCTCAATCGTCGAAGAAGACGATAGAAGAGAAGAAAGGGGAAAATAGAAGGGATGTGGGGCCCGCACCGTTTTCTCTCACTTACATGTGGGCCCCACGTACTTTATTTATTTATTTTTTTGACTAGGATGCCACGTAAGCGAAACCACCCACCTATACTGCCAAGGGACCTCCTGTGAACGGTTTGAATGAGTTTAGGGGCGAACATTTCTGGTTTTGTGGTTAAGGGACCTCAGAAAATCTCGCTGTTAAGTTGAGGGACCTCCGGTGAACTTATTCCTGAGAGATATCATGATGGGCCCAACTGCTTACATACAGTCGACTAGGCCGGCCTAAAACTTTTCCGTGTGTTCCACTGGCAGTTGATGGAATAAGTCCATTTTGCCTCCCTCATCTCTTGCGCTTGTGTGAATAACATCCCCTAACCGGAAAACCGGGTATAACGTCTCCTTCATCTCTGAAACCAGAGCAAATCACCTCCCTCAGTGGTTTTGCTGGCGGTTTCGTCCGACGTGGCGTTGTTGACCCGGTTGACAAGCTGACTCAGCGTGGTGGGACCCACATGTCATTTTCACACAGAAAATAATAAAAAAATGGTGGCACCCACGTTTCCCTTCTTCTCATTTTCTTCTCCTCTCGATTCTTCTCTTTGCTCTTCCTGTCGATGCTGAGACAGAGCCGGCGCTGGGCGGCGATGGGCGTGGCGACGGCGGCAGTCGGCTCGGCGACGGCGACGGCGGCCGGCGCGGCGACCTTCGCCGTCGCCGCGCCGACCGAGAAGGGCGGCAAGGCAGAGGCGGCGCACGTGCGGGCCGACTGGCCGCGCGCGGGGTGGCGCTCGGGCCGATGGTGGGGACTGGGGAGGCGATGGTGGCGGCGAGGCAGAGGTGGTTGGCGCCCGAAGGCAGCCACGACGCGACGACGACGGCCTGATGAAGACGGCTAGTCAAAGGAGTGCGCGAGGAGGCAGCGCCCTGGAGGAAGAAGAAACCGGCGGCGACGGCGGTTTCGGCGGAGGCGGAGGCGGCGCCTGTGCGGGCCTACTGGCCACGCGCGGGGCGGTGCTCGGGCCGATGGTGGGGACTGAGAGGCGATGGTGGCGGCGGTGAATGGTAAGTGAAATGGGAAGGATGATGTGTTTGGGGATTTTTTGTGGGGGATTTTATTGCAGTGGCTTCGAAGAGAAGGAAGGATGGGTGCACAGTGGTGATGGTAGAGGCGACGCAGCGGCGTGGGCGCGGCTCATGAGGGCGCGAGGTGGTGCACCGGGTGTAGTGGCGTTGGCAAGGTGGACAGCTGCGGTGGCGTCGTGGAGTCCAGATCTAGTTGGCAAAGAGAGGAGGAGATGGTGGGGCAGCTGCTTGCTGCGGGGAGTCGTCGATCAGCGTTGGGGTTGCCTCCTCCGCCGCCACTCCGACCACGGCGATGGCGGCCTCCTCGAACGGAGCCTCGGTAGCGGCGGGCACGACTGCAGCCGCGAAGGGGTCGAGCACGTGCAGCGACCGCAGCCGCCATAGCCAGGTCCACCTCCCGCGCCGATTCCTCTTCCGCCCACAACCACCAGAGCCGTGCCTCCGCCGTTGCCCTTGTCCTCTCATCGCTGGTGTCTGTAGTTGCCCATCTCCACCATCCGAGCCAGCCACCGAGTTCCCCGTCCCTCACTCGTTCTTCATCCGTTTCCCGTTACTCCTACCTCGCCGCCGTTCGTCGGCTCGCCGTCGTGCGTTGCCGGCCGTCGATCTCCCCGGTGGTCAACTGCTGTCGGTCCAAGATGACATCGCTGCCACACTAACATGTGAGTCCCACCACGCTGAGTCAGCTGGTCAACCGGGTCAACAACGCCACGTCGGACGAAACCGCCAGCAAAACCACCGAGGGAGGTGATTTGCTCTGGTTTTCAGAGATGAAGGAGGCATTATACCCGGTTTTTCGGTTGGGGGATGTTATTCACACAAGCGCAAGAGATGAGGGAGGCAAATGGACTTATTCCGCAGTTGATGGCTTCATGCCAAGCACCACGCCCAAACTGCGACCGCGGATCGAGCCCGCGGGCGGACACTGTTCCGTTCGTGGCTGTGCGCCCCATCTCCACGACTCCACCACCTCCACCTGTAGCATCGCTTTGATCCATGGAACAATAAAGAACTCTTGCCTGCAACTGTGCGTGGCCGGTGGCGATGGCGACTCTACCCTAGTGTATTCTCCGCTCTGCCGCCTCCACCTGGACCACCACCACCTTCGCTACCCGGCGCCGTACCCTGCGCAGCCGCGGGGCACCTCGGCGGCGTAACGAGGCGAGGGGGATCGGACGCGCGCGCGCGCGCGAGGAGAAAGGCCGGGGGGGATCAGCGATGAGCTTCGCGGATCTGGAGGCCGGCGCGGTGCGGGCGCCCAGGAGGGCGCGGGGCCCCGACGCCACGCGCGCGCTCGTCTTCCAGATCACCACCGCCGTGGCCTCCTACCGCCGCCTCCTCAACTCGCTCGGGACGCCCAAGGACACCCCCGCCCTTCGTGACCAGCTGTCTCTCCTCGCTCCCCCCCACTCCTCACTCCTTTTGTTGTTGTTTGCCTCTACACGTTTCATGTCCTAGAATGCTAGATGCTCGCGATTATTATTATTTTTTTGGCTCAGCTCAAGTTAATTGATCGAAATTGTGATGGTTGGTAGCTCATGCCCTCGAGGCATGTCGTTTACCATCACTCTGGTGTTCTGATTGGTTGATTTCTTCACAGGCAGAAGACTAGTCATAACATTCTTCAATTGGCAAAGGATGCGAAGGAGAAGCTCAGGAGAGCTGCTGAGGCAGACAAGAGCGCCGATACTAGTGTTAGTAGTAATTTACTGTTTATTTATACCCTTTGTTTTAGCCCAGTGAATTTGTCTTGGACAAGACTGTTTCCAACTATATGTGTGATCATGTATGCATCTTTCTGCTCTTAGTTTACTTAGCTACCATAGTGATTAGGAATCTGGGTATCATGTACAGGCAGACAAGAGGGTTGCTGACATGAAGCTTGCCAAGGATTTTGCCACGACGATGGAGGAGTATGGAAAACTTCAAAATCTTGCGATTCAAAGGGAGATGGCATATAAGCCAGTTGTTCCCCAGACATCTCAGCCAAAGTAATGCTTGTACACTTTTCATTCGATTCATCTCAAACTTTTCTCTGTATTGTTTGATTGTTTCATTTTCCTGCCATGATATGCCATTGGTTTTTAATAGTATACCGACGAATGGCCATGTGTAGAAGTTAATTTACATGCACATGTTACTTATCAGTGGGTTCCACATGGATTCTAACAAATCTATCTATCTATCTATAAAAAGGAATATAAAAAGGAGCCTCCACGTTCGCTCTCACGGCCTAGAAATTCTCATATTAATCGGAGAAAAAGAAAAACAGAGTCCATATGGAAATACAATTTAGAAATACTTGAAATTCGGAATTAAAAAATAAGGAATATTGGAAGAGGAGACTAGAGTCCATATAGAAATACAATTTAGAAATAACTGAAATTCGGAATTAAAAAAAAAAGAATTTTAGAAGAAGAGTATAGAGTCCATATAGAAATACAATTAAGAAATAATAGAAATTCGGAATTAAAAAAAATAAGGAATATTGAAAGATGAGTTTAGAGTCCATATAGGAATTTAAAACTAACTAAAATTCGGAATAAACATAATAAAACCAAAAGTAGAGTTTAGAATCCGTATAAAAATGCAATTTAGAAGTAACTGAAATTCGAAATTAAAAATTAAAGAATATTGAAAGATGAGTTTAGAGACCACATAGAAATACAATTAGAAACAAAAAAAATCAGAATTAAAAATAAATAATATTGGAAGAAGAGCGTAGAGTCTGTATTGAAATACAATTTATAGATAACGAAAATTTGGAATTAAAAATAAGAAATATTGAAAGACGAGTCTAGAGTCCATATAGGAATATAATTTAGAAATAACTAAAATTTGATATTAAAAATAATTAATAACTAACACGCATATAAAATACAATATGAATATTACACATTAGTAGTTTCGTAAAGTTAGTACAAAATTTAAAATTATATTGTCATTTTAATATATTTTAATAATAAATTGAGAAAACATATATGCTATTATATGAGATAAAATATAGATGCTAGCCACAATCTGCACGGGCCACCATGCTAGTTACTAGTATAGTAATAACCAATTCCTTTGCCCTCATTGCTTGATAAAAGAGTTTGGTTGAATAATCTGATTGTCGGCAGAGGCTGGAGATGTAAACCATTTCTATTATCTTAAAAAAAGTTGAATAATCTGATACTGTTGTGTATGGGCCATTTTGGTTTGGTGCCAATTTTTGCCCTACCAATTCTTTGGTAGTTTTGAATAGTGCATGTTAGCATTTTGGATTGGAGCCAATTTTTGCCAAATCAATAGAGTGGAGCCAAATCTATGCTATCAAAAATTTGGTAGTGCCAAAATTTACCCAAGGTTTGGTACCAGTATTTTGATAGGGTTTCAAACCAAACCAGCCCTATGTGAACCATTGGCCAAGTAATACTTCTCACAACTTTTTGGCATAGTTTGTTACTGTGTTCATCATGATCCATTTCATTTGCTTATGCTGCAACCTTCTAGGATTCTGCCTAGCTTATATTGGCATTTTTTTCTTTGAATAGGTCATATAACTTTGCCTATGTTATTGCTCCATTAGCTTCTCTTCCTTTGAAGTATGGAGATGGGTCTTGTTATTTTGCATTGGAAAAACATACAATTTAACTAACTTAAAGACACATTGCCTTCTCTTTGTCAGTGTCATGACCATCCGTTTTACTTGCAGTTTACCTGATGACCTCATTTAGTGACATGGTTTATCTTAAAACTAAAGGTATTCATGTGCAGAGTTGACTGGGTTATCTTCTAATATCTTTGAGAATTTTGGTCACTATGATGTAGCTATACTACAGGTGGTATAGAAGCCAGGGATTCTGGTAAAATTCCTGAACAGCATGCGCTACTCGCAGAATCAAAGAGGTCAGTGTTCTCATAGCTCTTCTTTTTCTGCTTATTTTTTCAACTAGTGATTTAGTACTTACTGGTGGAAGGTCAGCTTTAATCGTATAGCGCATGTTTTTTCATTCTATCCCATCAGAAAATATTCAATTTTAGTGACTTCCTGTGGCTGAGTTTTCATCTGTGGTGCATGGAACTTACATAAGTCGCGTGGCACGTCATTTATCTCATGGGCAGTATATCACCTCATGAATTATATACCTGGCACACTTTCTATGTCTTTTTGGGAGAGTACATGCACCTAAAATCTATTAGATCAAATGCTTCTGCTAGAATACATAGGCCAAGTGGCCATGCATTATTTTGACCGAGCCTAGATTGTGTGGCAGTTACAGTAAATTGCAGTGTTGGTACTTTACACAGATTGCTTGTCGCATGAACTGAGAGCCTTTTCTACATTAGAGAAGGATGGAGAGAATTTTGACTAGAAAAGGCTGTCTTTGATGTGACCCTGAAGAAAAAGAGTTGCATCTTATTTTGATTGATATTCATGGTGATAAAATACGACATGCAAGATTTGGTAGAATCACTTTTCCTTACATCTCTGCTAAGTTATCATGTTTTTCTTCAGGCAAGAGGTGCTGCAATTGGATAATGAAATTGTTTTCAATGAAGCTATCATTGAGGAAAGGGAGCAAGCTATTCAAGATATTCAACAACAGATTGGTGAAGTACATGAAGCATTTAAGGATCTTGCTACACTTGTGCATATTCAAGGAGTTACAATCGGCAAGTTTTACATTGCACTGTACATATCATGTGTTGTTCCTGTGCTTCCTAGTTAACACGTACATCTTTTATTACAGAGGAAATCGATACAAACATTGAGAATTCTGCAGCAGCAACCAAAGAGGCAAAGACAGAAATCGCGAAAGCGTCCAAGACTCAGAAATCGAATTCATCACTGGTATGTTCAGGCTAGTGCAAATTTCTTAAGCTTTTGCTATTGTAACCATTTCTCTACCTTGATAAATCATCTTGTTTGCAGCTCTGCATTCTTCTGGTGATCTTCGGGGTTGTCTTGCTAATTGTGATAATAGTTTTGGCAACTTGAGGCGCGACGTAGAGATTACTGGTGCACTCGGTAGCATATTTAAAAGCCATCTGCATCGGTCCTTGATCTTCTCGAAGTGCAAAGACTGTCGCTCACGAAACTGTACAAGTTTGTTGTTTGTTATAGGTTTTCTGAATTGTGAGTTCATTTCCTGATGTCATGCGTGAGTCTTTTTTTCATGGCTTGCCTTGAGTGAACAGTGATGCTCTTTTATTTTGCCGACGAACTTTCACTTTGTAAGTATTTTCAGTGAATAAAAACAAAAGAGCAACTAAGTTCTGTCTTGTAAACCCCCCCGTAAAATAAACTTGTCGTTGTATCATCAACGCCCTCACACTTCAGTGGCTTGGGTTTCATACGTGGAATAAATATGGATTGTGTTTTTTGTGGGTTGTGGTTTTTTTAAATTTTAATTGTGCCATCTATTATTAAAGTTCCCAGAGTACTAAACCTCGCCAAAGAAAGTTGTTGGAACGAAGCCAAAGATGCTATCCAGGTGACAACCCTTGTGAAATGTTGTTAACTTTGGCAGTGCATTTTCTTTTGGTGCTGCAACTTTCCCGGTGACCAATCAAAGTCTTCTTGTGGAAGAGGCAGGAGGAGGTTAATGAGGGCATTGTTTGGTAGTTGGTACCTCTCACTATCCTACAGTAATATTATATGTTTTTCCTCCCATCTATCATAAAATTAGTTCATTTTCAAGCAACCATTGCATCCGAGTTTGTATAAAAGTAGAAGATAAAATACATTGAAAGTGGATAAAAAATAAGGTATTTTAGTTACATTGAAAGTGGATAAAGTGAGAAATAGTTACATTACGATTTGATAAAATAAGGTATTTTAGTTTTTTTAGGTTTATGTTGGCATATGAAATGGATAAAAAATAAAGTTATTTTATGATGGACGGTAATAGCATAGAGCTCCATGTGTATGCAACTGATATTATCCGTGCATCAAGGATCTGAAACTGTTCTAAAAGGCTTTGTGGTTAAAGTGGCTAGTGAAAGGCAAAGTGAGTGTAACTCAATGGGTTAATTTTCTTATGGTGGATTTAGGCTGCTTTCGAGAGTGAGGGTTGCCCTGGCACGGAAAACGGAGCAGCGATTAACGAGTGATTAATTAAGTATTTACTATTTTTTTAAAAAATGGATTAATATGATTTTTTTAATTAATTTTTTTTTTCAAAAAAATACCCTTTAGCAGTTTGAAAAGCGTACGCGCGGAAAACGAGTGAGGGAAGTTGGGAACGGGAGGTAACGAACGCAGCCTTAGCTTACCCGGGTTCAAGTTCTAAATATATCCATCAATAGCGAGGCGTTCATGGTGACTTCATCAATCTCAAAACACAGCGATGCGTCCATAGTGACTCTATCAACCTCAATACATGATGACCAGTTTTTTTAAGATGTGTTAATAGGTAAATGATGTGCGTGTGTACGTTCAGAGGATAAGTGTACGCACGTTGTGTTGTGAGTGGTTGTGTTTGTACTATATTTCTTTAAAAAAAATGGCTAATGAAATCACTTGAGCATCATGATCGACCGTGGAAAATGTTACAACTCAGCGAGGGATTTGGAAACATGTTTTGAGAATCAACAAGGTTTGTCGTTGGAAACGGCACGGAACTAACTTTTGGAAGGCTGATTGGTCGACTGTTTGTCGTTAGAAGCGGCGCGGGGCATCCAGCTCTCAATGCCGTCCTTGTTCAGTCATGTAGTTAGGCCAAGGTTTACAGTGGCACAAAGGCAGCGTGATAATTGTTAGGAACGTGATATACTGATATACAAGTGGCACCCTCCAATATAGAGCGATTGGTGAGTACGGAGTGAGTACCTAGTTCCGTGGGACGACGTCCACGAGATCGAGCTGCACAAGGAGGACCGACCAGGTTCAATGGAAGCTCACAGATGATGGCCATTTCTTGATGCCTTTAGGGTGTCGTTGAGAGAAAAGAAAAATAGAAGGATTAAGAATATACAAAAAACGAGATGAACAAACTTTTTATGTTTTATTTATCTAATATAAAGCAAAACCTGTTTGGTATACAATTGAGCAGGTTGGAAGCTATATTTTGGGTTAATATCAAGTTATTTTTTTTCAATTGAAAAACTATACGGTCATATTTTGATTATTTAGTTGTGTCGCACGTAAAACGGAAAATTCATTAGTGTATAATTAATTGAATTTTAATTATTTTAAACTTAAAAATAGGTTTATTTAATATTTGAAAGTAACTTATATATATAAAGTATTCAAACAAAACACCGTTTAGCGGTATGAAAAACGTGCTAACGAAAACCGACAAAAATATGCATCTTACTCCCTCCATTCTAAAATATAAATATTTTGGACCTCGACACGGTCTCCGAGATGCTACTTTGACCAACAATGACTACAAAAGTAAAATATTTTAAATAAAAAGACTTGCATATTATGATAGTTCGTTTAGTGATAAATATAGTAACATTAAATTTACATGATTTATATTTCTTAATTTATCGCTATTAATAGTCAAAATTAAAACAGTTTGACTTGGTACTTGTCACGCCCCGAACTAGTCCCAGGCGGAACTAGCCCGTGACGCTCCAAATTAACCTGTTAATCGATACCAGTCCCAGGAAACAGTGCTGGTATCATAGGAAGACAGAATATCACAGCAACAGAGGTCTCTTTATTATAGAGTAGGAGTACAGTCATGTTGGGCTGCGGACAGATCCCGAGCTCACAACTGCGTTACAAAAGGGAAGCGGAAGCCGAGACTTGACCAAACATCACAGGCGCGGCTTGGGAACTAGGCCGAAACCCTAAAACTCATCGTAGCCGGCTTGCTCCTGGAAGAACTCCTCGTCAGCAGGATCCGCTTCATCTTCTTCAGCAACTGGGGGGGGGGAGATTATTTATATAGAGCAAGGGTGAGTACGGGAGTACTCAGCAAGCCATGGGAAATAAGTGTTTAATGCAGGCTTCAAGGAAAGGCTGTTGTTTTTGCAATTCGTTTTATTTGAACTCCTTTTTGAAACAACTAAGTGAGTGCTTCTCAAACGACACGGATGGGACAGTGCGTCTCGTCCGGTCGGAGTATGTGCAATGTATCAGTCTTTTGAATTGATCAAGATTGGCACCCGGCCAACAGCTTCCAAACGGCCACCCGGGCCTGGCTGATCCCATCAGCCGCGGATTTTCCAAACATCATTCCCAAACCACATCAGCAAATTTCACAAGGCAGTAGTCAAACAAAACTACGCTAGGAATCACCTCTCATCCGCCCATGACCGTGGGCACGGCTGTTCGAACAGTTTGTTAACCTCTGCAGAGGGGGTACACTTTACCCACACGACATTACTAACCCGAATCACCCAGCCCGTGTAGAACGGCTACGTCTGGTGACCTAAGGGCTTTCATGACAAGGCATTTCGAGAGCAGACACAGGGTTGCCATATGCCGACGAGAGGGGTCCCAGACCAACAACAGGTTAGGTCCCAGACCATACTGTGCCAGGAAGCCCGGGGGTTCTCCCCGACACCACCCTGTTGAATCCACATGTCTCTCGGCATCAAGGCTCCCCCGATTAGCAATTTACTCAGCCAGGGGCGTCCCATTCCACCCGTGTGGTCGTACTTGTCTTATGTTCGGGTGAAATTCCAAGGAAACGGTCCTTAAGTGTAAGAGCGGGAAACCGTACACCCGGTACGTTCCCCGGTCCGCGATTTTGGAAATTCATTTAGTTCGCAAGCACCGACCCAGGTGTCGGGTTTTTCAAGTCTTTTGTAAAACCCAAGTTTTACCCATCATTGGATATTTTAAAATTTGAGGGGAGGTGTTCCGACGCCCGTGCCCGAAGGCCCATGCATCGAAGCACAACAGTCGACAAAGGAGGTTTAAGTGTTCAATAATTCAAGGAGGGTAATTGCAGCAATTAGGGTTGGGGGCCGGCAGGCTATCTCGCAAGCCGCGGCCGAATTACATGTGTAAATCCTATTCATGCAATATTTGCGGAAAGAAATACTTAGATTTAAATTATAGGTGCAAGATGATCAAAGGTGACTTGCCTTGCTCGAGATCTTGAGCCTGATCCTCGAAATCCTCGCAATGCGGGTCTTCGGGCTCCGAAACAACACGCGAAACGGGACAACTCAACAAACGGCGAAAATAAAGCCCTATTATTGACCTCTAAGCGTGCCATTAGACAGATCTCGAGATTTGAGGAATTTTGGAAGTTGAACGGAGTCAATCGGACTTACGGTTGGGAAGATATTGAATTTCTAAGATTATTGGATTTTTGATCTAAAGGAAAAGGATTTATTTAAACCCTTTTTGAAAAAGAAAAGAAAAGAAAAGAAAGAGGGAGGGAAATTAGACTTCCCTCGGGCGGCTAGGGCGCGGCCCGAGAGAATGGGGCGGCTCGGCCGAGCTTAATTGGCCGGCCGGCCCAAGAGGGCGGCCCAAGGCGCGCGCGTGAACGGGGTGGAGAGAGAGAGCCCGTGGGCCGGGTCCATCCCGCGTGGTCCCGAGTGGGGCCCGCTTGTCAGCGACTCGGCTCACCGTGAGCGAGGTGCACGCGGTGCGTGCTAGGGGTCGGGGAGAGAGACGCGGTGCACGCGCGTGGTTCGCGGCGGACGCGGATGCGGCGGGCCCACGCGCAGCCTCACGGCTCACGGTGGACCGCGCGCGCGAGCGGGGCCGGAGGGAGCGGCTGACCGGGGTCGGCTCGACCCGGTCTTGGCCGAGCTGGCGCCGACGTGGCGCCTACGTGGCTGCCACGTGGGCCGGCGGGAGGTAGACGACGACGTCGGCCGAAACGGACGGCGGACGACGGCGGCGAGTGGCGGAGCGAACCTCGGCGATACAGGCGAAAGCGAGCACTCCGGGAGGTTGCACGGGACGAGAGGAGACGAGCCAACAGCTCGGATTCGCCGGGGAATGCTCGACGGCGGCGGATTGCGGCGGCGGCAACTGGCGGCGAGGGAAGGGGGAAACGGCGACGAGGTCACGAGGGGTCGATTCCCGGTGGTGAGAGCATCTACGCGGCTACGGGAATCCGTTGCTAGCGTCGGATTGGGCGGAGCTATGCCGAGCGAGGCCGGCGACGAGCGGGTGCTACGGAGCACGGGCGGCGACGGCGGTGAGCACACAGCGGGCGGCGGCAACGGTCGGGGCGGCGCCAGCTAGCTACGGGGAGGCTACTCGTGCTACTATCCGAGTCTAAGAGGAGGAGATGGAATGAGAAGGGAGAACGGAGGAAGACACTACCGTGCGGGGAAGGGGGCGCAGTGACGGGAACCGACGGCGCGGGAGCGATCTCTCCGGCCTCGGGCCGGGGAAGAGGAAGAAGACGAGCGCCCGGAGTCCCCTTCCGCGTCCTAGCGCGCACCGGCTCCTCCGGCACACGCGACGGCGGCGATCGGCGAGAGAGATGGAGGGACGGCAATGGAGTGGAGACGATGGGACAAAACGAGAGGAGAAGGGAGAGAGGGCACCTGGGCTTTAAAGGGCGGCAATGTCGGTTTGGAAACCGACCTTGGGCGGTCAAGGCGCGAGCTAGCGCTCGGCGCTCGCGGCCAAAACGGCGACAGAGGAGGATGACGCCGGCGGTGAAGAGAAAAGGGGAAAAGGAGGAGAGGAAAAGGGGGCTTGCCTCCTTGCCGTTTCGGGAAAAGGAGGAGGGAGAGAAGGCGATGCGGCAGAGGGAGCAGAGGGCTCTGCCTCCGTCCCTTGGGGGCACGCGCGGGGAGTGGCGGGGCCGAGGCGATGACGACAGCGATGACGGCGGAGGTGGCTTGGAGCGGAGCGGCGACACGGGCGGCAGGCGCGGCAGAGGGTGACGGCGGCGACGACTGGCCGGTCGGCCACCACGGCGCGCGCGCGGGAAGCAACGGCGCGCGGCGACGATTTGGCAGCGTCGGCGGGAACGACAGCGGGATGCGGAAGGAAGGGCTCGGCTCGGCGCGGCTCGCGTGCACGCGCGTGCAGCGCTCGGGCAGAGCGGGGGAGAGGGAGAGAGAGAGAGAGAGAGCCCGGGGAAGGAGGGGGAGATGGGCCGAGAGGGATTCGGCCCATCGAACCCTAGGGAGGCGAAATAGACTTTTGCGGAGGGATTGATATGGGAAGAATTTGGATTCGGGATTGAACTTGACGATAGATCGGGGATTTGAGATCTGAGATGGCACGGACACTAGACAACAAGCAAAGAAACGGATTTCGCAACTAGGGTTTTTAAGAGATAGTTTTCCCGCTAGGCGCCACGACGGAACGGGCGCTACAGTACTATTCTAAAAATGTTTATATTTTGGGACGGATGGAGAAATAAAATGGCAAAATTTGCTACAGGACACCGAAAGATTGCGGCCTTTGCTGTGAGACACCCAAAGATAGTGTATTTGCTCGTGGACACTGTAAAAATGTGGTAATTAGCTGGCGGACACCGGCCGCATTATTTTATCATTTCCGGACGGAGAGAGAAACTTTGATTAAAGACAAGTTTGCCCATGGGCCCACTTGTCAATCTCTCTTTCTCTGTTCATCTTCTTCCTCTCTTTCTCTGTTCATCTTCTTCATCTTCTCTCTTCCTCATTGTACCGTCACCGAGCTCCGCCGTGGCCGAGCCGTCGTGCATCGTCGCCGTCGACAGTGAACCTCGGCGATGCGCCGCCGCCGCCTCGCCGTGGCCGAGCCATCCCATGGTGACCCCACCGTGG
The DNA here is from genome assembly GCF_000147395.1 of Oryza glaberrima. Classification (NCBI taxonomy): domain Eukaryota; kingdom Viridiplantae; phylum Streptophyta; class Magnoliopsida; order Poales; family Poaceae; genus Oryza; species Oryza glaberrima. The sequence goes on along the minus strand of NC_068327.1, from coordinate 27,978,780 downwards.
CCGAGCCGTCCTAGTTGCGAGCCACGATGCGTTGCCGCCGCCGCCACCCCGCCGCAGCCAAGCCGTCGACTGAGCTGCCCTCCGCCGCTGCCATCGGCGAGGACGAAGAAGCCGTCGAGAAGTGTGCGCGCTTATTGGGGCTCATCTCGCCGGAGAGCTTGAAGATGGGGGACTTCTGTGGTGGGGATTGGAACATAGGGTTGGTGGGGGCGGTGGCGCCTCCACGTGCTAGTGGCCATGGGTTCGAGGTGGGACGAGGCGGAGAGGTCAATGAGAAGGGCAAGGAGCGCACCGACGAGGGAGAAGAGGCTGGCGAAGGGGAAGTCCCGCCAGGGGCGTCGCGTGGCAACGGCACAGTCGGCGGCGGCGGCGCTGCCAAGCGTGTGCCGCACTGGTGGCGAGACGCCGGTGCTGATGAGCGGCACGAGGCACGACGCGATGGCGATGGTGAGGCTGACAAAGGTCAGGATGCTGTTCGTGCGGTGCCGTGGCAGCGTGAGGCACTCGTCGGAGGAGTCTGTGTTGGACGACGACTTTGGGCCGCCGCGAGGAAGAAGGGGAAAAGAAAAGAAGAGAGAGAGGAAGAAAAGTGTCAAAGGGTATTTTGGTACTTACACAACTCTTTCTCTCTCCATTTTAACCGAAAAAATAAGATAATGGGTTGAGTGTCCAGTAGCTAATTACCACATTTTTACAGTGTCCATGAGCAAATATACGATCTTTTGGTGTCTCACAGCAAAGGGCACAATCTTTCGGTGTCCTGTAGCAAACTTTGCCTAATAAAATAGAGCAGGGACTGAATCTTCAAGTCAAAGAAGAACATAGTATTATAAAATATATACATATATCTGCAAACACAAGATTTTCGTATAACTTCGATTACCTGCATTCTAATTAATCGTTGAACGGTATTATGTTTTCTGCAACAGTGGGCGGGCTAAGGTGAGATCAAGGCTAAGACGAGAGTGCCATCAAACGTCTTCGTCTGGCTAGCAATCCAGGGAAAATGCCTCACAGTTTATAACCTCCTCAAAAAATTGATATCATCAACGAAGTTGTCACTCGTGTATCTCAGTTGATGAAGAATATCGCAAGCATATCTATTAGTTTCATGTGCTTACAGTAACAGTTTTTCTTTTTACACCTACTGACCTACACTAACAGGGTTTGGAGGCTATCAAAAGGCGGTGTTTCTTTCTAACTTCTTGGAGAGCTGGGGCAGGATTATTTGAGTGATTGGTGCCTTCTGGCTGGTAGCAAGGTGGGCTTTTCAGACGAGCTATAGGAAAATCCTTTGCCACCTTCTTCATGTTGGTATGTTGGCTGATTCGGAAGAAAAGAAATGCTAGGGTGCTCGAAAGGACGACCTCGCACGCCATGGTAACTATTCAGGGAAATCAAAACGAGGTTTCATTCTTGAAAGAAGTAGTTCCTGTAGTGCCAAATGTTGAGGTTACTAGTGATTGGTTGAGGTTGGACCACGCCTCTCTACAGCGTTCTATTGATATCATGTAATTTCTAATAAGCTCCCTTCCTGGTCTTAATGAAATTTGCTTGGCCGTTTTCTTTCGTCCGACCCGGCTAAAAAGGCTAAAGCTAATGGAGAAACGCAGACCATTCAGTTCAGTATGCTTCAACGTCAAACGCCAAAATTACTTTGAGGCAACGGAGGAGAAGGCGAAGTTTTCAAAAAAAGGTTTTTTAAAAAAGGAGAAGGCGAACGAGCAAATTTACCTGCAGAGAAATCACCTACTTTTCCTCCTTGAACAGTTGCACTGGCCTGGTTGGAGGGGCGCAGGCTTCATTCTCCCCTATGCCCATATACTGTACCGGGAGGACGAGGTACATGAAAAACCTGGCCGGGCTTCATCAATCCACGAGTCCTCCCGCGCGACGACTCACGGTGCATTGGCGCCCGTGGTCCTCAGCACGTTGTCCTGCCTGCGCATCAGTCGGTTCGGCCAGCCGGCCGGCTAGGCGAGCGTGCAACGCTGCCAAAAAGCCAAAGGCCGAAGGTAAACAGCAACTCGTGCAACAACCACCCGCGACAGCGAATGTACCTACGAATGGTGCAGAGCTACAAATGGCGAGCGTGTGCAACGCTGTCAAATTAACAGAATAACTGGTTTTGGCTTCTCCTGGCAGAGGAGTAGATCAGGACACTCGAGTTACAGTTGTACGCGGCCACGCAGTTATACTTGGCAGCTTAGCCGCTACGCATTCCTCTCGATGTCTGTACGTGACCTTGTCCTACTCCATGGAAGACACCGGGCTTCATTTCGGAGGACATAGTAACAGTGACCGGTGGATTAACATTTGTTGCCTTCTCCATATATGCAACCAGACGATCCGGGACAGATAGATCATAAGCTCTAGTCTCCATCTCCGACAATAATTGACGCCCTCGTCACTCACTTCCAACTAGAGCCACTATCGTGAACGCCCGTACGTGCGCCGTTGGCCCGTCCCCTGTCCCGTTAATGGATTTCCGCGCAACACCGATCCGATCTCTGTTTCCTCTCATATGTCGCCATGAAAGTTACCATAAAAAACCGGCCCAACTCCACGCTATATCGTACGCAGCGCGCGCGGTGAGGCTCCGGTCCCGGCACGCACGACGCCGCGCGCGGACAGACACGCCCCGCTCCTGCCGATCGATGCACCAAATCCTCCCGTTGCGACGACGACGACGAGGTCCACTTCCCCACCTCCGCTTGTCCACGGCCCAGCCGCCCGGGTTGCTTCAGCTGGAAGGCGTCTCGTGCAGTTGTACGAGCCAGGAAGTGAGAATTCAGTAGTACTAAGTTGCACGGAGCGAGAGCCTTGCTGCTCCCGTCCCGATGGCGACTGCGCCGTGCATGGGGGGAAAACGGCGATGTGTTTGCATGTATTGCATGTGTGGCGTGTCCGCTCCGCGTGGTCGATCGCTTAGCTATACCGGAGTACCGGACAAGCTAGGCGCGAGCGGCCAGAGCGGTGGCTTAGACCGCGCACTAGCTGCCACTCGAATCGTTCGTACGTTGCCGCATTACACATGCATTTACGCTCGATCTCGTCGCGTGCCCTCGCGTCTGAAGGTACTCGTTCGCATGTGACCGTGCAGTGCAAAGATGCTACGCGTATGTGTTGATTGGCTACCTTGGCTGTATCATTATCTACCTGGGGACGCATTACGAGAGGTTGGTTGCAGAGAATGCAAGCGCGATCAAGCGTTCATGCCTGAGGTGATCGTTTAATTATGACGTTGTTAATTATATGCGTAGGCGCTGCATGTAACAGAGGAGAAGATGCGGCCAAATCTGAGTCGTACGGCTGCTTTGTCACCCTGTCGTCGATTAGATCCGGACTGTGTTAAGTTCACGTTAAAATTGAATGTTCGGTTGAAATTAGGACAATGTGATGGAAAAGTTGAAAGTTTATGTGTGTAGAAAAGTTTTGATGTGATGGAAAAGTTAAAAGTTTAAAGAAATATTTTAGAACTAAACGACGCTGGTTATTCCAGATGTGGCATTGGCTAGCTGGACCCTCTACAGTGATTCACAATGCTATGAGATCTGTAACATTTTTTCTCGGTTTGAGTGTGTTTAGTTCCACGTTAAAATTAGAAGTTTGACTAAAATTGAAAGTTTGAAGAAAAAAGTTAAAAGTTTATGTGTGTAGAAAAGTCTTAATGTGATGGAAAAGTTGAAAGTTTGAAGAAAAAGTTGGGAACTAAACAAGGGCTTCGTTCCCTATCTAGATGTTCTCGTTTTGCTGATGAACTGCGGGTGTGTTTAGTTCACGCTAAAATTAAAAGTTTAGTTGAAATTGGAACGATGTGATGTAAAAGTTGAAAGTTTACGTGTGTAAAATAGTTTTGATGTGATGGAAAAGTTAGAAGTTCGAAGAAAAAATTTTGGAACTAAGCAAGGCCTGCGTTACACCGCTTCTACTCCACATGATTGCAAGCCTCCTACCTGGAAAAGTCAGTTGACAGGCCAGAAATGATTCAGTTTTCATTGTGGACAGTGTTAATTTCTATCACATCTCTATATGATTGTTTAAAATCCAAGTCCTTTTTGTGCTTTATATAAAGTTATAAACTACTCACAAGGTGGCATTGATCTCAAATGATATACCACAAGGCTGCCTAAATATTGAATCCAACGCCACAACTTCAATACTTTTACTATATTGAATCCAATTTACTACTAGCAGTATAAGTTTGAGAAAAAAATCACATAAATACATATACTTTGATCAAACTATGTGTATCATAAAACTACAGGTTTAATGTTAAATTTATCCCAGAACTATAGATTTAAAAAATATCATATCGCAAAATTATATATTTAGTGATGAAGTTATCAATTAAGAACTACACATTTTAGAGTTTATATCCATAACATATTGAGATTACAAAAGTTATAATTTTGTGATATGATTGATCAATGTACATGTAGCTCTATGAAATTTACTCCATGTTTTTTTTGGTATTAACCCTCCATGGGTAGTTTATAGCTAGGATGGTATTATTACGAACCTGTACATACACATGAGGCTTCGATCGTAGTATAATTTGTACATTTATTATCAAAACCTTATGGGCAGTTTATATAGAGTACAAGACGACTTGGAATCTAAATAATCCTAGAGAGATGTGCCATGATAGCCGGATCTTCCCCCAGTCTAATCGAGTACTCGAAACACAATTAACCGATCAGTGGTAGTAGATCATTGTTAGTACTTTCAGCTGATCCGGGAATGGTGGGATTTGGGGTAGTTTGGTGGTCACAGTTTCACCAACTCCCGTACATGTGTGTTTATCTACGGTGATGTTGGTTGTTGGTTTTGGGGGGGTTGGGGGGGGGGGGGGGGGGGGGAGGTCACACCTCCTTCCCAGATCCGACGACATTCGATTGGCACGCTTCGGCAGAGAAAAAAAACCAAACAATGGAAAACTCTGATAGGGGGGACAAAGTTTTGCGTGCATGTTTGCTTGTTCGAGCGATATTTGCAATATTGTTTGTCTGTAGCCTCACTTCCAGTACTATTTGCAATACCTCGGTGTTAATCGATGCATTAGTTTATGTATACGACTATATCCCTCCAATCTCCAGCCAGGCAGAAATTCAGGATTCCGATCCTAAAAGTAAGCATTACTCCTCCGTGTGCTCGCCCAGTAGCAAAACCTGGACACGGGTCACATGCATGCGTACACGTCGGTATGCACCCCTGGTTCCTCGGATACTCATCTCGATCTGTATACGTCGCATTTGGGAAATTTCTGACCCTCGCAAAAAGCTGGCCTGAAAAGGCCACGAAAGTGCGTCGTGAAGTGATCGGCCAGGTGAAAAGAGCGAAGAATTAAGCCGGGTGGTTCACGGTTCACCGGTTACACGTTGTCACGTTGCAGTCGCGACGGGGGATAATGACGATATGCCCCCCACGCTGGTTGTTGCCGATCGATCCAGCGTCGCGGACCGCGCGCGGTTGCAGCGGAGGAGCTTTGGATGCCGTGTGCTCCTGCGCGTGCAGGTGCAGGCGAGCCGCGATGGGTGTGGGTGTGGCCGCGCGTCCGCGAGAGACGAACGCACCAAAGTCAGACGCGAGGAATGGGATCGTGATGCACGTAAGGGGTACGGACCGATGCCACCACCACGAGCCGTTGCTGCAGCGGCACAGTATTTTATCCGAATCCACATGCATTCCTCCTCTTCCTCTACTTTTCCTGACTTTCCTCCTCACTCTCCTCTGCCACTTCGCTTGCGTTCTGTTCTTCATCTCCTCCTCCTCGGTGCCGCATTTATTACTCGACAGAGTCAGACAGTTCGAGCTTCCATTTCACACACACTCCACCGGCTCCCCCTTCTTCTGCCCCCTTGCATTTCACCAACGCTTACCTGCTCCATACGACCTCCAGTGCAGTGCAGTGCCTCTGAGGTCTCTCTCTCTCTCTCACACACGTCCTCTGGTCACCGACGCTCCTCCTACTAGTACAGTGGTAAGCACAGCCATTTCTCCATCCATGCATCCGTCTATCTTGGCTTCGTTTTGCTACTTCGTTGATCGATCCCTCGCTTTACTTACCTTCGCCTTCTCTTGGCCTCGTTTTGCTACCTCAGTGATCGAGCCCCTCCTCACTTACCTTCGCCGAAGATCCATGGCGGAGGACTAAGCTCCGGCTGCTGATTTCTTCGCTTTGGACGCCCGCAAAAGGTACAACACTTCTCATCTTCCTCTGGCTCTACTGCCTCAACGAGTCACTGTTCAGTCCAGGCGATTTTCCTCTTCCTGCAATGTCGGTGAGCGAGCTACCGAATGGTCTAGTAGACGAGAAGCCAGTTTTGTTGCCAGTTTTGTCGCTAGGCTGGTAAACGGCGTCCTCGCGAGGGTGGTGCAGGTGCAGGTGAAGCATCAGCGATGCCGGGAAAGAAAAGAAAGGGAGAAAAAAAAAGATAGCATGAACAATCCCCAAACTTTTCAGCTCCGCCCACTTTATTACGCCAATCTTTCCCTTCATCAGGTCATGGCTTTCCTTCATGACTTCAGCTGCCTGCCTAGCTAGCTAGTACCTTTGGGGAAAGCGGCCAACAAAAAGCCTACGTCCCCGTCCTGTTCCTTTCCTCAACCTCCCACACCGCCGTCCAGTTCAAAATTCAAAGTTCAAACACCTCATCCTCCCTCCGGACGCTGCGCTGCACGGCCGCGCGGCCCTCCTCGGCCTCGCTGCCCTGACCGGTCAGCGTCACCGGGCGTCCGGGCCAGTGGGCAGTGGCAGCAGCCGTAAACCCGTATAGGTGGGACGCTCATCCCGCCCCATAAAAATCCCGTCAGGACAACACGGGAGCGGTTAGCGTGATCCGACCCAAATCTAATCTAAACCCGTCCCCGTGGATTACGCATCATTACCCCGCATCTGCTCGTGGATTTTATTAGCTTCTCCTCTCGCTACGTTTGGGGTTTGGTTTTTGATGGGCTAATTATTAGCGGTGGTGGAACCTGAAAAGTCGCGTGTTTTGTGCTTGCGTTTTGCTCGCTTGACGTGTGTAGCGGTGGACTGGTGGCGTCGTTCGTGTCGCGCACCTTTTCTCTTTTTTTTTCTTCACCGGGACCAACTGGGGAAGAAAGATTTGGGGGGTTTTTGGCCGTTTCGGCGCCTCATCTTTCTTCTCGCCGCGCGCGCTCGTGTCCAGTCGCCGCCGTAGTTGTACGAGCGCTATCCTTGAGCTTTGGCTGCACGGGATTCATTGCAAGGGATGCGGTGGCCAGCGTGGTAACTTGCTCGTTTCAGATCGTGACGCTGTGGGGTTCTCTTTTTCAGTTACTGCTGCTACTGCCGGTACCGGCTGCCGAGGAGGGGAATGAGGATGAAGACGCTGGCGTGCTGCCGGCGGCGGCCGCAGGACTTCAGCATCGACATGGACCAGGAGCCTGACAGTAAGCCTGAAATCTCGAATCTCCCCCGTTTTTGTTTTCCTGCCTCATTTTTTTTTACATTTCTTTTTCTGTTCGTGGTGTTCTTGCCCGGTTCATGTGCGTACAGCTGCCGCATTGTCTCATTTCACGGTGTATTTGCTCATTTCGGTCCTCATTTCTCAAGTGCATGAGTTGGTTGTAAGTACTACTAGCTGTAGTAGTTGTTAGTTGTTGGATCGATGGTAGCTGCAGCATGTCTACAAGCCCCGGGCAACCTGCTGCTCCAAATCTGGCCAAGATTTGGAGCTGCCTAACTTTTCTTCACAATTTTTTTACCCGCTCAACCAAAATCCATACAGCAAAGAAGTAGGAGCACTAGTAGTGTGATGAAGCAAAAATTTTCAGAGATATAATTTCTTCTAGTACTAGATGTGAATGTGATAGGGTCATGGAGTGTGGGATAGCGCTGGTGTCAGCAGCAGTAGATTTGGCACTGAGCAGTCACGACCAACGCGACTGTTCATGCCTCACGAGCCCTCCTCTCCTCTCCTCTCCTCTCCTCTCCTCCCTGCTATGTGCTTGGTCTCCGACGGAGGCTGCAGCACAGTGCCATCAGCCACTGACGTTAGGAACGTGGGAGTAAATGGGAGTCACGAAAGATGCGGCAACTCTACGAGTAAAAAAAAGCAAACAAGAGAGAGCAAGCGAGTCATGGCCTCTGCTATCTTGATCTGACGCGAATCCGGGCGGCGCCGGCCGCATTCACGCCTCGCCACTGTCCAACTGCTTCCGGTCTACACTAGTCTTGACTTTTACCAGCCTAGTGATATTTTTATACTCTTTTGTTTGCGTTTTTGATCTCTCTCTTGTATCCGTTAGCTTCTGGTGTGTTTGTTCATGGAGTGGTAGTGCAGGAGCACAAGACTACAAGCAGTAGAAACTAGTACTAGTACCTTTTATTTTTGGAGCGGCGTGTGTCGGGGACCAGCTAGCTACTTTCAGCTGGGTCAAGTGCGACATCTGCGGCTTCATTGACTTTGGAGGATAAAGAAGTAACGTAGTGGTACCCTGCTTTTTAGACGGTGAGCACTGAGCAATGTGAGCAGGCAGGAAGTAGGGGAGGAGTAGGGAGTATGACTTAACGACTAACTACAATTTAGAACTATAAATCGTGTGCGCCATGTGAGCATCTCGTGAAAGTGTAACATAGTTTTTTTCTGTAGGGTAGATAAAGAACCTTTTTTCTTTGTCTTACAGGGGAATCTGGGAATCTCAGTGGTGGTTAGCAGTAAAAGGGACCACTTAGAATGTTTTGAAGCTATCGGCTTTCAATGGGAGTGTCTGTTTGCGGGTTCTGTGGTGTCACAAGAACCTAGCCTGGTTTAATGTGTGCCTACCTGTGCTTATCCAAGCTAGGTTTTTAGTGGTAGCAAGCTTGAACTAGCGTAGTTTGTATGGAAGCGGAATGAATTATCAGCTTGCACATTGCGGTGGAGTGAGGCATTAAGCGTTACAGATGGCACACTGTACTATCTGTAGACAGAAGCACATGGAGTTGGCAAAACATCAGAACATTTGCAATGGCATACTCGTACTGTCATGCTAAAGGCATTTTTTTTCTCAATATCTTGAGTGTATTACGGTGTACAGCACATAATTGCTAGACTTTTCTTGAGTAATTTGTGAAGTGCTCTTCAAAAGAATCATTGGGTCGTTGGGAAATATTTGTGTTAAAATGTATTTCTGAATTAGCACATTAGAGTATACTGAACCAAACCCTGATCTCCATGTCTCTGCATTTTAAATGTAATATGGCAGTATAACTAATTTTATTCACCGTTTTCATTACCGCAAGATCAGGCTCCCTGGAAATTCTTAAATTTATGTCGCATGGTCATCTGAATGATTTAAAATCTTGCCAAAATAAGTTGAAAATACCAAATGATGTAGGGGTGATGACGTACAATGGGCTTGAGAGCTGTATTATCAACAGTTCCTCTTATGACGATGATAGTGGCCTTAGTGCAACAACGGGAGCAGATGGGTGTGTAACCACTGATTCCGTTGATGATGAAGTCTCAAGTTGCTCCTCAAGTAAAGATGTTTCTAGCTCTTCGTTCTCTTCACAATGCCATCCACTGAGAAAGCAAGAGGAGCATTCACTTTACGAGTTGGATACACTCAGTGCTGTCCATCTACTTCCTCTCAAAGGGAAGAAGCCAATCACGTATACCTTGAGCGCTTCAGACATTGAAACCATGAAGGAGAAGTTTGGGAAGCTACTGCTTGGTGATGATGCTTCAGGAGGAGCTAGAGGTGTTTGTGCTGCTCTGGCTTTGTCCAATGCCATTATTAATCTCTCAGGTATGCTTAACCATTTGTTTGGAAACTATGATATTGTCCATTGTAGAATTTTTTTGGGTGAACTATCATCTTTCTTTCCTTTCTTTTTTTGAAGTATTTGTTCCATACTCCTATCATCATGACCAAAATGATCATTTCTTATGCCAGCCACTATATTTGGAGAACTCTGGAAGCTGGAACCACTCTGTGAAGAGAAAAAAGTCAGGTGGCGGAAGGAAATGGACTGGTTGCTTTCTCCTACAACCTACATGGTTGAGCTGGTTCCTACAAAACAAAATGGAGCAGATGGGTGCACGTTTGAGGTAAAGATCCATTGAATAAAGCCTGTAATTTCACTAAGTGCTGTGTCTAATGTTTCTTTTACTGCAGATTATGACCCCGAAAGCACGTTCAGATGTTAATGTGAACCTTCCTGCCCTTCAGAAGCTTGATTCCATGCTAATTGTATGTTTTTGTTATTATTATGTTACACTCTAGTAAATGAACATGCATATCTGACAAAGTTGCCATCTCTTTTCATTTTATTTTACAAATCAAAAAATGTTCATAAACCATCGTTCACTTAATTATGCAATGTCATAGTTTGTATCTCCTAATCCTGCATGCCACAAATGTGCAGGAAGTGCTGGACTCGATGGTAGACACAGAGTATTGGTATGTGGAGAGTGGTAGCCGAGCTAATGGCCGGGGCAAAAAGAATGGTCTGAGGCAGACGAAGAAGTGGTGGCTCCCATCACCTCGTGTGCCAGATATAGGGTTGTCTCAATTTCAGAGAAATAGGCTTGTTTTTCAGGCTAAGCTGGTTCATCAAATCCTCAAAGCTGCGATGTCAATCAATGAAGAAGTCCTGCTTCAGATACCTATTCCTCCAGCTGTCACGGATGCTCTTCCTAAGGCAAGTACCATTTCAAGTTAACTTGTTTGTGCTTCATGACAATCTCTGTGAATTTCATGCTTCTTTTCTCCCTTTAATTGATGATTGTACTGAATATATGGTCTTAAATTCTTTTGCAGTCTGGCAGAGCTAGCTTGGGTGAAGACCTGTACCATGCTATAACCACAGAGTACATTCCCATAGAGGAAATTTTCCTCTCTCTTAGTTTAAAAACGGAGCATACCGTGCTCGAGACTATGAACCGGTTGGAGGGTGCAGTTTTTGCATGGAATCAAAGGATCTCAGAGGAAAAGAGCAAGAAATCCCCAGGAAGGCATTCCTGGAATTTCATGAAGGATAGTTCATCAGAACTCGATAAGATGTCCATGTGCATAGAAAGGGTTGAAACACTCATGCAGCTTCTGAAATCCAGATTCCCGAGCCTTCCTCCAACTTTTATAGAAGTTGTAAAGATCCAATACAATGTGGTAAGTTCGCCATTACATAACAACCATTTGTGCTTGCGCAGAGCATGTAACCTTTGTCCAAAATGCATTATGAAACCTTATGAAATCCCTGAACATGTTTTGGTTCTGCTTGCTGAATTTTTTGCCTTTTGAACGAACTTACTATATATCTACGCAGGACGTGGGGCATGCCATTGTGGAGGCCTACTCAAGGGTTCTTGTTGGGGTGGCATTCAGCATACTGTCCAGGGTAGCAGAGATTCTGCTGGAAGATGACCTGATCAAGAAGCCCAACACCCCTCTGGCCACACTCAAGTTCGACCTCTCCTCCGACGTGTACCTCGCTGGCATCACCGAGACGCCGCCGGGCCACATCCGGCGGTCGCTGATGGACCAGATCAGCCTGGTCGACGGCAGCCTCGACGCGGTCGTCAGGAAGAAGGGGGTGAAGCAGCTTAGGTGGTGAAAAAGGACATGAAGCTGTGAAGTTTTTCTTTTTGGCAGTTGTACAGGGTTTGTGATGATGCATGCTGTGCTGCGCGCTGGCTGGCTACATAAAGTTGGTTAAGTTCACCTTGCTAATACGTCCTGTATGGAACGGGCTAAATAGTGTATGCATGGTAAAAGCTACTAGCATTGGCCGCATCGTACATCAACGTTTGCAGCGATCAAAGCGTGCTGTTGCAGTGCATTGGACCGTAGCCTGTGGTTGACTGCTGGATGGCACGGCTTGGGTGTGTGTGCGACGAGCAGGGTTTATCAAACTGTTTGGGAATAAGTTCACCGGAGGTCCTTGACTTAACAGATTTTGAGATCTCTTAACCACAAACCAGAAATGTGTACCTCTAAACTCACACAAACCATTCACTTAAGGTCCTATGATAGTATATATGGGTGGTTTCGCTGACGTGGCATCCTAGTTAATAAAAAAAGTTAAAAAAAGTATGTGGAGCCCACATGTCAGCTGCATATTCTCTTTTCTTCTTCTTCTCTTCTCTCTTCTCTTCTTTAGTGAGGGAGGCCGGCGGTGGGCAACGCGGCGATGGGCGAGCGCGGATACGGGTGGCGGGTGGAGCGACGATGGGCGACCGCGGATACGGGCGGCGGGCGGAGCGACGATGGGCGAGCGGGGATGCGGGCGGCGGGCGGAGCGACAATGGGCGAGCGCGGATGTGGGCGGTGGGCGGAGCGACGATGGGCACAGCGATGCGGGCGGCAAGCGAGTGCGGCAGTAGTCGGCGGGTGGCAAGCGGAGTGGTTTGGGAGTGAGGGGGAGGCGGCCGGTGAACCCGTCCGAGCTCGCCCGTCCTGCGCGCGAGGAAGGCAGACGGCAACCAAGGAACCATCTCCTCCTTTGCCTCTTCCCTTCTCCTGCCGGTGGTGCCACTCCTAGCATCGTCGGCCACCCGGAGGGGTACGGCGGTGGTGGCGGTCGAGCATAGGGGAGCTCTCCGAGATGGACCTCGACTTCGGGAGGCTTGTCGACGAAGGGGAGGAGCATGACGAGGACGGGGTTACGGTCGGGGTCGCCGTGCACCACACGGAGCCGGTGGCCTCCCCCCTCCCCCCGCTGCTCTTGGATATGTGGTCCGCCACCGCCGCGCTCATCCCCCGTTGCCGCTCCACTGCCGTGCTCGCCCGTCGTCCGCTCCGCCCGCCACCGCTCTATCGTGGTAGTCCCACGGTTAGGTGGCTACCACGGTTATCGCGAAAATCATATGGTTATCATGAAGTATATCATTGTTTTAAAAATTAAAAATGTTACCATATATGATAACCACGATAATCGCATGGTTTTATAAACCTCACTTTCGCTTCCCTTGTTCCGGAGCAAGACCCGTTCGGTTTCCTGCAGGGACACGGCGAGAGGAACGCGACACGGACGTATCGCTGTCAGCTGTCAGGTCAATATTTGGCGTCCTGGACGGGGGCTAGAGACCGGTGAGCTGATGACCTCGTCCGGTCGACCCCGTCGCCGAATGCTTCAGCGTTTGAGAAAAAAAGGGGAAGCGCAGAGGCGTTCACGGGTCACGGCTTCCACGGTCGCCCGGGTCCTCGAGCGTCCACGGGCACCGCCGGCGCGGCCGGCGGACGCGGCAACTGGCAGCGTGCTAGTCCCGGTTGGTTGGAGGGTTGACATGCGCCGTGTGGCTGACTTGCCGTACGTTGGTCGGCGTTTTGGCGTGGCATTGGAGATGGGAGATTGGGAGTGGGAGAGAAGGGTGGCGCGCTGCGACTTCGCGGCGTGGACTCCACAGGAGCTTTTTACGGTGCAACTGCACCCGTGTGCCCGTGACTCGGTTTGGTCTCGACATTCTCCTCGACTCCTCGGCGAGATCGTCGACGGTCAAAACAACGTGTCAGCTGCTGTCGCGTCGCGACAAGCCCAGAAACCCGTGCTCGGAGAAACACTGATCCCACAAATCCACTGGCGTCCTTGCTTTATCAAAGATCTAAATTCCATGTAGTTTCACGAGCTTTTTCTTTTCTTTTCCACGGAAGTAGTTCCACGAACTGTTTATAAAAGAACTACGCTAGTAGTTTCACATAAATGTATAGTGAAAACCATATCTAGGTGGTACCTGCAAACAACGGTATAAAAGTTCTTAAAAAAATATCATACATATAGCTAAGATGATATTAGACAGCCCCAGAGTTGTAAAAATAAACTCAACTTCGTTTGTAAGATACTTGTCATTGGTTAGTTCATTTTCAAACTAACCATCGTTAAAAAACAAAGGAAGTATAAAATTGAGAAGAATATTGCTATATTTTAATTGTGTGATTTTTTGTGAAATTCCAGTCACATAAAAATTGTACACTAAATTGTTGCGATGTGCAATACGCCATTTACTTTTTTATGCAGTTTTATTGATATATATGGGTTTACTTTATTTTTATTTGAGTTTGAAAACTTTTTGTATGTATTTTTGTAAACCTTTATGTATTGTATGTTTCTTTTTATGTAGCTCGGTGATTCTTTTCATGTAGGAATAGTTTATTGCTTGACCTTTTGTCGAGCAATCCCCTTACCTTTGGTCAGGCTGTCGGGGGAAAACCCTGTCTTGGTTTCCCTGAGATCTAGATGGACAGCGGCGGTGGTGCTCATCGTCGTTCATTTTCCTGAGATGTCATTTTGGAGGTCCCTTGCCAAAACTTCCTTCTGGTAGTTAGTGCAAACTTCCTCTATATGCGTTGTTTTCTTGCGGCGGTGCTCTAGTTTATATGAGTTGGCGGGCTGTAGGGAGAGAGCGGATCCATTATTCTTTCTCACCCTCCCCCCTCAATCCCAAAGGCGTGATCAGAGTTGAGTTAGGTGCTCGGTTGTTAGGGATTGGTTTTGGGTGGTCCCGACTGTAGCTTCCTTGTTAGCCTAGCGGTGGCCGATCCAATGCTAGCCTTCTACTTGAGTGTGTATATGTGTTGTCGGTGCGTGTGGTAGTGTTTTTTTTATTTCTTTCCTAACAACTGCCTTATAGGGTACTTGTAATTTTTTTCCTACTCTATTCAATGGACCATCACGCCTGTGTTGTGCTGATCGCTAAAAGAAAAAAATGAGAAAAGTGATTGATTTTTTTCTTTAAATTTGAATTTCCTGATGCTCCCAAATGAGGAATAGCGGATAAGGAAAAAAAGAATAGTGTTTTTCTTTGCGATTTGGTTAGTTTTTGCATCCTATAATCAAAGTTGAGTTTGTTCTTATTGGATGGCTGTTTATTTAAATCTAAACTTCTTATTGGATGATTGTTTATTTAAATCTAAACTACTCCCTCCATTTTACATTATAAGTCGTTTGATCTTTTCCTAGTCAAACATTTTTAAGTTTGATCAAGTTTGTAGAAAAATATATAATAATATTTTCAACACAAAACAAGCATATTATCAAAATATATTCAATATTAGATTTAATGAAACTAATTTGATATTTTAGATATTGCTAATTTTTTCTGTAAACTTGATCAAATTTAACAAAGTTTCACTAGAAAAAAAAGTCAAACAACTTGCAATATGAAACGAAAGGAGTAGATGTGTATTTTTTTTACTTCTAACAAAAATGTTTTCAAGTTTCCATAGTATATGTTCTGCGGTTATATATGCAAATCCTGTGTCATGCATTAATTTCAACAATTCTTGGGATTTATTCATGCAAAGTATGGAATAAAATTGAAAGCCAACAACCTTTTCACATCTACCAACTCTGAATATCGAACCAATTCTGACAAAGGCTGACCTAACACATATCTCTTTTTTTCTTTTGTTCCTTGAACGTACTGATTTTTACATTGTTTTGATATTGGTACCAATGACGAAATTGCATTTATCTATCTTTCCATGGGATGGGTCAATCACATCGAATATATACACACACAACCCAATATATCAATTTTTCTAGCACTTGCGTTAACTTCTTGTTGGTTTCTCTATGTTGTAGATGACATGCATAATTTAAAATTTGAGCATCGTATGATGATATAAACACATCCTAAAGCTATAGTGTCGATGAATTTTAGCAACTATCTATCTTGAACACTCAATCCACTTTATGTTTCATAACACATCTATTGTAAGAAAATGAATATATTGATTTCTACTTAAGTTGTTTTCGTATTAATATCACTGACGAGATTGTATCTATCTATCTAGTCTAGAGGGTGAAATTACGTCGGATATGTAACACAGCCTAACACGTCCAATTTTCTAGCGCTTGCGTCCACTTTTTGTTGGTTTCTTTATACTTTAGGGTCGATGTACTCTAGCGACTACCTATGAACACTCAACCACTTTATGTCTTGTAACAAAAAGTCCTACCGTTTCTATCTTTTGGGTCAATTGTTCACATTTATTTGTAAAATGGCAATAAATCACACATCAATTATACTATTTCGTTGTTTCCATTTTTTTTACCAATAATGCATTTCACATATTTTCCCACTAATGGTATTCACATGCCATTCAAAATAGCAACGAACCATATACAACCGGAGGGCGAAATATGTACTACTTTCAGAACGTGGTCAACAAATTTGAAATTACCGTGTAACCTCCTAACAAAAAGAAAAACACAACGAAACACGGGTTGGTCTTTCATCATTTTCCACGTACAACCGCATGACGCGAAGATCAGAACGTATCAGACGGTCACCGTGCCATCTGGACGACAAAGCAGCGTGGGCCGGAGCACGTGACGGCGTCGTCGATAATTAGAGGCCGTTGCTGCTGTGCTTACCACTGTGTGCACATTGTCATTTCACCCCCTTTGATTAATTAAAAAAAACTCGACGCGTATAAATATATAGAAGTACTAAGCTAATCGCTGGACGGAAAAGAGAGCGAAAAAGAGGCGAGAGGGAGGTGTGACGGAGACGAGCAAGGAAAGGGAAGAGAGAAGAGACGAAACAGGGAGGAGGGGATTGGGACTCACCGCCCCCCTCTCCAAATTCCCCACTCCTCCTCCTCCGCCTCCGCCTCCGCCGCCGCCGCAGCCTATCCCCTCGCCAATCCGGCGAGGTAGAGGAGTGGGTCTCTTCTCGTGCTCTCCCCAGAACCCCGCGCGGCCAATTCACCGGGGTCCCGAGCTCCCGGCGGAGGCTCGGGAGCGGGAGCGGGCAGGGGCGGAGGAGATCGGATCGGGGGAGGGGGGAGCATTGGGCGATGACCGCCGCCTAGGATGCAGCTGGACTCCGCCGGCGGCCGCTTAGCTGCTGCTGCTGGTGCCGCTTATTTGGAGGAGCGTGTTGGTGTGATCCTAGTGGGAGCCGGGAGCCGGGAGCCAGGTGGATTGGGCTGAGGTGGTGGTGGTGGGCACTTGATCTCCGCGGGGGCGGCGGCGATTGGGTGCTGGGAGGCGGTTGCGCGTGTGGTGTATGGAGGTTTCCTGGGAGGTGGACGCGGCGGGGCCGCCGTGGAGGCCGAGTGAGTCCACGGCGTTCCTTCCGTTCGCTGCTGCTGCGGCGGCCGGGGACCGGGCGGGGGCGTCGTTGTCCGGTCGACGCAATGGGCTTGCCGCCCGCTCAAGCAACCTCAGCTCCGTCAGGAAGAGGCCTGTACGTTTCCTGCACCTTCCCCTTCTCACAGGGCTACCTAAGATGCTTGCTTGATGCGGCTGCGGTCAGGCCTCGCTTTGCTGAATTGTCAATTGCATTGAGCTATTCGCACATGGTTACTTAGCTGGAATGCGATTAGCATCAGGTGCTTGCAAGGAACCAATAGCTTAAACTCTGGTCGCTTGAACTAGCTGTATCATATGATCACCCATTGTTGCTGCCATTTTTTCTTATTGCTTGCACGCATGGTCTAGATTATTCGATTGCTCAGATTTTCTATTGATTCTTCAGCTACAAACTTCATTTCTGAAAGCTCTCAGCATTGCTAACCAGAAATCCGACCCCTGTTTTCTGCTAAATTCGAATGCACTGTTAAGTTTGATGTACACTAGATTTGTTTGCTTAGCTTGTTCTTCTAATCGTATAGTCACTAGAACAGGTACTTTACTGCTACAGGCGGTCCTAATTACTTTGATCATAATTCATGAGCGAATGGGAGGCATTGCACAACTCAAATTGACTTGAGGATCCTAGCTTTTTGCTAAGTTAAGATGTTCCTTTAAATTGGTATTTATTTTTTGGCAGCATAACTTTGCTATCTCATCCAGGGGTAAGCACAATACTTTAGGGACAATTTTCAACTTTGTTGATATTCTGAATGTATTATATTGTAAAATGATGAGGGAACAGTCTATGTGACATTTTTTTTGTTACAATTGTTCAACTGTGTATGACACCTCCTTCATATACTTGTGATGCTTCACTCTAAATTATATTTTCTTATTCCTGCAGTTTGTTGCAAGATTAACCACAGACATTGTCCAAACTTTCGGAAAATGCAATCCTGAGTTTAAGTACTCAGATTCACTGAACCCCAAGCGCTTTCTCACCAACCCTTCAGTTCCAGCTCACAATGATGGCCTTGATAATGCAAATTCTGACCTCATCTTGTATGTCAACTTGGAATTGGTTAATAAAAAGTCGGACCGGAGGTTAGTTTTCTTCTTGACTTGTTAACCCTTTTATGTGATTCAATATTTGTGTCTGTTGTCCATTTCTTAGTGAGTTAGAGCACTCAAAACATTTTTACCAGATATATCTCTTTTCACTATTTTGTTTTTTATGTTATAAGTTAGAAATATGTATGCACATTCTGACTCTCCATTATACTAAGAACTCAGATGTGGAAATATGGGAAGATGAAATATGTCCAAAGGACTGCCATATTGCCACACATTGTAGTTTCTTTCAAATTTTCAACTTATTGAACTTAGGCGATAAAGCTATCCAATTGATCAATTCAACTTTGTGTTCATATTTTTTTTATCAGAGTTCCTGATGGTTAAAGTTAAGAGTACCTTTACGGTGCTCTCTAGTATTCTACTACAAGATTATTGCCAATAGAAGTGATCTCAACTATTAATTTATGAGTTCTACTACCAGTAGAAAATATTATTATACTACCAGTAGTTGATGTGGTAGTATAAATAGATATGATCTATTGGACAAAAAAAAATGATCTAGATTGGTTCTACTACCAGTAGAGAGCATTGTAAAACACCTCTAAAGTTAAACTATGAACAGCATCAGATTGGACTGCACTCATCTTTTTATTGTTCTAAGTAGGTACGTTATTAAAGAAATGCTTGGCCAAGGTACGTTTGGACAGGTTGCTAAATGCTGGGATGGAGAAACTAACAGCTATGTTGCAGTAAAGGTTATAAAAAATCAGCCTGCCTTTTATCAGCAAGCTATCATGGAGGTCTCACTGTTGAGCATGGTACAGTAGTTTACCTAGCATTTACTCATTTGTGATTGATGTATGTAACGACTGGCATCACAACTGTGTATGCTCAATCTTGCAGCTGAATGAGAAATATGATCCTGATGATCAACACCACATTGTCCGGATGCTGGATTTTTTTCTCTACCAAAATCATTTGTGTATAGCATTTGAAATGCTTGGCCATAACCTGTAAGATTGTCGTACTTCTCTTCGCTAATCTATTATATACCATGTAACTAATTCATGTATCACTTAAACTCCCACATCTAGTTATGAGCTGCTAAAAAGGAATAGTCTAAGAGGTTTGCAACTGAAATATGTCCGAACTTTCTCTAGACAGGTAAGGTTTTATTTTCATATGGTGCTTGAATTTTTGAATTTTAAATGCATTGATTACCATATTATCTATGTCTAATTCTTTATTGGTCAGATATTGGATGCATTGGTTGTCATGAAGGACGCTGGCATTATTCATTGTGATCTAAAACCGGAAAATATTCTCATAACTCCAAAGTTAGTTGTCTCATCTCAAACCAGCACTTGATTTGTTCACTGTTTGCGTGCTATTAATCCATCCACGCTATATCTTTGCAGTGTAAAAACAGCAGCTGGGGTTAAAGTAATTGATTTTGGATCAGCATGCTTGGAGGGTAAAACCATTTACTCGTATATTCAGGTTTCATTCAAACTCACCCATCAGTGTGAACTCTGAATTCATGTTATAGTAAAATTGTTGATTTAAAGAAGCTTCTCCTTTTTTTTTTCTTTTCCAGAGTCGGTATTACAGATCTCCGGAAGTACTTCTTGGTTACCCGTATCCTGTGTGACATCTATTCTTCACTAGGAAATACCTTAAAGCTGCTCAAATGTCTTGTGCTTTTAATTTGTTTTTCTCTGTTATGTCCATTTTAAATTTGTCATTATGCAGTGCAGCTTTTGTGAATTCTAACATCTCGATTTGTAAACTTAACAAGTACTAGATATACCACGGCCATTGATATGTGGTCATTTGGCTGTATAGTCGCTGAACTATATATAGGATTGCCTTTATTTCCTGGAGCGTCAGAATACGATGTCCTATGCCGTATGATTGAGATTCTCGGGTTAGTACATCTGATTGAACTTTTCCCTCCCTTTTCTTCATTACAACCAACAATTTACAGTGAAAATAACTTATATTCAATTACTTTGTAACTGTCTGAGTTCTTTCACTTCTGTTCTTAACTTTTCAGAAATGTTACAACATTGCTTTTATGGAAATTCAAAAGTGTTTTTAAACATGTTTGCCTTTTTCTTATACAGTGGACAACCACCAGATGATCTGCTACGGGAGGCTAAAAATACTGGGAGATTTTTTAAGCAAGTTGGAAGTATTTATCCTGGTATTGAAATGCAGAATGGCCCTATCAGTGCGTACAGAATATTAACTGAAGAGGAGATTGAAACTGTAATATTTTTATTTTTTTTAAGGTTGCATATTTGTCCTGTCCTATACATTTACTTCATTATTACTTATATATACCCTGTTTACATCCTGCAACACAGAGGGAGTCCAAAAAACCAAAAGTAGGAAGATGGTATTTCCCTCGTGGAAGGCTTGACAAACTCATATATACATACCCTTGGAAGAATTTGAATGGGGAAAACTTGCCAGGTATGTTTTGTGATACTTATTTTTAAGGATGGAGCTAAGTAGGTTTACAGCTGATTTTGAAACTGTGTTTATTCTAGAACAATCTCAGCTAGCAGTGATCAATATGGCAGACCCAGTAATTAGCGTATCTTGCGGAATACGTGGTTCATTTGGTGTGCATTGCCTTAAGGTTTATTGCCTTTGGTGTACGACTATACTGTGGCATAAATTATAATAGGTGCCCAGGAAGTTGCAGTAGTTGTTATAGAACTGATAGTGTTGCATACTATAGCGGTACCTTTTGGGAAATGATCAACCTAGTTAACTATTCTCTTACCATTACCTTATTTCCGGTTGCAGTTCTTTATTAAACAGGTGTATGAATAATAGGTTAGCAATGCTGGCACATACCAGAATCATGCAAGATACTAATAATACTGGTGAACTTAGAATTATTTCTTAGTATTAGTCTCTTGAATGATAATATCCTAGTCCTTATGATGAAGTTGCAAGTTTGACATTATCTTCTCACCTATTTCAATTTTGATTCAGAGACAGAAAAGACAGATCGCTTAGCACTGGTTGATTTCTTGAGAGGGCTTGTTGAGTTTGATCCTAATAAGCGGTGGTCACCATTGCAGGTATTCACTGATGATAACATTTGATTCCTATTTGGTTGTACTCTTTGATTGTGAATGGGAAGTCTTATTAATCCCAATATCTGAATATGCTGGGGAATCCTTGTTTCGTAGCCGTTAAATAAATGAGCTTTAGGCAGGTCAGTTTGGTACTTAGGAAATTATTAACTTGATTTCCTATTGCGCTATTTTTTTTTTCTTCTTGAATAATCAATGGAAGTACTTCACAATTATGAACCTATTTCAGGCTTCATATCATCCCTTCATAACTGGTGAAGCGTTTACTGGTCCATATGAGCCTATCCAGGAGACTCCAAGAATTGTAAGTATGATCTTGTTTCCAGACAACCTGCTGTATAATTTTTCTCTCCTTAGAGACTGTTGATACGGAACGACCATCATTTGTAACAATTGACTTTGGTTTTGCTCTGCATTTAATTGAACGAGGTATTTAGATATCTTCCTTTCACATTATAACAAACATGGATACATGAAACAGTGTTTCTTCCCACCAACAGACTATATATTGCTATATACTACTCCCTCTGTCTTCAAATACTTGTCACTAGGTACTATTCATCTTCAAACTTTGACAGCTCGTCTTTTTTGAAAAAAACAAATACTTAAAAGTATGTCATATTAACGAAGTGTGTTGCACCCTAAATATCACAAAACTTTTGTGCGTCATGCTCCATCATTCAAAATTTGTTGTGGTCAAAATTATAATTGCACTAGTCAATGGTGACATATCTGAAACCAGAGGGAGTAGACAATGTGGAGAAACCTTAAAATACTTGTACCTTAAGCACTCCCTTTTTTTCATAAAAGTAGTCCGTAAGTCATATACTTATGTCTTGTTGTGTTGTGCCATTGTAGCCTGTTGGTCGTGTTGCAGCTGTTGATCATAATCCTGGAGGAGGTCACTGGTTAGCTGCTGGTCTTTCCCCTCAGGTTGTAAGTATGTTCTCTTATGCTTTTGTTAAGTTGGTGAGTTGTAAGATAATTATTATCATAATATATTGTTGATTATGTTTGTAGGTTGGAAGCATTAACAGAGGCCTACCATTTAATAACGCTTTTGCACCAAAGATTCCCTTTTCATATGGAAGCAGCTGTGGCAGCTTCGGTAGCCATGGTAGCTTTAATGACAATGTAGGTCTTGCAAGCAGCTATGGAAGCTATGATGTCAACAGTGTGAACATGTATCATTCACCACTAGGCCCTTCTGGATTCAATTTACATTCACAAGCCGGAGGAACATTTTTGGGATCTAGTCCAGATATTAGACGACGATCTTATCTCTATCATGGTGGTGGCATTCGATTAAGCCCTGGGTGTCCAGGGCCTATGTCTCTTGGGGCAAGTCCATCACAATTTACTCCACCAAATTCTCAGATGCAAATCCCAAGTACTGCTACAGGAAAGTATGGTTCCACTTCTCCTGCAAGGAGCAGTCATGGCTCATTGGGAAAAGCTGCTGCTGTAGGCCAATACAATAGAAGAAGAAATCTTGGTCACCCACCTATATCAATGCCGCCTCATGAATACACATCTCAGCTGATCCAGGGACACCATGGGGATGGCACCATTAGTAATCACTTTGATGGCTATGCTCGTGGACATTCTGGTTACCCACAAAGTGCACTCCCTAATCCTGGTCATTTCAGTTGGAGACCACATACATGCGCTGGCAGTGGTTTATCAACAGACACTTTGAACCATGGGTCCTTTCCACCATCTCGATACGGTGGTTTTCCTCCTTCGCACTCATCCAATGTGTCAGCAGATACACTGGCTTCCACCTCATCAATACCGGATCCAGCTGATTGGGATCCAAACTATAGGTAACAGTGCATCATACAGTTTTGTCTTTGTAATGTAACATGTGTTGATCTTTTTCACTTTGTTTTGATGTGCAGCGAAGAGTCACTTCTGCAAGAGGACACTTCACTATCAGATGCGTTGAGCGATCTCCACCTGAAGGATGCAAGTGGTCAAACAAACCAATCCAGCAGATTGGCCCATATCCAAAGCCATGCTATTGCAAACTCAAACTCTTTATCCATGAATCAAAGGTACTTCAGTGTTTTCTAATTTGTTCATGTAATGACATTTGGCCGACGCATAAAAAGCTAATATAATAGAGGCACCCCTCATCTGATAGATTGCTTACAATCCAACTACAATGAGTTGCTCTCTGTATAGTTCGCTCATATCTTTAGGAAAAAAAAAAGCGTACTTCACTTTTCCCACCTTGTGCTGTGCTGCTGGTTTCTGCTTAATTATTCACCATTTTTACAAATGCTAAAATTGTAATGTGCTAATAAATGGATTTGATTATATACATATGTAAGGGTATGATTTTGTCATTTTGGATGGCATGTGTACAAAGAATCGAAAGAGCTTTCATACACGTTTATTAGACGCTGTGGGGTGTAAAATGTAATGCCTCTCAGTGCAACAGTTTGTTTCATGACAATAAACATCTTAAGGGATAACTGGATAAGGGAGGTGCTTCTTTTACACGAATCTTGTTTTCTATGTGTTGCTTTATTGAGAGTAATACCACTGAAAATATTTTGAATTTTCTTGGGTGGTGCTATATTGTCAGGGGTTCCATATTGTTATATTTAGTATTATTAACTGATCATTGTTCATGCTTTTCCTATAGAGGTGACCGCCTGTTCCATGCATCAACTCTTACAGAGAGTAGTGCCTCTACAGGCCATGTGACCTATGATGGTTACCATAATGCAAACTATTCTCAGCTGAGTTTTCAAAGTCGCCATGGACAACCATTTCAGCGGTATAACCATATGACTGCCAGCTACCTACGTCCAATGGGGAATCATCACAATGGTCAGCCTGTATGGCCTAATTATGGCATGGCAGAACCTCCACCTGCTACTATGGCTGACGGAATGCCTTGGGGTAATATTTCCATGTTGTCATTTGTATGTTTTATTTAATTGGGTGTTGTTGGTATAGCCATTGACTCTGCAAAAGCTATCGTAGCACTAGATTTACTGCCATCTGTGGTCCTCTTTTTTTATGTGGCATGGCCTTCTAGTCCAACTTAACTAATTTTTTTTTGAGGTATCCAACTTAACTAAATGTGCTACTGAAAGCTTGCAATCTTGGTATTAATTTTCAGAACAATGGCCTTGCAGTACACAGTTTATTGGCAAATTTTGTTTAATAGTATATTGAAACATGTTTGGTCTAGGCTTGTAATTGCACATGGGACTGCAATGGCCAAAAGAAAAGGTGTAACCTTCATGCATGAGATATGTATGTCCTGTTGATATAGTTTGCTTTCCAATTGGATCTTCCATTTTTTTTTCACGAGTGCCTTATCTTTATTAACCTATTATAGCTTAAAAGTCATTTCAATCGGTGCATGCATTTGGAAACCATAGAAGGTATGCATATTTATGTCTGAAACATAATTCTGAATGTTGTGCAGGAGGAAGGCCTGGTCACTCTTTTACAGCAGGCGGACTGCCGTCTTCCTTTGCAGGAAAGGATTTTGGAAGGATTTTCTAGTATGGATCTGGAGGAATGCCATTCAATTGGTTGCATTAGTAGTTTGTATTTGCAACTCTTGGTTGCATTGCTTACGGGCTGTTGATTTTGCAGTTTGTTGCATTCCTCTAATTGATCCCTTCGCAATGCTCCGGCTCATAGAACTGTATGGTATGGGTCTGTAATTGTAGCATTCTCTGTTGGTTTCTTCTTTTCGTTTTTGGTTTATTTGTTATACATCGAGCGGAGGCTTCTGCCTGCTGCAAAAACCCAGCGGGTAAAAGAAGTTGAGCAGCCCCTACTTTCAGAATGCCATGCTTTTCATGTGACTTCTGACGATTTAGACAGATCAAATCAAACCAGACCAGTACAAATGCTTCAAAACGTTGAAGATTTGTTAAAAGCCCTTGTCGCTAGGGGAAAAAAACAAACGCTACAATCCGCCCAGTAATAATACCGTGTCATTAAAAGGATCAGATCAGACCACTACTGTGTGATTGATCCAAATTAAAGACAAGATGCTTCGCTGACACCTATTTACTCCCAGTAGGTACACCGCTAGATATATAAACTGGCAGCCTTGCAAAGCGAGAGAGCGAGTGATATTTTCCCTCGGAGGAAAAACATGTGTGTGCTCCATTTATCATGCATCTCCCCTCCTCTGATTGTGCAAGTGTGGCACTGTGTTAGGAGGCATCGGGCAAGTCGACATCTTTGTGTTCAGTATTCTACCTCCTGTCTCCTTCAGTGCCGCACGCCTGCACCCTAGATAGAGCGAAGAATCTGAACGTAGTCTATCGAGATCAACTAGAAGAAGCTCCTTCACACACTCCGATCGGTGCATGAATCCACGAAATATCATCCCCTCCTCGAGCTCGTGCTGCATCCCTCGCTCTGTTCATCAGCGCCGCCCGTACGTCCGCCGTCGTTCGTCACGCCGACGAGGGCAGAAATGGATCTGGCACTCGTTGACGTGCAGACGTGGTGATATGCGGTGGAGATACGGGGGATCTCACGCCGGAGCTCTTCATCGATGGCCGGCGGGGACGCGCAACGGCGGCGGCGAGGCGCCGTTGACAGGTTAACAGAGCGCAGTTTGGTTAGGCTCCACTTTGATTTCGAAAATCTCACTGAACGTACTTGAATTTTGAGCTAATTTCGAGAAAATAGCATTATCCATCCCCTCATCAGATAAACTTTTCGTGTTTCGTGTTCGTCCAATGTCACTTCAGTAACATTAATGTGGACTTTGTCGATGATTATCGAAGATATGGCAAAATATTGCCGACAAAGCGAATCAAATGTTGGAGACACCTGTAACTACTGTTGGAAGCTGCATCCAGCCTCCAGGCATCAGATGAGCTTTAAGCCATCATCTGCAGTTATTCCTGAAAATCAATGGTTGCCCACGGATTGCCCTATTGCGAGCAATAAGGGTGCATCAAATATAACAATGTGATGAATGGTAGTACGAGGTGAGGTTTCTGTAATTGCTATGCTTCTGAGGGGTCGTCGTAGAT
This sequence comes from Oryza glaberrima, assembly GCF_000147395.1. Taxonomy (NCBI): domain Eukaryota; kingdom Viridiplantae; phylum Streptophyta; class Magnoliopsida; order Poales; family Poaceae; genus Oryza; species Oryza glaberrima. Next base: position 27,952,531 of record NC_068327.1, on the reverse strand, counting down.
TCGGTTGTGGCAGGTTGAATCGCAAGGGTAAGGGCAATCAATCTTCTGAAACGGATTGCGGTCGTAGAACCAATCTCCAACTGCATCCGCTATTGTCTACACAAGTGTGAAGAGCTCTTGTCAGATCATCATTAGATAGCTGGCTCTAGCAGTAGCCGGTTCTAGTAGTAACTTTGGTTTAATTTTGAGTTAAGTGGTGTTGAAGTTGAAGGATGTAGTATTACTTTGGTTTCAAGCATGGGGGAACCAGATGCAAACCATGTCTCCTGCGTCTCAGATTGGCAATGCACGAAGCATGAGTTTATAAACAATCCTCTGGTGGAGGGAGTCCCTTGTTCCTTCAGTGCTTTCAGAAAATCGTCTCTGAATCCTGTGATGGCATTTAGAATCCATGCAATTTTTAAACTGGGTCGATAGCTGGCCAACTAGAAAATGCAGTATTACATACCAATACACTATCTAGTACCTACCTTGCAAGATTTGAAGTTGCGATGCAGGACATTGATCTATATCATGCTTACAGCTATGCCATTTACCATGAGGGTCTGCAAATCCTGGCACCAAGATGTTCCTTACCTGTAACACACGAGACCTAAATTAATGCCAAAACATATTTTTAGAAAATGGATTAAAGTCTGGCCTCTACATCCAAATCGGATGTACACAGCCACAATGCCAAAACATATGCCACTACAAAGCATATTTATCTAAGGGCAACACTAAAAGGATCATAATCATAGAAGTATTGCAGAACGTGGATCAGATGATAACCTGCCAGGAATCATACGCTGTGTTGAGAATGAACAAAGGTGTCTGAATCTGTTTCACCTCATTCTGAGGAAAAAAGCACTGCATTCAAAGCAACATGTTTTTAACAAGTATTCAAGTGTAATCTGTTGTCTAAATTCGTATTGTAAAACTGCCTGCAGCTTACACCTTACCATGCCTGGGGACAATCTGGAGGTGCAAGCAGAAGGTAAATTCTTCGCTGATCCCTAGCACATTTGTACAAAATGTATTTAGGTATAGGAGAAAACAATGCAAATATTTGTGAAATAGAACTTTGGAAAATGATGGTTTGCTTTTCACTCTGTTAAATTCTGATCCTAATTTACATACCAGGTAAGTTTTTTTTTTGGGGGGGAGGGGGGGGGGGGGGCATGTGTGTAGAATCCTTGACTATCTACTAGTATAACAGAGTAATGACTGTATGTGCATACATGGGTTGTAGCTACGCCATTGAAAATGGCCGCAATGTACTCCACTCCAGCAATATCCTTCCTGCTAACACAAAGATGGGATAGGTGTTAGACATGAACTCAATGTTCAGAAATGGTGTTTTTTTGTTCTAAGTTAATATACTAATGGTTTGTCCTTCATATTAAAATGGCTAGTACATCTTTAATGTGGAAAAAAAATACATAATGCATTTAATTTTTCCTTCAACTGCTTTTTGTACTAGTATTGTCTTACTCATTGATGAAGAAACCAGCATCAGAAAGGCATTTAACTTTGGTATCCACTGGGAAAAGGTCACGAAATCTGTCACAGTGTAGTATGGAAGTTAAACCACCAGCAGAACAGCCCGAAATTAGAGCCTGCCATAAATTCGTTAGTCTTGAAAACCTTCTTGTTGTCAAGAATTATGCTCATAAGAATAACATACATTATTGGCACTGTTCATTCCTTTCGCAAGCAGATCATCCATAACTGCTTGCCACACCCTAGCACCTCTGTAGTGAAGCTTTGTTGCCTATCCATATGGAACAAAATCAAAGAGAAACTTAACACTGGAGCAGCACTAATCCTCATACAATTTGTAACTGTAAAATCAAGAAAGAATGGACTATGGACTCACAGGATCTACTTTTTCCACATCGCCGGTGAAAGATGACCCATCACAGTACCGAACCTTGACCTTGTTCCAATTGTAGAAATCTGGTTTTGATGATTGCACAGGAATCGATCAAGCATGTGAACTATACTACTCCCTCCGTTTCATATTATAAGACTTTCTAGCATTGTCCACATTCATATATAGATGTTAATGAATCTAGAAAGTCTTACATTGTGATTCATTAACATCTATATGAATGTGGACAATTCTAGAAAGTCTTACATTGTGAAACGGAGGAAATAGTAAGTAGTAACATTATCTTAAAAAAAAAGTAAGTAGTAACATGGAGCCTAGGCAGTCCAATTCCTGAGGTGGTAGAGAACTAGGACAGCATAGTACAAAATATTATTTCCTTCAAACAACTAGTGAAATACGGTACCCGGGTTGTAATCAGGGGTGTTGCTCAGTATTCCAGAGAAGGCAATCTGCTTTGCCATCTGCTTCGATGATCCTAACCGAGTGCGTTTGCGTTGCAGGCAGGTCGTCACATTGCTGCACCATCCTCCTCCCTAACATTTTGCAAGAAAGACACAGAAAATTGAGCCGGGCAAACATTTGTAGTAGAGTTCTAGGCTCCAGTAGCACAATTGCACTGCTATCCTCACAAGAACTAACCTCGAAATGAACCAGCCAACTATTCACGCCGGAGCCAAAACCCCGGGCGAGATGGTAGGCCGGGGGGCTCCCATCCAAACAGACTAGCACATCACACCACACACCATCGAATGCACATTAGCACAACGAGATACTAATTCAGGAAAGAGAGAGAGAGAAAAAGAGATACTAATACAGTATGAATGAACAAGTAATGACAGAGAAGCAGCTGCATCCACACCTGCGCCTTTGGCCACAGCGCTCGCTACGTAAGTAATGTCCACGAAATCACCATCCACCGTGAGAAACACCAGCGCGCAGACAAGTGCAGAGCACGAGAGGCAGACACCCCCATTCGCCATCCTAACGAGAGCGCGAAAACGAGATACAGATAAAACCACACGAGCTGCAGAAGAACACACATAACCAAACCAACCACCCAAGAACTCACCCTTTTGTGCCGGAGATGGAACAGCGGTTACCGGATACGCCGTCTCGATCTAATCTCGCATGCTCTTTGTTCTTGCCGAGGCGAGGGGACGGGACGGGACGGGGGGCTCAGGCAAGCGAACAGCGCAAAAGCTTGGAGCTTTCCATCCAAGCTCGGCCTTTTTTTTTCTCCACCGCGCCTCTGCCGATGCAAAACGCAGAGTGGGCGGCCCCCGTTCGGTTTCCACGCCGGGCCGCGTCTCTTGTGTGAGCTCGTGTGTCCTCTCTTTTTCCCCTTGGGTATCATCTAGTGCGTGCGTACGCCAGGATCTCGTCATCAACGCAACGCCTGCCATTGATGCCGCACGTTAAGACCCACAGCTGCAGGAGTGCAGTGGTGGTGAATTGAACAGTGAACACGGGGATTGAATACAGTGCCAGTGTTAGGCACATCTGCACTCTGCAGAAAGTGGAAGTCCAGCCTCCAGAGCAAATACGGGAAAGGTTTCTGCGAGGATAATGGAGCAGAGTTCATTCCATCAGGATTGGAATGGTTAATACTCCGTCATCCCATGAAACCAATCTAACATGAGATGTAACACAACATAATATAATAAATTTGAACATACTACTCTGTCTTAAAAAAAATAAATTCTAGCTACAAATCTGGATACGCATGTGTCCAGATTCATAGCTAGAATTGGACTTTTTTTTTCTTGAGACGAGGGTAGGTGTTATGTCCAGCTCTAGATTCGTCTTTTATAGGATGGAGGAGTAGGATCGAGCCTAAACTATTTTTTATAGATACATGATCTATAATGATCAATCCACCACGAGATCATGCATTATATTGATAGGTTATCATAGACATCCAAATGAATCAACTATATATTACTAATAGATCAAGTAATTTTCAATATAAAACTGGACAAAAATTCTTAAACTCATTTTCAGGCTATAAAAATTTTTCAAGTTCAGTTAATTTTCATAGAAATGATTATTATACAGAGTAATAGACCGAGAGAAAATTTACTACACGTGCATAAAACTTGGACCAAAAATTTTAAATCAGTGTTCATAATATAAAAACCTATTAAATTCAGTTCATTTTTATAGAAATGATTTATTATATAGAGAAGCAAATTTGCACAAATTTAGACCATTTATACATGTGAAGCTGTTTTAGATTGAACATTTTAGACATAAATTTTAGAGTGAACCTAAAATTTCATTAGAGTAAATTTATATATCAGTTTAATGGACAAGTGGAGTCGAACCAAACCATTGTCATCGTCATCATTTGGTGTAACTTTCTTTTTTATTTTTCGAACGAATCATTTGGTGTAACTTTCTGAAAATGTAAAAATGGAGAATGGTGATCCTGTCTTGACTCCTTGACTCTTGAGGTACAGCTGCATCTGTGCGAGCATGTACTACCTCCAACGTTTAACCATTTGTCTTATTTGAAAAATTTATAAAACAAATTAAAAAAATAGTCACACATAAAGTACTATTCATGTTTTATTATCTAATAACAATAAAAATATAAAATATTAATCATAAAAAAATTTTAAATAAGACAAACAGTTAAATGTTAGACATAAATAACGTAAAACTATACTTATTTTAGGATGGAGGAAGTACTGACTATCATTGTTGTGCGGCCAGCAAAAGCCACGGTACCCAATGGCAATGTCAGCATGTGACGAGTCGTTTCTCGAGAAGGAAACCGATGCTACGGAGTAGAGTAGTATCTTTTTGAACTGTTGATGAAAGCATGTACCCCGAGTCGAGGTAAAATAATTCATCGCTCGCCGAATGTCTTTGCCTTCAAATGGAATGTCCGAAGGATGTTTGTCTACTAGTCTTCGGTCAAAAGGTAAGTTCCATTTTCCATTTCCCCCCTAGTGTTCGTGTGTTGTCCAGCTTGAAGACGGTTGCTACTCTCATCTCATGGCAGTTGGCACTGCAGAGATGGAGGTCGGCCGGCGTGTGTCGACTAGAGATCTGGCTGTGTCTTTAACGGGTTACGGCACTGCTGTTTAAGTCCACCTTTTCTCGTTGGGCCGGAACGGAACGGGATTGCCACGCATGTACGGCCTGCTATACTTGGGACGGAACGGGATTACCGTCTACGTGAGGCCCTTTCTACTTGGGCAGGCCGGAACGGGATTATGATGCAAGGGCGTCCTGTATTGTATACTCCCTCCGTCTCATAAAAAACCAATCTAGTATCGAATGTGATACATCCTAATACTACGAATCTGAACATACATCATTCCAGATTCATCGTACTAGAATATTCACATCCGGTCATATATTCGTTTTTTATGGGACGGAGGGAGTAGCTGGCTAGACGAGATAGGTCCCAACTCGCGCCCTGTTTTTTTTTCCCAAGAATACGCAAAAGAGTTGTGCATCATTGTATTAAGACTTTGAGAGAAGCAAATTAATACAAGATTATAGCACTAGGAGGCTATACTCATGATAAAAGAGAAAACACACCACGCCACGTGCCCACACACCACCACACCCTGAGGAATACACAGCCACCTCTAAAACGACGCCTTCAATAAGATCACAACATTAAAAATGCTGTCATCGCTCATCCCAAAAGGATAAGGTTTTCACCTAGAGGATCCCTTTGAAGAGGGAAGGGAGGCACCTCGACAATGCTCTCAAGAGGCACCTCGACCACTCGCGGCCTGTTTTGGTTGTTTTGGTTGGCCTGGAACTTAACGCCACGTGTTTCGGAATGCTAGGAGACGAGATCCTATCTCAAGCATCAGCATTGTATGTTGGGATCCTTTATAAGGTAGGCAATAAGAAATGGGTAGGGCAATCTGCATCTGTTCCCCGATTTCATCCCCTAACTCTAGCACTAGCTTCTTTGGGAGAGAAGCCTCCCTCACTCTTGGTCCCAGCGGGTTCTCTACCGCTTAATATGACCTTACACAAGAGCCAATAAGTTGTAGTGTTTGACGGTATTTTGTGATCTTATAAATCCAAGGAGTATTTGTATTATCAAGACAAGCAAACAAAGGAGCAGCTATGATCGTCGCATTCGTTAATATGTGAGACTGTATATAGCTTGCTCAATTGCATGGGATGCATGAGCCATGCACGTACTAGCATATATATGTCCATCTATATATGGCTATATCCATGTGTGTGTTCAGCCATATATATACATGCTTGGCTAATCTGTACGTATGCATGCATTAGACTTGAGTGACATGTGAGCAGCTCATACTACACGAGCGCTATATATGTATTCACCGTACATGCATGTATACGTATAGAAATACCACGTGATTTCTGAGTTAAGAAGCAACAGCTAGCTACACGTACGGTGGAAATGTGAAGCTGCCCGTGGGCCGGCAGCCCATGGCCACATTTCGTTCTCATCGTATATATGCGATTGTATATCAGAATACACGCGTACGCGGGATTTCTCAACCGCAAGCTACTGATGTGCGCGGCTGGCGCCGGATAAACCCAAGCAACAAACTCCGCCTTATCCAGGTGATTCGGATGAAAGTGATCTGCAGCAACATCGCCGGAGGCTTCGGAGCGAACCAACGCGTGTGGCCCCGGCGGCGCCGGAGTATACGCGCCCATCCGTTAGGTTTTCCTAGCGCCTATAAAAGCCACCGAGAGCCAGCCAGCCAGAGGCCATGGACAATCAATCAACTCCCATCGAGATCAATCTATCAACACACAGTTCTATCCATCGGCATCCATCTGTCTCTGCCCAGCCATCTTCAACTCATATCCATCGACAACACACCGGCCGGCGGCGAAGCAGTATCACGTACGCCGGTGTCCCTCGGGAGGGGCAGATCGCCGAGAGGCGGCATCAGCGCACATCATCGGCGTCCGGCGAGCTGGTGTCAGTCCGATCTACTACCATAGATTGATCACGGAGGGGAAAACCATCGGCGCGTTGCTCCGGCAGCCTGTAGACTACTCGTCAACATCGGCATCAATACATATCCATTCGTCGGCGAGTACAGCTCCATCCTTTTGTTTGTTATTGTCTTTTTACAGATTGATCATGGAGCACAGACAAAGGAGAAGAAGCCATGATGTGGAGTTGGCCGGTGGCCGGAGGACGCGCTGGCCGACGACGCCACACCAACGTGTGCGCCACCGGTGGCTGCCGGCCGGCAGCATCTGACGCTCGGCGAGGGTACATGCAGCCACCCAGGAGACGGCGCCAGGCGATCGGCATCCATATTCATCTACTCCGATCCCATCTCATCCACAGCATATATCAAATAGCAGAGAAGCCTCCAGCGCGGCGGGCGGGCGTGCACAGCCTCACCGGCGCTCGGCCCGGCAGGGAGGCCGAGGCCAAAGGAGGAGAAAGCAATCTACGTCGTACGCGCACGCGCCGACGGCCAGCATCTATCTACCGGCCCCCACGAAGCGACCTTCCGACGGCAAGCAACGGCGTTTGACCTCGGCAGCCGGCGACCTCACTGCTGCACCTCGGCGTCTAAGACAGGAAGTGTGCGCTCGGTGGCCAGGTTACCACGGCTGCAGCACACCCCAGCGTCCGGCGTGAGGACGCGCACGCCAAGGAGGAGACATGTGCCAGGAAGGAGCGAGGCGATGTCGTTCCAATCTGTTGTCATGGCCAGGGAGAAGTCGGGTGTATTGCCGTCGCCGGGGTCACTGGGCCAGCCGATCTATTCACGTCGCCCGCAAGCCTCCGTCGAGATTGACGTCACCCGTTCAAGCCACTGGTAGTGTCACTACCGTACCCAACGCTGTGACACCACCAACACCCGTCCGCCAGAGAAGACCATCGTGACGCCACTCCGTCGGGGCGCGCCGGAGATCGTCGGAGCAGCCGCGGACGCCGCCAAGTCATGTTGATCCAGAAGTTCTTGTCGAGAACGACACAGACGCCGCTGAGCTGCCCGCGTCCGTGAACAACATATCCTCATCACACCGGTAACCACCCACGCCATCCTGATGGAGCAGCCCCATCGTCAACCGGGAGGCCATCTCGTCCACCTTATCGGCAACGCCCAGACGCTCGCCGTCCCCGTCAAGCTGCTGGTGACACTGTCCGCCGAGTGCCACCCCGTCAAAGGTTGCCGTTGTGCCGGCACCATCGCACCGACGCCAGGCTCTCAGGATGTCGCCGTTGTGATCTCTACTGTGTGAGGACATCTCACTGAGACTCCACTGGCCGGCGACGCCTTCACGCTCGCCGCCGTCTCTTAGGTCACCATTGACGTCTACTCAATCATCTTCGACGGTCCTGCCATTTTCCTTACACTCGTCGTTGAGCCGCTCGAGGAGATCGCCTGTCGGAGCGCCGCTACCCGGAGCCCGCACACTGTCGTCGTGCCGTTCGGCTACTACACCTCTGCTTCATCGCGCCGGACTTGTGATGCCATCCGTCCGCGATGACTATTCTTCGCTGAGGCGCTGCCAAGCAGCGCTCATCTCCGTCAACTAACCATCATCTGCCACCTGCCGGAGAAGGCCGTTGTGACGCCACCCAGCCGGAGCGTGCCGAAGATCGCATCTACCTGATGCTACGACGTCGCCAAGACGTCGAGCGTCCTTACTTTGCTGGTCGCAACCTATGAGAATGGCGACACCATCAACATCTACTCAACCTATGAGTGCCACTGCTGGGTGCCCGCACGCTGTCGTCAAGTCCGCCGGCCCATGATCCCTTCACTTCGTCATGCCGGAGCATCATGGTTTGCAGTCATCGCGCCGTTCGTCCGCAATGTCTTCACCTCGTCAAGCCGGCGTCGTCGTGACGTCTCCTCTCCACACCAACATCATATCGTGACGTCCGTTCGTGATGCGTTCTCTTCATCATGCCGAGATGAGATGTCCGTCCATAGTGCTTTTCCCCTCTCTGTCAAGATCGGTGTCGTCCGTCCGTGGCGCTTTCCCCCTCTTGTCAAGAATCGATGTCATTCGTCTGTGATTCTCTCCTTCGTGGAGATTGATGTCGCCGTTCGTCCGTGTATTGGAGCGTCGCTCGTCTACATCAACATAAAGCAAAAATGGTGCCGTCTGTAATGCTAGGGAACCGTTCGTGCTGAATCTACACCAACAATGTCCTCGGCCGTTCCGCCGAAGAGACATTTACTTCTTCCAAGGTCGCCGTCGTTACCGGCGCCCTTATATAGCCCCTTTTATGGGCTCGTCATTATATCAACTGGATCAATAGTAGATCCATCATCCGAAGGTGCCAAAGCCACGTTCATCCGGCTATTGTCTACATTGACTTCTTCATCAACATCTTCATTGCAAGTCCCTATTGTATAAGGAGCATGACGAACCAAGAGGTGCCCAGCCATGTGTAATCCAGCTGCCGTCTACACCAATCGTCTTTGTCAACTCTTCGTCACTTTGATCTCACCTAGCCAGGAGGTGCCCAGCCACCGTATATTCGGCTGTTGTGTACACCAACTGACTTCACCAATTCCTCTTCCCTTTAACACCATTCCGACGCTACTATTGTGATGTCTCTAGCGCTATGCGAGTTTCATGCATGTTGAAGATCAACCTATCTACACCACCACGTCGCTCAAGACTGATGAGGCGGAGCGACGAGGGCGGGCGAAGCCGATGGAAGGCTACGCTACCAACATCGGCGCACGGACCGACGAGGCCGTGGATGCGTTGCCGGCGCCCACATATATATATCCACCATCTTCAGCAACATTCATCATGCATAGAGACCGTGAAGCGAAGACGACGAGACGACCACAAGCAGCTTAATCAGAGGTTCTCCTACAGGTGTAGATCTGCGGAGGTAATTAACTGGGAGTCTTTCGAGACCCCAGGAACCAGAAGACCACACCGCTGATGTCAAGATCTGTCCAACGACAGGCAATGGCGCGCGTATTTTATATTATACATGGAAACTGTATCTTGTTAATTCAATTAATAAAGATCACATGTTTCTGTGTCTCTTTTGTGTTTATTTTACATTGTGTATCTAGGTACACTGGCACGCCCGCACTTATTTTCTTTCTAAACATAGAGGATTATATTCGTATTTTTCTATCCTAAACATGTAGCACAGGCAACCATGTGAGAGATGGTGAGATAAAGATAAAGTAAATGCATGAGAGCAGGCGTGTAGCAATGGAAGAAGCACTGTTGCGGCTTGCGGGAGCCCGGGAGGTGGAGGTGGAGGCCACCGCATGGGAGCAAAAGCCCTAGAGTTGCAAGTGAGCATGAGCGGATAGTGAAGTTGTGTCAGGAGGCGGATGCACGAGGTCGTCTTGTGCGTGTGATGCGGTCAATACACTTTACTTTCAACCACTGTTGAGTAACCACATCTTTCGACGTATGCAGTTGTCGTTTTGACAACAGCTGGCGTCGACCGTGGGGACCTCCAAGCAAAACCACTGAGAGCGAATGCCACCGAAGAAGGTCGTAAAGGAGAAGGTTACAAGGCGAAAGGAAAGCGACGCCGGGGTGGATATGGCTGCCGAAGAGGGAGCAGAGCCTTCGGCGCCTGTCGCCGAAGATGGGGGAGCGCCATCTGCTTCCGCACCTGCGCCATCACTACCGCCTTCGGCCCCTGCTACCTATGTGTAGGTGCCGAACGCGGCTGACAGGGCGAAGGCGGCTGCGGCGGCAGGGGCACTCTAGACCAGGGTGGAGATCCTTTCGACAAGCCAACTGTTGGTGCCCCAAGCTGCTCCGTCGCAGCCGGCAGCGGCCCAAACTGCGCTGCCGCTGTGCAAGCCCAAGTCTACCCTGACCCCGAGACACAAACCGAAGCCGATATGGAAGCCATGCGACAGAACATGACACGACTCCAAGACATGCTTCGCCAAATGCAAGAATAGTAGCAAGCGTACGAGGCGGCAAGGCGGTCCAAGGTCGCTTCGGCACCAATCCTCCAGTATTCGGAAGGCTATGTCCCACCCCAAGTCTATCCACAAGTGCCGACCCAGCCCCTTCCGCCACAAGTCGCGCAAGCACCAATGTACTTCGCCGGGCAGCCATCGACCGCAGCAGCGTATCCGGCCCCTCACGTGCAACTGCAAGCTCAACCGGTCGCTGCCCAAGTACATCCTCAACAGCCTGGCCAAGTGCCACAAACAATGGCAGAAGGGGCTTCGGCTCTGCAGGCGCAGCTCCAAGCTTTCCTTCAGCAGCTCAGCCAACCCCACAACATTTCAAGTACAGCCCCTTTGGTCCGCCCGGAGGGGAATACAAGTCAAGGTGCGCCTAGTTGGTTGCCTTCGAATCAGCCAGGTCTGGGGGCTTCGCCGTGGAGTCAAGGACCGCAGTTCGACTCTATCAATGTTGCCAGGCTTCGGAGCAAACCAAGCACCAAACTAGGTCGCCATGACATGGTCACAGCCAACTTTCGACCCATTCATGGCGGCTCAGCAAGCATCACCAATCGGGGCCGGGCAGCCGAATGCCATGGCCCAACCTCACGTGCAAGCCGTGATTTCGCCCTTCGCCACGCTGTACCCGCAGCAAGGTGCCGTGAACAGCGCAGGGGGCGAAAAGGGGCTACCGCTGAGTGGGGGAATCAAGACCCGTCCAATCCCACCCCAGTTCAAGTTCCCACCCGTCCCACGCGACTCAGGCGAAATTGACCCAAAGGAATTCCTCTCCATTTATGAATCCGCGATCGAAGCGGCTCATGGCGACGAAAATACCAAGGCAAAGGTAATACATCTCGCCCTAGACGGCATCGCCCGCTCTTGGTATTTCAATTTGCCAGCCAATAGCATTTACACATGGGAGCAATTGCGCGATGTCTTTATCCTTAACTTTCGAGGCACCTATGAGGAGCCGACGACGCAACAGCATCTACTCGACATTCGCCAGAGGCCAGGGGAGTCGATAAGGGAGTACATACGTCGCTTCTCGCAAGCTCGGTGCCAAGTTCAAGACATAACTGAGGCATCAGTCATAAACGCTGCTTCGGCCGGTTTACTCGAGGGCGAACTCACAAGAAAAATCGCCAACAAGGAGCCGCATACGCTTGAACACCTACTTCGCATCATTGACGGGTTCGCAAGGGGCGAAGAGGATTCCAAGTGACCGCAAGCAATACAAGCTGAGTACGATAAGGCTTCCGTCGCCGCTGCTCAAGCTCAACAACAAGTTCAAGTTGCCGAACCATCTCCTCTCGTTGTTCGCCAGCCCCAGCCGGCGATCCAAGCACAACCGCCAAGGCAAGGTCAAGCCCCCATGACCTGGACGAAGTTCAGAACCGACCGTGCGGGCAAGGCTTTGATGGCTGTCGAAGAAGTGCAAGCCCTCTGCAAGGAGTTCGACGCTCAGCAAGCAAGCAACCATCAGCAGCCTGTCCGCAAGAAGGTCCGAAAAGACCTCTACTGCGCCTTCCACGGACGCTCTTCGCACACCACGGAGCAATGCCGAAACATTCGGCAACGTGGCAACGCGCAAGATCCAAGGACGCAGCAGGGAGCAGCGGCTGAAGCAACTCGTGAAGTAGCTCAAGAACAAGCACCTCCGGCCGAACAGCGCCAATATGCGCAACACAGAGTGATCCAGGTGATTACAAGGGCCGACCCGCCGATCCAACTGTCGAAGCGATAGAAGAAGATGCAGCTGCGAACGGTCCACAATATCACTTCGGCAGGCGAAAGGGCTCCGCAGTATCTGAACCAGCAAATATTTTTTGGGCCTGAAGATGCCGCAGGAGTAATGTTCCCGCATCAAGATCCTCTGGTGATCTCAGCCGAGATAGCTGGTTTCGAGGTCCGGCGAATCCTGGTCGACGGAGGAAGTTCGGCCGATGTCATCTTTGCCGAAGCATATGCCAAGTTGGGTTGACTACCCAAGCCCTTACCCCAGCACCGACATCGCTCCGAGGATTCGGCGGAGAAGCAGTTCATGTTCTTGGCCAAGCACAGTTGATAGTAGCCTTCGGCACGGGGGAAAACAGACGCGAAGAGCAAGTATTGTTTGACGTTGTCGACATCCCATACAACTACAACGCCATCTTCGGCCGTGCAACCTTGAACAAGTTCGAAGCCATTTCCCATCACAATTATCTCAAGCTCAAGATGCCCGGCCCGACAGGAGTGATCGTGGTTAAGGGGCTTCAGCCTTCGGCTGCTTCAAAAGGCGATTTGGCCATAATCAACAGAGCAGTGCACAATGTTGAGGCCGAACCGCATGACTGGGCGAAGCACGCGCCAAAGCCCGCCCCTCACGGCAAGATAGTCAAGATGCAGATTGATGATGCCGACCCCACAAAGCTCGTATCACTGGGGGGCGACATGGGCGAAGAAGAAGCTAAGAACATCCTAGAGGTACTCAAAAAGAACATTGATATCTTCGCCCGGGGCCCTGATGAAGTGGGAGGTGTTTCGGCAGATCTCATCATGCATCACCTGGTAGTCAAGCCGGATGCCAAGCCAAGGAAACAGAAGCTACGCAAGATGTCCGTTGATCGCCAGGAGGCAACAAAAGCTGAAGTCCAAAAATTGCTCAAGGCAGGGGTCATTCAAGAGATCGATCATCTTGAGTGGCTGGCGAATCTAGTGCTGGTGCGGAAGTCAAATGGCAAATGGCGCATGTGTGTCGATTTCACAGACTTAAACAAAGCATGTCCGAAGGATGATTTCCCCTTGCCACGGATCGACCAGCTCGTGGATTCGACAGCCGGCTGCGAACTCATGAGCTTCCTAGATGCATATTCCGGCTATCATCGGATTCGCATGAACCCGGCCGACATCCCCAAGACAGCCTTTATCACACCGTTCGGCACCTTTTGTCACCTCAGGATGCCTTTCGGTCTGAGGAATGCCGGAGCAACCTTCGCCAGGCTGGTGTACAAGGTCCTTTACAAGCAGTTGGGGCGAAAAGTGGAAGCTTATGTCGACGACATCGTCGTAAAAAGCCGCAAGGCTTTCGACCACGCGTCCGACCTACAGGAGACCTTCGACAACTTGTGCGCAAAGCAAGCTTGCCCCCGCGAGGGCCGAAGAAGCCTTTTCCGGCCCAACAAGCCTAGGGGCCATTGGGCCGACGATTTCCTAACAGCCCATTAGGAGTCCATGAACCTCTATTACACTATGTACCCATGTAAATGTCCCTTTCATAAGGGTAACCATGTAAATTCTCCTGTATAACCAAAACCCTAGTAGTAAGAACCTGTAATAGGAGCCATAAATAGTCTCATAGGGCCATGTAATAGGGGGATCCAAGAAAAATTCTCTAATCAATACACTTTACTTTCAACCACTGTTGAGTAACCACGTCTTTCGACGTATGCAGTTGTCGTTTCGACAACAGGGGTCATGCCCTAGCCTACACGGCGAGGAAAGAAAGATTGGATTTGACATGGTTGAAGAAGACCTACTCAGATTTAATCAGACTCAGACTGAGAATGCCAAAAATAGCTTTACGAGTTCCCTTGGAATATGAGATGACTAGGGATATACTCCTCCGTCCAAAAATATAATGAATTTTGGACGATTGAGACACTTTCTAATACTATGAGTCTAAACATGAAGCATATCTAGATTCGTAGTATTAGGAAATATCCCATCCATTCAAAATCTCTTATATGTTAGAACGGATGGAGTAAATATCTACCTCCAAGAGAAAGTTAGATATCGAGATTCAACCTAGGACACACAATACCGAGATCCATCGAGTCAGAGCGAACGGCTTTCTCCGTGCTCCCACTGTTCTCCCAAATCGTGGAATACTCGACGAGACTAGCATATAGGCCTATACTGGTTCTGGTATTTTTGTTGATCGGATGAAGAACAGACTGGCAGACGAATGATGCGTACCAACCACCATGGGACGCACCCACGGTACGCATCCCAGCCTTCCCAAAAGAAAACCGAGATCTGCACGAATGTTGCGTATCAACCACCACGGGAGATCGGGAGGCATGCACGGCACGCATTCCAGCCTTCCCGAAAGAAACTGAAATCTGTACGCCGAGGACGACTACCGCTGCACGCAAGGGCGGTGCACAGGTTCAACTCGGAGATTACCACACAAAGACTAGCACACAGCAAGGCCCGTAGCACGCGTCACCACGGGAAGACGCGGGTGCAGGGGAAGTACAGCTCGAATCAAATGCAACCCGAGGCCCTGAGCCCCTGAGCTTCGCCATCCCTGACCGGCAGCTGCACCACGGGCGCCGGCTAAACCAAAACAAATTCTAACAAGCGAGGAGAACCGGACACCCGATGTTTTTTCACGGAGGTATGTACGTCGTGAAACGTCAAGCGTCCTCGCGTGCACGCACGCGCGCGCGAACGTGATCAATTCGCCTCATGCTGGCGTGACGCGGACCGAGGAGCAGCGGTCAGTGTCGCGGATCGCGTGCAGCCGAAGGACCAGGAGATTTCGATACG
Organism: Oryza glaberrima; assembly: GCF_000147395.1. NCBI lineage: Eukaryota > Viridiplantae > Streptophyta > Magnoliopsida > Poales > Poaceae > Oryza > Oryza glaberrima. The sequence goes on along the minus strand of NC_068327.1, from coordinate 27,937,243 downwards.
TCGAGAGTTTCTCAGATCTCGTCGAGTCGCCAATGTGGGGATGGGTCCAGCGCAGGAATCCCATTCGATTGATGACGTGGCGCCGCCAGCCGATGTGTGGACATGACCGAGCTCCAGCGCCATTCAGACCGGCCAGCCGTAACGACGGTGTGTGAATGAAGGGATAGCGGAGTCCGCGGCCGCGGATCGACGGACTGGACGGGGAGTTTTGAGATTGCGTCAGAAAGCGATGGAAAACGCATGAAAATCCAGCCAATGGCTGCTGCATGTAGCCGTTCCGCCTTGCTGGCCGCTGACTCCTGTCCCGTGCGCGTTGCACGGACGCGGACCCTTGCCGGTCTCCCCTTCCACACTCGCCAACACGTAAGCACGTACGACGCGCCCCCTTTATTACCGCCCTCGCGCCACACGCGAGAGGGAATACCGCGCCATCGAGCGACAGCTCCCCGGCCGTGAACCGGGACGAGCTGCTACGCCTGCTGCTGCACACAAGATCAAGTGGCCGGCCGAGTCGTCCGTTCACCGCGGCCTACTGCATCTGCCGGCAAGGAGCTGAAAGATGAGGGCTGCGGGGAAGCCGACGAGCGGCGGCAGCGGCACGTCGAGGTCGAGCAACATCCGTGGCCTACTGCAGGACTTCCTGGAGCAGCAGCACCGGCTGGACGTGCGACGGCAGGAGGCGCTGGAGAGGCACGCGCAGGAGCGGGCGGCCATCGAGCAGCAATGGAGACAGTCGATGCAGGCGCTGGAGCGGGAGAGGCTGATGCTCGAGCAGGCGTGGATGGAGCGAGAGGAGCAGAGGAGGGTCAGGGAAGAGGCAAGGGCTGAGCGGAGGGACGAGCTCCTGACCACCTTGCTGAACAGGCTCTTGCAGGATGATGATTTGTAGGGATGATGTGAGATGTCTAACTCAAACAGAGAATTTACCATGTCTTAGGATCATAGCTAGATGGGAATTCTTTTTTTCTAGATTTGTGTATGTGAATCTTATGTTGTTCCCTGTTATATTCTTTCTGCTAAATATTCTTTTACCCGCTAGAAACCATGGAACGGATAAATGAATGAACTGAAAATACTGCTGACGATGGAATAAGTAGTACAGTTCAAGGACTATACTGGTATGGGCAAAATTTCATGAAGGTTAAATTTAACAGAGAAAAACAAAGGAAAATGAAAATAGCTAGCTGATCAAATGTATAATACATCATTTTACATGTACAAAGCAAGGATAACAAAAATGACTTTCCCATCTTTCTTACCTAGGACTGTCTAGTGCACTAATCTATCGTGGCATTGCAAGATAGGTAGATCAACCAGGGCTACAAGTTATGTTACTAAGTAATTGCCTATCAAAGCAAGAAATATGCATTACAAAATTCTGAATCTCTGATAAGATGTGTAGACTTGTGCCCCTTTAGATATACCTTCAGGTTTTAATAACTACTGCCTGAACATTGTATTCACTCGTCTCTTTCTGTATCGGACATTTGCACATCATCGTCAGAATCAGTGTCGGTATCTTGGGTACCATCAGAGCCTATGCTGCTACCTTCCTGTGTTACTAAACTCGCAAAATTGTTCAAAACATGAGGCTCTATAATTCTCCAGAAAGATTCAGCATTGCTACCCTGAAAACCTATCCAAAAGAATCTCCCCTTCCTCTTCACTTTACTTGTTAACGACTGTGTGTGCAGGGAGTTCACAATTCTCTCAACACCCTCGCTGTTCCCACCACTGAGCTTAAGAACAATATCACCTGATGGGAGTTTGGAGCTTCCAAACATGAACCAATATGCTAGAACACGTGGAGTTAACCACCTATGGATAAGCTTTGGGAGCACAGGCTGACCTTTCAGAAAGAACTGGTCAGCAAAGAAACTGAAATGCTGGTGAGGTATTGTTGAAAACTGATAGGGTATCTTGCTCCCATCATCGAATGATCTGCTTGCTGAAGACAACCATTCAAAGAAACGCTCATGAATGTGCACCCTTAAAACTGAATGAGCATTGGAATCTTCCTGGAACTGAAAGTGCACAATATGGACCCCTCGCTGTGCATAAGATTCCATTCGAGTGCCTCCCAGAAGCAAACCAATTAAAATTTCACGCTGCTCTTGATCCAGCTTCATGCTCACAGTTTTTGGTTTAATAACTTTCTTGTTGAGAAGGAGACCACTTTGGAGCTTTTCCAAAGAGTCTGCCTGTACATCATATTTCTTTTTACTCATCATATCATAAACCTTTTCGGCTTTCTGATAGTCTTCTGCAGAAAGATAACCTCTTAGCATAATGTTGCACGACTTCGTGTTAGTACCTATCATCCCATTATTGTGCATTTCACCAAATACCTCCTCAGCCTTCTCGATATTTCCAACCTTTACTAGTGATTCCAGATAAATGGTGTACAATATTCTGTTTGGACGGCACCTGGCTATGCATTTTAAGAATGTTAATTCTAACTTTTCATGCATATCCAGATCCATGTACATGTACATCAAGTCAAGGAAGGCTGGCATCAAATGCTTCATATCACTCTCAATAAATTCATTCATAAGTTGTTCCACGATATCTACTTCCCGAGCTTTTGTCATTATCTCAATTATTTTATGATATGATGCAACATTAGGAGGTATATTTTTATCCTTCATTTCCTTGAACATATCGAGAGATTTCATAGGCTCACCAGTCCGGGCATAAGCCTCCATTCGGCAGACATAGGCCTGAACAGGGAGGTCAGAACCACTCTGAAGAATATTGTGCCACGTGGCCTCTGTTTCTGCAACATTCCCTTCCTTGGAAAAGGCCCTCATCACTGACACCAGCACATCAATACCCTCATCAAAGCCTGCTTGCTTCATCTCCTTCCTAAGAGCTATGATCCTTTCTCTATCAATGACATCCTGGTAGCTGTGAAGCCAGATGAGCCCAGCGTAGACATCCTTGTGCACATCAAGATTGGTGGTGACCACATTATGGTACACAAACTCAGCCTGCTTGAGATTGTACTTTGCAGTTCCCCCTGTCTTACTAACAAGCGCACGGAACAAGGAGTTATGAAGGCTAAGGCGAGGCTTGTAACCACCCATCTGTATCATCTGGTTGTAGATAGTGCATGCCTCCTCAAGGCAACGCCCTTTAGGTACACTGAGGTAAGCAACAATCAGTATGTGGAAGGTAGACTCTGCAGGCACACGGCCCTGCTTGACCATCGCCTCAAACACCTCCCGGCATTTCTCAACCTTCCCATCCCTCCCAAGGCAATCTGCCACCCTGGTGGCTAGTGCAAAGTTGAAGCGGAACCAGTGCTGCCGTACCATCCAGCTATACACCTGAAAACAACCAGTGAAGTGAGCAAGGACCATCCAACATCCATGTCTCAACCTATTGTGTCTTTGTGTTCAGAAAGTCTCTTTTACAACTTGTTCCCTTGGGGGAAAAAGTCATTTTAGAACTTAAGAGAGAATTCCTTCATTCCACAAATTGAAATAGTTATGACATATTCCATAATAGAGTAAAGTTAAATCTTTCACTCCAAAAAATTTCAAGACAAAATATTGGACCTACAAATGAGAAAACAAAGAATACAGCCAAATTTATATTTTTCTTGCACTCTTCACAAACACATTGGTCTTTTTTTTCCTCGATACATAGATTGAGCTAGTAGTTAGTACATGTGGGATGGTATTTAGCACATATTAACATCAATGTTCTCAATATTTTTTGGAATTTTTTCACGACTATTAGTAACAAAGAGTGGAGAGCGTGTGAAGGCGTGTAAAATTCCGCCCCCCTTGTTGCCTACAACAAAGGCAATTCGTCGAACAGTACACGAGCAAGAACTGCATGTATGCATGTTTAGTGGGGATGCTAAAAAGGTTTAGTCGAGCGAGGTGGAAGCGCGAAGTACTGACCCGGAAGGCAGCGTCGTTGTTGCGGATGCGGAGGCAATGGACGGCGACGTAGGTGGCGTCGTCCTGGGTGATCCACTTGCGCTGGGCGTTGAGGATGCGGGTGAAGGTGGAGTGCTTGTAGGCGGGGAGCTCCTTGCAGAGCCAGGCGATCCTGGAGCGGCGCCACTGCTCGGGCAGCTCCTCCAGCTCGGGCACCACCAGCTCCGGCGACCTCACCGCTTCCCTCTCGTCGGCCGCCGCCCACGCCTCTCCCTGGAACAGCCCAAACTCGGTCTCCTCGTCCTCATCCTCCTCGTCGTCGTCCAAATCCAGGATTAGGGACTCCAGCGCTGACGCTACCGCTGGGATTCCTGGAGGCGGGGACACGGCGAGGCGGCCGGGGAGAAGCTTCGGGCCGGCGAGACGGAGGGCGGGAGGAGGAGGAGGAGAGGCGAAGGGGTGGGAGAGCGCGAGAGGGCATCGTAGCGATGGGGATGGCGCGGCGCAGGGAGAGGTGGTGGCCATGGAGGATTCGACCGCGTAGCACCGGAAGCCTTGTCGCTCCTCTATCTCCAGTTATCGCAGTCGGCAGGCACCGCCGCCGCCTAATCGTTTCCGGAGGCTCTGCGTGTACAGTGTACGGTTCTCCTCTCTGGTGGGCTTGGTAGGATTTGGGCTTTTGTAAACTAGATTGGGCCTCCAGGAAGATACTGAAAACCCCACAGGCCCACTCCTGTGAGATTTGGATACAGAAAATGACAGCATATCCTCCACTAGTCCACTCACATAGCTGATACATTACCAAAAAGAAACACCTAAAAAATCTTACAAAGAACACACGTCTAGAAGATAACTCAATCTCAGTACTCTCTCCGTCCTAAAATATAAGCATTTTTAGCATACAGGCAATCATTTTTACCTTTAATTATTAATAGCAAAAAAGATTAATTATGTAAAATTGATCTTACTAGATTTATCATTAAACAAACTATCATAAATGCAACTCTTTTTATTTAAAACATTTTACATTTATAGATATTGTTAGTCAAAGTAGCATCTCAAAAACTGTGTCAAAGTCCAAAAATACTTATATTTTGGGACAGAGAGAGTAATTTCAACATAACACTAGAACAGGGATTACAGGGATGAGACTCCTCTAACGTTGTGCAGTTTGCAGTTATGCCACTGACATGTGAACCATACTAAAAGTGGGGCCCACATGTCAGTGGCACAACTGCAAACTGCACAAAGCCAAGGGATCTGTTTCCGATTACAGTGATGTACCAGAGCAATTCTCTCTTCAAATAGGACAAATCATTAACCCGAGTTGTTGACAGCTTACTGTTTGTTGAAAAGATGAGAGAAATCTAACATTGTTCATATGGTACCAAAGTAGAGCAGAACACGTAGAGAAAACGAGGGCTCGACAAAATATGGCTCTGGTATAATCTCACTCTCACAGCTTATAGACTGCCAAAATCTAACAAAAAGAAACATCTAAAAAAATCTACTAGCAAAGAACACACATCTAGAAGAAAACTCAACCTCAGACGACCCCGGTAGTTTCGGATAGAACAGTTGTTGAAAAGATGAGAGAAATCTACATTATTCATATGATCTCATAGTAGAGCAGAAAACATATGAAAAACGAGCGCTGGACTTATCTGTAAAGCATGGTACATTCAGTTCAGCTGGAACTAACAAGTTAATTTATTGTTGCATTGTAACTTCTACAATTTCTCAATGGAGGACTTGAACACAGGTTCGGCTTATCCTTTCACGCATGCTTCTTGTTCTTGGCATACCAGTTCTCGATGGTCATGAACCAATTAAATTGGAAGCAAATTGCTGCAAATCGCATGACTCCAGCACCAATAATCTCCAGGAATGCTGTTAGCGGGGAACTCTGTGGGGATAGACCAGCAGTAGCTACAGCTAACATTGCTCCCTCGAAATTGCAGGGTACAATAAACTTTCCGGATTTGATGCCATCTAAAGCCTTCCTAGCAACATCATCAGCTTTCATGCCACCAGATGATCCTGCTATGATATTGGTCAACTCTGGCCTCCTTTTATTCTCTGCAACCAGTTAATGAACAGACTAACTGTGTAAGGCACTTGACTATGAAATAGTAGTACTGATAAAGTTTAGTTGATGGAAAGAGTGAAGAGTGCCTCCAGAACTAGAGTGCCGGAAAGAATTAGATAAAAAAGATACTTTCTCCTGTGTACAATGTCCAATGCAACTTGTAACAATGGCAAACACACAAGCAATCAACCGAATGAGTGAGTATTTTGGCCCTGAATTCTATTTGCATGTGTGACATCATGATTTTGACAAATATAGTATATTACGTACAACCAACGAAGTGGCATCGGTTTCATCAATGCCTGAAGTAAAACTGCTTGTACACGATATATTCACAGAATCACAGTGACATAAGCCTGAGAAATTTCAGTGAATATGAAAGTGTGTGCATGTGAAAATTAAATAGGGCAACCAATATATTCAGAGATGCAAATCCATCAATTTAACATGTATGGCTCATTGCTAGTTCATCAATCGCTTAAAAGCATCAATGGTCAGCACATACCTTCAGCGAAACCCGGTGTCTCTGTGTCAGGAGGGAAGATCAACGAGACATGAATGTTGTCCGCAATAACCTCATGCTGCAAGGCCTCACCCAATCCACGAAGCGCAAATTTGCTCGCTGAGTAAGCGGTGTACCCATAAACTCCAACCTACAGCAAGAGCAATCATGTCAGCAAAACCTCATCTCCCCACCATGAGGCATTACATCGAACACCTGGGCTGCGACATGAGCATAACAGCCTGAATTTGCTTGTACGGTGTACCTGGCCGGCCTGTGAGGACATGATGGCGATGGACGCCGGGAGGCGCGTCTCCTTTGTGCGTTCCTTCATGGCGGGGAGTGCCGCCTTGACGAGGTGGAAGGTGCCCATGAGGTTGATGTCCACCATCCACTTGACCTCCTCCATCTCCTGCTTCTCCAGCTCCTGCGGGACGAACACGCCGTGGTTGCAGACGAGGACGTCGACGGGGCCCGCCTCGGCGAGCGCGCGCGCCACGGCGTCGGCGTCCCGCACGTCGGCGGCGTGGACCCCGACGTCCCGCCCCGTGGCGGCCCGGATGGCGCCGCGCGCCTCCTCCAGCCTTGCGGCGTTCCGGGCCAGGATGGACACCCGCGCCCCCTCCCTCGCCGCCGCCGTGGCCATGGCGAGCCCGATGCCGCTGGACCCCCCGGTGATGAGCACGTGCCGGCCCTTGAGCGGGATCCGCGCCGCCCTCGGCCGCGCCAGGAACGCTAGCGCCGCGAGGAGCCCGATGGGCGGCACCAGGATGAGGAGCGAGAGGAGCGCAGCGGCCATGGCGGGCGAGGTCGAGCTTTGCGAGTGGTGGCTGGTGGGAGGAAGGGGAGCGAGGCGGAGGGGGTGGTTTAAAGTGGGCGAGGCCGCCGTCGGAGTGGACCCAGCGGAGGAGGAGAGGTCAGATCCGGGACGAGGAGAATTGGGTTGTACTAGTTGTACAAGGGTGGAGACGTGAGGAGCTTCGTGGAGGCCGAGGCTGCGCGGCCCGGCGGGAACGGCAGATCTGACCGAGGACGAGGTGCGGGATGACTTGGTGGAGAGTCCGCGGCCGTGACCAATGAGCCGGTCAGGTTTGCCACATGGGACACTATGTTGCAAGGTGTGTGTGTGTGTGTTTTCTCGCAGTACATAGCTGAATTCAAACAAGAACAGCTAAAAAGAAATCGACGGTATGACGTTCTTTGATTAGTCATTTAGTTACAACTATTTTGGAACGATGTGGCTCGCAAGTTTTCTTTTTGTTGGCAAGCTCTTGTGTGTTAAAAATACCAGTCATTGATCAACGGAAAAAAAAAACATATGAGTACACTTCGAGCACTACAAGAAAACGCCACGCCGGCCATTATGGAACAGGAGAGAGGGATAATTGAACTCATTTTTTTAGTACATGAAATACGCATATACTAACTCCATATATCTAGATCTACAATTACATTATAGTAAAGTCCATCACCGGTCTATAAACTTGTACCGCTGTGTCATCCCGGTTCCTAAACTCGCAAATCGACCGTTCAGGTCCTCAAACTTGTTCGAGTGTGTCATCCCGGCCCTTAAACTTGCAGATCACTCATTTAGGTCATCCAACTTGTTTAGTTGTGTCACCCCGGTCTCTAAACTTAGATTTGAATATCATCTGGGTCAAATAGGACGGTCTAAAGACTTTATATTTAAAAATAATTCATAACTTTTTCATGTGAACTCTAATGGAGACAAACTTTATATCAAACTTGTAGCCCTCGACGCGATCTACAACTTTATAGTTGAATTTTTTTTATTGCAAGTCATTTTTTTGTCCCAAAATGTAATTTTAAAATTAAAATTTCAAAATCTATAAACATGCAACAATATTTTGGGACCCTAAACAGTTTTAATTCAAAAACTTTTCAACTACAAAGTCGTAGGTCGCGTCGAGGGCTACAATTTTAATATAAAGTTTGTCTTCATTAGAGTTCACATGAAATTTTTGACATAAAGTTTTTAGACCGTCCTGTTTAGGACCGGGGTGACACAACTGAACAAGTTGGAAGACCTAAACGAGTGATCTGTATGTTTAGGGATCGGGATGACACAGTCGAACAAGTTTGAGGACCTGAACGGTCGATTTGCGAGTTTAGGGACCGGGATGACACAGCGGTACAAGTTTAGGGACCGGTGATGAACTTTACTCATTACATTAACAACACTTGAATGTAATTCTGTTCCTATTTTAGATGAAATATAAAATTCTAAATCACTATAATTGAACTTAAGAACTTCATATTCAGTTTGAATCTAGATGTGGAGCTATGTCAAATGGGACCTACGAATGTGCCCTTTAAAACACGTCAAAAAAATAAAGAAAATAATAAACTCTTTTATATCATTGTATTAAAAGACATCTGCCAATAGGTAATACTATAGTCCACCCTATAATCTACCCTATAATCCACCAACAACAGTCCTACATCCTACATACTTCATCCTTCATGGAACAGTCAGGATCTTTCCTCGTTAGATCCAACGATTGATACCCACCGTGCTCCCACTCTCCGGACAACCGCCCACCCGCACCCACCCCTATCGCGATCTCCTCCCCATCCCCCGTCGCTCCTCTCCCTTCCCTGATCGCGCCCCTCGCTCTCACGGTCTCACTTTTCCGCCGCCGCCGCCGCCGCCAAAATCAACGCCACCAAATCCAGCGACGCCTGCCTCGCTGATCTCCTCCGCGGTCGCTGCCGATCTGCACCGCCGCCCTTCTCCCGATCTCCATGCCGCCACAAACCTGCGCCCCCGAAGGCCTCGCCGATCTCATCCGCGGTCGACCGGCGCTGCCGCCCGCATCGCCGATCAACTCCGTGCCTCCACTTCGAGGACCACATCACCGCCATCATCCTTGACTTCTCCGCCCGATCTCCTCTAGATTGCCACCGACTGTCAAGCCTCGATCTCCGTTCATCGTCCACATCCACACCGCAACTCGCATTCCTGGAGGCTATCCACCAGCAGCCAGACACTTCGACTTCAGGTTGGGATCACTGTATTATCTATTGCATTTTGAATCATCGAGGGTGAAACTTGGTACATTTATGTTGAACACATGATAGATAGCGGTTCCCATGCTCACCATCATTTTTAATGAAACTAAAAATAAACCGAAGTAGCCTCTTGTTATGTGGTTCTCAGTACATAATTGCTATTGGGAGATATATATTTTATAAAGACTGAGATGAGAGGTAGATTTCTTGAAATGTTCTTGTATGTATAAAGATGTCAATGAGGTAATTTTTTTCAAAATAGGAAAATAAAAGTGAATTTGGGTGAAAGTATGGACTGAAAAATAGAAAAATGGAAGCTTTACTAAAAATGGCAGATTCGTTCCATATGTAAACTTTTTTATTTAACTACAACTAGCCAACACTATACTGATTTAACATTATTTCCTAACATTGCACGCTTATTTGTGGTTAAACTAGCCAGCACTATAATGATCCGTGTCTCTTCACCCTTCCGCGCGCCCGCACGTCTTTCACCGCCCTTCCACCAGATCCCTCCCCCACTACCGCCGCCATCGATCCTCCCCGTTGCCCACGCCGTCCTCCACCAGCTCCCTCCCCACTGCCGTCGCCACCGACCTTGCCGTCCCTGGCTGCCAGATCCCTCTCTTCCCTCCCCCATTTTTTTTGATCAACATCATTTTTTTAAAGAACAATATTTAGAATTTTGGAATTTTGTGGACTGGATAGTGAAGAGTCGATGGTATGCATTCTAATGTATTGAAACTATCTGTCAGACAAATACTAAAAAATAGGATGACATGTCAGCTTATAAATTCCATAAGAACAATTTGTGCTGCTTTACTCGTGATAATAAATCATATAATCTATAGAAACTTGTAATCTTATAAAATAACTTATATGACTTGCTGGACCATTTGTATGATTGGGCATGCTGATCCTTTCCCAAGCATATTATTATCGTCAGACATCCAAATTTTGCCATGCACATGATTGATAGCTCTACCTGGTGCTTGACGTTCATATGTACTTTTGGTAAAGGAAATTTGTGTGCTGATTTTTAGCTTTGGTTGTTTAACCCTTGACAAACCACTGCATGATCAGGTCTCTCATTAAGCTTGACTCGAATCAGAGTAGAATTGTGTTTCCCAACTTGGTTCTGTCACTTTCAGAAAAAGAAAAAGACAGTTCTTTCTATTTGCCTGAATGGTTTATTTTTACTGATTCTCCCCTTTTGGATTAAATACAAGTCAACCTGTTCCTATACATCATTTTTAGCCGTGTGAGAAAATGCTCTCCTTTGTGAATCATTCAAAGTTAATGCAGGTAACAGTTTCTACACCTCCAAAATTAGAGCAATATTGGCAGATATTAGATCAATGCACACTATAGGCGAGTTGCAAAGTGCATAGTACACTTGTTTGTTTTAAATTCAAATAGAACTGGTTGGATGAAGCTACTAATGAACCCTTTCACGTTTTTATAGGGTTCCATATCATATACTCCGGACTTGGCATCCAATCGTCACCGCCCACGATCTCACGCACCTCACCGCTGCCGCCGCCCGCGATAAGGTTGAGTTTTTACCTCTAACAGATTCTTTCCTGATTTTGTGTTATGATATAATAGTTTTAAATGTGACATGGTGTGTGTATGCGATGGATTTCACATGAGAATTAAATAGATTCTTTCACAAAAGAATATCATTTTCTTACTCTGTTAAGCAACCTCAAATAGAAACATTACTGAAATAAATTGACAGATTCGATCCATAGATAAAATTTCCTTCTCTACTTTTAGTGATCGGGTGTAAACTGTTGGGATTTAGTTCTGCAAATGCTATTCTTTTCCCTCTATCTGATCAGCAATGTAAGCCAAACTTATCCATTGAGGTTATGGGGTATGGGATTTGGCTAATCACACAATACAAAGACGTGCCATCTGAATATGTGTTAATTCTCAGGCCAACAACTGATGAAACTCGTGCAACCAAGTTGTAAATCCTTCCATGGATCTGAATCTAGGACTCTAAAAGCTCCCAAGCTTTAAGATTTGAGCTTCCGTGCAGAGGCAGTGGAGGCCGAGGGTACCGCCATCCACAACCAACAACACGACGCCGCTGCCGCCTCAAGAGCCACCACTGCCGAAAGGTACAAGACCCCTTCCCCACCCCTACCCCATCCCTAATATGTCTCCTCTTTCCCGTAAGTATCCCTGCCGTCGATCTTTTGTAAAAGCATCATTTATGCTCAATATATTCAATGTAAATTGTGCTAGAAATTGGGAATCCTCGATGAGAATTTCTGTATATCTACACCCATGGCCCATCAGTCCTTATGTTTACAACATTAATATATCACAGTTTCTACCCTTTCATGATAAAATATAAGTTATTCAGATTAACTCCTTTTGCAAATAAGATTGTTAACATTTTGATTATCCTGTTCAGGTGAGCCACTTTTTTTCATACTGTATCGGTATTGCTCTACCGCTAATCATTGACTTGATAATTGATTTGTATACTGTATAACTTCTTCTTTTTATTTGCAACCGAGTCCCAACTTTAAAGTTGACAGTGAAATGGATCTGGTTGGGCTTGTATTGTTATAAGTATAAAGGTTATATTATGCTTTGTTATTTGTAGTGATACATTCAATTGATGTATAACATTTCTATATATACAGTATGAAACCACAATTATGAATTGGATGAATCTCAGGTTTGTTTATATTTTATCAGCTAGGTATGGATCCAAATGCTTCAGCCAATGGGGGGCGTATTGCCTTCAGAGATGTAACTAATGTTTCTCCAGGTGTTGTAACATGTATAATATTTTCTACTTTTTGACTGCTCTTTGTATACATATATGAACCACATCTTTTGTTTTTTTCCATTTTGCAATAAAACTACAACAGCTCCAAACACACCTTTTACAACGATTGAACATAAAAGGGGAGAAATTGCTAGAAAGCACACAAATCAACATGAAAAGAAGGCTGAGTATGAGACATGTGTCAATCCTTTTGTGTTTACCACACCTAATCAAGTGTCACAAACCAATATGTTAGACAAACAAAAGAAAGAAGAAAAGAACATAAAGCTACGTGAATGGCGTGCAAGGAGCGCACAGAAGGCCGAGTCAAAATTTGGTGAAGAAGGTGTGACAAATGATGCTATAATGCAAAATTTGACACAGACTGAATTGTTAGCGAAAGAGAAGAAAGATGAAAAGAATAGAAAACTGCGTGAATGGCGAGCAAAGAGGAAGGCTCAGTCTAATTCTGTTGATGGTGGAGGAGCATCAGCCACTGTCATGCAGAATTTGACGCATGCTCAGTTGTTAGCTAAAGAAAAGAGAGAGAAGAGCAGAAAGCAACGTGAATGGCACGAGAAAAGTGCAAAGAGGAAGGCAGAGTCAAACAATGTTCCAGATGAAGTAACATCATACAGAACAATTCATACACCGACCTCTTGCCACTCGCAAGTGACTGAAAGTCAAAAGGTCAATCATTCTGAAATGTTGAGCATAGACAAAAAGAGTGAAAATGAGATGTCGAGTATAGACAAGAAGAGGGAACAGAAGACGAAATATCAGTGTGAATGGCGTGCACGAAAGAAGGTTAATGCCTATTGTTAATTTCTCCATCAAGCACCCCTGCTATTGGTAAGATTAATGCCTTCCGCTAATTTCTCCGTCTTTAATCCAATATTCTTATATTGTTTTGATATCTAAGGTGCTTTCTCCACCATTAATGAAGGATCGCTTTATGGAACAATATGTTCCACCATTCTAAATGATGCGCAGGTGGCCGACAAGGAGAATCATGATCCAGATGATCCAAATGATTGGTTACACAGAAATGATGTCTACAAACCTCGATTCAATGTAAGAAAAGCTTCAAACCTTGAACAGACAGGAGCCGGTTTAGTCATAGGTGAGAACATTAGATACAAGTATATGCATTGCTCTCTGTTTATAGTGTTAACCAATATTAATCCAAACATATACGTTGTAACTAGATGGAGTTACACAAAGTCAAACTATACAGAAACCAATTGTTCATCATGCCATTCCACAAACCAACTACGTCGAATTCGATAGTGCACTATTCGAGCCTGCAATTGTAGATGGTGTCGTCGATGGTGAGTTCTCAAAAAATCACCTAAACAGTTAAATTATCTTGTCCATTATTAAAAACATATTGTCTCATGCATCATCTATAGGGGGGTTGAGGATGCAAAATGTGTGGACAATGATTTTGAAGGTGTCAGTCAAGTTCCGGAGGATGATGGATACGAGTCATATCGTGTTGATGTTACTGGTGTGATTGGGATTAGTACTAATGACCCACACGATCGTGTGTACCATAAGCTACCAAAGACACACCATGTTTTAAAAAAAGTGCCAGATTGCAAACACTGTCAGGCGATAAGGTTTCAATTTGAGTCTCCTGGGTTTTGTTGTAGGGAGGGAAAGATAAATGTTAAGATTCCAACGGTGCCTGATGAATTAATACGGTTGTTTACCAGTCAAGTGCATAATGATGCAAAGTATTTCAGAAAGCACATACGGTATTTCAACTCCCATTTCTCATTTACGAGCCTTGGAGTGACCCTTGACCAACGAGTCAGCACTGCAGCAGGAACTGGTGTGTATACATTTCGTGTGCACGGTGCGTTGTACAATCGCTTGGATAATTTGGTTCCAGGTTCTCAAGGGCCGCGCCATATGCAGCTCTACTTTTATGATACAGAAGATGCTAATGCACTGGCCCATAGGGTTCGCAGGTCTCCTGACCTTGATATCAACCTTGTTCGGGTCATTTTACGTATTTTGGTGCAGAACCCATACGTGCAAACCTTCAGCAGAGTTGGATCCATGTCCAATCTAGATGACTACATGATTGAGCTCAACACGAATGTAACACCTGACCAACGAAGATATAATGCACCCACCGCCTCGCAGGTTGCCGCTATCTGGTTAGAGGGGGATGATCCGATGAAAACTTTTGATAGACATGTCTTGGTACATGCAAAAAGTGATAAGCCTTGTTATATCAAAGCATACCATGGTTGTTATGATCCTTTGGCGTATCCTTTATTTAACCCTAATGGGGAGATTGGGTGGAACCTAAAAATGTCGTACGACGATCCCAACCAGATTCCGTGTGATGTGGAAATGGATGAAACATGTGAAGCATCAACTTTTGGTGATGTACATACCAACGAAGAAAGCACTTTTAATGATCTTCCAGGTACGTTCACTCGTGGCTTTTGTCGAATAATTTCTAAACTTTATGTCCTTATGCATTGTTTATGTATATTAATATGTAAGTTTGGACGCAAAGAATGAGGTTGTTGACAATTATCTAGACAATGAAGATGATAATGACGATAGTAGTAAATCTGGCAAAGGGAAAAAGGACAAGTTTGTCACAGCGAGGGAGTACTATTGCTTCAGGCTGCAGGTTAGAAGGGGACTTCTAAACATCATTTGTTCGGAGGATGACTTTTCCAACAATGGGCCGTTGACATGTACATCAAAATCGAGTCTATGAGACTCGATTGGTACTCAAAACCTGAGAACCAAAAAAAGATTCGGGCTGAGCTATACCAGGTAAATGGTATAACATATTTCTACAACTATTGATATTGTCTCCCATCTGTGATTCAACATACCAGTTATTTGATCATGGTGTTATTTAATAATTGCAGGGCGTGGTTGACGTGCTTTCTTCTGGAAAGACAAGCGGTTCGGCAGTTGGTAAGAGGATTGTGCTACCTCGATCTTTTCCGGGAGGTGATCGCGACATGCAACGAAGGTTTCTCAATGCGATGGCTCTTGTCCATTGTTTTGGGAGGCCAAATTACTTCATCACAATGACGTGCAACCCATACTGGGATGAGATAACGGAACATCTTGAACCCGGCCAGCAACCTCAAGATCGACCAGACCTTGTCGCAAGAGTTTTCAGGGCTAAGCTGCGAGATGTGTTGGATCTTATTGTGAAGAAAAAATATTTTGGGGAGGTTCAGGCTTACGCGCACGTCACTGAGTTTCAGAAAAGGGGACTATCACATGAACACATCCTGTTGATCATGAAGTCAAGCAGTAAATTGACAACCCCAGATGAGTACGATAAAGTGATTTGCACGGAGATACCAGACAAGGCCAAATACCCTGAGCTACATCGTCTTGTCATCAAGCATATGTTGCATGGACCATGCGGCACACTGAATAGGAATTGTGCTTGTATGGTGGATGGAGAGTATCGCTTCGACTTTCCTCGATAGTTCAATCAAGCAACACAACAAGGGAAGGACTCGTACCCTTTGTACAGGAGAAGAGATGACGGATGGCGTGTCAAGATTAGAGGTGCAGTGTTAGACAATAGGTGGGTGGTCCCATATAATCCAGGACTGCTTATGCGGTATAATTGTCACATCAATGTTGAGGCTTGTGCAAGCATCAAATCTGTGAAGTACCTCTATAAGTATGTGTATAAAGGACACGACTGTGCATCTTTCTCGGTTGATCCATCTGGGGAAATAAATGAGATACAACAGTACAGAAATGCTAGATACGTGACACCACCAGAGGCTATACATAGGATGCTTGGTTTTCCACTGTTTGGTATCTATCCAGCTGTTCTGCAGCTCCAACTTCATATTCCTAACATGCAGTATGTCACGTATACTGAGGGTGGTAATCTTGAGGATGTTGTTAATCGTCCATCTTCTACCAGGACAACTCTTACGGAGTATTTCAAAATGAATCAAGTAGACCCGGAAGCAAGGAAACTGCTATAAAAGGAGTTCCCTGAACACTACCGTTGGATAACCGGACAGAATGTGTGGCAAAAAAGGAAAACAAAGAGAGGCCAAGTTGGACGGGTTGTGTACGCTCACCCTGCAGAGGGGGAGAGATACTACTTGAGAGTGCTTCTCAACCACGTGCGAGGTGCAACCTCGTTTGAAGATTTGAGGACAGTGTCAGGTACAACGTACTCTACCTTTAGAGAGGCATGCGAGAAGAGAGGGCTTGTGGAGACGGATAAGTCACATGACGATTGTTTGAACGAGGCATTCACTTTCCAAATGCCATCTGCTCTGCGTCGGTTATTTGCAACCATACTGGTATTTTGCGAAGTCACTGATATCCGTGCACTATGGGACAATCACAAGGCTGCAATGTCTGAAGATTACAGCCGAGGGAACACTAACCCTGCAGCAATAGAGTAGATGGTCCTACGAGACATACGTGATTTGCTTCATTCCATGGGGAAGGATATCACGGAGTATGGCCTTCCCGAGGTCATTGATATATGTATTTTTTTTCTTATACTATCACGTCTTTTTCTTATTAGTTTACATTTGCACCACCCACCAATAGTTTCATGATGCATATATTTGTTTTCACTAATCAGGTGAACGTTGCAACGACGTAATGACAAGAGATTATAGACGAACTTAACGTGCCAGTGGACCAAGACCATTTAGACATATACACATCCCTTAATGATGAGCAGCGTGCAGGATTTAATGAGATCATTGATCATGTAACTAATAAGAAGAGCCAGGTATTTTTTATCGATGGCCCAGGTGGCACTGGCAAAACATTTCTGTACAAGGCGCTTCTTGCTAGAGTGTGGTCCGAGAGATTAATAGCCATTGCAACTGCGACGTCTGGTATAGCAGCATCGATTTTGCCCGGAGGACGTACCGCGCACTCGAGATTCAAAATCCCTATTAAGATTGCTCACAATAGCATGTGCAACTTCACGAAGCAAAGTGGCACCGCGGAATTGCTTCACATGGCATCCTTAATTATTTGGGATGAAGCTACAATGACGAAGCGTCAAGCCGTAGAGACACTTGATAGGTCTCTTCAAGACATTATGGGTTGTTCATTGCCATTTGGAGAAAAGGTTATTGTTTTTGGCGGTGATTTCAGACAGTTACTTCCCGTGGTTACACGTGGGACAAGGGCCCAGATAACTGATGCAACATTGCAGAGATCATATTTATGGGAAAATATTAGGAAGATCAGATTGTCGCGTAACATGAGGGCTCAATCTGATCCATGGTTTTCGGAATATC
The DNA here is from genome assembly GCF_000147395.1 of Oryza glaberrima. Taxonomy (NCBI): domain Eukaryota; kingdom Viridiplantae; phylum Streptophyta; class Magnoliopsida; order Poales; family Poaceae; genus Oryza; species Oryza glaberrima. Next base: position 27,919,650 of record NC_068327.1, on the reverse strand, counting down.
TCCTTAGAATTGGAAATGGCACTGAAAACACTATCAGAGATGATTACGTTCGCTTGCCTGATGAAATTGTGATTGCTTATGGGAATAGCGAGGATTCAGTACACGAATTGATTAATCATGTGTTTCACTTACTTGATGATGAAAAGAATGCAAGCTCTGCATCTTATATGAGCACACGTGCTATTCTATCCACTAAAAATGATTACGTGGACAAGCTGAATGCGAATATGATTGACAGATTTCCAGGGCAGGCCAAGGTTTATCACAGCTTTGACTCTGTTGATGATGACCCTCACAACAGTTATCCTCTGGACTACCTTAACTCTATCACTCCAAATGGTCTGCCACCACACGAGCTAATAGTAAAAATCAATTGTCCCGTGATTCTTCTTCGCAACCTTGATCCAAATAATGGATTGTGCAACGGGACTAGACTAATGGTTAGAGCTTTTCAAGATAATGCAAATGATGCTGAGATTGTTGGTGGACAACATGCCAGCAAAAGGGTGTTTATCCCACGAATCCCTTTGTCTCCCTCCGACGATATATCTCTACCTTTCAAATTCAAGAGGAAGCAATTCCCAATACGTCTCAGTTTCGCAATGACCATTAACAAATCACAAGGACAAACCATCCCAAATGTTGGGATCTATCTTCTAGAGCCCGTGTTTTCACATGGTCAGCTATATGTCGCATTGTCAAGGGGTGTGTCAAGGCTAACAACAAGGATTTTGGCAAAGCCAAAGAAAGAAATTGATTCAACAGGGAAGAGCACTAGAAATATCGTGTATAAAGACGTTCTTGACTGGTGAGCAAAGGTAGGTTCACATGATCTAAATTAATTCAAAAAAATATTGAATATAGTAAATTGCTCATCGAATGTTACTCACCATCGTCCTCTTGTTTTGTACAGCACACCATCACCTTTTATATGGAATGTCGTGTGATTATCTTCTACATACTATCTCACACTAGATGCGTCAGTTTGCACCAGGCTGTCATTTGAGATTGTAATTATGGTCTGTATTATATTAAGGGATACATATGCTTAAAAAATTGTTCTGGATTATTTTTTTTTATCATGGTTCATCCATACAACTTAAATGGATAATGCACCGTAGACAGCCCACACCACCGCCATCGCCATCGCCATCGCCATCCACAGCATACAACCCGCACCACTGCAATCACCATCACCATCGTCGCCGCCTCCGCTTGCTCTGCTGTTTTTGGGGGAAAAGACAGAGAGGGAGAATAGGGCTGACGAGTGGGCCCTACGCTTTTTAGTTTTTCTCCTATGACTTACATGTGGGCCTCATCTTGTAAAGTTTTATTGTGCCCACGCAATATCATAGTACTGCACTTTACATGAAATATATTTTATGTACGATATGAATTGAATTAAAGTTCAAATGCATAGATCATGTAAAAATATTTTTTTGCTAACATGAAATTCTAAAAATTATTAAAGACAGATAGAAACTAGTATTTAAAAGAATGCCATAATTCAATCCTGATGGATTTAGTCCTACCCCTGTGACAAGATTACAAGTGGCACTAACAACCAGTAGAGAAAAAAAATACAGTTTTCTTTAAGTCCCATTTAGAATTCAAGAAAAAATATACAGTTTTCAAAAATTAACGGCGTCATCTATTAAAAAACGGAGGTAGTATTTTCCTGCAAGAATGAAACCGTGTTTTGTAAATCCAAATGGAACCAGCAACAGTTTGCACGTTTGCGTCCAGACTCCAGAGGGCCTATTGCCCTGCTAAATTACAATTGGAAAAGGTACACCGAAGGTCCCTCAACTTGTCATCGAGTTACAAAATCGTCCTTAACCACAAATCAGATACAACGCATTCCTCAACTTACAGAACCAGTGCAAACTAAGTTTCTGACGTGACAGTTGACTCAGCGTGGGACCCACGTGGGTCCCACATGTCTGCATCTTCTTCCCCTCTCCTCTTCACCTCTTTCTCTCTCTGTCCTCTCTCCACGGGCAGTTGGCAGAGAGAAGATGGGCGCGGGTGGCGGCTGGCGAGGGAGGAGCTGCCACCGGCGGCGGCGGCGGCGTCACCGAGCTCGGGCGTCACCGGATGCCGACCACGCTACCGTGCTCGGCTCATCACCAGCCCACGGAGCGCCACATCCATCCGCATGTCGTCGTCGTCGCCGTCACCACATCCATCGCATCCATCTCTCTCTCTCTAGCCACCATTGTCCTTGTCACTGCCGCGGGACAACACCACTCGTCGGCCACCGCCCGCACTCGTCTCGCTCTCCGGAAACGCAATCTCCATGTCGTCGGTGAGGGCGGCGCCGCCTCACCAAATACACCTACACACAGCAAACGGACACCGCGGAAACTCATCACCAACAACCTTCCAGTCAATGCTGTTTGAGGGGAGATTCAGAGAATCGGAAGCAGTTCAATCCCAAAAGCAATTTCATTGTTCCTAAATCCTAATCCCTTCGCTTGTCGCCGATGAGCGCGGCGACGGAGAAGGGGCGGCTGGACGGCGAGGAGGATTCACCGCGCGCGGAGGCGTTCCTGGAGATCCTCGCCGGGTCCAGTCGGGGGATGCGGAAGCGGAGGTCGCGGAGCAGGTGCTCAGGTCCCGCGTCTGCTACTCCCGTCCCAAGTCCGCCGTCCGCTTCTTCGTCTGGTCGGGGCGGTCGGTGAATCACACCGGCTACGCCTGGAACCTCCTCGTCGACATTCTCGGCAAGGCCGGCATGGAGTAGCCCATGTGGGACGCCGTCCGCCGTCCGCACCATGAACAAGGAGGGCAGCGGCCTCGTCACCGTCGCCACCTTCGCCTCCATCTTCTCCTCCTAATGCGCCAGCGGCAACCACAGGAAAGCCGTCGAGGCCTTCAATGTCATGGGGAAGTACGGCGTGGAGCTGGACGCCGTTGCCCTCAACTCCCTTCTCTCTGTCATGTGCCGCGGGGACGACCGCGCGCAGGCGGCACAGGACCTGTTCGAGCACACCTGCCGCTCCTACCACCCGTGGGCCTCCTCCTCTGCCGTCTCGCTTCGCCGACCTCCTCCCCACCAGCCGGCCTGCCACGCCCAGCCCCTCCCCTGCCAACCGTCGGCCGCGGGCCCGTCGCACCAGCCTGCCGAGCCCGCTGCGCCGGCCTGCCGCGCCCAGCCTGCCGATTGCCGCCTGTGGAGAGGGAAGGAGAGAGAGAGGAAGAGAGATGGAGGGGTGGGGAAGAAGAGGCTGACGCATGGGGCCCATGTGGGTCCCACGCTGAGTCAGCTGCCACGTCGGACGAAACCGGGTTTGAAACTGCCGAGGATTTGCACTGGTTTTATAGGTTGAGGGACGCGTTGTATCCGGTTTTGGTTTTGTGGTAGGGACCTTCGGTGTACTTTTTCCATTACAGTTTGGGTTGAACATGTTGGGCCTTGCCGCTTACGGCCCAATTTTATGTGTCCAATCATAACCCGATTTCGTTGTCAATCTGTGCCTTCACGGCTTCTCAGACTTCTCTCCTCTATCGCTAGCCACAGATCCGCTCCTGGCTCCTGCAAGGCTGCAACCTGCAACCCCAACACCCCTTCGAGAATCGTCGTGCGCGCAGGTATGATCCCCTCTCGCCTGCGCATACCAGGTCCCTCGCTCGATCCAATCTTCGGTTGATTGAAGCGAATCTGGAGGCTTTGCCTCTCTAGTAGGTTTTTTTTTTCCTGATTATTTCCACTCACATTTGCTTGCGCATCTCAAACACTATTGTGGAGAAGTGGGGAGGTGGTGAAAACTGGCAATGGGATCGTTGTGGGCCGGATCAGGGATGAATCTTGGGGGATTATTGCCTTCTGCTCGCCGCTATAGACGTATGCTTGTTTAGTTTTAGTATTCTGACTCTTTTCGGCTGATCGTATCATCATAAAAGCTCTTGGTCCACTCTGTGGTTTGATTTTGTGCAAGAAGAAATATAATATCGCATGATTGTATTCTGTGATCGTAGATTGGGATAGAGAGCAGATGTTATTTTGTACACGCACACTTTTAAAATCCTCTGATATGGTTAACTAATTCCGTGACCTCTTCATTCAGCAAACCTGTACATGGGTAAACAAGCATAACTGAATTACAGGCAAGCCGGTAGCTTGGAAAGAACCCTCTTACTCCCAGTAAAAACAATAGGAGGCCCACTACTGCTATTTTCTTTATTGTGCTTCTGAATGCAAAGTAGCACAAGTAGGGATATTAGGTATGGGAGAGAAAGTCCTTTTGTTTTGTTGTTATCCTCGTTATTGTAACTGTTATCCGGTGCCAAATTAGCACCTGTTATTGTAACTAAAAGTCAGTGGCTTTTATTAGAAGATAACATCTTCCATTTTTTATTTATACCTCTTAAAATGTATCTTGTGAATGCTCGAATTCTGGCATATGTTATGCAATCACATTCATTTGTGTTCTGTTCATTTAGGACTTGTTATATTCCACTCGGCTTTCACTATGTGTTATTTTGTCTAATAATAAAATAGTTCCTCACACCATGTAGCAGAAGGAAGATGGATGCTAACAGACGCCAAGGTGGAATTCAGCAATTATTGGCTGCAGAGCAAGAAGCTCAACAGATTGTGAATGCTGCTAGGAGCGGTAATTGTTCCACAAATATTCATTAAGATTAACGCGGAAATTGATGGGGGGAATTGCTTATGTTGTACGAAATATGTGCAATGATTGCTTCGATATACCTACAACAAGCTTTTGCTCGTATATTTCTTTGTTGATGTCTTTATAGGGTAATTTTGAATCATCCTGTTTGTTGAATAAGTTCCATTGTACCAACATTAAGCAAATCAACAGTGGGAAAATTCCATGTTCAGCAGAATGAAAACATGCTTTCTGGAATTTAAAACATGTTCAACAGTGGGAATTAGAGATGGCCTCATGTTTTCTGTTAGTTCCTCGAAAATTGAGTGAAAAACATGCTTTCTTGTTACTATTCTTCTGTACCTTAACTAAGGTAAAGTACCTGTCTGATTCCTTTGATATCTTTTTAGCATGTAATTATCATGGTATTTTGTTCATATAGTTGGACATCGAATATATCACATATATTTTGGAAATAACACCTGAATGGAAATGTATAAAAAAAGTGGTATGTTACCCTGAATTGTGCCCTTTGACAGCTTTTGTAGAATGCGATGGCCTTGTATGATCGTTTACAGAAACCATGTTCTATCTTTTGCTTCTAAGCACGCAATACAAACATGTTACTCCTACTCATTTTTTATTCAACATCTAGAGATCTGACTTGGGTTTGAAACTGAATACCTTTCCTATTTGACAGCAAAATCAGCAAGGCTTCGTCAGGCAAAAGAGGAGGCTGAGAGAGAAATAGCTGAGTACCGTGCTCAGATGGAAGCTGAGTTCCAGAGGAAGGTTGCGGAGGTATGCATCTTTCAATCTTGTATAGTTCGTGGAATTAGAAGAGCTATTGCCGCTAACCTTCCTGTTTCTTTCCAGAGTAGCGGTGATTCTGGTGCAAACGTAAAACGGCTTGAGCAAGAAACTGACACGAAAATTGCGCAACTGAAGGAGCAGGCTGCAAATGTCTCCCCTGAAGTGATCCAGATGCTTCTTAGGCATGTAACCACCGTGAAGAACTGATAAAAGTTGGACGTCCTGCCGACAAATTAAGCAGAGATTGGGCTCAAATTGTGTGCTACCTTTTTGTTAATTCCAAGATGGATTACAAATTTACGGATGTCAGCTATAGCCACGAACCCTGTTCTTAGTCATACAATACCAATAAGCCGCAGCAGATTTATTGGTGAACACGAGGGATGATTATACAATAAGCATTCTTGTTGATGTGATTTGGCGAGCCTTTGTTGAGCTGGTGGAGAGAAAGTGAATGATCCTGTGTGAAACTGACAGTTCTAGCTCTACCTGACTACCTTATCGTTTCCTGCCATTCTCTCGTCAGAGACCAAGCTTTCTTCGCAACGTCGTTGATTTCTTAACCAGGGCCCTGTCATTTTCGTACCAGATGGAGCCGTTCTTTTGCTTGGCTATTTTGTGAATTATGGAGCGGGCAAGTGGGTCATCCTGAAGGACGACGAGAGTGAGACGGCAACATCGATGGACGCCGATTGCCGACGTCTCCGTGACCGGAGCACCACGCGGCGCGCGGCAGACCGTCGGTTGCCCGACTGTGCTGGCGCCTGCCCGTGCCGTGCCAGCTTTGGTTCACCGTGCGGCGCGGGTGGCGTGGTGAGCGCGCCGCGCCATCGGAGAAGGATGGCGGTTCGGCGTCGAGCTGACATAGTGACGCTGCTGCACTGCTAGTGCGCCTTTGGAGCGCAAAATTTTAAAAACACAGTGATAAAAAAAAACATAGAAATAAGATGCCACGCTCTATAAAATCCTACAGAAATTTAAAATACATGAATACTATAGAGTAGTTGCCTTTGGATGATTAGTAGCAAGTAAACACAGAAATTTCAAAGGAGATAAACTATAGAGATAGGGAGCGAGTGCATTAGACTTCTCAAAGGGAGAGAGATAGGGAGAGAGTGCATTAGATTTCTCAAAGGGAAATAAAAACATGAGTTTGAGCTCATGTTTATTTTCCTATGAAATTGGGAGGCATAGGATTTATAGCGATCCTGTTATGTTCCAAAGGGGCTTGTAGAAATTTTATCAAGGATTTGAGTCCTCCAAAATTCCCATGAAAATCCTTCAATCTAAATAAGTCCTCGGTTGAGCCCGGCTGTGCTTTTTATCTACTCCATTTTTCTTCGAAATTGATTTATTATGTTATTTTATCATTTGAAACTGTTTTTCTTAACGAGCTAATGAGCCAAGCCCAGACAGAGTGAAACTAACTTCCATCCAAAGTAAAATAGTTTTAATTTTAAGAAGAAAACTAGGTCAATCAAAGCAATCTTGCACCGAGGGAGCTAAAGAGCTTTTTAGCCACCTCTAGCTGACGAGTTGGTCTGAAGATCTAAGAATTTCTTGACGTATTTGGAGTGCACATTCATGGATAATTTTTTTTTTAAGTCTGACGAGTACAAAATCAATGACGTGGTAACAGTGCACTGGCTGTTCCCCAAATCAACAAATCGCCATCAGTAGGTGCTAACTCGTCAGAATTTGCGTTATTCGTGATGGAGAAGATAGCAGGAGCGTAGTTTCACTACTAGGGTACTACCGCGTTGTTTCGGGCTTGCGACAGGTGATGATGGTGAATTTGATGAGCCCTTTCTTGTATCCTTCGATCATCAGAGGCATCACCATTGCACCTCTTATCGTCTTCCACCCTTCAAATTAAGACGAAGGCAACACAAATTAGTTCAATTTTGTCCAACATCTGTTTGCCGATAATCATAAGTGGAGGAAAGGAAGATGGCAAGATCATACCACTTCTTAGCAGAGAAGTTAAACCTTTCCATGTCAATGCTGATTTTATAACCGCAGGCCAGAATGGGGCGACGTTCTCTGACCAATCAGCTGTCCTTATATCCTGGCACATTTCACATGTCACACACATGCAAGAATCTCTTGCGAGAATGCAAATCGGCATGGTACGCAAGTTGATGTGCAAACCATATCAAGTTGTAACTTAAATTCACTTACGAGTTCAGAGCATGAAAAGTTTTTTTACCTCAAGAGACAGTGACTCGGCAATTTTGACATAATCAGAAGGAGAGCACCAGTCTGGGAGATAATATGCATCGCATATCCTTTTCAGGAGATTCAGCTCATCAGGTTTCAGGGACTCTTCGGATGGCTCGAGGTTCCTATGGCACCAGGTCACAATGATTATTCTCGCCCCAGGAGCTGCGACGCGTGCCAGCTCGCTTACAAACTGTAAAAGACTCAGGTAAGAACTCTTAGCTAAAAAAAGAGAGTGAAAAGATCCAAAAACTATTCAGTAACATCCAATACAGACTCCTCTCAAGATGAGTTGATTGACATCTGATTTTAATAAATAGCAGAATTGTTTCATTAATATCCTCTCATTTTTCTACATTTTCGCAACCCGGCAAATTAAAATCGACAGATGCGATTGCTCAACCAAGATTCCAACCGATGCATGGTAACCCATGCCACCGTAACCTGATGGCTAGATTTGAAACGTTCTCCGATCCAAGATATTTCCTTCGTTTCATATTATAAAAATTTCTAGTATTACCCATATTCATATATATGTTAATAAATCTAAACATATATATGTGCTTAGATTCATTAACATCTATATGAACGTGGCAATGCTAGAAAATCTTATAACCTGATACGAAGGGATTACATTTTCCCATTTTCTTTTTCCTGTAAGGATAAAAAAGAGGAGTATCTTACCTGCCGTTTGTCTGGCATGTGCTCGCCACTCTCCATGGACCAGACAAGATCAAACTGCCCATCAGGAAAAGGCTGCTCCAATGCATCACCAACTTGAAAGGAGACCTGCTTAAACAGATTGTCGTCACACCAGCAGTGAGTAATCAGAGCTTAAACCCTCTGATATTGTCAAATGTAACTATGACTAGCTACAGCGAGATTAAATCCCGATACGAATAAACAGTAGAATTTTTTTTAGAACAGAATAAACAGTAGTAATACACACCTTGTCTGATAACCCTTGCTCTGCCGCGAGGGCATTTCCTCTTTTAGCCTGCACCGGACTCAACGTGATGCCGTAGCATTGCGCTCCGTATTTGTTCGCCAAGTATCTTGAGCTACCACCAATGCCACAGCCAACATCAACTACACTTTTGGGTTTCTTCTCCGTATCATCTGCAGGCATCAAGCACAATTATCAGCTAGAGCAAATTAATTGAACCATGTACGTACTCCAAGGGTAAACTACGGCTGAATTCAGGCAACAATTTTGGTCTTTTTCGTATTCTTTGCAGTACTAATACCACAATCGCCGGTTCGCCACGGATTTTGTTTTTTGAGCTTCTTTTCTCCAAATTTTTGCCAAAGGTTTTTGCTCCACTCTTATTAAAATACGATTTCTCAAAAAAAAAAAAACTTCTACTGCATTGTTAGATTACTTACTCTAAATTATGTGTAAAGTTTATTTCTTAAAATATTGATTTATCGTGTTAATCAACTAAATAATCCGTGCAAAATATGTTTCAAACAGAAAAGCTAACGAACTTAAGGGCCCCTTTGATTTGTAGGAAAAATGTAGGAATTTTGGAGGATTTCAATCCTATGGAAAAAAAATCATATGAAGGTCTTTGAAACAAAGGATTGAATCATATATAATCCTTTAAAATTCCTATGGAATGGGTAATCCTATGCACATTTTAGAGGAAAGTTAGCAAGAAATTTAACCTCTTGGAACATTTCCTGAGTCTATCTCTCTCATATGATTCCTACATTTTTCTCGTGGTCCAATCAAACGGTCATTCCTGTGTTTTTCCTGTGTTTTGCAATCCTCTGTTTTATAATTGTATTCCTGTCAGAATCCTGTGTTTTTTTTATTTCTCTGTTTTTTATTTCTACGATTTAAAAGGGCCCTAGATGCTCAAACGGTCTACAGTGTGAGATAGGACTGCAAAACCCCTGTTGGGAATAGTGCGTGCCAAAACTGTCACAGGTCCACACCTTTCGTAGTACGAGTACCAAGTGGATGAATGAATGGAACAAAATAGTGGTACTGTACAAAATTAAACCCACACCAATCAAGATGGTGAGTTTATCGTCTCCAAAAAGAAAAAGAAAAAGAAAACCCCCTGAATATCTCATGATTTTGCCGTACGTGCTGGAGCCGTGTGGCGAGCAGGGGTTAGGTAAGCAGAAACAACTGTTAAGCAGCAGAAAAATGGCCGGGATTCTCTATGGCCAGCGGCTTGCAGCCAAACAGAAAAGCTGGATGGGCTCAGCCGCGCAGCCAGGCAAGCGTAGATTCCGGGGGGGCGGAGTGGGGCGGGCAATACGTACCGGGGACGGCGGCGAAGGCGAGGGATTCCTCGATCATGCGGATCTGGGCGCGGCGGTGGTCGGACATGGAAGCGGCCTCGCCGGCGTCGTAGAAGCCGTGGTGCATGTGCTCGCCCCAGATGCTCTCCCACACGCCGGACGACTCGTCGTAGAGCCCCGCGATGCCCTCCTTCAGCCCCGGGGGAGCCGCCGCCGCCGTCGACGACGAGGACAACGTCGGTGCCATCGCGCGCACGGCGAGTTTCGTCCTCCGGCTGCTGCTGCGGCGGCGGCGGTGGTGGTGGAGGCAGAGGCCGGCGCGAGGGGAAGCCGAGGCGCAGAGATGACGGCTCGTGCAGCGAAGCAGTGGATGCAGCGGTGCCAGTGCGCCCGTGGCCGCGGCGGCGTGGGCCATTTTGTAGCGCTCTGGCGTCTGAGGCCTTGACGTTTTCTTTTCTTTTTATTCGCTCGCAGCCAAGCCCCGGCACGAGCGCGCGACGGCGCAAGGATGGTAGAGGCCAGACTGCCAGAGGGCTGTAAGTGCGGGGTAAGTCGACTGAGAGCGGATTGGAACATAAGTAATTGTATTACTAGTATATTTTTCTGTTTATTTTGAGATGGAGATATTAACATTTAACAAATTAGATATTTTTATTGGTACGTGAAATAGGTAAAAGATAGGATTATTTTGAGACGAATGAGGCACTGCACTGCACAGTGCTATAGCACTCTGTGTTTAGGGAGGATTGTAGAGGGCTGTAAGTACGGGGTAAATCTACTGAGAGCGGATTAGAAGAGAAATAATTGCATTACTAGTATATTCTTCTGTTCACTTTGAGACGAAGAGATTAGCATTTAATAAATTAGAGATTTTTATTGGTACGTGTGAAATAGGTCAAAGATAAGATTATTTTAAGATGGATGAAGCACGACATAGTGCGTTTAGAGAACACGCGACACCACACCAAAATAAACCAACATCATACTAGAATGTGATGATGGTAGTATTAGTCTATACCATTTTAAAAGAGAGCAATGGTAGGGGCATTGAATTTGCCAGCACTACCCCCTTCTTGACGTATGGGCCCATAGGTTTGACACCCCTTAAATAAGCTCTTTTAGTTGACTCGAAGTTTATACCTATCAATACATTGATCGTATTGTATCATTAAATCTTAACACCAGGTAGGCATTATATGCCAAATGGATTTACTGTGCAAAAAACTTGTAAATTTTACCTTTTTTGTTTTATAATATCCATTACAACGCATTGATATTGTGCTAGTTATCTTAAAATAAGTTCACTTCTATCCCTTTAACTAGTATTTGCTATGTAAATCGAGAAGTTTTATCCATTCAGTACTTTTTACGAACCTTCTCGGACTATTTTCTTATTATTAAAACTAGCATGATGGCCCATGCAGATTGCGCGGCTAGTATCATTATATTTTCTCTCATATAATAGCATATATGTTTTCTCATTATATTATTCAAATATATTAAAATGACATTGTTGAGGAGTAATCCTCTCTATCGGGAGATCGTGAGATCCCCCTTTTGTGAGTTCGGCTAGGGGAAAGAGCTCGCCTCTAGAGATCGCGTATCCGCCCTGAGTCTTGCTAGTCGCGTATGGGCAAGAGAATTATACATGTTCGGGCCGCGATGGAGCGTAATACCCTACTCCTGTGTGTGGGATTTAAGGTTGAGAGTTACAAGGGTTCCTAAACTCCGGAGAGCGTTCTCGCTTCTTTTCTCCTAGAGCTCAGGCTTCCTGAGAGTCGTCGTCTTTCTCGGTGGGTAAGGTCCTCCTTTTATAGCTCAAGGGGAAGCCACATGCACCGCCTCTACCTACTCTTCTACAGGGTGGGGACCCACCCTACCTTGACCAGATCACAATTCGTGCCTTCGCCCGGAAGCCAAGCCACCGCTCGTCCTTAAGCGGGACCCATCGCCGCCCCTCGCCTGACACGGGGGACAGCCCTGTCATTCCCTCATAAATGGGTGAAGACTTGTGGTGGACATCCTTCTCATGGAGGGAGCTCCGAATCACGCTCCGATGGGACGGGTCATACCTACCTCCACTCCGCCGGGGACAGAGGCGACGTGGGGGCACGGCCGCCCGTCCAGTCGGACGTGACCGGCGATAGGCCGGTCACAGACCAGTCACTCCTGACTGATGTGCGTCAGTCGGGCGGCACCTTATGTCTGCCCCTACCGTATTTAATGCGGCGAGGGGCAGTTGGGGCGCCGCACGCATTGATAGCGGTTCAGCCTGGGTCCCCTCCCCGCTTGCTGTCCCCACCACATGGCAGCTGGACGGGGGCCTCGGGGCAAGGCGGAGCGAGGGCCCGAGGGGCATGACATGGCACCCCGAGGCCTCTCGGCCGCGTCTGCGATTCGCGAGGTGCGGGGGTAGGGCCAATCTGTAGGGCCACACGGTAGGATGGGAAGGTAAATTCCCCTCACTTCACATACCCCCGGCCCATATACCTGACAGACATCATAATTTTAAATTTTGCAATAACTTTACGAAATTACAAATGTGTAATATTCATATTGTATTTTATATACGTGTTAGTTATTAGTTATTTTTAATATCAAATTTTAGTTATTTGTAAATTATATATATTCCTATATGGACTCTAGACTCGTCTTTTAATATTTCTTTTTTTAATTCCGAATTTTCTGTAAATTGTATTTCTATATATACTCTAGGCTCTTTTTCCAATATTATTTATTTTTATTTCTGAATTTTTATTATTTCTAATTGTATTTCTATGTGAACTCTAAACTCATCTTTCAATATTCTTTAATTTTTAATTTCGAATTTCAGTTACTTCTAAATTGTATTCCTATATAGACAGACTTGGGTGTGTTCGCATGTCATGGTTTAGAACCCATCTCCCCGCACGGAAAATGGAACGGTCCATTAGCGCATGATTAATTAAGTATTAACAATTTTTTTAAAAAAAAGGATTAATTTGATTTTTTTAAACAACTTTCGTTTAGTTTGAAAAACACACCGTTTAGTTTGAAAAACGTGCGCGCGGAATATGAGGGAGAGGGGTTGGGAACATGGAGCAAAGAACACAGCCTTTAAACTCTTCTTCCCATGTTTTTTTTAATTTCGAATTTTAGTTATTTGTAAATTGTATTTTTATACGGACTGAAAACTCTACTTTTAATTTTATTATGTTTATTCTGAATTTTAGTTAGTTTTAAATTTCTACATGGACTCTATACTCTACTTCTGATATTCCTTATTTTTTAATTCTGAATTTCTATTTTTTTCTTAATTATATTTCTATATGGACTCTATACTCTACTTCTGATATTCCTTATTTTTAATTCCGAATTTCTATTATTTCCTAATTGTATTTCTATATGGAATCTGGTCTCCTCTTCTAATATTCCTTATTTTTTAATTCCGAATTTCAACTGTTTCTAAATTGTATTTCTATATGGACACTAGTCTCCTCTTCTAATATTTCTTATTTTTTAATTTCGAATTTCAGCTATTTCTAAATTGTATTTCTATATGGACTCACTTTTTCTTTTTCTCCGATTAATGTGAGAATTTCTAGGCCATGAGAGCGAACATGGATGCTCCTTTTTCTATTCCTTTAATAATATAACTAGCATGATAGTCCGCGCAGATTACGTGGCTAGCATCATTATATTCTTTCTCAAATAATAGCATATATGTTTTCTCATTATATTATTCAAATATATTAAAATGACAACACAATTTTAAATTTTGCAATAACTTTACAAGACTACTAATGTGTAGTATTCATATTGTATTTTATATACATGTTAGTTATTAATTATTTTTAATATCAAATTTTATTTATTTGTAAATTATATATATTCCTATATGGACTCTAGACTCGTCTTTTAATATTCTTTTTTATTTAATTCCGAATTTTATGTAAATTGTATTTATATATAGACTCTATGCTCTTCTTCCTATATTATTTATTTTTATTTCTGAATTTTTATTATTTCTAATTGTATTTCTACGTGGACTCTAAACTCATCTTTCAATATTCTTTAATTTTAAATTTCGAATTTCAGTTACTTCTAAATTGTATTCCTATATTGACTTTAAACTCTTCTTCCCATGTTTTTCTTAATTAGTTATTTGTAAATTGTATTTTTATATGGACTCTAAACTCTACTTTTAATTTTATTATGTTTATTTTAAATTTTAGTTAGTTTTAAAAATCCTATATGGACTCTATACTCTACTTCCAATATTCCTTATTTTTTAATTCCAAATTTCTATTTTTTTTTCTTAATTGTATTTATATATGAACTCTATACTCTACTTCTAATATTCCTTATTTTTAATTCCATATTTTTATTATTTCCTAATTGTATTTCTATATGGACTCTATACTCTACTTCTAATATTGCTTATTTTTAATACCGAATTTTAGTTATTTTCTAATTGTATTTCTATATGTACTCTATACTCTACTTCTAATATTCCTTATTTTTAATTTCGAATTTCAGTTATTTCCTAATTGTATTTCTATATGGACTCTATACTCCTCTTCTAATATTTCTTATTTTTTAATTCCGAATTTCAACTATTTGTAAATTGTATTTCTATATGGACTCTAGTCTCATATTCTAATATTCCTTATTTTTTTTAATTCTGAATTTCAGCTATTTCTAAATTGTATTTTTATATGGACTCTGCTTTTTCTTTTTCTCCGATTAATGTAGGAATTTTTAGGCCATGAGAGCGAACGTGGAGGCTCCTTTTTCTATTTCTTTAATAATTTCTAGTGCGTTTAGAGAGCACGCCTCGCGTGTACTCCCACCACACCAAAATAAACCAACATCATACTAGAATGTGATGATGGTAGTATAAGTCCATACCATTTTAAAAGAGAGCAATGGTAGTGGCATTGAATTTGCTAGCACTACCCCCTTCTTGACGTATGGGCCCATAGGTTTGACACCCCATTAAATCAACTCTTTTAGTTGACTCGAAGTTTACGCCTATCAATACATTGATTGTATTGCGTCATTAAATCTTAACACCAGGTAGGCATTATATGCCAAATGGATTTACTGTGCTAAAAACTTGTAAATTTTACCTTTTTTCTTTTATAATATCCGTTACAACGCATTGATATTGTGCTAGTTATCTTAAAATAAGTTCACTTCTATCCCTTTAACTAGTATCTGCTATATAAACCGAGAAGTTTTATTCATTCGGTACTTTTTACGAACCTTCTCGTACTATTTTCTTATTATTAAAATTGATCACATTGTTTTTTAATTGTCAATTTAAATCTCAATAGCTAAAAGTAAAATTATTTTAGGGCGGAGATATTACCATCCTACTCCAGACTCCAGTAGATAGCAGCATCCTAGCACGTGAAGACTCCGCTGCTAATGACATGATGTGATTCTGGTGTAGTCGATCCTGGCCTCATGTCATGGGCATGATGGTGAGCGTTAACGCTGCAACCTGCCGTCGTATGCTTGAGGTCCTCCATCATATCAGTTCGGTTGCGGGAACGTGAAAATGACGATACAAAGTATGGGTGTGTACCATTCTACTCCATTGTATAGCTAGATAGATACATAGCACCATCCGAGTAACCTTGACTGGCGCGAGTGCCGCAACACGGAACGGCATCTATGCTCGCAATCTCGTCTTCTTCAGGTTACAACCGAACCCCTTATAGAGTGTTCTGTGTTCGTAACTTTTAGAAAGGGTGTTGCAAGTTTAGAGGTGGGGTAACTGGGGTTGCGGGAACTAATCAGAATTAATTTTCACTCTTAGTCCTTTTGATACTTTCGGAGTAGTGGTCTCTTGTTGTATATACCAGCCTACTCATGTACATATGCAGACGTATATAATTATCTAAGAAGTGAGTAACTAGCTAGATTTATTATGATGAAAACAACCCACCCGATTCAAATCTTAGATTTGACATGTAATACGCATTTATAATTATTCTTTTATTGGTAGACGAGTGTGGCATCTGTGGTGACTTCATCATTCTCAAGATATGCCGGCCTAGTTTTTTGGAGTTGCCTATAGTGATAAAGTGTGTGTTGTGTGTTTTTATAGGGATGAGTGTGCATGAGTTATGGTCACCTTCCGGAGGTGCTCATAATAGTAGAGAGTGCATGTATGCATTCATAAGGATAAATGTGCGCGTGTTATGGTCAACTACATTTGTAGTGTGTTTCACCAAAAAAAAAAGATGTATAGCACTATTTGGGTGACCTCGATTGGCTCGAGTGTCGCAATATGGCACGGCATCTATGCTCACAATGGCGCTATCTTGTCTTCTTCTCCCCATTACAGTTGAACCCCTCGTGGAGTGTTTGGTAAGGCTCTGTTTAGTTACTACGTAAAAACTTTTCATCATGTCTCATCGAATGTTTGGACATAGGCAAGAAGTATTAAATATAGACAAAAAAACTAATTACATAGATTATGTGTAAATTGCGAGATCAATCTTTTAAATCTAATTGCTCCATGATTTGACATGTGATGCTACAGTAACCATTTGCTAATGACGGATTAATTAATCTTAATAAATTTGTCTCGCAATTTACAAGCGGAATCTGTAATTTGTTTTAGTATTAGTCTATGTTTATTGCTTTAAATATGTGTCTGTATATCCGATATGACACGCTAAAACTTTTCATCTATGTATCCAAACATTTGCATGGCAGTCGTCGGTGAACTCATTGAGCAGGTAGCCCGTCGCCAGGTCATCGTGGCAGGCCCCAAAACATGTGGATCCCACTGTAATTTTTTTATTTTAAACCAAACATTCAGTGCTATTTGGGTCCCACGGTTTTTAAGTGTCACGTCAACGCAATGAAGACAACACGTCAAGCGAAACCACTGTTTTAAACCGTTTTGATATCTTATTTGCACTGATTTTTGAAGCTAAGGGACGTGTCACATGCGGTTCATGGATGAATTTTAAACTCGGCGACAAATTAAATATAGAGGGGTCTAAAGTGAACTTATTCCTACAGAAATAGGCCTAACCGCTCGCCGAGAAGAAAAAAGAACGAAATAGACCCAACTAGTACGGTAGGCCTAACAAACACATTGGCAGTTTCAGGTTTGGGCAGCCCAGCACGTACGTGCACCCCACCTGATGGATGTGCATGACCTAGTTCTCTCTCTTTCTATTCTACCAGCGGCACCCATGGCGATTGACGAATTGGCGAGTTTCCAGGCACATGAGAACTGGTCAAGTGGCCACTTTGCGCTGCACCCATTGCCCCATGGGCCATGGCGTTGCGCTGCACCCATGGCGATAGATGAAGCTGTTTGATACTTTGATTGATGGGACAACCGATTGGTTACCTACCTGTATTCGTTCTGGCGGTTTCAGCTTACGACTAGTCGACGATCTCTGGTGTTACCCCATTTCAGATTGGCAGTTTAATGCAACTGGATTTGGTTGTTTGCGTGTGATATTCGTGTATGATTAGTTGGTTCCTAGGATACGTAGTAGTAGTATTTTGCACTCACTGTCCATTTTCAGTTTTTTCACTCGGGAGTACGTATACTACAGCTTCACGCGAATTTTGATATGCGTTGACTACTCATTGCTTTGTGTGTGCGTCATTGTTAATCATACTCCTAACTCGCATGTACTGCTGCGAAATCGACTTGCCTATACTGTATTGTCCTTTTACCGTATTCTTGAGCATGTTGTCGACATGACCCGGGCAGGGTACGTAATCCATTGAAGCGAGTTACTCTCTCCGTCCAATAAAAAATCAAACTAGTATCAGATATAACATATCGTAGTACTAAGATTTATTTTTTACGACACGGAGAGAGTACGGGGTACACTACTAACCGAGAAACCGGTGATCCATCTACTTGATCACGGCCGGCAGGATAGGGTAATTAATTAGAGGGTTGACATGTCGTTATCTGACTCGCTGACTGATCAATGAGTGGGCAGAGGCCCTACGAGTTTGTGGGATGGGAACAGGGAACAGCTGCAAGTTGTGCGAAAACACACGGCCTTTACTCAGCCAAAAAGCGATGTTGTTGTTGCTGACACGCTGGCCACACAGCCCTCTTGGCTTGGCTATGTCAATTGCATGACACATCGCCACAATATCCTCATCCTATAATATGTGTATAGTAGTAGCATGAGTATGTCACTAGCTACTGAATATTTGTTAAGTACCTTATACCTCCTCCGTTTCATAATAAGTTAATTTAGTATCAGATATGACACATTCTAATACTATAAATCTGAACAGATCCATAATACTAAGATGTGAAGCATTCAATACTAGATTAACTTATTTTAGTATCGAGCTAGTACACATTGTATAATTCATATAATTGGCACCACTATATTGATACTTACTCCGCTTTAAAATAAATAAATCAAGGCAACACCACAACGGCGGAGAGGAGGCCAAGGCAAGCCGCTCCTCGTCTGACGCGCTGGAGGTCAAGGATCTGCAACTTCCGGATCCAGCCCCTCCAACCTCATGTGGCCATGTCGGTCGCCGATCTTAGGGTACATGGACCGTGATGGTAGCGCCACCCCTCGCGCACCCCCTCCCCCCTCCCTCCTCCCTCAACTCCATCTCCTCCCAGCCACCCAACGCTGGTGGAGAAGCTAGGAAGGAAGGTGGTTGAGTAGGGATCCACTGGTGGAGAAAGGGGCTTTACTCCCGGTTGGGGACCCCCTGTAGTCCAGGTTATACAACCGAGACTACGAATCCGGGACTAAAGATGGGTATCTTTAGTCCCGGGTGAAATAACCGGGACTAAACATCCATCTTTAGTCCCGGTTGGTGTTACCAACCGGGACTAAAGATGGTAGGAGCAGTCCCGGTTAATTTTTTTTAAAAATCGATTTGCTCCCTAAATATCCCCGATCATATTCCCAAATCATCCCCAAATCAAAGTAGCATCATAGATCCGGAAAGAAATACATCACATATTGAAAAGAAATGCATCACAGATCATAATACATCACATCACAAAATCTTAAACAAAAAATACATCACAAATCCTAAAATAAATACATCACAACTCCCAGATCAGATCCAATATGTGATCCAATATCCAGATCAGATCACATACATCACAGATCAAATCCAATGAATCACAAATTCAAAAAAAAAATCGGCAATAGAGAGGATGGCGCCGCCGGCCTCCCGGCCACCGTCCTCGCGGCCTCCGCGCGAGCTCGGCCGGCCGGCCGTCGCGCCAGCCCGCCCGCCCGCCCGGCTGCCGCGCCCGCCCACCTGCCTGCTGCACCCAGACGGCCGTCCGCCGCCGCACCCGCCGGGCCGTCGCAACCACTCGCCCGGCCGCCGCTCAAAGAGGGGAAGGGGAGGAACGGGAGGGGAAAGGGAAGAGGAAGGGGATGAAGGGGGAGAGGAAGGGATGGAGGAGTAATGAGAGGGGAGGAGATCGAGAGGAGTGCGCGATAATATCTGAGTTGGTGGCGCGTTCGGGGTACTCTTTACTCCCGGTTGGTATAAACAACCGGGACTAAAGATTGTTTATACCAACCGGGAGTAAAAATAATTGATATAAACAATTATTTTGGTGGCACGCGGATAATATTTGGCGCGCGGTTCGGGGTACTCTTTACTCCCGGTTGGTATAAACAACCGGGACTAAAAATAGTCCCGGTTGTTTATACCAACCGGGAGTAAAAATAGTTGGGGTCTGTCTTGAACCCCACGACTTATTGAATCGGG
Source organism: Oryza glaberrima (assembly GCF_000147395.1). Taxonomy (NCBI): domain Eukaryota; kingdom Viridiplantae; phylum Streptophyta; class Magnoliopsida; order Poales; family Poaceae; genus Oryza; species Oryza glaberrima. The sequence continues at coordinate 27,900,004 of NC_068327.1, read as the reverse complement.
ATTTAAAATGATCTTTAGTCGCGGTTGGTAACACCAACCGGGACTAAAGATAAAAAAGTACCCCTCAACTTTTAAATCGGGACTAAAGATGCTTTTTAGTCCCGGTTTTTATTAGAACCGGGACTATTGTAGAATTTGGCCAACCGACTAAAGATGGTTTCTCCACCAGTGATCGGCGCCCGGCACAACGACGAGCTTTGCGACAACAAGTAGACGGAGGAACGAGCACCCTCCAAGGCGCAACTGACGAGCTCTCTAGGCGTCTCGTGCGCTTGTGCCCTCTCTTCTCCGGCGCAAATCGAAGCCCTTCACTCACTGGCCTTGCTTGACCAGTGCGATGGCCGTTGGAATCGGCGAGCTACTCCATGTCCCTCGTTGAGGCACCAAAGCTGGGTTTTAGGGCCAGCGATGGACACGATCTTCACAACACGGTTGCACGAGCGATGGTGCCCCCACGCTGAGTGGTCCTATGCAGGTCTTTGTGGGGGACGAGGAACTTCAGGAGGCCATGACTTGCACGAACATGGAGAGGAATCTCCTACGTACGTGACAGCTTGGGCTGAATGCCATCTATAGATGCATTGTCAATGGCCTTACAGAACACTCTTGAGAGAAGCCGAGCTGGACTGGACGTACGTATGACGTAGAGGCACCTATACCGCCTGGTAAAGCAGCAAAACCAGCAGGCTATATAGGTCCAGGTAATAGTAGCTGTGAGCGGAATGGCCTCACTGTTGATGATGTTTTAGCTGTAGCAACGGATCTCCATATGCACTGATGCACACGATCCGGTATGTGCTGAGCCAGTGGTGAACAGAACGGCCTTGTTGTGGACAATGCAGTCTAGCACCATTTGTCACTCTTCCTGCCGTCCGGCCGACATTTCACGATCCGGCTACCGAAAGATCCCTTCTTTGCTCCTTACCCCGGCCGACACGTCTGTGAAAAACAGTTTCGCCAACTTGGTGAGTTGAGCAGATGCCAGTGTGATCGATCGGCTACTGACCTTGGCCCATTGCAATACCACCTCTCTTTTCTCCCTGCACAATCTCCCCTCACTCCCTCCCTCCCTGCCAGCTGAGTGACAGACATTGGCGACTTTTACATACCACCAAACAGCTACAGGCTTCACACATGGCAAAAGAAAAAAAAAAACTTACACCTGCTACAGTCAAAGCTTAGCCCTACAGTGCTCTACCATTGGAGCCAAAGTAGCCAACCAGCAGCAGAGAATCGTCATGACCGCCAATACAGTGACACAGGAAAGAGAGGACGGTAAAAACCGAGGAGATGCTCTCCTCCTCGGGCCCACTGTTCAGGAGGAAACAGTGACGGGGATGTCGACGTGTGCAGCAGCCGGTGGCCGGCCGGCTGGCCGCCGGCCGAGGCGACGGGCGGCGACTGGTCCTGGAGAGGGAGCATGCCTCCCCCGTGCCGTCACGTGCGCATGCTGTCCGGCAAAGGCCGGCCCAGGTGGGCCTCCCAAGGCCTCGTTCCGGTGACGGTGACCCCGTGGGGGCCCACCCGTCCTGCTTCCACTGTCATGCGGGCCAGCCCACCACGGCGAGCATCATCGTCGAGCTGGCACTCGAGAGATTTTTTTTCCCCTTTTCCACGATACCGGAATTATTGTATCTTTATGTTGAACGGAGCAGTGGATGAACAGTATTATTGCACAGCTCGAAGGAAAGGGGCAAGAGAGGTGTCGAGCAATTTGGGTGGCTGCAGGCAGATGATGCCTTGGGGATAGGAGGAGAGGATGAAGAATCTTGGTTGCTAAAGTCACAGCGCATGCAGCATCTGTTCTACTACTACGAGAAAAGCTGTGAGGTGAGGTAGATCAGTACAAAGGTACTGCTACATGTTCGGAGTAGTCTGTTTTGAAGAACACTCGAGTGAGAATCTTGAAGAGAAGAGCTGAAATCAGTAGGTCCCCATCGTTGGTTCGTCGTCATATATGGAGTATAATTGACGAAGAAGCAAATACTCTTCTTGAAGTGGTATGGTGGAGCTTCCTGTCGGGACACAAGTTGCAGCGTACAACTGATCTCCGTCTGTGTACTGTCTCTCAACAATGCATGCAGTCGTAAAGTATCATTGCTGTGCTGATGTTTCTGCATTTATGTCTCGCCACCATGCAGTCGTAGCAGAAGACGTACTCCAGAGCTAGCTGCACAGCTTTAGCACAGTACCTACACTTGTCTCTTCCTCCATGGTGTTTCTCCCCTCTACGGCCGGGCGCTAGATTTTCCGTCTGCTCGTGAACGCCAGTGTGAGAGGAGCTAATATCTGAACATCTGATACATGGACAGAGGTATGATCGCCGTACTTGGACAAGTTCAGAGCTTCTCTATACTACTACTCGTTCCATTGCGGAGCATGTATGATCGCCGTTCGTGTGCGAGCCTGCGAGGACGTCTGGACCATGATGATGGCAGTGCATCTCATCCGCGCGCATGCAAAACGCCGGGCAAACTGGAGAGCCGTCCTGCGTGTTTTATTACACCTCGTAAAGAAGGTTGAAGTGGCCAGAGAGAGCTTTGGGGAAAAGATGTTCGGATTTTCTTTGCCCTGGGCATGCGCAATGTATCTTACCCAACTAGTAAATAAGATGGACCCCATGACCAGGAGGCAGTAAGCTGCAACTCTTCTCACAATGCTTATATGAGTGTAGTGGTAAACAATCTAGGGTCCACCTGAAAAAACCCATCCATCCCAACCCTCCATTACCTGGATCCTATCACCCAACCCTCCATTACCTGGATCCTATCAGAATCTTCATATTTTATTTGGTTGTTGCCGACAATAACATAAATACTAGGTAGTAACTACTACCTCTTCTCACAATGCTTACTACTAGATAATATGCTTAAAATAAATGTTTGTTATCTGGTTTTTTGCCACATCGTGGTTGCAACCCAACATGGCAACATACACTTGCCAGCCTGCCAGTCTAGCTGGTTTTCAATCATGCGCGTAACTCATGTCCCTTTGGGTTAGTTAGCCTTGTCACTTCGCTTCTCCTTTTTGCCCTTTTGATCTCCCTTAGCTAGCTGTCACCTTTCTTGACCAAGCTCTGTGGGGGTCAAAGACAAGAGTTGCCACCACTAGGCATTGCTGTAGCTGCCCGAAGAAATTCGATCAAGGCCAAGTTTAGTTTTAAAATTTTTCTTTAAACTTTTAATTTTTTCATCACATAAAACTTTTCTACATACATAAACTTTCAACTTTTCCGTCTCATCATTTCAATTTCAATCGAACATTCAATTTTGGCGTGGGCCTAAACACACCCTGATGTATATGAGCAGTTAGCCTGTTAGCCGAGCTCCTCTGGACACTGGGTAGCTAGCCTGCCGGATAGTAAACATTTATAATGGTTTTATTCCTCAAACTGATGCAGTAATAATAGTAGGAGTCGTTGTAGTTCAACACTGGCCACGCTGGTTGATAATTCACCGCGGTGTTGATCATGCCAGTTGAATTGGATGGGTTCGATCTCTTACCATTCGGGGAAGGGTTACAGCTATCCAGCAATATAATTGAGAGAAAACCGAAAGGGTTTGCCATGTGAGTATACAATGATTAAATATCCTAATCCAGATCGTAGTATTATCATAAAATGCTACGACTATGATATTGCGATTCTATCAAACCAAAACAATGCTGAACCTACTAGATATCTTTTTATAGTATCTTGAGTTTCATATATGATGTCGCAAGACCGACGGGATCTTACATAGGAACCTGATCATGTGTAAGCATTTTTTAAATTAAGGTGGATTTAAAATAATGTAAATAAGTCTACTTAATTTTTTTAAAAAACTCAATCAAATTTATCAAAATCAATGTTATAGACTTTAATTCATACAATGTATTACAAATCTTATATAAAGTTTTTTAAGATGTGGATTTTACCTCTACTTATTTTTTTTAAAAAATCGATCAAATTTATCAAAATCAATGTTATAGACTTTAATTCATACAATGTACTACAAATCTTATATAAAGTTTTTTAAGATGTGGATTTTACCTCGGTTTTCGTTTGCACAATTTTTCAAACTACTAAACGGTATGTTTCTTATAAAACTTTTTATATATAAGTTAACTTAAAATAACAAATAAATTTACTTTTCAATCTTGTAATACTTGAAACTTCATTAATCATGCACTAATGGCTTTCTCATTTTGTATGCACTGACTTTATCTTCATCTTTATAAACATGATAAGATCTCGATCTTTCCAACTGTACTATCGATAAGGACACCACTAGCTTAGATATGACTATGAGTACCTTATGTATTTATCAACTAAAGGTGCATATATTTTATATTAGATTTACTAGTTATATATTTGAACAAAAGTTGCTACACCATAAGTTTCGTGTATTTTTGTTTGCAAAGGTACTTGCATGGATGAAGGAAAAGAGACCGAGCGTAAGGAATGCATGGATGATCAAAGAAGTTGATTGGGGACCAAACCAAAACCTCTCCAAGTCCACTGCTACCTCACCACGTCACTATTGGTTCATAGAAAGCAAGAGATAAAGTTCTACACGTTCTGGATTTGGATTCGGACCTCCTGACAGCATCAACTTCAAATGGACCTAGCCGCTAATGTAGAAGGAATCTCGGGGCTCATAAGTACTTGTTGGAAAATTTGTAGAGTCTACTTTCATATAGTTTTGGTCTCACATCAAAATTTCCATCGAGCTGTCAGCAATCTGCTAAGCAAGCCACGTATCTCATCCAGTCTGAATATGATTTGGGTTGTGGGCCTTATAATTGTGTCGTGGGCTAAACCCAAGGGGGTGTGCGCCCTAGGGTAACCCTAGGACATCCCTAATCATATTTATTCAGTAGTCGTCATCGTTTAGAGTCGGGTTTTGCTTAGATTATTTCTGTCATTGCAGTTTTGCCGCTGGTTCGGTTTGTGGAACCCCAAATTCAAGTGTTTAATCATTCATATGCAATTGTGTTGCATTCTATATTGTTCTTGCTTGTGTTCTTCGATTTGCATGCAGGAATTAGTATTTTCAGTGAGGTCAATCGGGTTTCGACATGGTTGATACCCTGAGGAGATGTGGTTTTGCGATTGTAGGGTTCAGATCATGTTGATCAGAAGCCAGATCGTGTATGTCAAGTTTCCATCAAATCGAGAGTTATCAATACATATCGAAAGATCGTAATATAGTTTCCTCATCAACCATTCTATAGTGTATTAGATTAAAAAAAATCATATTTAATCTCCCGATCCTGACAACATTATTTACCATGGTAACTGAGAGATTACCGTGTAATATTGCAAACCTTCACCCAAGGATCAATGGACCCAAGGAGTGGTTCCAGATATGCATCGGTATACCCAAAATCTGTAAAAAAAAAAGGCTTTAAAGATCACCTATGGAATAGGGCATAAATATAAAAAGAGTTTTTATGCTTGTGAAATTACGTTATGCAGTCATGATTTTTTTTCCTGGTCCACTAGTGCATTCGGGACATTTGATTTTATGCGTGTTCATGTCATATTTGGACACTAGTATTAAATATAGACTACTTATAAAATTAATTGCATAAATAAGAGCTAATCTACTAGATAATTTTTTAAGCCTAATTAATCTATAATTAGAGAACGTATATTGTAGCATCACATAGGCTAATCATGGATTAATTAGGCTCAATAGATTCGTCTCGCGAATTAGTCCAGGGTTATGAAATGGGTTTTGTCATTAGTTTACATTTAATACTTCTAATTAGTGTCAAACATCTGATGTGACAGGGACTAAGTTTTTTTAGCCCCATCTAAACTCCCCCTTAACATGAGAGTGGCGAAGCCAGTGATTTTTTTTAATAGTTAGTCATCCTTATAGAGAACACAATTCTCATCCGAGTTACTGAATGATGGGTCAGTATGGCATATGTCACTCTCAAGTTAAGGGGGAGTTTGGATGGGGATAAAATAGTATTACTTCTAGAACTTTTTTTAAAAAAATATTTTGGTCTTTTTAAAAACTTCTTATATAAGTGGATTTATGAAAATACTTAATTCAGAAATAAATCTTTTTCTTGGTGATAGGATCATTGGTGTGAAGGTTAAATGTCTAAGAGCTAATGACGTCGTTGCGACCCTCTCCCATGGTAGCTAATTGCTGATGTGAAAGGGGTCGGTGCTAAAGACACTGATGTCAGGGGCCTATTTGTAAAAAAACAAAAAAGGCTTAAAATGTACTTCCTCCGTACTGCAATAAGTTCATTTTTAGCACATCTCACTTGTTTCAAAATCATTATTAGAGTAATTATTGAATTAGAGTTTGTGAAAACTAGGACGTATTGATAGTATGTAAAGTAAGGAATAGTTATATTGGAATTCGATAAAAGGAGGTATTCTAGTCTTTTTAGTTTTGTATTAGTATGTCCAGGATAGATGAAAAATAAACTTATCTTGAAACGGATAGTAATGTTTTTCTTACAAATAGTCCTCAGTGCCAACTTCTTTGGCACCGAGGATATATTTGTAAAAAATAAATTACATTTAACCCTTTTCAAAAAAAAATATTTTATAAATACATCCTCTGTGCTAGGACTGACCCCTCTGCATCTTTGTTGCTAGAGAGATTAGGTTATCGTTGCTAGCATCGTTGGTGTTGTGGCGATGAATGTTGACACTAGGTTACTGGCGTCTAGAATAAGTTTTTTAGCAATATATTTGTGAAATACCATCTCTGTCCCGAGATGTAAAAAGTTTTAGTTTAGACAAGGGTATTAAGAAAGTTGGTGGAATTGAATTGGGAAAGATTATGATTGCTTGAGAAAAGGATTTAAGTGAAAATTTTAAATGGTGAATGGCTTGGTTGAGAAGAGTTGTAGGCTAAAAAAATGTTATATTTTGGTATAAATTTTAAATGGTAGAACTTAAGGCATGTTTAGATCCCTGCCAAAAATTTTACGCTATGTCACCTCGGACGTTGGAACACATATATGAAGTATTAAATATAGGTTAAAAAACAAATTGTACAGATTGCGACTAATTTGCGAGACGAATCTTTTAAGTCTATTTGCTCCTTGATTTGACAATGTGGTGATGCAGTAAACATTTGTTAATGACGGATTACTTAGGCTTAATAAATTCGTCTCATAGTTTATGGACAGATTCTGTAATTAGTTTTTTTTTTATTATTGCCCGAACACCTCATGCGACACCATATATAATATTCGATGTGACACACTAAAACTTTACACCCTGAATCTAAACACCCCCTTACAAGTTGTTATACTAGTATGTGGGAGTATATCTATAACTAATATAAGTATTTGGATTTTTCCAGTCGTCACAAGTCGGACGAAGGCCGCCTTCGTCCCTCGCGGTGCGCCTACGCCTGCAGCCCCCGAATCCCCATCCCTCCAATCCCTCTCAGAATCGGATACAAGGGAAAAAACTCCCAAAATCAAATCAAATCCCGGATACAAGGGAATCAATTCCCAAAATCACAACCAAATGCAGGGATTTTTCGTCCGCCCCCTGCCCCCAAGAAAAATCCCAGTCGAAATTCATCCAAAACACACATGAAACATTCCATCAATAACACACAGCACAAAACATTCAACCAAGAACACATCAACCTCCACCGCCACCATGCACACACAGAGAGAGACGATGCCGCGGCCTCTCCCACCCCTGTCGGACCACAGCCGCCTCCATGCCACCGGATCTGGCGGAGGCGAGGTCCGGCCCGCCGCCCATCCCGCCACCGCCCGGCCGCAGCCGCCGGGTCTGGTGGAGGCGAGGTCCGGCCGCCTGCCTCCACACCGTCCGTCTTACTACCTCCATGACGTCTGCCGCCACCGCCGCCGCACCTCTCCACCATGAACACAGAGAGAGGGAGACGACGCCGCCGCCTCTCCCGCCCCGCCAGACCGCAGCCGCCTCCATGCCGCCGGATCTGGCGGAGGCGAGGTCCGGCCGACGTCCGCCGCCACCACCGCCGCACCTCTCCACCATGAACAGAGAGAGAGAGAGAGAGACGTCGCCGCCGCCTCTCCTGCCCCGCCGGACCGCAGCAGCCTCCATGCCGCCGGATCTGGCGGAGGCGAGGTGGCGGCCGACGTCCGCCGCCACCGCCGCCGCACCTCCCCACCATGAACAGAGAGAGAGAGAGAGAGAGACGACGACGACGTCGCCTCTCCCGCCCCGCCGAACCGCAGCCGCGCCTCCATGCCACTGGATCTGGCGGAAGCGAGGTCCGGCCCGCCCCTCTTGCCCCCGCTGAGCCACAGCCGCCTCCATGCCGCCCCTCCCGCCGCCGCCGCAGAGAGAGAGGGGGTAGAAGTGGAGAGAGAGTGGGAGGAGAAGTGGTCTGCTCGCCGGAGGGAAACGGCCGGCCGGCTAGGAGAGGGGGGATGGATGGGGAGGGAAGTAGCCGGGCGGCCGACTGAGAGAGGAGGCGGAGGAGGAGGGAAGTGGGGGGAGGGGGCGGAGGGGTGGAGGGCTGGGCAAGAATGGGGAGGGACGGCGACTGGATGGATCTAGATAGATCCTTATCTACTCGCGTGGGCCCGCCAGCTCGACCGACTCGCCTCGATTGTTAGGGTTTTATCATTAAAGATATTTTTAGTATGACTTATACTTTTGCTTATTTACACAATTGAATAAAATGAATAGTTAAATATTATCTAAAAATTGAAATCATCACAATCCAATTAAAAACAAAATCACAATCCAAATATAAATCGAAATCAAAGAACATCAAAAATATTACCACAAGATGAGGCCATCACGTGCTGCTTCTCGCCACCTCGCTGCAATGGAGGTTGCGAACTCGGGGGGGCTAGATTCTGAACCGATGACCGATGCTACGGTGGGGATCCGATGTGCCAACGCGTCACCGAGAAGCTTCGTCGCCGCTGCTCGGTAGGGAAGGCCGCTGCCATCATCGCCTGTTGGAATAGTCGCCGCCGGCGCCGTTGCTTTACGAGAAAGAAAGAAAGAGAGCGTGTTAGGGGATCGAGAGAGAGAGAGAGAGAGAGAGATTTTAGGGTTAAGGTTAGGGTTACGGGTATTTATCTAGGTTAGGATCAATCGAGACTGTTCATTAGATCGGACGGTCCATGCTTCTCCCACGTCGGGCCGGGCGACGTTTTAGGTCGCCGCGCTATTGGGCCAACCTATGGGGCCGACCGCACGTGCGAAGCACATAAGGCCGCTCTATTGGGTCGGGCTTAAATCAGTTTTTTCTCTCTTATTGATTTTAAGTATTTTTGTAATTTTCAGAAATAGCATTAATACCATTTTAATTGTTTATGACTGTTTATTTTCAAAAAATATTCTTTTTTATTTTGAATTTCAATTCTTTTTCTAAATTGTATTCCTATATGCACTCTACCCTCTTTTGGAGAATATTCTAGACTTCTCATCCAGTATAATTTATAATTTCTATTATTTCTAAATTTTATTTCTATATGAACTCTAAACCCATCTTTCAATATTTCTTATATTTTTAATTCCAAATTTCATTTGTTTTTCTAAATCTTTCCTGTTGCAACGCACGGGAATTTTTTCTTAAAAAAATGTACTAACTCCAACTAAATAATCTATTTTTAATCTGCATGTGCATTGTTCGTCCATCCATTTTCTCCCATGCTAAAAGTCATCCAAACTAAACATCATGTATATTCCGCAAATATAAAGCATATTATTTATCTAAAAACAAACAATTCTTTTTTACCATATTAAATGTCTAAATTGTTCACTGTACACACTTCGTAATCGTCCGGTGCAACATACGGACACTTTTGCTAGTTTTTTTTTTAAGTAAATATAATAAATCCAGGCTAGTACTTCATGTGAACGAGCTTGGACCGTAAGAAATGGATCGATCGACGGACGGGACCCGTCTTGGCCAGGGGGAAGAAAAGCCAAGTGCTCCTTTATATCTCTGCGGCGCATCGGCCCATCACGCATCTAGCAGTTGCAGGTAGAGGTACTACTCTCCCCCTGAGGAAACACAGTGTCACGATGGATGGAGCAGAGAAAAGCGTAGGCATGCAGACGCAGACGCAGACGCAGTTGCAGCTATAGCTAGCGGGCGTGACGTGACATTGGCATCCTACTCTAGCGCCTGCGCCCCCGTAGCTGGGCTAATATAGGGAAGCATGCCTCCTCCCTCCCCATCACGTGCACCACCTGTCCTGCAAAGCCCCAACCGATGCCATATGCCATTGCCAACTCGACGAGCAGCAATAGATGCATGCGGCGTCAACGGCGACCTCGCCGTCGCGCGGCTCGCTGCAGCAGCGGCGCATGCATGCGACACGGTTGCAACGCTTCGCTACTGTGCCCCTACACCGTTACTGCTGCTCCGATCCGCTAGCTTCCGCTACTGTGCTGCTCCCCCTGGCCCCTGCTGGCCTGCTCCGTCGATTGGTTTGATACCTTGCCTGCTCGGTGAAACGGCGCGAGGCGAGGCTGCGAGAGAAAGCTTTTGGCCGTCTGTGCATCACAGTGGTACAGTACTTAGATTTTTTTTTTTCTTTTCGTGCGTGGGGTACTTTTCCCTTCCTCCCCTCTGCACAAAAGATATCTGGGTGGTGCCGAGCGATCCAGCTGGGTCGCATGCATGCACTGTTCCTACCTGTTTCTTTTTGTTTTTCTTTTTCCGTTTCCTCGTCAAAGCTGACACCGGCGAGGTCCTGGTAGGAACATATTAGGAGTACACGGGCAACACAGGCATGCAAATTCAACCCAAAATAATCTGGGAGTTGATGTTTTTTTACTAGTCCTTCATCTTCATGCAGTCCGGCGCTGCACCAGCGTGCTGACGTCCGTTCTTGCGATTCTGTGATCACCCCGGAGTACAGCATGGGGAGCAAAAACAAATCCAGCTTCGTGTTCAGGGAAACGCACGTTTCCAAGAGAAAGAAAACGAATTACTCGATGCGGTGGCGCGGCGACTCTGGCAAGGGCTCGCGCGGCGCGGGTCGTCGTCACGGCGACTCCCACATGGATTCGGCCAGAAAAAGTCGCGCCGCTCGCGGTTCCGCGTGACGTCGTCGTCGTGCTCGTCTCCGTGGCCCGGCATCTCTACGGTGGAAGCACGTTAAACGTCCTCCGGGGCTAAGCATTTTGTCATGTGAGTGCTCGTTTAGTTCCTAACTTTTTCTTCAAACTTTCAATTTTTCTATCACATCAAAACTTTTCTACACATATAAACTTTTAACTTTTTTTAAAACTTTTAATTTTAATTAAATTTTTAATTTTGACGTAAACACAGTCTGAGTTGGCACTGTCGCGGCAATATTGTAACAGTGCCGCTGTGCCTGTCACTCAAGCTGGCGCCTGGGGAGAAAAACTAACCAAGTGTACTCTTATTTAAAATTTATTATTATTATTATTATTATTATTATTATTATTATTATTATTATAAGATATGACTAGTATTTTATGTGCGATTAATGTTTAAATTTTTTATAAGTTTTTTAAATAAAATGGACGGTTAAATGTTGGATATTAATTCTTACTACTACACTTATTTGAAATAGTGGTAGTACGCTTTTTGAAAGGCCATTAACTGCCCATATAGAAACTTGAGAGCAGAGCAGCAGGTTGTCTGGCTAGTCTTTTCGCTAATTAATGAACCCAAATTCAACATTTTTTCCAGGAGCACCTGGTAGTACTACTGGCTACACTGAGCTCTTGCCAGTTGGGCAGTTGCTCTTGCTCTTTGCAGGATGCGATCTTGGGCAGGTGAGGAAAAACGCAATGCGCATTGATGATACCTGTAACGGTTGGAACGTAAGAGCAGTTATAATAGCAGGTTATTAGCGAGCTATAAACATATTTTAATGAGATAAATAATAAGAGAGAAAAGCAGCGGACTATAGATCTGTAGCCAGCTGCAGCACGGACTCTAAGACACACTGTATGTATGACAGGTGGGACCATATATAAATAGTATAGTAAGCAACTATTGTATAAATTGGCTATTAGATTGGCTACAGATGAATTGGAGCTAGTAGTGGACGGTATTAGACTTGCTCTAATACAGCCTCCAAACAAATTGTGACGCGAGGCCCAGCCGGTTGTGTTAGGGGGTGTTTGGGAGAGAGGGGCTATAAGCCCCACCCCCTTATTAGCATTGGGTTATTAAAGCAAGATCAATAGTAACGTCTACGGTCGGCTGCAATTTTCAGCGTGTCATCAAAAGTTAGTTTACTAGCTTACCAGCACAATAAGAGCAGGTACACCAGCAGACTATAAGCCAGCTATAAACATATTTTAAGGAGATAAAAGAGGAGAGAGAAAAACAGCGGGCTACAGATTTGTAGACAGCTGCAGCATGGACTCCAAGATACATGTGTGTATGACAGGTGGAGCCTTAAATTAAAGAGGAGGATACCATAGTTGACGATCACATCTCTAAATTTTGATAGTGCTAAAATAAGTGACAAATTTTCGAATCAGCTCTAAGACTTAATTAATACATTGAAGTAGTTGTCCAAAATTTAATGGCGGAATGAATGTTTGGTCTCAAAAGTTTCGTTCAGTAAAATTTTTTAATAAAAACATGTCTTAAGGTCTAATACAGTCTTTCAACCCTGCATTTAAAACGATATCTCAACAATATCATCTTATACAAAATCTATATCTGAATGTGTAATTTATCCTTACTAATACCATACAAAATTATCTACACACTTCGCTTGCATATATATACTCAAAATCTATTACTTCTTTAGTCATCAAATGTAAATAATAGATTCAAATTTATGTACATATCGATTCCTTTGATCAGGCCAAAAAGCATGGAAAATTTGTTGTTTTTTATGTGGTATAACCGTAAAGCTAGACACTTTTCACTATATATCTTACATAAGATTTAGGGTATGGGCTTATGTCCACATGGCACTTTTGTTGGGACTAAGAACCATATTGAACTGTATGACAAACCTAAAGGGTATGTCTGAACAAAATGGAACTAAAGGACTAATAAATTGGCCTTGGAATAAATTTGAGGGACTGCCGTGGGTATTGTCCCAAAAAAAAAAAGATTTTGGATAGCCTAGATTATCGAAAAACGTGTAAACGTTTGCTATCTAAACTTAAGATTTGCTCTTCTTCGATTATAATCTCAGCAACTATGTGTTACTCCCTCCGTCCCATAATATAAGGGATTTTGACTTTTTGATTGCAACGTTTGACCATTCGTTTTATTCAAATTTTTTTTGCAAATATAAAAAACGAAAAGTTATGCTTAAATTACTGTAGATAATAAAGTAAGTCACAAATAAAATAAATAATAATTTCAAAAAGTTTTGAATAAGACGAGTGGTCAAACGTTACAAGCAAAAACTCAAAATCCCTTATATTATGGGACAGAGTGAGTAGTACTTAGTAGATACTCCCTCCATTCCAAAATATAAGGCACAACCACCCTTAATCCAAAGACCAAGAAATAATTATTATCATCTGGTAGTTTGGACCATCCTAATAAATACTAATGCATACATTCAATAGGATTAGATAACATGAAAGTGGAGGATTTAAAAAAGAAATAATTTAATAGAGAAGATGTCATAGTTAATTGCATACTTGCATGTATGTCTTATATTATGGAACATCTAATAAAAGTTATTGTGCCTTATATTATAGAATGGAGGGAGTATGTTGTTTTGGTTTGAAGACACATCATTACCATTGCTAACATACAATTTGAAACTTTCTAGATTTTAATCAAAGTTTCGGTTTTTAACTAGTAGCAAACTAAATAAACTTTACCCAACGAAAGAGTTGGCAGTGCCACTGCCAAAACTTACCTAAATTTTGGCACTACCAATATTTCGATAGAGTACGAAATCAGACATACCCTACGATATTCCTCTTATTCCCTTCGTCCTAATATAACTGCAACCTAATACATATGTGATATATTCTAGGATGTCCAGATTCATATTCTTAGGATAGGTCAGTACGTCACACCTATACTAGGTAGTATTTATATTGGTTACTTTAGGGGCAAGAGAACTATCCGCTGCCTTTTCTAGGAAAATGCTAGTAATCGGGTTCCCGATCAACGCCAGAAAAATCGGGCTCCCGCTGCTTCCTACACCTCCGTGCCATCCCCACCACACGCCCCACCACATGCGTCGTTGCAACAAATCACCCACGTATTATGGAAATGCTCTATTAAGGGAATCCGTTTCAACTTTTATTTCACCAACAATATTTCATCAAGTGTACTCGTGATGTTTCACTATGTATAGATCAAATGTTGCAGTGAATTAAAATATCCTTTTGCTATTTGCTGAAACATTATTTTATATATGGTAAAACAACACCTGATTTTTTGGAAACCGTTTTGTTTCATACTTTGAAGTAAAATGTTTCATGAGGTGGTTTGGTTGAGTTTAAGCTTTTTAAACAATTGAAACGTTTTCAATCTATTTAATGAAATAATTCCGGTCTACTTGATGGAACAGCGCCTGATTTTTGAAAAAAAATCAGGTGCCTCGCCTTTTTTATCAGTTTATACGCTGATTGAAGGTAAAACAAATCGACCAAAATGGTAAATGCATTAATGGACATGAGTCTCCATACAGTTCGACCACTAATAAACTAGTCAATTCGTTGAACATAGGTCTAACAATTTACTTATTGGCTTATAAGGCCTTGTTTAGTTCGCGAAAAAGAAAATTTTGGGTGTCACATCAGACGTTTGACTGGATGTCGGAAGGGGTTTTCGGACATGAATGAAAAAACTAATTTCATAACTCGGCTGGAAACCGCGAGACGAATTTATTAAGCCTAATAAATCCGACATTAGCACATGTGGGTTACTGTAGCACTTATGGCTAATCATCGACTAATTAGGCTCGAAAGGTTCGTCTCGCGATTTTTATACAAACTGTGCAATTAGTTTTTCATTTTATCTATATTTAGTGCTCCATGCATGTGTCCAAAGATGCGATGTGACGTTTTTGAGAAAAAAAAATTGGGAACTACGCAAGGCCTAATTTAAGTTTTAGAACTTAAAGTGTTTATTCTAAGTTTTCTTTTCATCGTAGTTTTTCTTGCGGCCGGTTTTCAAACCACTAGTATTATAGATATAATTTTTTTATTTGCAATTTATTTTTTACGATTTATCAACCGCAGTTTATCCGATTAGTCTTTGGAAAATGTTACTGGAAGAACTAAAACCCAGATAACCCACACCAAATAATATTAATAAAAAATCTGCATCTGCATTATAGTACGTCAATCCAGCTCCACATGTTACTGATCTTGTGGTACTGTAGTACTAATAGTAGTATATTAGTACACTGTTTTGAGGTATTCCAACGTCGAATAAAACAGAGAAGTACCACACCATTATTGTGAACTCGAAACCTGGTAGTGATTAATTGCCTCATGGCAAGCAAACTGAAACAAACTACTATTACTACTGCTCTCCCGTTTTATATTGTTCATCGTATAACCCAAAATCAGAATTTCCAAATTATATCTTGTAATCATGACTGCATCGTTTGACATACAATACTACATATAAATTGAGTCTGTATACGTATATTCAAGCATTTGAGATGGTTAAGCACTTTTTTTAGCATTCTAAGTTTCTTATTTTGTAGGATTTTTAGTACGAGGTAAGACATACTTGAAAAAAATTCTAAGAACTAGAGTGCATGTGACCACCTAACTCCTTGCAATTTTTATTCTTATAATTTGAAAATCCTATAAACCAAATAAGCCCTTCAAAGGAAATTAAATCATGAGGTTTGAGGTTAGGTTTGAATTCTCTAAAAAGTGGAGGAAAGGACTCAACAGAAAAAAAATCCTATAGAATTTCGATCATATAAAATTTTAGTTAAAAATACTTTGTTCCAAAATTGCCATGGATAAAATGTAATTTCTATGCATACGACTAAAATTATCGATGGCAACAGTGCATGAGCATATATTTATTTCATTGACCTACGGTTGCATGTCTTCGATCTCTATGGAGTAGTACCGAGGCCAAGTTTAGTTTTAAACTTTTCCTTCAAACTTATAGCTTTTTCATCACATTAAAACTTTTCTACATATAAACTTTCAACTTTTTCATCACACCATTCCAATTTTAGCTAAACTTTTAATTTTAACGTGTACTAAACACATCCTGAATTCAAAACTCTTTTTATTTTCCTTCAAGATGTCCGATGCACACGCTCTATGTAGACGCAAGAAGATGTTGGAGCAGCAGACTAACAGTAGCAAAAAAATGGCAGGTCGAAAAGCAACTGCGACGGTTGCTCCGTCATCCTCTCATCGCCTTTTTATTGCTCCGGCGTTGGGAACCGCAACAATGGAACAGCCCAAATCGACAGTCCCCTCCCCCCCCCCCCCCCCCTCCCCCCACCCCCATCCTCTCTCTCCCCACGCAATACTTGTCACTACTCGCGCTACCCACTACAGCGTCTCTGCATGTATATCCATCTATCCATCCATTCCCCCATTTTCCAAATAAAAATACAGCAAACCAAACACAAACGCAGCCACGCACTGTACTCGAAGAAAAATCGGTGCTGTACGTACTACGCCACGAGATAACGAGAGAGAGAGAGAGAGAGAGTGAAAGGAGAAAATGGAAATGCTACTGCTCGTACCACGCCGCTACGTCCGCTAGGTCGACAGGCCCGGGGGGAGGCAGGTGTTTGTCGTCTAGCTCGGGTCGGAGCGCGCCTTCTCGTGTCGGGCTCGACGTCCGCGACTCCTCGCCCCTGGTCGAGAGCTCGCAGGCGCAGCGGGAGAGAGAGAGAGAGAGAGAGAGAGAGAGAGAGACAAGCCGCGCAATAAAGGCGCGCGCGCGAGCGAGTGAAGCAAAGCACCATTACTAAAGACCGCGGCGTGTGCTTGCGTTGCGAGCGAGCAAGAGCGAGAGAGAGATTGAGAGAGAGAGAGGGAAGGGATGGCGATGCCGTATGCCTCCCTGTCTCCGGCGGTGGCCGACCACCGCTCGTCCCCGGCAGCCGCGACCGCCTCCCTCCTCCCCTTCTGCCGCTCCACCCCGCTCTCCGCGTAAGCAACGCGAACCCGCGGCTACAACCCATTTTCTTGGCTCCAGTGGTGCATGTGACAACACGGTGAGACGTTGTGTGTGGGTGGGTGGGTGCAGGGGCGGTGGTGGCGTCGCGATGGGGGAGGACGCGCCGATGACCGCGAGGTGGCCGCCGGTGGCGGCGGCGAGGCTGCCGCCGTTCACCGCGGCGCAGTACGAGGAGCTGGAGCAGCAGGCGCTCATATACAAGTACCTGGTGGCAGGCGTGCCCGTCCCGCCGGATCTCGTGCTCCCCATCCGCCGCGGACTCGACTCCCTCGCCGCCCGCTTCTACAACCATCCCGCCCGTACGTCGTGTTCCTATTTCTTGCCTCTCCTCTACCATCGCTGCATTGCTTTTGGATGCTTGTTTAGTGTCGGCTTCTTTGTTTATTCCGATCAGGCGTACTTTGCTTCCATTTGTTAATTGGCTCCGGGTCATTTGTTAATCCGGGTTACGCGATTCAAGAAACATGCGTGTGTGTTTTTATGCTATCCTCCGGATTTGGTACTAAAAAGGCTTGTTTTTTAATCCAAAACTCATGCTCGCTTCACGATTAGCGCATCATTTTTTTTTTGGGGGGGGGGGGGGGGGAGTTTGCCCATCATTCTGTCTCTGTTTGATCTGATAGAGGACGTGCACACGCTCTTGTCTGAAATAAAATCTTTTGTTTATCAGTATGCCCATGGGATAAGCCATTTTCTCTGTGAACCAACACCCTGGCAAACTGTTTTTTTGCTCACCATTTTTGAGCGATTGCTAAGAACAGATAACTATGCCCTGCATATGGATCGGATATGGACTTCTCAAATATTCAAATGCCATTCTATTAGGAACTCAAAATGCATTACCAACAAATGTATTCTTGTGTGTAACACGGTTGCTACGATGTGCCTGTTTTTGTACAGTTGGATATGGTCCGTACTTCGGCAAGAAGCTGGACCCAGAGCCAGGGCGGTGCCGGCGTACGGACGGCAAGAAATGGCGGTGCTCGAAGGAGGCCGCGCCGGATTCCAAGTACTGCGAGCGCCACATGCACCGCGGCCGCAACCGTTCAAGAAAGCCTGTGGAAACGCAGCTGGTCGCCCAGTCCCAACCGCCCTCAGCTGTTGTCGGTTCTGCGGCGGCGCCCCTTGCGGCTGCCTCCAATGGCAGCAGCTTCCAAAACCACTCTCTTTACCCTGCTATTGCCGGCAGCAATGGCGGGGGCGGGGGGAGGAACATGCCCAGCTCATTTGGCTCGGCGTTGGGTTCTCAGCTGCACATGGATAATGCTGCCCCTTATGCAGCTGTTGGTGGTGGAACAGGCAAAGATCTCAGGTGATTGTTCATTTCTTTTTTTTTAATCAAACGCCATATTTACTTGTTTAGCACTGTCTTGAATCATGATATGTATCCTTCCGTTGTCTAAAAAAAAGGTGCCATGCTCTAACTGATTGGTGTCAGGTGGATGCAGTTATGAATCTGTATTTTTCTTTGTGATCGGTTAATAACTGTGTCCCATTTGTTTGCATTGGTGGCAATCGAACCAGCTGTCCATGCTCAGTAGTACTACTTCGATTTGGTGCTGCAATCACTGAAAGTCTGAAACTTTACTCTCTGCACTGCAAAAATTTGTGTTATGTTTAGGTCTCCAGAGTGCTGCCTCTTTGCCCTTCCCATACTTTCTGGTATCAGTTTTCAGCCCCAGAAGCCGGGGACAGTCTCCATAAGAGATTTCTGCTCCAGTGAAACTGGGGTGCAGGGTCTTAACATGGCTTTGGCCCAGTAGTTTGAAACATGTACTGTCCATAAAGATGATACTACTACATATTTGTGTCTGCCCTCGCAGTGCTTGTGCCTGCTGGTGGCTGATCATGGCTTCCCTTGGCATTTACTCCACTTCTTTATTCCTCCACAGAATCCAGTTGTTTCTGTCTCTGCTCTTCAGGGGCAGTCAATTATTTGGCCCTTGCAAAATACTCTCTGAAGATGTCTCACCGATCACCACTATACCTGAAACATTTTCCAGTGGCCAGCGTGAGCTGCATGATGCTCCAAGTCAACTCTATACTCATCCAATGTTGATGATTAGATTTTAACAATGCAACTCTTTGATTTATCTTCCCTACAAAAAAAAAAGGAACTCTTTGATTTATCTTCGGTGAATCTCAGTCTGACCTTAGTACCTAGCCTCATTATTTACTTCACCAAATGTATAACTCTACAGTGCTTGTTTGTGTTGATTTGGTTTAGTTTAGTTATTGAATTATTCGGTCACCTTAGTCTTTGATTGTTTTTTTCTTTCTGCTCTTGTCATCAACTGTTTAGGGTTCAGCTGACTTGCTGCTGCAACTAAACTGTCTTCTGGTTTTACTGCAAAATAGAATGTTTCTTGGGCCATGATCTGCTGCTATATATGATTAGTTAAACCATGGTTCTATGTTTGCTTATATGAATTCATGACAAGAATACTAACTTTTGGAAAAGGTAATTTTATTTTTTTTGTATGATAATAATGCTTTGGATTCTTTCTAGTTTATCTGTCGGACTTAGGTTAACTACATCATTTCCTCCGGTACATGGATTTATTTCATTCTTACAATTGAGCCCTTATGAATATTTTCTTCCTAATTCTGTTCTAAAAAGTTAGAATTGACATATTTTCGATAGGTACATGCCTAGCACTTGCATTCGTGTTTCCTACTAATTCCCAATCACTGTATCTTCTCAAATTCAGGTATACTGCTTATGGCACAAGATCTTTGGCGGATGAGCAGAGTCAACTCATTACTGAAGCTATCAACACATCCATTGAAAATCCATGGCGGCTGCTGCCATCTCAGAACTCGCCATTTCCCCTTTCAAGCTATTCTCAGCTTGGGGCACTAAGTGACCTTGGTCAGAACACCCCCAGCTCACTTTCAAAGGTTCAGAGGCAGCCACTTTCGTTCTTTGGGAACGACTATGCGGCTGTCGATTCTGTGAAGCAAGAGAACCAGACGCTGCGTCCCTTCTTTGATGAGTGGCCAAAGGGAAGGGATTCATGGTCAGACCTCGCTGATGAGAATGCTAATCTTTCGTCATTCTCAGGCACCCAACTGTCGATCTCCATACCAATGGCATCCTCTGACTTCTCGGCGGCCAGTTCTCGATCAACTAATGGTACGACTACTTGATCTCCCCCCAATTACTTCGTGCGTGTTTATGTCGGTATCCTGCAATGTCTGAAGATTTCTTACTGAAAACGTCATCTGGTCTGTGTGCAGGTGACTGAATGCTGCGTGGATGATGATCCTGCTGCCCAGTGAACTCATACTGGCCTTGTTGCTGTCTTGCTCTGCGATTTTCTGCCTGCTCGCGCCCACCGTACGATAGTAGCAAAACATTCTATGCTTCTGTAATTTACCAGTGTTCCCCTGTCAGATTTGCGTGTGAAATCGATCAAACTCCGTGGTCTCCTTTGGACGAAGGGAGATGTCAACGTTTTCCTTGATGTTTACTGCTAGTAACATCTTATTACTTCCCAAATGCTGATCAGCCTCTGCTTGCTATGCTCTCCTGTTTGTCGACTCAACAGTGCCGTCAACATCAGTGCAGCAACGTGAGGCTCATGCTTTTTAAGGTCATTTTCCCGATGATGACAGTGTCCTACTAACCAGTTCCTTTTGCAAGTGGAGAGGCTTTGCTTGCGATGGCCGATAGATAGACAGGTTTCATCTCTTGAACGAGCCGACGAGCGAGCAGCGCGCAAAACGGACGAGATGGCCCCCATGGCTCCTTTTCGCCAAAAACACGATCGGGCAGCAGGATCCGTTTGCCTTTTGTCAACTGGAGCCCGTGACAAGTAATGTTCGTTGCCCCAGCTCCCCACGGCCCCTGCATGACATGGGCTCCACCCCCTCGCACACCCGCCCTCCCTTTTTATCATTGCGAGATAGTAGTAGTGTTGATGGTACGTAGTACTACTAACCGACGACGGCGACATGGCCATGATGCACATTAAGGGTGCCTTTGAATAGTAGGAATGAAAAAAAACCCAGAGGAATAAGAAAAATATAGGATTCTGACAGAAATATAAGTGTACAACAGATGAATGCAAAACACATGAAAAACATAGAAATAACCGTTTGATTGAGCCGCATGAAAAACACAGGAATTTGAGGAGAGATAAAACTCAAAGGATTCTTACATAGGAAGAGGCATTCCATAAGAATTTCATAAGATTATATGGGATTTATTCCTTTGATTCAAAGGGCTATATAGAAAAATTCCCATAAAAATAAAATCCTTTAAAATTTCTGTAAATTTCCTGCCGGCGTACCTGCCGGCGAGGTGAGGCTTGCGCATGCGGCCGCTTTGCGCGTCCGTGGCGATGCGCGGGCGGGCGCGGGCGCGGGGCATGTGGGGTGGGGAGTTGGGCGGTGCATGTGACCGCGATTGTTTCGGGGCGGAAGGACGAGGCCGCTTTTAAGCGGAAAGGGCTCGGCGTCGGCTCGGTGGTTTCGCATCTTCCGGCAAAATTTGATGGTGAGCATGACCGAGCGTCCGTGCGTGTTGCGGCAACAGCTGTACCGTGTTCAGTGTGCGGGGGTGGAGTGGGGGCACCGCGGTTGGTTTGGATTGGGTTGGCCTTTGAGTTCTCGGTCCGTGTCTGGGGTTTTGGAGTGTGGTGGATAGAACGAATCCGTCGTGTCTGGGCAACGTGCGCGATGGGTAGCTTGCAAGCTAATCCGTATCATGTCATGTGTTAGTGGTGGTGTGCTTGCCTTTACCATTTCATGGATCAAGCATTGGAGTTCGATCTGGCTGGTACTTAAGGTGCAAGGTAAAGGGAAGACGGGAAGTGCCGCTGCCTCCTATACTTTTGTCACGTCGGTGGCTTCCAGGTGGGCACCTGATATGTTTAGGCCACTTCCGGAATAAACGGATTTTAGATTGTACGTTTTCTTAAGGAAATACACAGTTTTATGTAAAAATCCTATAATATATAATCATGTGTCTGTAATGATAGTTACTTTTTAAAATTAACTAGAAAGGTAACCCGTATAAATACGCGGGCATGTATTTTACCTGCGTTTATAAGGGTAGAAAATCAACCGAATTATTTATGCCATTATTAAAAAGTATGATTTTTTTTAAATAATGCTCAACAACATTGTTTAGATAATTATTTAGAAGCGAGCGAATTTTTCAGGATTTAACGGAGTTGTGCTTTTAGTAGTAGGAGACGTACTCGTCGACAGCGAAGCGCCTATGATGACTTCGTCAATCTCAAGGATTTACCGGCCCAGTCTTCGAAGATGCTTATATGGGTAGGGTTTGCGTGCGTGCGTGCGTTCATTGAGGTGAGTGTGTCTACGTTGTGAGTATCTGTGTTGTACTGTGTAATTCTAAAAAAAAAGATAGGAACATAGAATATGTTTTATAGGACTTACGTAAAAGATTACTCCCTCTGTTCTATAATAACTTTATTTTGGGCCATTCGGTTTGTTTTCAAATAAGTTTATTTTTAGTAATCATTACATCGAAGTTGGTGAACTAGAGGATAAATATGTTAGGGATAGATAAAAATAGAGGCATAATTGCATTAGGATTTGATGTAGTAAGGTATTTTAGTCTTTTCGTGTTCTGTATTGGTCTTATTTTGGGACATAAGGACTATTAGGCTTGCTTGATTACTCTAGCAAATTTCAAAAAATTCATAGAGTGATTGGATCTTTCCTTGAACTAAAGGCACCAAATTTTCTATGTCGTGACTTGGACTAATCATGCTTGAATTAATTCTATATCTAATTAGCTGTAAATGTTTGAAAAACTATGTATGATGCGGTAACCTGCGTTATTGAATTGTTTCATACTTTTATGTTGATTCACATCATATGAAAGGGTAGGGATGTTGTCCTTCGATAAAATATTATTTCATATTTGAATTTATAATTTTTGTTTGGATATTGTAGAATCTATTATATAATTAAAGGAATAGAAAAAGGAGCCTCCACGTTCGCTCTCATGGCCTAGAAATTCTCACATTAATCGGAGAAAAAAAATGCAGAGTCTATATAGAAATACAATTTAGAAATAGCTGAAATTCGGAATTAAAAATAAGGAATATTAGAAGAGGAGACTAGAGTCCATATAGAAATAAAATTAGGAAATAACTGAAATTCGGAATTAAAAATAAGGAATATTATAAGTAGAGTAAAGAGTCCATATAGAAATACAATTAGGAAATAATAGAAATTCGGAATTAAAAATAAGGAATATTAGAAGTAGAGTATATAGTCCATATAGAAATACAATTAAGAAAAAAAATAGAAATTCGAATTTAAAAAATAAGGAATATTAGAAGTAGAGTATAGAGTCTATATAGGAATTTAAAACTAACTAAAATTCAAAAAAAAGGAACCTCCATGTTCGCTCTCATGACCTAGAAATTCTCACATTAATTAGAGAAAAAGAAAAGGCAGAGTCCATATAGAAATACAATTTAGAAATAGCTGAAATTTGGAATTAAAAAATAAAGAATATTAGAAGAGGAGACTAGAGTCTATATAGAAATACAATTCAGAAATTGTTGAAATTCGAAATTAAAAAAATAAGGAATATTAGAAGAGAAGACTAGAGTCCATATATAAATACAATTAGGAAATAATTGAAATTCGGAATTAAAAATAAGGAATATTAGAAGTAGAGTATACAGTCCATATAGAAATAAAATTAGGAAATAATAGAAATTCAAAATTAAAAATAAGGAATATTAGAAGTACAGTATAGAGTCCATATAGAAATACAATTAAGAAAAAAAATAGAAATTCGGAATCTAAAAATAAGGAATATTAGAAGTAGAGTATAGAGTCCATAATCCGTATAGGAATTTAAAACTAACTAAAATTCGGAATAAAAAGGTGCATCTACGTTCGCTCTCATGACCTAGAAATTCTCACATTAATCGGAGAAAAAGTAACTAAAATTCGAAATTAAGAAAAACATGGGAAGAAGAGTTTAAAGTCAATATAGAAATACAATTTAGAAGTAACTGAAATTTGAAATTAAAAATTAAAGAATATTGAAACATAAGTTTAGAGTCCACATAAAAATACAATTAAAAATAATAAAAAATCAGAATTAAAAAATATTAAAAGACAAGTCTAGAGTCCATATAGGAATATATATAATTCACAAATAACTAAAATTTGATATTAAAAAAAATTAATAACTAACACGTATATAAAATACAATATGAATATTACACATTAGTAGTTTCGTAAGGTTATTGCAAAATTTAAAACTATGTTGTCATTGTAATATATTTTAATAATATAATGAGAAAACATATATGCTATTATATGAGAGAAAATATAATGATGCTAGCCGCGCAATCTGCGCGGGCCGCCATGCTAGTTAATTTAGATGTGTATGTTTGTAGAATGATATATGACTCAATATATGCTGTCAAAATTTCACATTATTTTATCGATAGATTAGGGATGTGTCGACGTTTTAGGTATCGACTACGGTATTTGCAAGGTATGGAGATTGTCGGTACCAGGATATATGCGAGATTGAGATAAAAAGGATGGATACAAGGATTTTAAACAGGTTCGGACCCCTTCATAGGAAGGTAACAACCCTACTCCTGTTGGCCGAAGCCGGTGTTGCTCTATATTCATTAGAATCACACAAGTATAATAATTGGGATAACCTATCTAGTTGCCGTCGACTTGGCGGCATGGATCACCAACACATAGTTGACGACAGGGCAGTCTTCCTCCTCGAATATGAACTCGTCGAGATTAGAGATGGCGCTAGATCCCTGTTGTCGGCCTCTGCAGGCACTGGATAGGGTCTGTCTAGGCTTATCTCTGATGTTGATGTGTCTTGTTGGTCTGCCCCCCTCCTCCTAGGGGGTCTTATATTTATACACATAGATATCCCCTTGTCTAAGTAGAACTAGGGAAACCAATATGGATACAATCCGAGTAGCTCTTATAGTTTTCATATAGCACTCTTCTTGTCCTTTCTTATCCAAAACTCCTTCTATATACGAGGTATGATTCCGTATAAGACTTGGTATATGATGGGTCCCGCCAAGCTTAGTCGGTTACTATTGGGTATGTGGTATCCATAACCCTGACAGAATGAGATATGTTGCTCGGAAATTGTTCTCTATTAATTTAGTATCTAAATTAAGGTTGTGTTCGGGAGGTGAGGTTGGGAACTCACCTGCCGCGCATACAAAATAGAGTGACGTATTTTCTCATGATTAATTAAGTATTTACTTTTTTTGAAAATGGATTAATATGATTTTTAAAGCAACTTTCGTATAGAAATTTGTTTTTGCAAAAAAACGCACTGTTTATCAGTTTGAAAAGCATGCACATGGAAAACGACGGAGGTATGTTGGAAAAGTTGGGGAAAGAACTCTGCCTAAGGAAGGAGGGGAGAGCATGAGCTAGAGAGGGGAGGAGCAGGGCAATGTGCACCTCATGAGCATGCGAGTGGGCAGGGGTAGTAAGTGGTTTTTCATTTTTTAAGTTTTCTACATATAGTTCTAATGATTAAAAGTAATGAGTCCATCGATTTAGGTGACAGTATGGTAAGTTGTTTTTCGTCGTTGTTCTCAGAACTAGCTGGGTGGCCCGCGCAATTACGCGGCTAGCACCCATATAAAATTATATATGTTTTAATATGATTTTACTTAAAATTTATTAAATAGTTATCTCGATGTCTTAAGATTTTGAAAGGCCAAACCTTATTATCCTTGTGTTTCAAATTTCATAGTTTTTGAAAATCACATCAGCACCCTTTACTTCTATCATATTATTTGTTATTATATAGCTCAATCTACCACTGTTTCTATTCATTCTCCTTATAAACTTTAAAAATTGGATCTAAAAACTTTTTGGACTTTATTGTCCTGTTGGACTTCTTTTTTATAATTTCTAGAAGTCCCGTCAAACGCTGTTGTTATACTCCTCTACGACCGTCCATTGCATCTTCTTTTTATCGTCATTATTATTTAAAAATATATCATATTTATTGTTTAGGATCAATTTTTTTATTTTATAGAAGTTCCGCCAAAACATCAGCGACTTTGTCACTGTACTCCTCTACGGCTCGCCCGCTGCCGCCCTTCTTTATTGTCATTGAGATTTTAAAATCAAACATGATTATCATTGGGGTTTATTTTTTATGTTTAGAAGCCCGAACCTTTAAAAATTGGACCTTATAGTTTTTAGAGTATATTGTCCCGTTGGGTTTCATTTTTTTTCATAATAGAAATCCTATCAAACGCTGCCAATATACTCCTCTACGACCCATCCGCCGCATACTCTTTATTGCCATTGGGATTGTAAACTCAAACATAACTATCGTTGGAATTCATTTTTTACTTTCTAGAAGACCCACAACCAACGGTGGCTATGCCATTGTACTCCTATACGACCCGCCAGCTGCCTCTTATTTTTATTATAATTGAGATTTTAAAAATCAAATATGATTATCATTGGGTTTTATTTTTTTACTTTCTAGAAGCCCCGCCAACCGCCTTGACCGATGATTCACGACCTGCCCGTCGTCCTTCGTTTTAATCGTCATTAGTATTTTGTTTGGCGTTTTATTAATAGTTTTTAGATGTCCTATGAACCGCCACCACTCTGCTCCTATATAGACCTGTTACTTAGTTAATCTCGTCATGTGTTTTAGATGGTATTTTCTTTCAATAGTCTTTATTTTTATCAACAATTTTAGTTATTTATAGATTATATTCCTAGTTGAAATTTTACTTTTCTTTTTCTAATTTCAGATTTTATTTTATTTTTTATTCCGAATTTAATTAATCTACTATTGGTTCTTATATTTACTCTTATTTCAATATTGCTTATATTTAATTCCTAGTTTTAATTAATTTTAAATTGTATTCCTACTTGAACTCTTCTTTTCTTTTCCTTTTTCTAATTTTGATTTTTTTTATTTTTTATCCTGAATTTTAATTAATCTCGTATTGGATTCCTGTATGTACTCTTCTTTCAATATTCCTTATTTTTAATTCCGAATTTCAGTTATTTTAAAATTGTATTCCTACTCGAACTCTTCTCCTTTTTTTTTTGCTAATTTCGGATTTTATTTTATTTTTATTCCGAATTTGATTAATCTCGTATTGGGTTCCTATACGGACTCCTCTTTCAATATTGCTTACTTTTAATTCCGAATTTCAGCTTTTTTTTAGATTGTATTTTTATTTGGACTCTTCTTTTCTTTTTCTCCGATTAATGTGGGAATTTCTAGCCCCCACAGCGAACGTGGTGCCACCTTTCAAGGTTGTTTTAATAATATAATAGATTCCTGGTACAATTTTCAAGTTTATTAGATGTATCATGCTGTGGGTTAGGAGCACGGTAAAAAATGTTTAATGCATAATATACTAATATACACTATGTTTAATGGATATTTATTGTTTGCTAGCTAGAAAATAAGGAGGCCAAAGTGAGCAAGGAGGGAATACGTGAAATTATTTGTGATGACATGATAGTATATGTTATTAATTTTTGTTATTTGTAGGAGTTTGTGTCAAATGATGTACTTCTTATATATCAAGACATGACCAATACTATTAATGGCTTAATCAACTGCTTTCTTTCTATGTGATGAAATAATTTGTAATTGTGGAATTTATGGATTTTTACCCGCATTTAATACTATGTGAATATTATGACTTGTGGTATTGATTGTTTGTGGTTTTATACTTATTGGCTAAACATACATGTCTAAATGTGATTGTAAATGGAAGCAGATCCTCTGACTTAACTACACATGCAGTTGAGTCACTGACATATGGGTCCCACTTTGTTATGGTTCACATGTCAGTGGCTCAACTGTACAACAATTAAGTCAGATTCCCTAAAAAAACAATTAAGTCAGAGGATCTTTTTCCGATTATCCATATGTATAAATTAATATATTACATTATGTGGTTTAAAATCCATGGGTACCCGATACTCAACGGGTATGGTTTTTTTTTTATACCCAATGAGAATAGTGGGCATGGGCATAGGCAGGAGATGAGTTCTAGGTCTTGGGTTGGGCATGTTCTTGCTCCAAGGAGGGGAGAGGAGGAGAAAGAAAGTGCTAGGCACTGACATGTGTGGCTCACGTGGATCCCACGCTGCCCACGTGGATCCCACGCTGGCTTAGCATACCATGTCAGTTAAAACTAGGCATAATATTATCTAGGACTTCGGATGCTAGTTTTGTAAATTGAGGAACTCGTTATATCTTGTATTTTGGTTTACGAACGAATTTCATGCTAGCCTCACGCTAGGTGACAAATTGAGACATCTATAGTGAACTTATTCCTTTGGAAAGGAATTGCTCAGCCCATATACAGACCATGCCCTCTTGGACTTAAGTACTTGTATGAATTAGAAACCCAGCAAACGGCATTACAGCCCAGTAACGCCAATACACCAGGCCAGAAGTCACATAGAAGTCCCTTTTATAGCAGGTGTTTTCTGTTTCGGCCTCGTTACAATATTACTGTCAGATCGGCACCACTTTGTTACCACGTCAGCCGTGTAGATGTAGGAGTACTTCTCGTTTTTTTTAGGGTAGATGTACTTCTCCTGAAAACACTAGCAGACGTGACATACTCTCAGGTGTGTCTACTTTATTCAAGCTCCCATCATTCAAGCTCAAAGATGGTGAGGGCATTAGCAATGCGGCAACACATTTTGCCGAACCTCATCTGCCACGTAGCCCCAAGAACACCTAAGAATAATATTTGCCACAAGTTTCACAGTGCTATGTAGTCTTGAGTGGGGTCCACACAAAAAAAAACTCTCTCTCCCTCTCCTCTCAGTGCCGCGCCTCCCCCTCACTACTCGCTCTGCGCGCCTCCCCTCCTCATCTTCGCTGCCACGCCTCCCCCTCCTCCGATTGCCACGCCACCCCCTTCCTCCTCCAACCGCTGAGCCTCCCCCTTCCTCCGGCTGCCACCGCACCTCCCCCTTCCTCCTCCGGCCACCACACCTGCCCGATAAGCGACGGCGCTGGGTGGCCCGGGCAGCAACGGATCCGACTGCGGATCGAGTCTCCCCCTTCTCCTCCGACCACCGCGCCTCCCCCAACCTTCGGCCGGCGTGGAGCGGAACGGCGCAAAGCTTGGCGGCATGGAACTCACCGGCATGGATCTGGTGGGAGAAGACGGGAGGCGGCTGCAGGTCGATGGCAGCGGTGCCTCTCCCCCTCCCTCTCCCCAACGAATATGCCGACAGCGATGGTTGGCGGGGGTCTGAGCGACAGCGGCGGAGGTCGGCGACGACGATCCCGGTATGCCCCTCCCAACTCGGTCGCTGTCTCTCCCCTCCGAGCGAAGATTTCTTCTCCCCTCCTGATAAAAACTCACGAGGAACGAGTGACCCATTTTAGCTTCCCATTTTTCATTTGGTCACGGGAGATGTATGTGTGGTATGGAATCTTGGATGTGGGAGGTTGGAGCTGAATGCCACCTAGATGCACTGTGAATGACCTGTGAATGACCTGAGAGCGCACGCCACGTCGCCGCATACTATACTCCTGACCAGTGTTAACGGTTATCATTTGTCAGAATCTGGCTGTTTATTTATTTTTGAATGTGGTCAATCCTTTAGCAGCAGCAACAACAATAAAAATGCACAGGGAATGTTGTTTGGCGAGATGACAAAGTCCGTGTCTACATTTGAATACCGTTTCCATTACTTTGTGCGTGATCAAAACCTTGTAACAGTGACTAGCTGGCAGCCTGGTACGTTGGCGACCGACTAAGGTCCACACTTGTGCAGTGCTAAGAGTAGGCGTCGCAGTCTTTTCTTTTGATGCATGGACGCGTGCGAAGGCTCTGATTCGGAGCGAGAGATAAAGCAAAAAACACCAAATGCCTCTGCCCGTTGCTGGATCATTAGACATTAGTGGATCCTCGTCCATGTACGCGTATGTGCACCTGCATTCTAGGCGACCGATCAAAGGCAATGCATGGCCGCGTGCTAATCCCTCAGAAATGCCGATTTGACACGCGAAAGCAAACTAGACTTCTGGTCACCCAAAGACAGCCGAGGACAGCTACAGAGGCAGTCAACCTGTCGCGGTTGCAGAGTTAATTGTGTATAGGAAACTGGTATGGTAAAGACGAGGCTGAAGCAGAGTTGTATTGCTTTCGGCTCGACTTCTTATCGTTTGTCGACGGGATTGTCGTTTGTCAAATCATTTGGGGCTTTGTTATGCTTTCATGGGCTTGAGATGGGCTAGGCTTTCCGTCGGACAGCACGGCCCCATTGCCAGTGGTGCTTTACTGCCTTACTGATCTCGAGCAGGGTTTCAAATTTGGGTAATTTGGAATAATGCAATTATAATTTTGTAAAGTTTGAGATATACCATCGGTATCTTAATGACATATAGGACCCACATGAGTCAATGACACGTGGGTCAGGATGTCATATCTCAAATTTTACAAAATTATAATGGCATGGTTACAATTTTCCCTTGAAATTTCGGTTCGAAATTTTTAAAAAGTTTTACCCCACCAGCAAGCACATGTCACGTCCAAAAGTTTCAGATTTTTTTTCAAATACTTTTCAGTTTATCAAAATTTGTTTGAATTCAGCCAAACTATGTTAAATTTTCAAATAATTTCATGGAAAAACACCAAAATTCATGATATTCTCAAAATTTCGATGGTTACTGAAATTGCAAACCCTAGTCTCAAGCTCAACTCGCTCAAGATAAATTAGAAATACTCTCCTCACACAACATTGGCGAGAACTTGGCCGGAAGGACATTTTCACCGGAAATCTATGCGCGATTCACTAGCGGCACTGGCTTGCTCACACATTAGGTGGACAAAAGCTATGTGCAAGCCAGTGCCGCTAGCCAACTGATTGACCAAACCGAAACACTGAGACCAAGATGAAGAACTTGGTCATAAATTCAGTTGTATCCTCGGCTAACCAAATTAGGTCGATCAACTTGATTATATACCTCTCCGCATTGAAAAAAAAAACCCCAGTTAACTAGATTAACTGAATTGACCAAAATTTATGGCATGTTTACAATGTTGCTACTGCAAGCCCTATCATACTTTAGCTAATATTACCCTATCAATATTACTTCCACTACTAAAAATACAACCAAGTTTTGGTAAGGCTTCAAACAAAATACATCTAACTCCTATGAATTTTGGTAGGTCCAAATACATTAAAATTTGGCATTGCCAAATATTGGAAAAATATACGGTGCAAACCATATATATAGTGAAAACTTGGAAACTACTGTTGGATCGAGAAATGAACGTCCGAGATTCGTCCACGTCACCATGAGTTAAAATTTAACTCGCAGATTCACTCATGAGTTAAAATTTTACTAAGAGTTAAATTTTAACTTATGGTGACGTGGATGAATCTCGGACGTCTATTTCTCAATCCAACAGTAGTTTCCAAGTCTCCACTACATATGTGGTTTGCACTACATATTTTCCCCCAAATATTGGTATGGTTGATTTTGGCAATAATCTAAACAAGCCTTTAGCCCAATAGACCCTATACAATAAACCTAAATTCATAGTCGACTAGTCCTCCCATATATCCCACTGACCACCCACACCCACATGAATCACCCATGGTGTCGCCTGCCACAGGCCGAGCCAAGCTGCCACCCGTCGTACCCCCAATGTCTACGCCCTCCTCGCCCTGCCTAAAGCTATCAAACATTTACATGACAACCAAAATACCAAGCCAAGCTACAAAACCAAATTAATTAGTATTGGCAACTTTTCGGGTGTGGAAAATAGCCCGGGGAATTCATGGAGAATGGTGGGCATGGTCTGCGGCTAGGTTGGCTAGTCCGCTATCTAAGATGTCACTTGATGTTCACTAAAAATAACTTTTAGAGAGATGTAGTAATTCACTCTAATGGGTTGGTATCGATTGGGACGCGTTTGAATCACAACAGATAATGATTGTTAGTTCTATGTACTGAACTTCTTCTATCTTGACATAAAATCTACTTGAGGCATCTGCCGCTGGCCCCAAAAAAAAATATTAATAGTTTCATAGCATGATTTGATCTTCAGTTTTGGATAACCTAAATACCAAAAACTGAAAACAAATTCTTCGTCTGAACCATATTCCCACTCCAGACACGCTGCCGTGCCATCCCATGCCAACTGGGGATGGCTTTAGGTGGCGCGCGCGGCTTTAAACTGTGCCGACCTAGCCGGCCGCGCTTTGCCTTTCTCCTCCTTTCGTGAAAGATTTGCTGCTGCTTTCTCAGGAACACATCGATCTGTCCGCTGCAAGAGCCTGTGGTTCGCCCGGTCGCTTTCGCCGGCTCCAGCCCAGCGGCGCGTTGCTGCTCGAGCAACCCAAGCGTACTCCGTAGTGTACAAGTGAACTTGCTGTACTACTGCAAGCACTGCTCGATCAAGGCAACCAAAAGCAGCCAGCCAAGAGACCAAGCGGTTTAAGGCTGCACGCGCCGTACAACACACTGACGCGTTCGATGTGCCACTTTGACCGCGCTCCGTGGGGATGCGTGTGGCAACAACAGAGGCACACGGGTTTAAAACGACGTGATTAGAGCATGTACAATATTATGCTATAAGACCGCTACAAACATATTTTAAGAAGATAAATAAAGAGAGAAAAGAGTAGCAGGCTATAGATTTATAGCCAGCTGTAACACGGACTCCAAGACATAGTGTGTGTATGACAGGTGGGACCAGGTATTAATAGTATAGTATGTAACTATTGTATAGATGAGCTATTAGATTGGCTATAAATGAATTAGAGCTAGTAGTTGGCTATACTATTAAACTTGCTCTTACTGTGTTCCTGTGTGCCGTTGCGCCCCTTCTGGCCCCTGCATTAAAATTCGCGCGCCAGAAAATGAGAGAGAGAGAGAGAGAGAGATGAGGATGTGATTCGTCTCGGGATCAGAAACCTAGCAGTTGGGGGTTCGCTGCCAGGCGGTTGCCACACAGAACAATGGTGCCACTTGCTCGATATACCTGCATGGCTTGATCCAACAGTACTGCTACTGCTGCTGCTACTACAAGTGTATTGTTTGGAATAGATTCTTGCTTCGCTGTGGCGCCTTTGCTTCCTTTTAATCACCTCGGTCACCAAGCAAAGACAGCGGGGTTGCCTCCTAATGATTGCCTTTACAATGGTGATTACCGCCAAAGGGGAACATGTGGAGAGGGAAACGGAGAGTGGTATCATGACTACGTCATGCATGCCAACCGTGGTGCGCCAGCGCCATCACTAGATATATCAATCTACTAGCTGGTAGCCTGGTAAGTAAGCATCAAATCAAACTTTTGCTAATGACCAAGACTAATAAGCATGCAAAGCTGATTTGTCACACCGTGCCTGCATAACTCAGCAGCAGTTACAAATGCTGCTCATGTGTTGCTTGTGTTTTGGCCCATTGCACAGACCCCATGGCAACCTCTTTTCTTTGTAGGAGCATCTTATATCAAGAAACTATAATTCAAGCACCACCAATGTGCCGCTTTTATCTTTAGCTTTCGTGCTCGGGCCTAACGTTAGCGAGGTAGGAGTACCTTTTTTTTTCAACTCCGAAGAAACACCGCAAGATCAAACTCATTCGAGTGTGCCGTATTGCCAAAGGAACGGCTTTTTACTAGTGTGCTTGAACTGTTAATGAAAAAGAATCAGGGGAATCGCAGTTTCGTCACTATGCAATGACTCTAGAATGAGAGAGAGGTCGAAGAGGAGACGACCGCTGGATCAAGTCAGCTTTGGTCAATCGGACCGAAGGGCAAAAGACTAATTTAAAACCAACAAAAATACAAGTGCTCAGTACAGTACTCCACAGTCCCACAAATTCACTCGGAAAAAACCAAAAGAAAATACTCCATCCGTCCCATAATATAAGAGATTTTGAGTTTTTACATGTAACGTTTGACCACTCGTCTTCTTCAAATTTTTTTAAAATTATTATTTATTTTATTTGTGACTTACTTTATTATCTACAGTACTTTAAGCACAACTTTTCGTTTTTTATATTTGCAAAAAAAAAATTGAATAAGACGAGTGATCAAACATTACAATCAAAAACTCAAAATCTCTTATATTGTGGGACGGAGGGAGTACAGAAGTAACTTGAGTTCTGTCAGGGTTCCGGGTTAGGCATACCCTTTACCCTTCGATATATGTTACATATTGGTAGGGTATACGCACGCGCATACGGATACTTCCTGTGTACACTAAGGAAACCCTTCACGGAGTCTACGGATGGAAAGAGTCCTACTC
Source organism: Oryza glaberrima (assembly GCF_000147395.1). Classification (NCBI taxonomy): domain Eukaryota; kingdom Viridiplantae; phylum Streptophyta; class Magnoliopsida; order Poales; family Poaceae; genus Oryza; species Oryza glaberrima. The sequence goes on along the minus strand of NC_068327.1, from coordinate 27,865,655 downwards.
GGACAAGACTGGGTCGTCAATGTATTGTATAGGGTCTGTTATCTCCGAGTTCTACTTGGAAACTGCCTGACCTGCGATATAAAAGGGACCTCCCGGGGAGGACCTGGGGCATCGAATCTTGGAGCCAACACAACCCTCACAGCCTACGAAGTTGGAGCCTGCAAGGAGCCAAATCGCCGAGGATCTAGTCAAACCAACTCGACCACGATCTCGCAGGATCCCTAAAGTTCCATTGTTCCCTTTGTAACCTGTGTTTTCCACCATATAATCCCACATCAACTGGATTAGGGCTATTACCTACCAAGGGGCCTGAACCAGTATAATCCTCGTCTTTTGTCTGCTTGATGTCGTATTACGTAGATCCTTGTACCAACGTACCCCAATACCCTCTATATCCGGTCTACGGGTATCACCCGTCGACAGTGGCGCGCCAGGTAGGGGGACTTGGTACTCAAGGTTCTACTACTATGTCATCCAGCCTAGTCGATAACAGCGTCAACGCCAACCTCAGCCAAGTATTCCCTGCTTCAACGATGCTGGTGTGGACTCAAGTCGGCGAAATCGTCTTCCCGGTTTACACTACGATGCCGATCTCAACCGGTCCGCCAATGACTGGAAACGAGAACGCAGTGGCTACAAACCAAAGCGACTCCATGTCGAAAGATCCTCCCGCCGAGGCGGAGAACGGAGCATCGACGACATCCGAGCTCGAGAAGGGTTCTGATGCGGCCAAACCTTGTCGTTCCGACATGAACCGTGAGCCGACGAAGATGACTTCCGAAGCAACAAGGTCTTGGTGTCCTATCCACAAAACCAGGAAACACACTTTGCAAGCCTGCTGGGTTTTCCTCAACGTCCGCGCTGAAATTTGCGCCTGCAAAGTGCGTGGAATTCAGCGTATTTCTCCAACTCGTGATGTCTATTGTCCTATTCACAAGACAAAGAATCATGACCTCTCAGGCTGCAAGGTCTTTCTCAGCGCCATGAAAGCGCCATCCCCTAAGGTCCAACAGTCACACATCCCCATCAGGGATAAGGACAAGGAACGAGGAGCGACGCCAACTTCAGATCGACTTGTTGGGGTAATCGATATCGATCCTCACGAACCATCAGTCTTGCACCTTCTCGAAGACTATGGATCATCGACAATGAGCGCGCCGCGGGAGGTATTGGCTATCGATGATGTCGGCACATCAGCACGCACCAATGCAGAAGCGGAGAATCAATTGACCACTCCAGCCCAGCACATCAGAGCCGTCAACGCTATACTGAGGGAAACCCCCTACGATCTCATTCTGAACGACGATCTCGCGCGTTGGACAGAACGACTACGGGAATCAGTGACCAACCTCAGCAACGTGTTCAAAGAGGCCGCTGCCGTAGCGCACCCAGAGCAGCCACCAACTGGCGATGCCAATGGTAAAAACCCTGAACGGAGGGAATCGCCTCAGCGAGCTACCCCTCCACCTCGCGGCACTAGCGATCTCCGAGATCACATCAACGACCGCCGAGAGGCACGACGCACACGAGACAACGAGAATCGTTTCCGACGTCATGTCTCTTCACGGCGCCATGATAACAAAGATCGAGGGGACCGTTTAAACGAAGACCGAGGCCGTGATAACCGCCACAACCACCACGTTCACAACGATCGTGAACGGCGGGTGCCAGACGATACTGGTCGAGGACGTCGCCATAACGACGACGATGATGGAGACCGGCGCCGAGACAACAGCGGGGGACGACGATAGGATTCTCGAGATCCAGGCCGATATCCTCGTAATCGGACGCCGGAACCAAGCGACCCATCATCATCGTCATCATCCTCGTCTTCGTCATCATCAGACAAACATCCACGAAGGACACACGATCGCCGACAACCCACCGCCCCCCGCGCTGGGTGTAGGACTTTCAGTCGTTCCCTGCGTGATGTCCGATGGCCTGAAAGATTCCGACCTGGAGCAATAGAAAAGTACGATGGGAGCACCGACCCAGAGGAGTTCCTTCAAGTCTACTCCACAGAACTCTACGCCGCCGGAGCAGACGACAACGCGTTGGCGAATTATTTGTCAACTGCATTAAACGGCTCTGCATGTTCGTGGCTGATGCATCTTCCGCCCTACTCAATCTCATTGTGGGCAGACCTGTGGCAACAGCTCGTCGCCAACTTCCAAGGAACCTACAAGCGCCACGCGATCGAAGACGACCTACACGCGTTGACACAGAACTCGGGTGAATCCTTGAGGGAATATGTTCGGCGCTTCAGCGAGTGCAGAAATACAATCTCCGAAATCACCGACGCTTCTGTAATTCGCGCCTTCAAATCCGGTGTCAGAGATCGCTATACTACCCAGGAGTTAGCAACAAGACGCATCACAACCACTCGGAGATTGTTCGAGATTGTTGAGCGATGCGCCCACGCAGATGATGCGCTAAGACGCAAGAACGATAAGCCGAAGACCGGGGGAGAGAAGAAATCGGCCACGGACGCACCTGAGTCAAGCAAGAAGAAAAATCGCAAAAATGGGAAAAGGAAAGCTCAAGCGGAAGTCCTCGCAGCAGAATACGCGAATCCTCCCAAGCGCCCAGACCCACAAAGTAGCGACACAAAGAAAGCATGGTGCCCCATACACAAGACGGACAAACATTCCTTGGAAGATTGCCTTGTTTTCAAAAAATCGCTCGAGAAGCACATTGCATTTGAAAAAGGCAAACGAGTACGCGTGGTCGAAAAGGACGCGGAGGCGGCTCCCCAGGAATTAGACTCAGCATATCCAGACTCTGACCTCCACGTTTCACACATCTTCGGGGGTTCCACAACATACTCCTCGAAACGAGAGTACAAGAAAGTGGAACGCGAAGTCTGTTCGATATGGCAGGGGGCTACACCCAAGATGAAGTGGTCTGAATAGAAAATAGAGTTCTCGGAAGAAGACCACCCCAAGACCGCCATCATCCCAGGACGATATCCGATCGTGGTTGAACCCACTATTCGGAACATCAAGGTCGCACGAGTCCTCATCGACGGTGGCAGCTCAATCAACCTTCTTTTCGCTAGCACCCTGAACGCGATGGGAATTCCGCAAAGCGAGTTGACACCAACCGATCAACCTTTTCATAGAATTACTCCCCAATCCTCGTCCAGACCGTTGGGCAAGATTACGTTGCCTGTGACTTTCGGCTAAGCCAACAACTTCCGAACGGAGCAGATCACCTTTGATGTCGCTGAATTCGATACAGCTTACAACGCCATCATCGGGAGAACTGCACTTGCGAAGTTTATGGCCGCATCTCACTACGCGTATCAAGTGCTCAAGATGCCGGGACCAAAGGGCACAATCACTATTCAAGGGAACGCAAAGTTGGCGGTGCAGTGCGACAAACGGAGCCTCGACATGGTCGAGCAAACACCCAGCCCACCCGCAACGACTGAGCCACCCAAGAAAGTGAGCAAGACGATCAAGACGCCGAAACCGGACGGCGCAATCAAGATCGTTCCACTCTCCAGTGCCAACCCCGACAAGACCGTCAAGATCGGGGCGACACTAAGCGAGAAATAGGAACTCGCGCTCATCACCTTCCTCTGCGACAATGCTGACGTGTTCGCTTGGTAGCCGTCCGACATGCCGGGGGTCCCCAGGGAGGTGATTGAGCACAAACTCATGGTGCGACCCGATGCCAAGCCAGTAAAGCAAAGACTGCGGAGATTTGCACCAGACCGAACGAGAAGAGCTCGACAAACTTCTCAAAGCTGGCTTCATCAGAGAAGTACTTCATCCAGAGTGGCCAGCCAATCCAGTCATGGTGCGGAAGGCCAACGGAAAATGGAGAATGTGCGTCGACTTCACCGACCTCAACAAGGCATGCGCCAAGGATCACTTCCCTCTTCCTCGAATAGATCAACTGGTGGACTCAACAGCCAGCTGTGAGCTGTTGAGTTTTCTCGACGCTTACTCTGGCTACCACCAAATCAGCATGGCAAAAGAGGACGAAGAGAAGACAACATTCATCACGCCGTTCGGGGTATTTTGCTATGTTAAGATGCCGTTCGGACTGATAACCGTAGGGAATACCTTCCAGCGCACGGTCCAGGGCGCACTTAGCAACCAGCTCGGCAACAATGTCGAGGCATACGTCGACGACATCGTTGTCAAGACCAAGGCAGGCGACTCATTGATCGACGATCTGCGGGAAACGTTCGATAATCTCCGACGATATCGCCTCATGCTCAATCCAGAGAAGTGCACGTTCGGAGTACCGTCGGGCAAGCTGCTTGGTTTCCTCGTCTCTGGCAGAGGAATAGAAGCAAATCCCGAGAAGATCAAGACAATCGAAAACATGAAGTCGCCCGCAAGACTCAAGGAAGTACAAAGGCTAACCGGATGCATGGCAGCACTGAGCAGGTTCGTCGCTAGGATGGGAGAACGAGGACAACCTTTCTTCGCTCTGCTGAAGAAACAAGACAAATTTGTATGGACACAGGAAGCCGAAGAGGCATTCGTTGCACTCAAGCGCTACCTATCAAACCCCCCTGTACTTGTTGCTCCCCAACTTAATGAAGAATTATTCCTCTATATTGCCGCCACACCATATTCCGTTAGCACCGTCATTGTTGTCGAGAGGGAGAAAGTACAACGACCAGTCTATTACGTCAGCGAAGCTCTCCACGACGCAAAGACAAGATATCCACATATCCAAAAGCTGCTTTACGCGGTTATCATGACATCAAGGAAGCTACGCCACTACTTTCAAGCCCACAGAGTCACAGTTGTCTCCTCTTTTTCTCTCGGTGAAGTTGTGAGAAACAAAGACGTTGTCGGCCGCATTGCGAAATGGGTAGTCGAGCTGAGCCAATTTGATGTCCACTTTGTGCCACGAACAGCCATCAAGTCCCAGGTACTCGCCGATTTCGTACCCGATTGGACTATGCCTGATAACAAATCAGACAACCAAGTCGACAACGAAACATGGACAATGGCGTTCGATGGCGCACTCAACAGCCAAGGAGCAGGGGCAGGATTTATCTTGACGTCTCCCTCCGGAGATCAATTCAAGCACGCAATCCACCTCAACTTCAGGGCGACCAATAACACAGCCGAATACGAGGGACTACTCGCCGGGATAAGAGCTGCAGCCGCACTTGGGGTCAAGCGACTAATCGTGAAAAGGGACTCCGAGCTTGTTGCAAACTAGGTGCACAAAGATTATAAATGTTCTAACCCCGAGTTATCCAAGTATCTCGCAGAAGTCAGGAAGCTAGAGAAAAGGTTCGATGGGATCGAGATCCGACATGTCAACCGCAAAGACAACATCGAGCCAGATGACCTAGCACGACGTGCGTCCAGACAAGAACCACTCGAGCCCGACAAGAACCACTTGAACCCGATTGGACATCCTGATAAAGCCATCAGTAAAAGAGGTTAGCGGCAAAGTTAGCCCGAACGCCCCCGACATTAGCTCAGAGGCCACAAAGGCAGAACGCGCTGTTGCCGATATCGAGACCACAGACGACTGGCGCATCCCACTAATCAAACTCATCACAAGCGAGGAGTTGCCCGAGGATGATACAGAGGCTGAGAAAATAACCCGTAAAGCAAAAATCTATTGTATGGTCGGCAACGATCTATACAAGAAAGCTTCAAACGGGGTACTTCTCAAATGCGTCTCGTCCGACGACGGCAGAAACCTCCTCCTTGATATACATGAAGGCATTTGTGGGTCACACGCCGCCGGTCGGACATTGGTCGGAAAAGCTTTTCGACAAGGGTTTTTCTGGCCAACCGCCCTCAAAGATGCATGCGGCATGGTCCAGCGATGTGAAGCCTGTCAATTCCACAGTAAACACACAAAGCTACCCGCGCAAGCGCTTCAGACTATCCCTCTTACTTGGCCTTTCTCGTGCTGTGGGCTAGACATACTCGGGCCATTCCCACGAGGACAGGGTGGCTACAGGTTCCTATTCTTGGCGATCGACAAATTCACTAAGTGGATCGAAGCAGTACCCACGGGGGAAATCCAGGCCGACAACGCCATCAAATTCATCAAGGGGATATTCTGTAGATACGGACTACCGCACCGCATCATAACCGACAACGGCTCCCAGTTCATCAGCGCCGATTTCCAGGATTATTGCATCGGGCTGGGAGTCAAGATATGCTTCGCCTCGGTCTCTCATCCTCAAAGCAACGGACAAGTCAAAAGGGCGAATGGCATAGTACTACAAGGGATCAAAACCCGCGTCTACGACAGGCTCATGTCACATGACAAAAAATGGGACGAAGAACTCCCATTAGTACTATGGGCCGTACGCACCACACCGACAACGTCTAATAAGGAAACACCCTTCTTCCTCGTGTACGGCTCCGAGGCCATGCTCCCCAGCGAGCTACGACATCAGAGTACACGAGTACAGAAGCACTCTGACGAGGACCAGGTGGAGCAGCGAGACATCGATGTAAATCTACTCGAGGAACATCGTGAACGAGTTGCCGTCCGAGCAACAAGCTATCAACAGGCCCTCCGCCGTTACCATGAGAAGCGCATCCGAGCACGCATACTTTCGATCGGCGACTACGTCCTCCGACGGGTTCAAAGCCAAGCAGGGCGAAACAAGCTCTCATCCAAATGGGAAGGACCATACACGATCACACAAGTCTTGCGGCCAGGCGCATTCAAAATTGCAGACGGCGAGGGTCGCGAGATAGCAAATTCTTGAAATATTGACCAACTACGTAAATTCTATGTATGAGTCAATACCATCCGTACCTGTAAGGCACCTTACAGTATCAATAAAGCCTATTCTTAGGCCCATATTACAATCAAAGTGTTTCCGCCCGATGATCCCTTACCCTGATGACATCTAGCGTTGAAACCTATCCTCATGTCCCTTTACGCCGTCTCGACAAGGCCTCCGAGGAACCTAAGGGATCTTCGGCTGGGGACGCCCAGAGTCGACAAGGCCTTGTCAGATCCTGTAGAGACGAAAGACCATGTAAGACCTGGTCGTATAAGAGTTCTCGCCGTGCGTATTAACTGTCACGCCCGGAAATTCCCGAATAGAATTCCAAGCAGAATGTGCATTAAAATCCCCATCCAGGACCGGCCGGGGTACACAAACGACAATGTTGACATTCAGATCCACGTCTTACAAACATCATAAAAGTCTTACATAGATGCAGCGGAAAAACGAAAAAACAACAGGAGCTAAGCCTTGACTAGAACTGCAGCGGGAACACCACTCCACAGGCATCCTCGACGGCACAGACGAAGCCTACTCCTCGGAGAAACCTCCATCTGACACATACCCATACTCTGGGGTTGGGAAAAATAGAGCAAGACTGAGTACTACCCACTGTACTTAGCAAGTCATACCGGAATAGGGGTATGATGCAAGGAATTATCAAAGGAGAGCTAGAGTGGTTCATTTGCATAAAGCGAGCATTTATAAACAGAAGTTGGAAGATTTAAACAGTTGCAATAATTAAGTAATATTGATCATCCGCTGTCCAACGCTATCCCACATTGCAACAGGCCCAACCATCCACCTATACTATCCAATTTCATTAGACTAAACAAGGGTGAGACTAATCACGGTGAATCTGGTTGACCGCCCATAACCGCGGGCACGGCTATTCGAATAGTTTTACTCTGATCAGAGGTGTACAATTGTACCCACAAGACACAGCCCCACGACACGTTTCCGTGTGCCGACATGCCACCACGACATACCGGAAAGAGGCCGTGACAGGACCCTTCGCATAACCCCCTCTAGCCAAGCACACCACACCTCAGGTTTCACCCCCGTCCCCAGCGGGCAACGGGCAGTCCCCTCTCGTGCGTAGGTGAATCCGGAAGCGACAGAGGCCGTCGCAGGGCCCGCCCCGCTCCATCACGCCCACCCTTGCCTGGATGCGTCGACTAGAGGAAAGCTACACTACAAGCCCAGCCGTTGCCCACGCTGGCTTGTGGTAAGTACGATAAGTTCTTCCAGGGCATCCCGCGAACCGGTCCTTAACTGCCACGGGTGCGACTAGCAAAACCATGCACCCACAGCCCACCATGTGATTCATTTTAATTAACCAACACCAAAACGGTGGTACTAAACCAACCTTACCAATTGAACCTAAAGTCTATATTTTAGTGAGCTTTCCCCATTGTGTGCTAGTGGAACTAAGCATGGCTAAGCAATTCCTAGTCCAGAATCTATTCATGTTATAACCCAAGCTAACAAAGGAGCATGGTATCAAAATGGCATGGCTGTAACAATAGGTAAACACCCCATAGTAACATTATAAAACAATGCAATATTTGAAGAAAAACAATAGAGCATTTACAATATAGGATCAACATGTTCAAGTGACAAGCATGACTTGCCTTGCTCTGCTGCTGGAGAAACCTCGGCGACTATCTCGAAGTACACCGGAGCGTCGGAAGAACCGGAATCTAGCGACATACAAGGCAAACATTGCAAACAGGCTATAAGACTACTGAAACAGAGAACAAAACCATTTTTAATGGATTCTACACATTTTTCTTGATTTACTGAGACTTGAATGGGCTTAAACGGAGCACGGATGAATTAGTTATGAATTTTAGAAAATTCACTGTGTTTATTACTATAACAAAAAGTCCTTAAATCATTTATTGCGCAATAATTCCCAGGGCTGACGTCATCAAGGGGGGGGCGGCGCCGACATGCGGGGCCCACCGGTCAGCGGCTCGAGAGAGAGGGAAAAGGGGCGCCGGCATGCGGGCCCCACTCGGCAGCGGCTCAAAGGGGGGGCGGTCCACCGTGGACCGGGACCACGCGGGTGGTCCACCGCCGGTCCACGGGACCGACGGCTCAGATCGCCCCCGGGGCTGATCGGACGGACGGCGGCGACCCGGCTCGGCTCGGCTCAAGGCCGGCCGACCGGCCACGGCGATGGCGACGGCGCGCGCGCGCACGCGTTGCCGGCGATGGCAAACGGCGGCGGAGGCGGCGGCGCGAAGGCGACGCGAAGGCGGCGGCGCTAAGCGGCGGCTAGGAAGGAGAGGGAGGGGAATAGAGGGAAGAGGGATGCCTCACTGAGAGTGGCCGGCGGGGACGAAGACGACGGCGAACGGCGACGGCGACCACGGGCAAACGGCGGCGACGGGCGGACGAGGTCCGGAATGCCCTAAGGAAAGAAAAGAGAGAGGTTAGAGGGAGAGAGATGAACCACGGCGATCGGAAACCATGGCCGAAGGCGGCGGACATGGTGGCTCTCACCGTCGCACGGTGGGAACGGCGCTCCGGCGGCAAACCTCGACGAAGGAGGGGTGGACGGGGTGGATCTCGGCCACGCGAACCCGACGGCGGCAACGGCGCGGTGCGGCGGTGAACCTAGCGGTGGCGAGCGGCTGCCGGAGCGGCGGGAAAGGCGGCGGCGGGTGGATGCACGGTGCGGGAGCGATGGAGAGCTCGGGAGAGTTCGGCAAAATGGGGAAAAAGCGAGAGGGGGCGACGGCGGAGCTTAAATAGGGAGAGAGGGAGCCGGACGTGGCCGAGAGAGGCGGGAATCGCCGGCCAACGCGGGGGAGTGGGAGAGGAGAGAGAGAGAGGCAGGATTCGAAAATCGAATCCCGGCCATCTCGAGCGCGGGCGCGGGCGGGAGAGAGAGGGGAGTGGGCGCGGGAGGTGCGGCGCATGCGCGGCGTGGTCGACGTGGCCCGGAGGAGGCGGAGGCGTGGGCGCGGCGGCGGTTGCGGCGGGGTGGTAACCGGCGCGGGCGGCGGGAGGTTGGGGGAGGACCCGACAGGTGGGCCCCACCTGTCGGCGACCTCGGGAAAGGAGGGAGGCGGGGCGGCCTGCCTAGCTGGGCCTTGGTCTTCGGCCGGCCCAGCGGAAGGGAGAGGAAGAAGGAGAATGGGCCGACGGCCCATCCGAAAAGAAAAAGGGGAAAAAGAAAAAGAAAAAGGAAGAAAAGGATTTTTCCTGGAATTAAAATATTGCTTGTGCTCAATTTTAATTGATTAAAATTATTTCTAGGGCTCTGGAAATTCCACTAAAAGTCCTGTTAGTGAATTTCGACATGTAGAACTCAAGAAAAATTCCACATGTCAAATTCGATTATTATTTGTATTACTTTCTTAGGGTTTTCTCTTGATTTACACAAGTATTTTCTTGAGACCATTTATAAATTTCAATTTAGACTTGGGAAAGAACTTTGGGATGTGACATTAACCAAGCCGCGAAATCGGAAATTAACTTTCCAATTTCACGGCTGGGGGCTAGGATCAGAGCTTATTCAACCAAGGCAGGTCAAAGGTCTAAGAGCCTTATCCTCCGAGAAAATTCCTCCGACGACAAGGCTAGGGGCTAGGGAGAGTGTACGACTCAAACGACTGACTAAAGTCGCGAACTGAGAACACACTCTTACACACGACATCCGGAGTAAGAAAGATTTGTTAAAGATAGATTTCTTTTCTATTTCACAAAATACTTCTTATAGTTTTTACACAAATCCAAAGCTATATTACACCTTTTTCCTGAGATATCTATCACATGATACGAAGACTACCAAGAAGGCCAACGCCAATCCATAGACCGAAGGATCTTCTCCGCCAACGGTGCCATCAACCTCGCCAGGTGGTCTATCTCCGCTGGAGTCCTCCGAGAACGAGCAAAACCCTCACAGAGAAAATCGAGGTCCAGGCGCGGGTGATGATCCCGTAGGCAAGCCAATACGTGCCCCCCGGCATATCGGCTCGATCGACAACACTCCTGCTTCAAGGCCTCGTCGATACGTTTGCCGACGTCATCGAGTTGAGCACAGGCCCCATTCAGCCATGAGATATACCCGGCCGCGGACTCCTCGGAATCCCCACGAGGTACTCGGAGCTCTCTACAAACCTTGGCCATGGATGTGCAGCAACTCTTCAAGTACGAGTTGAACCACACCTCACGACCTCGGAGCGTTTCCACAGCCTGCCCTTTCTTCACTGCAAGCATAGTCCTCTCGAGTTCTGCTACTTCAAATTTTATCTTCCAGTATTGGATACGATGATCTTGGCCAGCGAGAGCACTCTCGAGATCTGCTCAGTGTGGGAACGACTAAGTCAGGCTACACGCCTCTTCTGAGAACATAGGTGATCTAATCGGAGGAGCAAAAGGGATGAATGGACCACTAACCTAAGGAAGTGGTCGCCATCTCCGTCCCCGTAGCAAGGGTCTAGTCTACATTGTCGGGCGACGCATGTGATTCAAACGTGAGGGTCGGAATAATCACCGGTGACTCGGGTTGCCCGCGCTGCTGGACATCCTCGTCATCAACATCTCTACAAGGGACAAAAAAAGCTTTCAAGATCAACATACAAGAGTAAGCTGGAACAATAACTGCTCGCACAAAGGCGGTTAAGATCCAGTTTTATACAGCATATCTAGCGAGTACAAGAGGCCCTACTCTTCAAAAAGGGGGAGAACAGATTCCCCCAGTTCACCAACTTCTTCCATCACCTCCTTACGCGTGTTGCTAGCCGCCCCCTGATCCAAGATCTCGCGCAGATCGAGTTCAGGATGCGCCAGCTTTACACGCAAGGACGTGGCACGCCCCGGTGTAGATCCCGTTCGATGTCTCCTCCCCGATCCTGGCCGCATGCTTGGAGGGGATTTCCTCCATCGCCGCCGCCAGCTCCGCAAGACAAGATGTCAGCGAGAACTCGTCGGGATTCGCCGGGATAGTAGACTTAATACTGCACTCCCCGGCGAGCTGGTGCTGACCAGTATAGGTGACCCGCAACGAGCCACGGATTTCTAACAGATTGTTCCCGAGCTCCGACATGCGGTGCTCGAGCCCCTGCCGTTGTCGCTCGTTGCCGGCCACCAACTCCCTCATCTTCTTGAGGTCCTAACGAGCCTCCGACAACTCGTGTGCCAGCCGATCAGCCCGCTCGTTTGCCGACGACGCCGCCGACCTCGCCTCCGCAATCTCGCGACCGATGCCGCGAGCACCACCCTCAAGGAGGCGCCCCATCTCGACCTGGAGCTTCTCCCAGGTGAGGACGGTAGCCGGTGGACCACGACTAGCCACGGGATCGCTGACTGGGCCGCTTGGTGTCGCCTCGCGGCTCCCAGAGCACGACATCCGTCGAGGCCGCAGCGGGCGACGCGCCGGAGGTCCCTCCGGACTTGTCTTGCGCAGCCTTCGCCCGCGCCGCCCTGTGAGACGGCCATGGTTCAGACAACACTCGAATAAAATCACGGAAAGTTAAGTTCGTCTACTTACTTCTCGCCAACCGTCACAAGGCGTTGTCGTCGTGGAGGCGGGGGAGACGCGTCCGAGGCCTGAAAAACGGTCGATGCGAAGTAAGGCAAAATTCTTCTAGCTGTACGATCTGACGACATGATAGCTTACCAAGGGGGTCGATGCCTTGCGACGATGTCCGCTTACAGAGGAGAACTTCCTCCCCTTTGTCGGAACATTGCCACCACTTGTAGTAGCAGCAGCAGCATCAGACGCCTCCTTGGCGACCTTCTCTTTCAGAGACGCCACCACCTGATGGTCCGCGAGCAGCCCGATGATGTTAGTCAGAGGAAGAGCCTATGCGTAATCAAGTCACAATGTGATCTCGGAAGGAAAACGTAGAATGCTTATCGAGCACATTTACATTGATGGCAACATCACGTTCGGCCACCCCTTTCTCACAAAGGGTAACGGGGATGGCACTCGCCGTTGTCGGACCACTGATCATCACCTGGCCAACACGACGTTCCACGGCTTCGCTGTTCAGACCTGAGAATCGAGAACCAAATTTCGATAAATCAAGACGAACACGAACATGAGCATGTCAGGATAAATGCGAGAAAGATACCCCGAGGAGAAACCCCGGTCCGGAATAATCAAAGACTGGATGGGCTCGAGCCTGGAGCGGCTGGATCCGCCTACCAATGAAGTCTGCAGCGACTTCATACCCCGACAAGCCTCGTACTCAGAGATCGTCGATAATGTCGATAAACGACTGGAGAGAGGGGGTCAAAGGGGGCTTTGCGGTCCAAGACGAAATCTTGTCCGGTTGTTCCTCGGGAACAACGAAGACAGGGTCCGAATCTTTGATCTGAAGGTAGAACCACCTCGTCCTCCATTTGCTACGAGAAGAAGGGCACTGGAAGGGGATAAAACGCGACTTCAGGCCATCCCGAAGTCGGAACCCGACGCAACCAAACACCCTGTTGGACTCCATCCAACGCAGCTCGTAGTAGAAGCGAAAGAGGTCAAGAAAGGGCTCTACCCCAATGTAGGCCTCACAAAGATGAGAAAAGATGCTAAGAAAGGCGATATAATTGGGGTTCAAATGGAGAAGAGAAAGACCGTAGAAGTTCAAAACCAAGAGATGAAACTCGGAAGGCAGAGGGAGAAAACCGCAGAGAATATAGTCTTCGATCGCAACCATGCGACCTAAGACGGGCTGGGGATTAGTACCTCCTGCTTCTCTTTCCATGGTTCCGCGACCGGGAAGGGCGCCGTCTTCCTGAAGCTTCTTCAGCGACGCACTGGTGGAGGATGATTTGCCGAGATCCATCGCTGATCGGAGATTGCCGAAGAGAGGGCTCAGGTCGATGAACTAGGGTTTCTTGTGGCAGCGGAGAAGACGAAGAGCGCTTATAGGCGGGATGTTTTCTTCACACTAGGCGAACTTCAAAATGGATCCCCAAAATTCCCTTAAATAGACGCACTTCCGATGGTGCGAATTTCAAGGAAAGGGGAGAGATGCCTGCTGGAGATTTCTGGGTCCGTTACGCGCGACAGTTTTTTGGACTTCAGTTTAAATTCTCTCGTGACCGTTGGGCTTCACACGGTGTTCTCGACTACGTCCTGACTCTATGGTCCTCACACCGGGAGCGACAACAGTCTCAACACAAGAAGTCGCGAATGGTTACACGAGTTCATTTAAGAAGAAGTCGGGGGCTACTGTTAGGGTTCCGGGTTAGGTATACCCTTTACCCTTCGATATATGTTACATATTGGTAGGGTATACCCACGCGCATACGGATACTTCCTGCATACTAAGGAAATACTTCACGGAGTCTACAGATGGAAAGAGTCCTACTCGGACAAGACTGGGTCGTCAATGTATTGTATAGGGTCTGTTATCTCCGAGTTCTACTTGGAAACCGCCTGACCTGCGATATAAAAGGGACCCCCCGGGGAGGACCTGGGGCATCGAATCTCGGAGCCAACATAACCCTCACAGCCTACGAAGTTGGAGCCTGCAAGGAGCCAAATCGCTGAGGATCTAGTCGAACCAACTAGACCACGATCTCGCGGATCCCTCAAGTTCCATTGTTCCCTTTGTAACCTGTGTTTTCCACCATATAATCCCACATCAACTGTATTAGGGCTATTACCTACCAAGGGGCCTGAACCAGTATAATCCTCGTCTTTTGTCTACTTGATGTCGTATTACGTAGATCCTTGTACGAATGTACCCTAATACCCTCTATATCCGGTGATACCCGTCGACAAGTTCCATAAACAAGCGTTGTAGTACTAATTTTGGAACAGCCGACATTGCCGGGATGTCGCCTTCCAACACCAAAACCGCCACCGTCCTCGCTGCCAGTCTCGGCGGAAACACACGTCCCCGACACCCACGCTGCCGCGACCTTCTTCCCAGGCGCGACGTTGGCGTCGCCCGCGCGCACGCGCATGGCCCGAGCCCGACAACACAAGTTGGCGGGTTGCCAAATGCCACCGCGACCGCGAGGGTGGCGAAGCCGGCCGCTAGCCACAAGCCAACTGCCAACGGCTGCGCCACGTTAAAAATGCGTACGCAGAGCAGGTGTGGTACGGTGCGCGTGGTAAGCCTGGGACGTTGGCCAAAGCACCTCCCCCCCCCCCCCCCCCCCCCCCCCCCCCCCCCCCGCCCCCAACCAAGCGCCACGCATCCTGGCCGTCGCAGCCTAGCGAAACATACCGACGGCCGTGATCGCGAGCGCTTTTCTCCCTTGTATAAATAGCCGTCGACGGCTCGGTCGGCGAGTGCTTTCGCTCGATTTCGGGGGCGGATCAGACGGCCGCGAGCGAATCCGGGGATCTCCCCTCTCCCTCCCGCTCTGTTCCTGCCTCTGCTCCCCGCCGTTTCCTCTCAATCCTTCCTTCTCCCTGCTTCTCTCCCTCGCGGAAAAAAAAAAGAAAAGAAAAGGAAAAGGGGGAGTGGAAAAGATCTCCTCTTCGTCCTGTTTCTGTTGGCATCGCTGCTCGGCAGCTCGTTCGCTAGCTACCACCCAAAAGGCGGCAGTCGATCGCCTGATAGCTCAGCCGCTCTCCTCTGTCGCTTCCGAGCTCTTGTGCCGCCGCGCGCCGGCGAGGATCTGTCGACCGAGAGAGGAGCCACCCGCTGTCCAAGAAGAGGAGGAAGAAGGTAACTGACCAGTGACTACTGCTGTTTCCTTTCCCCTTGAATCGGAGAACGAGATCTTTGCCATCTCTTTCTCTGTTTCTTTTTTTATGGTGTGCATATTTGGAGTAGCTACGTGTGTCCTGTGCTCTGCTCTAGTGTCCATTTGCTGCGCTTTCGTTTTCGGAGGGGGGTTCATCTCTGGGTCCGTTTGCGTTGTCGATCATTGAGATCTCCAGCCTTCCATTGGGTCCATTTGGGGAGGCAATCCCATTGCTTCCCACTGTTGCCTTTTTTTTCCGTAGCGTCGACAGCCTCTTGCAGCAATGAGTACTGGCCTGTTTCTTTATAGAGTCAGGCTTGTCGATTTGGACAGCGAACAATCGGCTAAATATCTGTCCTAGCAGTATTTTTGCAGATAAAAGTGAGCATTATGCTTTTCTAGTCGGCCACATGTACATTGCGTAATCTTTATCACCTTCTCTTCCCTGTCGCTGTTGTTCAGATCATCTTTGCGTCAGAAGGAGCAGTGACGAGATACCACTGTCCGCGTGGTCACAAGCATTGCTGCGAGACTGTGATTGGCGGGAGTTGCTTTGGATGAGCAATAGCTTGATGGTGGCTTGCTAACTGGTAAGCAGTATTCTCACTTGTCGTCATCCACACTTAACTATATAATCAATCTTATCCATTGGTAATTACTCCTAGTACCCTTTGTAGTATAACAAGCTTAAACTAAAAACGGTAGTATTACAATAGTACAATACACGCGAATTTTGTAGGTGCAAGTAGGACTGTTTTTTAGTTGGGATGTTACACTGCAAGAAGGCTTCTGTTTGCCTTTCCATTTCCTTCAGTGGGTCCTCCAATCCACTCCCAACCACTGATAAAATTTCCATGAGGGCCCTGGTCCTAAAAGGGCTTCTCTCTATCCATGCAAATGTGCAATATGTGCATCATCCGTCTATCTATCTGCCTCCTGCTCAGCTCGATCGGCTGCTCTCCAAGCTTCCAGCCTTTCGCTTGGAACTGGACGATGCACTTGGATTCGGAGTGGCAGTGTCCTCACTTAGGAGTAGATAAAAGAGCTCCTGCTAGTACAGTTTTTCTCAGAACCTTCTCTGCTCCCTCGTGTATTATCGGCATGCATGCCTTGGTTGCCTGTTGCCTGTTGCCTGTTGCTGCAGTAGCAAGCATAATTAAGCCTATGCTTGTTGAGTGAATGAATGCTCTACCTACGACGACGTACTAGCTGCACGCCTGCACACTGAGCCCACCGGTGCAGCAGCATTAAGCAGTAACATCAATCCGTGCATGCATCAATCAATCAATCCACAACCCGGGCTATACTTTGCCGAAGCTACCTCCCTGTACCTCTCATACTACGTACTACTACTCCATAAAGCAGCCAAAGCTTGGGGGGCATTGACTCCGTTTCTTGCTCGATGCCTCGCCTACCCCTAGCTAAGCCAGAGCTCAAACATGGCAGTGGCCTGCAGTGAGCCGGCGCGTGCAAACATGCGTTCGGGCCCAGGCCGGCCGCGCCAAGGCCCAAGGGCATGGATATACACACGCGCGGGCGTGTGCGCCCCATGGTGGCAGCGTACTCGGCTGGCGAGTGGTTGCTGTCGGTGTATCGATTTTAAGGAAGGCAAAAGCCTGCGGCGCAGGCCATGGCATGGCATGCATTAGCTAGAGCGGCGTTTACTCACTGGCTATGGCTACTCAGCTCGGAGTTATGCCGGCCGGCCGGCCGGCTGGCACTGCAGCCATGGCAGTGGCTGCAGTGTAATCTGATGTACCTGCTGCTACTAGAAATGTTCCGTGTATTTACTCCTCGCACACACTGGGTCAATGGCACTGCTACGTTGCTAGTACATGTTGGATTTTAGCCGTGTGAGTGCGTGACGGCTCAGTTCCTCTTTTGATATACCAGGACCAGATTCTTATCTTAGGGTGTGTTTGAGGGAGAGAGGATTGGGAAGATTGGGAAGATACATAAAACGAGGTGAGTTATTAGCTCAGGATTAATTAAGTATTAACTATTTTAAATTTTAAAAATGCATTAATATGATTTTTTTAAAGCTACGTTTCTATAGAAATTTTTTTACAAAAAATGCACCGTTTAGTAGTTTAAAAAGCGCGGAAAACGAGTGACAATCTTCCCTTGGCTCTTCGATGGACTTTGTTTGTGACTGAGCAGGGAAGGAGGATTTGCGCGGTTCTGGACTACTCGAGAGGCTAGGAAATGCTTGCGTGCATCGCGTGTTCGACCAAGGACGGCGGGGAGGGCGGGCACCGGTCCGCCACCGCCACGCCCAACTCCGGCAAGTCTCTGACTTCACAGGTACATGTGCTGATGTGCATTCTTATACTACTCCAGTACTCCGTACACGAGTAAAAATCCGTAGTACTCGTACATGTTGTGCACTAGCGCATGGGCGGAGACCTGATGCCACATTTTCTTCTGTTGCATTAACCAGTCAATTGAATGCCCTCTGCTGCTCCTTAGCAGTGGGGTGCTAGTACTTCTAGTACTACATCCATCCTAAAATGTAGCTATTTCTAGCACAGTACTTTGTTCCAAAATAAAGCTATTTTTTTACCTACCTTCTCCTCTCAACCAATCACAACCATTCTTTTTCACCTACTTTCTTTTTTCAACTAATCACACACCTTCTTCAATCATTCTCATATACTTTCTTAATACCCGTACCAGCTTCAAAAATGCTTACATTTGGGACGGAGGAAGTATTACACTGTAGTTGTTCTTTTGTCATAGCCTGCTTGTCGTCACCTTGTTCTTGGCCTTTGAAAGGGAACAGAGTACCACTACGTACAGGAGGACAACCAATACTAGTACACTTGTGGTCATATACACCGTTTCTCTTTTCTTTTCCCTTCCTCACCGGGTGTCTAATCAGGCAATATCCTGCATGGAATCACAAGTACAAGGTGAATGACAGTGCTCTAACTACATTTTAAAACATTCCTTGATAAAGTTGGTCAAGGACTCAAGGCCCAGGGGAATATGACTAGAGTTTGGTGGGGGAGAGAAGGCTCTTGCTTTTTTCTTGCATGGATCCCCTCAAGCTTTGGGTTTTGGACTGATTTGATATGGTCACTTCTGTTCCCCCATACTACCATTCCCCTGCCCTTTTCACTTGCTCCATCCATCCATTCACTTTGCTTGCTCCCAACAAAAGACTGTCCTATCCTACTCTTTCCGTCCTAAAAAAAAAAAAAGACAAACCCTGGTTTCCGTGTACAATGTTTGATCGTCCGTCTTATTTGAAAAAATTATGAAAAAAATTAAAAAGACTAGTCACACATAAAATATTAATCATGTTTTATCATCTAACAACAATGAAAATACGAATTATAAAAAAATTTCATATAAGACGGGCAGTCAAAGTTGGACACGGAAACCCAGGGTTTGCCTTTTTTCGGGATGGAGGGAGTAGCTGCTAATGTGATCTTTCCCTCCTGGAAAGACACTATCTGGTTGATTGATCTTAACCCCTGGGTCTTACTCCTACGGCCCGTTTGTTTGGAGGGAGTTTTTAGGAGGGATTGGGAGTTTAGAGGGATGAGGCTATTAAGAGTCTTGTTTTGTTAGGAGACATGAGAATTTTGGTGGGATGAGGATGGGGAATTGAGGAAGGAACTCACTCCTTTTCAATACCTGGGTAGGGGCAGGTAATTAGGAGGGAATTCATCCTTTACTTTGTTTAACCAAATCTCAGCCATCCGTTTTTATTAATGACCTAATCTCCAACTAAATTCCCTATCAATTTCTATCACCTCTACCAAACAAGATATTGGGATTAAAAATCAAATTCCCATCTTAATCTCATCATCAACTCCCCCGTGTAAACTCCCAATCCCCTTCCCTCGAGTTACCAAACAAGCAGCTACTCTCTTCAGTCCAAGATGTTCCTTTCCCTTTTCTTTTCTTAAGAGGACCCCCCCCCCCCCCCTCCCCCCAAGACGGTCCTGGACACTCAGAGAAGAATAAAGCTGGGCCGTAGCCAGCCCGTAGGCCATGCACAGAAACACACACTTGTGGTCCTTGCGATGGGCTGGTTTGTTTCTTAAGATGGGCTCTCGCTGCGACCCATCTCTGAACTACTCCATGATGACACGCCTCGTCACTGGGACTCGAGTACTCTCGTCCTTTGCTTCCTGCACGCTTTCGCCTTTGCCGTCTTTTAAAGTAGCAGTACTAGTACTACACATATTTGGAGCATAAGCACGCACCACATGACATGCACCTGTGTGGCTATGTGTGTGTGTGTGTGGATGGACCGGATCGATTCCCTTCCCTCTCTGGTGTTATTATGATCCGGGGGGGCGCTGTCCACGATGTTGCTTTGAGAAACTTGAGTGGTGTGGTGTGGGTGTGCTTTGTCTTTGCTTTGTTCCTTGCTTGAGAGTTCAGGCAAAAGATGTCCTGGGTTTTAGGACATTGTGATGGTTTTGTTGGTGCTTTTCGGTGATGTGTGAGCCCTTCTGCTAGGCGTCTACGCGACTAATCTGGGGGTCGGAAGTGCGCCCTGTCCTGCTTTTGTTAGCCCTAATCATCGGGATGGAGATGGAATCGATCGGTGATCATTAACCCTGCTGTGGTTATGATTGGCGCTTTACTTGAGAGACCGAGCTGTCGCGTAGGATTTGATTGCTGAGGCGTGTGCGTTAGTGGTGAATGTTGATGCCCCGAACGAAACTCCCGCAGTTTTATATACTGGAAAGGCAATGGCATGTTAAAAGTTATATGCAGCCACTCTGTTGCCAATTGCAAGAAATTATATTTACTGAATATGCAAGGCAAAAATGTTACCTCAGATATATAATATCATCTGTTGTATGATGATGTCAACTTGGCATTCGTTCAAAAAAAAAAAAGGATGATGTTAACTTGACTAATGGATATTTAATAAATATTTTTACAATGGAAAATCAATTGATCCCTTATTCAGGAGGATAATTAATTAATCTGCACAAATTTAATGTGGTTTCAGTTGAAGGACATGGTACTCAAGTTCTCCGGCAGCGGCAGGCACCAATACAAGTCCGGCGGGAGCCCGTCGTTGAGGAGCAGCCGCTTCCACCGCTCCAGCCGCCTCGCTGCGTACCCGGGCATCATCGACGAGTCGGGCTTCACGTCGGACGGGGCCGGCGAGGCCTACACTTACATGAGGACGACGACGGCGAGCGCCGGCGCCCGGGCCGCGCCGTCGACGTGGGACTTGCCGCCCAAGGTGAACCACCGCAGCTTCCAGCCGCGCGTGATCAGGAGCCCGAGCGCGAGCGGGGTACCGAGCATCGGGGAGGAAGACTACGACGACGACGACGACGACGACGACGATGATGAGGAGACAGTCGTCCTGGAGGAGGACCGCGTGCCGCGGGAGTGGACGGCGCAGGTGGAGCCCGGCGTGCAGATCACCTTCGTCTCCATCCCCGGCGGCGCTGGCAACGATCTGAAGCGCATCCGGTTCAGGTTCGTGTCGATCAAGCGACATGACATTTCGTCGAGCACGTGGTGCTCGAGTGATGAGCATGAGCTAACGGATTGTGGCGATGCATTTGCAGCCGGGAGATGTTTAACAAGTGGGAGGCGCAGCGGTGGTGGGGGGAGAACTACGACCGCGTGGTGGAGCTCTACAACGTGCAGACGTTCAGCCGGCAGCAGGGCCTCTCGACGCCGACGTCCTCCGTCGACGAAGCCATGCAGGTCACTTCCGTTTCATCACTGGTTAGCAAAAGCTCTGCACATTCCGTTGCTGATGATGGTTGATGTTTGCAGAGAGATTCGTTCTACTCCCGCGTCGGCTCGACGAGGGAGAGCCCGGCGATGATGATGCCGCCGCCGCCGCCGCTGCCGTCGTCGGGTGCTGGCAGGGAGCACCCGATCAGCCGGACAGCGTCGAGCAAGGCGCAGCTGTCGTCGTCGTCGTCGGTGGCGGCGGCTCGGCCGCCGTTCTACCCGTCCACGGCCGTGCCGGACCCGTCCGACCACGTGTGGGCGCACCACTTCAACCTCCTCAACTCCGCGGCCGCCGGACCAGCGGCGCCGTACGACCCGTCGCGCGGCACGACGTCGTCCCGGGACGAGGCGTCCGTGTCCATCAGCAACGCGAGCGACCTGGAGGCCACGGAGTGGGTGGAGCAGGACGAGCCTGGGGTGTCCATCACCATCCGCGAGTTCGGCGACGGCACCCGCGAGCTCCGCCGCGTCCGGTTCAGGCAAGCCACTCCACAGTCCACACACACATCCCGAAAACGCTAACACGTCACCAATACCGGCAGATCACGCTGGATTTTCCTCGTGTTCGCGTGGAATTTTTAACACTTCTCTCTGTGCGCAACGTTGCAGCCGCGAGAGATTTGGCGAGGAGCGGGCCAAGGTGTGGTGGGAGCAGAACCGGGACCGGATACACGCGCAGTATCTGTGAGCTAACGCGAGACCCATCGTTGATGAGAGTGAAGTGATACTGTGACAGAAGCTAACGCGTCGCCGGGAAGAATAGTTAAGAGTGTGATGATACTACTACTTTGCCGCTGCTACGGTTAGTGCTACTAGGTTTTTTTTACAGGGTGAATATAGGATGAGGGGGAAGGATGCTGTGGTCTGAGAAGCAGCAGGCTCAGTCAAGCTGCTACTCTTGTTAACTGACCACTTTGGTCTTCCGTTTGTAACCTTTATGGACAGGGTGTTCGTTTAATTCGTTTGTTTTAGCATGGTTTCATGTGATCCTCGACGGTAGAATGGTGTATATATTGCTTGTTAAGTGCACCGGTCATGCACAACTAGCAGGTTCGTCCAAAGTAGAGCAGACGATAGCGATACAATCAGGGTCATTTCCAACATTCGAAGGTTCATGAGAAATGAGACATCATCTTCAAACAAGGACCTGAATAGAGCCACAGACGAAGTCAAAACCAGACTATGCATTGTATCATTTGCCAAGGACCCGACAAAGACTTGACCGCCACCCAAAAGCTCATAAACTGTACAAGCAAAAGCCAAACATCCTCCTGCTCGCGGGTCTATCATTTGTCAGACCGCATATGCGAGTGAACACTGGTCGACAACAATTCAAATCGATATAGCACACTCATGTTCTATTCAAACATGGAACAAACTTGGGGCAAAAGCAGATCCACGTGGATCGGCAGGCTCGACTTATTCTACTATGGCACTTGGATGCAGCAAATTTGGCAAACACTCCGGCAGTGCCATCATTTTCAGCAGACCGGGATTTTGCTCTGTAGCTTATAACACCTCTCTGCACCAGCTAACCAGCTTCCACTGTATGGATGCTGCTACGTTAGCTTACTAATTTTCTTGTCAACCTCTTTGCAGGAGGTATTTCGTCTGTTTTTCCCAGTAAGTCAGACTTGCCGAGCCCAGCCTTCAGTAACGGGGCAGCAGGCTTGGGAGTAGTACGCGTTCGAGAGGTAACAGACATATGAGATAATCTCTCGGTAAGGGTTGAAACCTTGTGCATTGTTGCCCGGCCAGTTTCAGGTAAACTGCGTGAATGCCTTAATACAGGGTGACCTATAATTGCCACAAAGGGAATGTAAATCTTCAAAGTCAACCACAAATTGATGTAGAATTCAAATAAAGCAACTATGGAAACTTGCCTGGGCTATTCCTTGCAGGTACTCGATTAGTGGTTAGTTTATTATTACTCTCAGTAGGTTTTTTAATCTTCTGTGGCGCCTGACGATCCATTTGAAGTTTTCTTTGTACACCTGGAAGGTGGAAAGGGAAATAAAAATATAGCCTACAATGCAAGCTAACAAGCAATTGAGAAAAAAGATTAAACATATTACCAGTCTTAGATAAGCCACTTGATTTCAGAGATGCATTACTATGAGGTTTGGTTGTTGATAGAGTTCCTGTAGAGTATCTTCGAGGCATGCCGTGCTCCGAAACTCCTTTTACTCCAACTGAAACAAATAGATCATAGATATAACAAGAGTACCAGGAACACCAAGGTTGTGAGGCAAAACAGTGTGGAAACTAACCACATGGAGGCGTTTTAGGGAGCACTCCAGCTTTTGACCGGACAGTAGGTGGAACAAATGTACAGCCCTAGTGGATGGCAAAAATAAATTTGATTATCTTATGCAACAGAGGTACAGACAACAGCAACGGAGTTCGAATAGTAATTTTACCTGAAAGAAAGTATGCTGGAGAACTTCTGCAGCCTTTGGTCTCTTGCAAGGGTCCCATGAGCACAGTGACTGCAGATGTAGAAAGAAACAAATATAATAAAATAATCTAAAGATTTTAAGTACGCCATCTGGGGCAACAGAATTGTAGAACTTACTGAAATCAGGTCGACTGCCTCACTACTGACTGATGTCATTACCTCTGCCAGTTGATTGCCACTGACCTGCATTGATAAGATCCACATGAGATTAGTTAAGTGTTAAGCCACTATTTATGGACAATCTATGTCAAACTCATGAATCAAGTTAGAACAAGACACTACGCTTTTAAACCTATGATAATATGCGAGGAAAAGGAGGCAATGGACTAATGGAGATGAAAGATTGTAAGGCATGCGAAGTGATATAATTCCACCATTGTCTAGAGAGATAGGGAGGCACAAGGACAAAATTCATCAGAGAATGACCAAGGGGTTAAAATAAACAGTTGCAGAATGGGCTCAACACATATCAAAGATTCATGACACATTCAGAAACAAGTATAATCACAACAAAGAGCTTACCCCCAAAAGAAAACATATATAGGCAAAGGGAAAAGGGGAAGATGAATACTGACCTGAGGGAACTGAAACTTCATGGTCTCTGCAAGAGACAATCCTTGTGGCCATGATTGTTCATCTGGGCTACCGATAACATTGCAAATCTTCAGAATCTCATCAGCCTCACTAAACAGTTGGATAAAGAGAACAGCAATGAGCAAATATGACCACCACAAAGAAGAAATATAATAAGAGAGACAGAATAACAGATGCCCAAAATACATGGCAAACACAGAGAGATACGTGACTACAAATCATAACAACAATGCATATACATATGATATATGCATATTATACCTTGTGCCAGGAAAAAGAGGATGAAGTGTCAACAGCTCGGCCATTATGGCACCCATAGCCCACATATCTGCAAGTTGGCAAAAAGGGGATCATCCAATCATGACTTAGTATGTACTATATGTGCCAAAATACAAAGTAGATAGTAGAAACTTTACCAACTGCAGAATCATAGATAGATGACTGGAGCAATACTTCAGGTGCTCGGTACCTGAGATGTTCAAACACATGTGGATCAACATTAACAAAGAAAAGGGATTTGTGTCCACGTGTGCGAGTAGAGTGCTACTAACCAGCGAGTTGACACATATTCTGTGTATGGTGGCACGGATGTAACTTCCCTTGCAAGACCAAAGTCCGCCAGCTTTATGACATCTTTGCTAACCAACAGATTCTCTGCATTAGTACAGTGATTAGTGCCATAGCTATAAGCACAATACAA
The DNA here is from genome assembly GCF_000147395.1 of Oryza glaberrima. NCBI lineage: Eukaryota > Viridiplantae > Streptophyta > Magnoliopsida > Poales > Poaceae > Oryza > Oryza glaberrima. The sequence goes on along the minus strand of NC_068327.1, from coordinate 27,840,776 downwards.
TCCCACATGAAAGTATATATTTATTAGAAAGTATATCTCGGTCAGTTTGCAAAGTAGATGTGGTAAAAATAAAGGCTAAATGTCTCATATTCTCAATACGATAATACCCTGATTCTGCATACCTACATCTGATACTCATCCGTAGTTTCATAATTTGATTGCCACAGAAATATAGGTGAAGATGTTGACTAAACAAGAGAACCTACCAGGTTTCAGGTCACGATGAAAGTAACCCCTCTGGTGCATGTATGCAAGAGCCTGAAAAATCTGAAAGCACCAATTCCGGACTTCTGCCTCTGAGAAAGGCTTGACTCTATCCTTCATAAGTTGGTAGAGATTGCACTCCTGGAAGAACATGGGAGACTTAACAAAAGCGATACAGAGCTAATTAAACTTTTGCGGTATATGACATCCTTAAGTACCATGTATTCCATTATGAAGTATAATATGTCATTTTCCCTTATAACCTCCTTGAGCTTCACGATGTTAGGGTGATTCATGCGCCGCAAAGACTTCAATATAGGAGAAATATCAGTTGAAGGTTCATAGCAGGAAAGAGGGTACATCTTTCAGTTAAAATACCTTTACTTCACGTAGACTCATGCATTCCTCAAAAGAATAATATTTCCTCTTCATTTTCTTAACTGCCACCTATAGATCAGTGCACATTTTGCTTACAATCAGTTATTTATTTCACTGGGAATATTTTGCAAAAGTATGAAATGCATATTTCCTCCTATGGATTTATCTTCAGATACATACAACTTCACCATTTTGTTTATTTATAGCACGCCATACACTCCCGAAAGTCCCGTCACCAACTTCCTTAATCATTTTGAATCTGCAAAGACAACATACTTGATAAGAAAAAGGTGACCTAAAAATAGTAAGTCAATATGAAAGTTACCTGTCCATTATGCCGGTCAATGTCAGCCTTGTGCTAGCCTTTTCCTGTTGGACAGCCAAGTCACAAAGACAGGTGTTTGCCACCACTTCCAATTGACTAGTCTATCGATTAGCACGAACAAATATATGCAACCAGTCAATTGAACAGTATCCCCAGCACCTTATGTTTTCTTGGATCTTGGTTCACTCAGAAGATCAAGCAGCAACCATAGTATATAGTTGCATACTATAGCAAGGATGAACCCTGACCTCTATGCAACACTAGTGGTAATTAACTAGGGAGCAACAGATGACAAACAAATGAGCAAAGGTGTTAACCCTACAAAATAAGGGAAGGAGTAAGTTGTTTAGAATATTTCAAGTTGCAAGAATTTATTTCTCTAAATGCCAATAAATGCATCAATGAACAGTAAAAAGAGGCATACCCAGCTTATATGATCAGCATCTACAACTTAAAGGAAGCTTCTTTAGAGATGACGTGCTAGTAGAATAAAAAGATGGTGGTTAGCTAAATTAGTCCATATGACACAAAATGAAGGAAGAACAAGCTATGAAGTAGGTGCATTACATGTAGATGTTTGGCAGACTTGAAATATGGCTTCAGGAAAAAGATTGAATCAGCCAAATGTTCTTGAGCATAAAGGAGCATAAAACCACTATGTGTAGTTCACCAGAGAGAAGTGGTGGGTGTTCCCACGAGCTAAAACACACCAATCAAGAGTTTCTTTTGAAAGAAAAAGCTTGCATTTAAGGAGATGTGCCCAGAAGATCACTTTTTCCATGTCTCTGATCAACACTTTAAGCTCCCCAAATCACAGCTGGTCCAATCTAATATAACAGATTTAAGTCAGAAACATATAACACAGTCAAAGATCATTACTTCCGTGCACATGTTCAAACTATAGGTACATGCAAAGTGACTAGAAGGAATCAACTCAGCATGAATATCTGCGTCACAAGGTATGTCTGAGGATCACAATCAAAACCGACAGAAACCTTGCACATAATAATCATTCTAACATACTCAGATATGGCTGGGTTTAGACCGAAAAAACTGCTCGAAGGATTTATAGCGCTTCAGTTTTCTCTTCTTTGCGAACAATGATGTACAGGCCACATGATGCAAGTACCAAAACTGATGTGTGCAAAATGAAGCACTGCCTTCTTGGCAGCAATCAAATACACTTCCTCCTAGAATAAAAAAAAATGCACTATAGGTAACATTGCCTGATAAGGTAGAGTGTTGCTGCTGCATTGACAAAATATTGACACCGATGCTACTATTCAATCAGTTGCAATAAGGCGTCGACATGGAATGATCATCCTATACCCCTAACTACCTAAGAAGTGCAAAAAATTGGAAGTAATGCGGGTATCCAATTTAACAACAATGATCGATCAAGCATGGCAAGACAGCAAGGTCATAAATATTACAAACATTTCGTAACTCAGAAGCATTGCCTTGGGTTGGAACATGATGTGAAACAATCTGCATTGCTACCCTAATCACAAATTACAACGCTAAGCACCAAAAGGCACAGATTATGACCATCCATGGGAAGGAAAAAGAGAGCGTTCTCAATCTATTGTGACAAAACGTCTTCCTTCTGCCATAAAATCCAAATTAGCCACGAAACAAGAACAGATCCGAGGTCCCAACAGGGGCACGACCCCCACAAGATAAAAAAAACACCCTGCAATAATTATCACCACTGTTCACCACAACACACAAAAAAAAACTTACGCGCAGACTCGCATTGCACCGAACGCCCGCGAACCACCCAGATCCGGCGGCTGGAGGCACAGATCCGCCGCGCGCCGCAACAAGCAGATGAACCAACCAGCTAATCCAGGGCACGCGAAAGTACAGCGGCGGGGGCAGGGGCGCAAGCACGAGAAAGATGGGGGGCAATGGAATGAAACAGATACCATACCTTACCAGGCGGGCAACGAGCATATGGTGGCGGTGGGTGGGTGGTGTCGCCCCGTTCCCCCCCTCCCCTCCCCTCCCCTCCCCCACGAGGTCAGCCGCGTGCCTTCCCTCCCCCTCCCCCTCTTCCCCTCAGCCCCCCGGCACCGGCGCGAGCGGGGGAAGCACCCGCCGCAACGGCGGCGGCGTCGGCGGCCGGCGTGGGTGGGTTTGACGGGGGGAAGACGAAGCCGAAGACGAGGAGGAGAGGGTGCCAGCCAAGCCAAGCCCGCGGCGCCTTTGCCTCCACCACGGTTTCTACCCGCGTCGCGCCCCGTTACTTTTTATAACCATACTCCCCAACCTCAAACCCGTCCCGTCTCCGGCATCGCGCTCCGTCCGGGACTCTCCCCTCTTATCTGCCTCCCAACCCTTTTTTAACCCGCTTTGCTCCAACGGAAGGGAAAGTATTCCTTTCTGCCCCCTTTTTTTTCACCCCCTCTCCTTCCTTTGGCTCATGCTAATGACACGCTTTCAGGCGAGCCGATACGGCAAAAGCTCGTTTTAAATCGGGCGGACTTTTTTTGTGCGATGGTGTTGTTGGATCGTGATAATTATTACTCCTACTGGGGGGTTACCACATCAAGTGCAGTGATTTCGCTAACAAGAAAAAGGGCAAATGCAGTGGGGGCGCAACCTGCCAGCCGTTAGGTTAGACCTGCCAAAGCACGAAGATGATCTCCCCTCCCATTCACGAGCCACGGGGCCGATGTTCTCTACATTCCTTGCCATCGACAGCATCGCCTCGCCGCGGTCCCCACCAGCGACGGTGATGCGGAGCGGAGAAGTGTATTGGCTGGCCCCCGACGCGAGAGAGAGAGAGCAGCAGGTGGTGGTGCGCGCAGGCAGCGGGCCTGTCCATTCTTTCTCGCTCTCCCTCTCCCCGGTTGGTGGCTGGTCGCGCTGTCAGCTTGATGTGATCTTTAAGCTCTGACGGACAAACCGACCTGCTATTTTTTTTTGAGAGAGAGAAGCCGACCTGCTTATGAATTTCAGGATGCCAACAAATGTGTGTGGTTTGTTCTATGATTGGGATTTTGGGCCGGGTTGCTTCCGTTTGGATTTGTATTTTTTCGGGAACAGGTATGGACCATGATATCTTCGATTATTAGGGTGGCGGAATTGGTGAGATGGTAATATGATTTACTACCTGTTTTCTGTTGAATCCAACGTTTGGGAATATACTCCACGCAGTGAAACTGCAAGCGGCATTCCCTGTCAGTATTTCTTTTTTCAGATAATGTTGGTCGCTGTAACCCTGTCATTTTTTTTATGTCCGTTGATGCTGATCATCACAAGACTACAAGAGTAGGCAGGATTCGCTGTAAAAAGAAACGATACTATTGTTGTAGTAATCCGTCAGAATCAGATCCAAAGATAAACCAGTTCTAGTTGCATTGGACTTTACTTTCTAGGCATACCGCTCAATGTGCAATTATTCGGATATGCTCATTTTAACACTTTTTCAACTTATATTCTCTCCTTTCTAATTCTGGTGACAGTTGTTCTAACCCTGCCGAACTAACTCAGCCAGTCGACTGAAGTCTTGTCACTTTGTTGACAGTCAATTAGGAACTTTTTTCTCAGCTGAATACTCCTGATTGCTGATTAACTTATGACCCGTCAAGAGGCAGCGTCGCAGCGACCGTCGCGGGGATCCGTCCATAAATCGCACTGCTTGATCACGTGCTAGATCTGGTTATCACAGCCGCCGGAACGGCTCGCACAGATAGTCATAACAGCAGATGAGAACGAGAGGCCCCTTGCTTTGCCATGTGCACATGGGAAGATGCCTGATTTTCCATCGTTTCCGGATTGAATCGCCCTGCTGCGTTGTAGTATTGTACTACCACGGGGCTAGCATTAGCGGCGCCCCCTGCTCGAGACCAATTTTTATTCAATGCACGGATACTCCCCTACGGAAAACGAAATGGCCATTAGCACATAATCAATTAAGTATTATCTATTTTTTAAGAACAAATTAACATGATTTTTTAAAGCGCTTTATATAAATTTTTCTGAAAATACATTATTTAGCAGTTTAAAAACGTGCACGCAAAAAATGAAGGGAGTGAGTTGGGAAACTCGAACTCAACCTAAAGCCAAGTGTTCCCGCACGGCCTTGCTTGGCATATGCCGCGTACTCTGACATTCTCGTCTCGTGTAGGAGCAAAAACGGTAGAGATGGGCACTGGCCATGTGCACACGCTACAGTGCAAGATTTGCTCTCGAGAAAGGCAATCGCTTTGTGAGGATTTTTTTTTCTTTTTTTTCCCCGCGTGTGTGTTTTTCTATTCGTTTGGTTCAACTTCAGTCCAAATGTGCTGCGCGCTTTATGCTCACGCTGGTGATAATTTGTAAACTGGAAAGCGACGTACTGCCACTATTTATGCTGGATGCGCGCTTCCACTCCGCACGGCCGGAGGCGTAATAATAATCAGGTTGAGCTCCAGCATCCGGGGCACGGGGAGGAGGAAGGAGGGATCGGGGGATCCATGGCGGACACCGGCGGACGCCCGGAGGTGTCGCTGGCCACGGTCCGGTCGCCGGGCCACCCGGCAGCTTCTACGACGGCAGCGGCGGCGGCGGATCCCGGCCACGCTGACACCGGGCAAGAGGTGAGAGCTCGCTCGATCCCCGTCTCCATCTCAATCCTATTTCTCGTGGTTTTGCCGCCGGTAGCTGCTCGTGTATACTCCTACGTCTACTTGTGTGCGAGTGAGAGCCGCGGCCATGTTCGCCAGCCAGCCGTGCACCGGGATCGCTTCGTCGGCTAATCGGTTCCCCTCTCTCGTCGCATCGCTACCATTATCCCAATCTGACCCCTGTTTGGGATAAGATCTTTTAAGTTTTCCGCATTGATTCGGCCCATCTCGTACGACTTTTTAACCTGTACGGTGCAGCCATGGACCAGGAAGGAACTGAAGCATCGATGTCTTGGTCTGTCAGGGCTGACGAGATTCGCCGATTCGGCCCAATTTGCTAGACGTGGGCCTTAGCTTTTGTGCTAGAAGGCTTTTGGGCCGTGAAGCAGCGGAGAGGCGGGAGAGAAGCAGCCACCTAGCCCTGCAGTTTACAAGTGTAGCCGGAGCGGACTGCGTGGCCGTCTCTGCGCAACAGGTGTCACCGGCCGAACGCCGCATGGCACCACCTCTCTCAGCTCTCTGTGAGCCGCCGCTGCTTCACCAAACAAATCCACTTGCGGGCTTGGTTGATAGCTTGATGATACGTAGGAGTAGGAATGCAGGATGTCTTCGTCGAAGATGCAGCAAGTACCTTATTTCTGAAAGATGCTGAAGAGAGCGGAGCAAAGGAGCCAATCCCTCTTCAGGTTCTAGCTGTTCTTTCGGGTCCATCACGATCTTGAGATGGGAACCCTCCGGTGAGACTACCAAATTAGAATATTGAAGGATTAAGCAGCTTCTTCTGGTGGTGAGTTCTTGCCCTTCTTCACAATCAAGATTACACGGTGCGCCAATGGTTGGTGTTTGATTCGGTATTACATCTTCGTTCGTACTGACAAAACGCCTGGTTTCGTCAAGAATTTTTATCTAAACATACTATGTGGCTACATGCACATGGTTTGTTCTTGTCATTGTGTTTTTCTTGTGTTTTTTGCAGGCGGGTCTCCTTGTTGAACTCGAGTAGTTGCCTACTACAACTCAACAATACATCTCTTCTGCTAATGCTTTCGTATAGATAACCAATTATTCTTCTCTTCTCCGACATGCAGAAGCCCACCGTCGAGAGCGCCCAACCGGCGAACGGTGCCGCTCCGATGGGCGAGTGCGGCACGGAGTACAGGGGCCTCCCCGACGGCGACGCCGGCGGGCCAATGCCGTCGTCGGCACGCACGGTTTCGATGATCCCGCTCATCTTCCTCATCTTCTACGAGGTGTCCGGCGGGCCGTTCGGGATCGAGGACAGCGTGGGCGCGGCCGGGCCGCTGCTCGCCATCATCGGCTTCTTGGTCCTCCCCGTCATCTGGAGCATCCCGGAGGCGCTGATCACGGCGGAGCTGGGCGCCATGTTCCCGGAGAACGGCGGGTACGTCGTGTGGGTGGCGTCGGCGCTCGGCCCGTACTGGGGGTTCCAGCAAGGGTGGATGAAGTGGCTGAGCGGCGTCATCGACAACGCGCTCTACCCCGTCCTCTTCTTGGACTACCTCAAGTCCGGCGTCCCGGCGCTCGGCGGAGGCGCGCCGAGGGCGTTCGCCGTCGTCGGCCTGACGGCCGTGCTGACATTGCTGAATTACCGGGGGCTCACCGTCGTCGGATGGGTGGCGATCTGCCTTGGCGTCTTCTCCCTCCTCCCTTTTTTCGTCATGGGGCTCATCGCGCTCCCCAAGCTCCGGCCGGCGAGGTGGCTCGTGATCGACCTCCACAACGTCGATTGGAATCTGTACCTGAACACTCTGTTCTGGAACCTCAACTACTGGGATTCGATCAGCACGTTGGCCGGCGAGGTGAAGAATCCCGGCAAGACGCTGCCCAAGGCGCTGTTCTACGCGGTCATCTTCGTGGTGGTCGCCTACCTGTACCCTCTCCTCGCCGGGACGGGAGCCGTGCCGCTGGACAGGGGGCAGTGGACAGACGGCTACTTCGCGCACATCGCGAAGCTGCTCGGCGGCGCGTGGCTGATGTGGTGGGTGCAGTCGGCGGCGGCGCTGTCGAACATGGGCATGTTCGTGGCGGAGATGAGCAGCGACTCGTACCAGCTGCTGGGCATGGCGGAGCGGGGCATGCTCCCGTCCTTCTTCGCGGCGCGGTCGCGGTACGGCACGCCGCTGGCGGGCATCCTCTTCTCGGCCTCCGGCGTGCTGCTGCTCTCGATGATGAGCTTCCAGGAGATCGTGGCGGCCGAGAACTTCCTCTACTGCTTCGGCATGCTCCTCGAGTTCGTCGCCTTCATCCTGCACCGGGTGAGGCGCCCCGACGCGGCGCGCCCATACAGGGTGCCGCTGGGCACAGCCGGGTGCGTGGCGATGCTGGTGCCGCCGACGGCGCTGATCACCGTGGTGCTCGCGCTGTCCACGCTGAAGGTGGCGGTGGTGAGCCTCGGCGCGGTGGCCATGGGGCTCGTGCTGCAGCCGGCGCTGAGGTTCGTGGAGAAGAAGCGGTGGCTGAGGTTCTCCGTTAACCCGGATCTCCCGGAGATCGGCGTGATTCGCCCGCCCGCCGCGCCGGACGAGCCGTTGGTTCCGTAGGACGCCCAGAAATCAGTTAGGCCCTGGAACTGGAAAATGGACAATTTGGATTGCAGTCCAACTATAGGGAGAAAAAAGAAGTCCTGCAGAATCATGTATACGTTGCAACAAAAAGAATTTAATCCAACGAAATCCACTGAAAATCAACGGAAGCACTATTCTGTTGGAATTTTGGAGAAATTTTTCCATGAGTTCAAAGCTCTTTCTTTGTTTTGAATGAAGACTGTGAGTTCAAACCTCGTCTTTACATCTTATTGCTGCTCATGCAATCCCGTGCTTGTCATGTATTGCATTAAGGCATTTTTTTTACAGGAATCATGGCACCTTAGTTACATGTGTTGTAAACTTGCAATTTGTGTTTTTTTACCTTTTTCATTTAGGATTTAAAAAGGTGGTGCACTAATATTAATATTCAATTGGAAACAAAACTATTTCCCTCATTGTTTATATGTTATCCAAATAGTTATGAAAAATTAAAAATATATATTATTTGTGCTGGATCACTTGATAAACATGTAAAGTTAAATTTAACTTATATAAATTAAAAAATAATTATGAATATACGTTAACTAATTGTAGTTTAAATTGTTCATTTTGTTGCATATCGTATTTTAATTTATGTGCTTGTGTTGTAATATGTTACATGTTAAACTATTTTTTTTCTATAATTATTTAATATGAAAAAACAGGATATCTCCTCCCATACTAAGGGCAACAGCAATACTTAAGGTCTTATAAGGTCTTGGTGAAAATAAGATAGGTCCCATCATACCATATATCCATGACCACAATATTGAAGACAAGAATAGATGTTAAGATGTGTCTCACATCTATGTAAACAAATTATATTTTAAGGTAGGCCCCACCATACTATAATCTATTTTCATACTCTTTAGTGTGTTTTATCTTATTATTTTATTTCTTAAGGTTGAGACGTAAGCTTATGGCTAGTTTTAACATTTAATGTCTTATGGCTAGTGCCCATAATATATATGACTAGTCATAATATCTTATGACTCATTCTTATGGTATATTGTGGATGTCAAAAGGTTACCGTGGTTGTTAGAATTTTATTGGATTTCTTAAAAAAATAGACTGATTAGTGGATATGCTTTATATATGTAATTAGGATGCCATTTTGCTAAAAAATGAGAAAGAATTGAACCTTATGCCAAAAGAAAAAAAACTTGGTCCCCATATTTTTTTTTCTAATATTTTCGTAGCTACTCCTAGATGTCGCATGTTATACGCTTTAATCATCTCCGCGTACATAACTGATCGATGTCACCTGATCATTGTGCGCAGCCACACGTTTTTTATTTCTACACAGAAAGCAACTATATAGTCCACAGAAAATACGAAGAAAGAGGTGGACGAAAGATCAGTCCACTGCTATGATGCTATCAGATTGCCGCTTAGCAGCCACCATGAACTCCTTTTCCCAGTATAATACTCTCTTCGGGTCTAAATGTTTGATGTCATCGATTTTTTTAAATATATTTAACGTCCGTTTTATTTAAAAACTTTTACAAAATATGTAAAACTATATGTATAAATAAAAGTATATTTAACAATGAATCAACTGATTGGAAAAGAATAATAATTACTTAAAATTTTTTAATAAAATAAACGGTTAAATATATTTTAAAAAAAATGAACAGCCTCGTATATCCGAAGAAGCAGCAGCAACGAACGAAATCGCCGACACGTGGATCTGCACGCTGAAGCTAGCCCCCTCCAGAAACCGGCACGTCTGCAGCCACGAACAGAGCATCAACACGCACACCTCAGCGAAGAGCAGAGCAGCGTCTCCACGATCTCCGGCGATGGGCTCCCGCGCTGCTGGATCAGTCCTCCTCCGCCACCTCTGCCCCCGAGTCTCCAGCTCGACCTCTGCGGCTGCGCATGCGCATGCGCAGCGGCCTCCGTTAGCCGGCGCCGGCGGAGGGGGCGTGGCCTTGTGGGCGCGACTTCTGTCCACCTCCGCCGCCGCGGCGAAGGAGGAGGCGGCCGCGTCCAAGGAGAACACCGGGAGTACCGCCGCCGCGAAGGCGGAGGCGACGAAGGCCGCCAAGGAAGGGCCGGCCAGTGCGACTGCGAGTCCCGTGGCGAGCAGCTACTGGGGCATCGAGGCGTCGAAGCTCGCGAGCAAGGACGGCGTCGAGTGGAAGTGGTCTTGCTTCAGAGTAAGAATCGATTTATCCATGATCCTGCTTAAAGATCGCTTCCTCTCTTTTTTGCTGTTAATTTAACTAATCTGAATTCAATTTGTGTAACTGCGTCGATGAATTAATGTGTTTGCTAATTTGCAGCCATGGGAGACGTACTCGCCGGACACGACGATCGACCTGAAGAAGCACCACGAGCCGAAGGTGCTGCTCGACAAGGTCGCCTACTGGACCGTCAAGGCGCTGCGCGTGCCCACTGACATCTTCTTCCAGGTAACCAACCACAACTAATTTTCCATCAAAGATCATGCCAATCTATTTTGCTGATCGAAATGGATGGGAATCAATGGAACGATTTTGCAGAGGAGGTATGGGTGCCGCGCGATGATGCTGGAGACGGTGGCGGCGGTGCCGGGGATGGTGGGCGGCATGCTGCTGCACCTCCGGTCGCTCCGCCGCTTCGAGCACAGCGGCGGCTGGATCCGCGCGCTGCTGGAGGAGGCCGAGAACGAGCGGATGCACCTCATGACCTTCATGGAGGTGGCCAAGCCGAGGTGGTACGAGCGCGCGCTCGTGCTCGCCGTCCAGGGCGTCTTCTTCAACGCCTACTTCCTCGGCTACCTCCTGTCCCCCAAGCTCGCGCACCGCGTCGTCGGCTACCTCGAGGAGGAGGCCATCCACTCCTACACCGAGTACCTCAAGGACATCGAGGCCGGCAAGATCGAGAACGTCCCCGCGCCGCCGATCGCCATCGACTACTGGCGCCTCCCCGCCGGCGCCACGCTCAAGGACGTCGTCGTCGTCGTCCGCGCCGACGAGGCACACCACCGCGACGTCAACCACTTCGCGTCGGTACGTGCGTGTGAATTCCTAAGTTTGCTGTGGGCTTTGTGTACGGCTTGTGATGACTGAATTGTTCTTTTGCTTGTGATGTGCATGCAGGATGTTCATTTTCAGGGGATGGATCTCAAGGATATCCCTGCCCCGCTCGATTATCACTGAAGAAATCTTACGGCGGCTTGTGTCCTGCTCAGCTCTGCAGTTGTTACCAAGAAACACGAGTTGCTGTTGATCTGTGCTACCGCAGTAGTAGATAGGAAGTTAGGAACATACATGAGAAATAGTATCAAATAACAATGTTCTTATGTTCACGAGTTGACATGATTTCTCGTGATCCGGATTCATGTGTGCATGGAATTATGCTATTGAACTCCCTACCATAAGATAGCCACTGTTTGTGGGTTAATACATTGATTATTCAGTTTAGCGTAGACTGCATCATTCTTGGTGCATTTTGTTCTGTTCGCTGGAAAGTTGGAAACCAATCATTTTGCGTCCTGTTATCTGTTTGGTCAATTTCACATGTGCTACTATCCATTTGAACCCTGCACTAACTGCTGGTTTTAGCACCCAAATGATATAAATTACCTCAGTAATGCTGGAGCTCTGTTTCAGAATTCAGAAGCTCCAGTTCCATCCTTTCAGTTTCAGATGTAGTTTTCTGCTGCACATCTTGGTTGTAGCTGCACTACACCAATGTTCAGTCAGACCTTCCCCTGTAGTAAAATGGCAAAATGCTTGCCGTTGATTGCTCTGATCATCTGATGTGGTGTGCTTACTCCAAAATGATACCACGAAGGATTCTTTTCTACTACAAAATGACCAGAAGTTCAACGTGGTTGGACTGTTGCAAGACTTGATAATGCTTTTGCTTTAGTCGTTTAGAGTGCAGGTACGAATACTCATACAGTATATATATTCTGATATTCAGATCTAGACATGATTGATTAGCTACGATTATTCAGAGCCTTTACCCCACAAATTTTACATTAGTACACTCTGGACCAACACTGTACTTAAGCACCCTCAATATCGCCACAAAAGAATTTCTCATAGGACAAAGGTAACTCTTAATTTAAACTACAGATGGTCGCCATTCTACTGAATCTTTACCTCCTGTGCTGACTAATCTTCAGACCGGATTCGCCGCCTCGCATGGCATTGGAGGACAGATGGTCATATCCTCCTCCTTTGATATTCAAATCTAGCAGCAGTAAGCCCTCATCTTGAGAACACTTGACATCGTCGGAATCCTGAATTCCATGGTAGAGCTGAAAGCCTAGATTGGTAGTTCTGAGATTGTCTTCAGATATCGCTTTCGCTAGCTCTCCATTGTTCTGTTCACACACTTGTGAAACATTGTTCATGAATCCTGAAAGAGCCAGGTTGAAATCTGTAAGCTGCGTTCTGGTTGCTTCGAGGTTTGCAGTTCCAGTTGCATCATAGGAGAGGTTGTTCTGGGCTTTCTCCAGTATCGTCTGCAGGTATTTCCCTTGGGCCTCAATTCGCATTTGAAGCTTCTTCTGAACCTGTACGTGGAGCAACACATTGACCTGTTAGTTTTTGTGTTCTGAGCTACACTACGATTCAAGCAGGGAAGCTAATGGGTGATGCATTGGCAATCTAACCTCAAGCTGTTCGTGCAGTTTCCGTTGGACTTCAATTTGATACCGCAGCGCATCAGCCAGTGGCGTTTCTCTGAATCATGACAAAATTGTTCAAGAAATTATAAGCCAATCCGAATGCGACATTGAAAACCAAACTGAATAATTGCTCGTCTCATCCAAAGCATAAAACAAACAATACTTATTGTTTTTTCTAAAATGGATTAGTACTTCAGAAAGTGATTGCATTAGATGCAAGATTGCGATCAATTGTTTTCTTTTTGTTTCAAGTGAATTAATGCAATTCTGTCGGCAAATTTTTTATAGTATACTGTATAATAATGCTTCGACAGAGTATAGAGACAGACCGATTCCTGAATACTCAATTTGTGCTGCTTATTAGCTGTTTTTTTATGTTATTTTGTGGAACTAGTACCATGTAACATGACTACAAAATTCCATTTTCGCAACAGACCAGTTAACACCTGACCTGATCTGCAGACGGTTAGCACACAGTGTCCCTTTCACACAACCTAATCTTCCAAATCATTAGCAGCCTATACCGTTTTCCTCTATAAATTAAGCACCGCATTTACTTCTGTAAGAGTAGATGACTTGTACCGTATTTACAAATCGCAAATAGTACGACCAATCGCTCTATATACAAAGCCTATCTCGTACCCCCCCCCCCCCCCCTGCCAACTAAAAAGATGCTGTTAGTCCTACACGGATACACCTCTTCATGATCTTGAAGGCGTTGCTTTCGACGCGACAGAGTCAAAATTAGATTGCCCTTACTACAATCAGCTTGGCATAAGCTGGAATTAAGCATCATGATGACTGCTAACTTACCCTGCATTGTTATTTTCAGCCGATGGGATGGTAGGAGGTGCAGCAGAGGCAAAACTGATGCCATGTGCAGCAAATGCTGTCAAAGAGCATGAAAAATGTAAGGTTTAGAAGAAACAGAAATGAATCATGCGTGATGGGTTTATCATTTTTAAAAACATCTTTGTTACTAGTACTTAGTGAGAAGTATTTAGTATTTACAAAAGCATGTACCTCCTCTGCTGGCTTCTAGGCCTGTATCTTTCTTGTTCTGCTTTCCAAGCCTATATTTCTGTGGATCAATAAAAAGATGTCGCCAAGAAGCACATATTAGCATCGTGGGTGGTAGATCAAAAGAAGCAAATAAAGCAAAAGAAAAACCAGTAAAAAAAAGATGATCAGACCTGAAGATGGCTCTTGAGGTGGTACAAGGTGAGACCTTTCATGCCCATCAGTCTCAACACCGACTTGGGGGTTGCCTCTGTCCAAACACAGTCAAATGGAAAACGAAATTATAACCCCAAAGCATAAAGTTGCTGTCACAAAGCAGTACAGGACTATGCAGATGTAACTATGCATGGCCCCAAAATGGTATGAGATGAGGATGATGAGTGATGATCAGCATGATCATATATACGGATCACTGTGGCATCTCTCATGATGGTTCATGGACATGCTTCTTTTTCGCTGTTAGACAATTAAAGGCTCCAATTAAACAAGCAAGCAAACAAGAACAGGATTTAATTTCCTTCACTGTTCCATTCATCACAGCTAATAAATTCTGCTGGCCTACAGCTCCAGCAGCTCGATTGTGTTTGGAGTTTGAACGCATGTAGCACAGAGAAAGATCGAAGCATGGGCATGGTGACATATACTGACATGGTGCAAGGTGTTCGGAGATGGAGTCATGGAATTGGTACTTACTGTCAGGCCCGCCGAGCTTGGTGACGGCCTCGACGAAGCGCTCGTGCAGGTCGGGCGTCCACCGCAGCCGCGGCTTGGGGTCCCGCGACAGCACCACCCCGGCTCCCACCGCCCCCGCGCCGCCGACGCCGACGCCGTAGCCCGCCCTCTCCATCCCCTCGAACATGATGGCCAATCCGTCGACGAGCCGAGACGATCTGACAATCTCCTCGTCCGGCCGGCTGATCGATGTGTGCGCTCGTCGAGCGGCAGTCAACCCGGCCGCGGTCACGATCACGATCGATCGCTAGCTGTGCGCACGCGCGTGCGGCCGGCGCGCGGCTGGGAGTTTGTAGCTGGGAGCGTGAATCTGGTGCGGCGTGAGTTAGCGTGGGATTGCGGCGAAGCCCGAGGCGGATTCCCGATGGGAATGTGCCAGTCTCGCTAGCTATATGGCCGGCGTCTGATGGAGACACACACACAGAGACGAGACGACGACAGCGGCTGTGGCTGTGGCGATATGTAGGCAGGTGGTGCGAGAAACTAGAGAGAGAGAGAGAGGCGCCTGGGCGGGAGAGTGGCGCGCGAGGCGGAGCCAAAAGAAGAGGAGGAGAGAGAAAGCATATCGCGTCGCGTGTCGCGCCGCACCGCGCACCATCATCACGTTCACATCATGAGCTCATGTGTGCGCGCCCGCGCGCGCGGCCGGAATCTCAGGGGAGCCTTGTGCCGAGAGGCAACGCGGGCCAACCGCGGCGCGCCGCGTGGACGGGCCGCCGGCGCCGCTGCCGTCGGATCGAGCGGTGTGCACGTACTAGCGTCCTTCGAGCGGGGGGGAACAGGACAACGAAGGGCATGTGGGAGGGGGCGCCACGTGGACGCCTCGCGCCCCGACAAGAGCGGCCCCTGCCATGTGTTCATGTGTGCCGCTGCGTTTCGGTCGTCGGCCAGAGAAGCTGTCTGGTCTGTCCGGTCTGATACTCTGATCATTACTAGGAGGAGTACGTATAGATTTTGCATAAAGAATAGTAGTACTACTACCGGTGATTAGGTGTCACCTCACCGGTCAATGATCACGATGCCGCAGCATCGCCGGCCGGGCGCTCTATCGACGACCATCGATCGGTTGTTACACGGTTACACCCGATGATGCCAAGAACAATTCAACCGCATATGCGCCGTGGCATTGCCAGGTGAAAAAAACTCAACCCAAAGGACGAGAGAGAATCCCGTTACTTTTTTCCTCGATCGATGAAAGCAACAGCGGCCTGATCAACCCCATCTCTCCATGCGTATCGCGCGTTCGTGCCGATGGAATTCGCACGCGAATACGCGATGCGCTCTTTGGTCGTTTATTCGACAGCGAGCTGCGGTTGCACTTAGCCTTCCGTTTTGCCGGGGGAGAATATAAGAATATTCCGGCGGCAGGCAAGTAGCAGCCGGGGGGCGGAGAGCGAAAGGGTGGTGGTGAGATCGAGAGCCATAGCTAAGCTAGCTAGCCGGGGCGATGCGGTGGGGCCGGCCGGCGGCCGGCGAGAGAGACGCGGGGAGATGTCGCGTGGCTTTGCCTTGGCCTCGCCCGGGAGGAATATTCGCGCCAACTTGGTTGTGACCGCCGCCCCACCCCTCCAATACTCCTTTTTCTTTTCTCCCTTCGCCTTCAATTCCTCCCCGGCCCGATCGATCGCCGCCGTTCATGCAGGCATGGCATGCGTCGGCGTGAGTCGTCGGTTTCTCTAAATCGTTTTGGATTGGGGTTACCACCACCTCACAGTTTAACGGCTATCACTGTAATTACACTGTTACCATGAGATATATCGTGGTTTTAAAAGCTGAGAAGTTTATCGCACGTGATAACCGCGATAACCGTGCTGCTTTTGTAAAGTGTGGAGTCGTGACGCCCGCGAGTGATGGCACTATGGCAGCCGCTGCCGCGACAGATATGCAGACGAGACGCAATTTGTGTTGGTCGTCAGAGAAAGGTGCCTGCGTAAGTGGATGGATTATCTTGTGGTCGATGGAGCCGCTGTCTAAACTGTGACGACGGTGACGGCACGGTTGCAATTTGCGAGTCCATCGCTGTGAGGATCAGTGCACACGTTTGGCCCGATCGGTGTGTAAGCCAAAATTGGGAACCTGGAATAAAATTCCCACGGTGAATAGCTGATGATAAGACATGAAATTGTGTATGCATAGCCAAAGTAATCCTGCTGGAATCCGATGCCTGCGACAGTAAACGGCGGTAGGTGTTAGGTGGTTCAAGTGACGGTACTCGGTACTACTCTACTACAGCTAGCCAGGGAGAGAGAGATGGTTTGGTACTTTGGTCAGCATAAGATTCTCTCTTCCTTGCATGTAGATTCGAGGAGCCCACGTTTCGTTTGTCTTTGTTCCGGTTCCCACTTTAATTATCCCCCCTTTAAGCAAGTAAACTTCTTCCCCATCCAAGAGAATCGCATACTTAGGTTTCAGTTTTGGAGATAGAATCGTATGCTTGAAGCGAGGGAGCTGATGCCATCGAACAAATTATCACTTCTGATCGGAGCTTGTGACACCAATTATCGAAGGCTCAATTTCTCCATATTCCCCGGAACAGTGTACTTGTGTGCACATAAATAGCACTTACTAACTGTAGATGCCACAGCTCTGATCATCGTCTCATCAAGCACCTAGCTAAGCTACTACCCTCATCTCTTGTAATGTTCTGTGTGGACGCCAACAGACAACATCCGCAACCACCAGTACCTGTATATATATGCTAGTACTATCTCTAGTCCAGCAAGCATCATTCCATGTTCCTAGGTTAGTAGTTAGCCAGAGCCTGCGTTCGTTGGCAATTAGCCTCAAACCAAATCACCGCAAGCGAACACAGGATCGTGAAGCGTACACGTACATATGGAGCAGCATCACAGCAGATTAACCGAGGAGGCCGTCGTCGTCGTCGTAGCCAAACCCCACTCCACATGAGCAGATGAGCTAACGTACGTGCGTCCGCGCGGCGGAGCGTTGATGGCGGTGGTCACATGCATCCGGGCGCGCGCGTGTCGTTGGCGCGGAAGGGGATCCGAGAATTAGCCCGGCCGGCCGGGTCTGGCTGTTGGGTGGCGGCGAAGCAGCAAGTCAGACGGTGAGCTGGTGCACGCGGCCGCGGGGGCACACGGAATCTCTCGTGCTCTCCACTACTGTGTCATCGTATTGTTTTTTACCACCATACGCCGCGCCGCGCCGTGCGGTAGTGGCGAACCGGCGAGCCTGGCACCGCGCGCGGGGCGGAGAAGGCGGAGACCGGAGTGAGGCTGTGAGGGAGAGGCATAACGCGACAAGGGAGGGGTGGAATTCGAATCCTAATCCTGCCCGCTCCGATTTCGCGGGCCACATGGGTGGGAATCACTGTTCCTTTGTTTGTCCTCATGGTTCCCTTCTACTGTGGTCTGATAGTTACCAACTTTTTCTTTAAACTTTTAATTTTTTTTTCAAACTTTCAATTTTTACATCACATAAAAACTTTCTTACACATCAAAACTTTCAACTTTTCCGTTACATCGTTCCAATTTCAATCAAATTTCCAATATTGGTATACCCTACTATGGCACCTCAGCCCTACTACTGCTTCAGATGAACAAAAAAATGCAAGTGCTACTATCTGTTAAGAGAAGTTAGAACCTTGGTCAAATGTGTCCGTACTCTGGATGAACTAACAAAAATACTACTAATACAAATATGCTTGTTTTGTATTGAAAAATTGATCAAACTAGATAAAATTTGACTAAAAAAAGTCAAACGACTAGTTTTGAATAGTATGATATGAAACGGAGGAAGAACGTACATAAATATTTGAACTACACCTCTTGTTTTGTTACATCAAACCGATCATTTGATGTTTCCACCAAAAGATTCTTCAAAAATTGATCTTTTGGCGCAATTAAAACAAGATCAATTTTTTTAGATACTATGTGTGTGCTTTACATATGCTCTACAGAAGAACTAACTTTTTTTTAGATAATGTACAGAATAACTAACTAAATTGCCAGAAGTATATATTCCTATCTCAAGTCACCAACTCAGCATTTCATTCCCCGATAAGTGATAAGGTTTTGCACATTTCCAGGTTCTTTTTGGTGCTCTTTGTGAACTTGAAGTCGAAGATAGTATCTACCAATCAAAGATGAAGATATCGATGAAGCCAAATCTCACTTGCGATCTTCCGTTTGAAAGCTAGCAAACGAAACAAACAAAGATCATTTACACCGTACTATGCATTTGTGTTAAGTGCTAACTAGGGAGCAATGACACTAACCGAAACGATTGGATCATTATCATGAGAAGCACTGCAATGCTCTTCTTGCACAGCCTATTGTGCCAAGGCCATCTCAATCTGCAAGAGCATTGCAGAAGAAAAATCAGTGAGCAAAAGATCAATAACCAAAGCCTGAGGCTCAACATGGTTAAACAATCGAGGAATAAATACGAGTTCTAGAAATATACCAGCACGATCATTTTTAAGCTGTCCAAAGGACCAGATCAAATAGACGAATTTGTTCACCTGGTTCATCCTTATCTGAGATGGTTGAAGCTGTTGAACATCCCAGTGTGGGAAGCCTTGGCTGCAGGCTTGGGGGCTTCAGGACTACCAAACACATTCCAGAACCGCAGGGTCTCATCTGCAGCAGCCGATGCTACTGTGCAACCATCAGGACTCTGTAGTTCAATCACAGTAAGACGATCAGCAAATAACAGATTAACTTATAGGCAGTGACTGCAAAACTACTAATCAGGAAGAAACTCACCTGAGCCATGAAAAGGACACGGGAGGTATGGCCAGTGAGTTCAGCCATCTTAACCATCGACGGGTACTTCCACAATGTCAGCTGGTTCTGCGTGAATCCGTGTGAACTCAGAAGCTCTCTCTCATTTTTGTTCCATAGAAGAGCGCACACCTGCGATCCGGTATCGACAGAGTTCAAGCATGCACCGGTGTGTGTGTTCCAGAACTTGATGCACCGGTCGCTACCACCACCTCCAGTTGCAAGCAGGTTGCTCTGGAATGGGCACCATGCAAGCGCTTTCACAGCGGCCGTGTGATCCTCGAGCCTGTGCAGCCACTGGTTGCGGCCTGCAGATGGGACGGACGATGCCATGGACACATCCCAAATGTGAAGAAGGTTGTCGTTGCCACCACTGGCCAGCTGCTGCCCTGAACCAGACCACTTGAGCCCGCACACCTCCTGGCTGTGCCCCTGGTATGTCTGCACGACATGGTTCCTGATTCTTACGTCATTGTTCACGATGTTGCCGTCCATACCGCCAGTGGTCAGGATGTTGTTGTTCCATGCGAGTGAACCGACTCTTGATTCGTGCACACCTCTCAGAGTTCTAAGCTGCAGAGAAAGAACAATCTGATTCATGTACTGATCAAGCAAGAATTAGGACACGAAATATTAAAGGATACCGAACAATGTACTAACCAGTCGGTTGGAGCTGGTGTCCCAGAGCTGGATGTCGGAAGAGTTGAGGCCAACGGCGACATGCTGGCCGTCAGGAGCCCAGCTGACGCTGGTGATCGGGCCGCTGTCCTCGTCCACGGTCACGAGCTCAGATGTGGATCCGCTCGAGGCGTCCCACAGGTACACCGTGTCGCCCAGCGCAATGGACAGCACGTTCTTGCTTCCCCAGTCCAGCAGGTTGAGATAGTAATCGTCGACGAGGTCCGGTGCATCCAGAGTCCTCTCGGCAGACTACATCGGTTTCAAAGCCGCATCAGTAATCACAATCCCACATCGTTGCATCAATGTAAAGGAAGGAACATCAAAGCTCGTGCGTTACCTGGGGAATGTAGCGCCGCTGCTTGGCCGGCTTGGCCTGGTGGGTAGAAGCAGTATCCGCGGCAGAGACGTTCTCGGGCTCCGGTGGCTTGTTCCGGAAGGCGAGGATCCGTGTCCGGTTGTTGAGCAGCTTCTCGGCGAGCAGCCTCCGGTACGCCTCCTTGGACGGGGACGCCGCCGCGTTCTCCTTGTCCTTCTTGGGCTCCGTGAGCAGGTAGTGCGCCATGTCCATGTCCATCGCCGACCTGTCCGGTATGAACCTATCCCCCTGCAGAGCACGCGCAGCACAATACCCGGTCAGGCATTTCGTCGAACAGTCTATACGCACGCATGGACGGGGGGAAACCAAGGACTCACGTAGCACTTGGCCGACGGGTTGCGCGAGGCAGTGCTCAGCGACGGCATGTACGGGCGGGAGCCGGCCTCCTGGAGCGGCGGCCGCGGCGCGAGTCCGTGGCTCTTCTCCGACGAGATCGAGTGGGAGCCTGCGTCCATGGTTAGCAGAAACAGAAGAGCACAAGCACGCAAATAACAAGGAAACAAACAGCAGTAATACCAGCAGCAATAAAGATCACTAGAAGTAAACTAGATCAATCACAGGATCAAACAGAAAAATCAACACGCTAAGAAGACTATGTAATTAAATGAAACAAGCGGAAATTAACGAAACAGAGACGGGAATTATGCGAGAGCTTTGATTAGCAAGCGAGAAGAGAAAGCGTCGACTCCCCCAAGCGCGTCGGATCGACGAGAGGGGAGAGGAGGGGGGAGAAGAAGAGAGATGCGATGCTTGCTTTGTGGGGTTTAGGGTCTCGACAGGGGAGCGTATTTGTAGGAAGCGATGGCCGATGGGACATGGGAGGTGGGCGGCGGCGGCGATCGCAACTCGCAAGTCGCAACGGCTAGTGCGCAGCGATGAGGAGGGGAGAAATTAGCCGTTGCTGGCTTTAGGGCTTGCGCTGGGCTTTATGGGCTTTAGGGCTTGCGCATGTGAGGAATGTGCAGGAAGCAGCCCAAAAGTTGGGAGCAGGCTGGCTCGACGACCAAGCGTCTGAGTATTTGCCATATGGGCCTAATGGAATTTATTCTGCAACTTATGGGCCATTTATATGGGCCATTCCAATTAAATCGTCCCATGGGCCGGTGTTTTACAGGGAAAATGTTTTACAGTGAAAAATGACTATGTGCCATCTGACTTGTTTGCATTTGTCATTTTTTTTAAGAATAGATAAATTCATTTTATTGGACAAATCTGAATTGAGTAGAGATAAGATTTATCTCATGCTAAGACTCTTATTTACCATCCAACTTGTTTGTATTTGTCATTTTTGTTGTGGAATAGATAGATTTATTGTATAGGGAGATGCTCCTTTGACATTAACCATACAAGAAGGTTATTTTTGGCACCGCCTTATTCTCCCATATAAATCGCTAACTAGTTAGGTCACTCCTCTATTGTCACCCTACATTTGTAGTAAATGAATTTAGAGGGATGGGAGCATCATGTGGCACATTGTGTCTCATCATCATCCTTTGTTACGACTCATGCGCACATCTACAGTTTCTAGTTAGAGCTACGAGCCTACGACTATTTAGTCAATTGCCATAGATGATAACATGGAGATTATATATGAGCAAAGTCATTGTCTCATGGGCGTACCTGCTATGATGTGTTTAGATGTTGCATGCAAGTATAGTGCAAGGTAGTGTTCCGCCAATAAAGATGCAGTCAACCAGATATCATGGCAAAATAATGTTATTTTTCCATCGCCAATTTGCATAACTAAGAATTATTGCAGCTTCTGGATTAGAGCTCCAACGATGACCAATCTATCAGCATTCCAAATTCCATTAAGCGGGACAACTTTGTGTTCATTCCACAACCATAACGCTCAAGTTGAGTTTGCAGTGCGAAAGTGGTGTAGCTACTTGATTAGTACATCATCGTTCGCGATTGCACCTTCTTGATCCCCATTTATCCTTAGAATTTTAGAGTGTAATGACCACCATAACTCATAAGGCACACTAGGTATTAGGATCCATGATAGTTGACAGACATCTTTCCCTACATAAAAAAATACATGTCACTTTTTATCTTTTTTTTTTCTTCCGAAACGACATGTGGCTTTTTATCTATTGTCTCTAACATATTTTTATGGGAATCTGATTGTTAATGTTATGTAAAACCATATCGTAACCAATTTTACTTACAATATCAATGTTACCCTTATCCTTCACATATCATATTTTTTTCATTTTCCTCTTCCCTTGCCCATCCAATGTAACTATTTTTTTTTTTAAAAACAACAATCCAGTGTTTCTATCCAGCTATAACTACTATAGACTTAGAATCTACTCTGTGTGTTGTTGTTTAATTTAATTTCAGTGTACATCTACTACTCTACCCCTAAAATTTAATTGGCGATATTAACTTCAAATAATTTTTTTTTATAATTGTACAATATTTAACGTACTATACACGCTAGATTAAAATCCATCGACACACATTCGAATATTTCCGGAACATTTGGTAGACATGCCCATATGCCATCATCAAAAACTCGGAATAAATTATTTATCACTGGACCTACATGTCATAGACATATGAGAGCTATATGTCCCTCGAAACTCATACCCATTAAGCGTGCTTACGTACAGGCGTACAGCCGCACGGTGTTCGCGTACATGTGCCAATCAAGCCCGAGAACGGAAAACCCGCAGGCGAGACGCGACTCCGTCACATGGAAGCCATGGACTCCCCCCCGCGCTCCCGTAACGTGCGCCGTCCGCGCCCCTTGGATTCGATTCCGGCTCATGTTTTACGCCACGCAGTCCTCCTCCTCCTTCCGGGCTTCGGTGGTTCGACCCGTCGGTTACCTTCCGTTCCGTTGCCTCTCTCTCGCAGAACGGACCACCGGGAACCAAGAACAAAACTACTACCCGAAAGGAAAAAAGAAAATAATCCTTTTATTTGCCCTTTAATTTCCCACCCTTTTCTGTCGTAGAAAGAGGAGGGAAAAAAAATATTCCGGCGACCGCCTCGGCGGCAGCGAACCAGCGGCGCCGCCGGAGGGGCCCTGCCTCGCGGAGGTGGAGGAGGAGGAGGAGAAGGAGGGGGAAGGGGGGTGAGGAGGCGGCGGCGGCGGCTCTCCTTGGGATCCTCGCTGAGAAGCTTCTAGAAGCTGCCGGGGGGGGGGGGGGGGGCTGAGCGAGCGCGAGGGGCAGGACGATCTAGCGAGCGCGGAGGAGAGGGCTTCTAGATGCAGGCGCCCTCCGGGATTTGAATGGAGGGTAGATCTCGAGAGGGAGGGAAGCTTCTAGAAGCGGGGTGAGGCGAGGCGAGGCGAGGCGAGGCGAGGCGGCGGTTAGGGCTTGGTTTGGTGGCCGGGGGAGGGATGGCGGGGTGCTCGGAGGGGGGAGGAGGAGACGGGGAGGTGGCCTGCTGCGGCGTTGGGGATACCTCGCCGGGGACCATTGTGTGGGTGCGGCGGAGGAACGGGTCATGGTGGCCCGGCAGGATTCTGGGGCCCGACGAGCTGCCGCCGTCGCAGATCATGTCGCCAAGGTCCGGCACGCCGGTCAAGCTTCTCGGCCGTGAGGATGCCAGTGTGTGAGTTCTGATTCCCTTATTTTCCATCTGTTTCCAAGTTTCTACTTCTGTTGCTGATGGCTAGGTAATTTTTTTGGTTAGTTGCTGCCTCTAGTGCATTTGAGATGCTATGCAATTTTCCTGTTCAGTAATTTAGTTGTTTGAAACTTGGACGGAAGAAGGCGAGAGGCAATCTGTGTATAGCTGTGTGCATAAAATGGTCTATTTTTGTAGTTTAGCTCCATGTCAGTTTTTTTTTTTAATGTGCCTCGATGTTTAAATTCTGAGAAAAAAGAAAAAGAACTTCTATCTGTAATGTATAATAATATAAAATGTGTAGTGAAATTTCTGCAACTGATAACCTGCAAACTGTTCCTTGTAAAAAAAAACAGTAAGCTAAACATGTGTTTTCATGGTATTCAGTGTGACCATGTTTGGTCTTGAAGAACTGAAAATAAACTAGGAGGATTATAAGATTGCTTCCTTATTCCTGAGGTTGCTATACAGTTGCTATGTTCAGCATTTTGGTTCTGTAGAGAAATTTGCATGTTTGCTATGTGGAAACCAAACAGATGGTGGTTCTTTGGGAAATAACTTTGACTTTATGTAAATTGGTGAAATGTTTGCCTTGCTTTTTAGAAATCATTCTGATTCTATTTTACCTGCACTATTTTCTCATGAATTAATAGTCACACTATGCATTTATATTGTTTGTTTGGTTACATGATTGCCTATGTATATTTTGAATTCTGAAACTTATGTACTTGTCTTTTCTTATCCATAGCGACTGGTACAACATTGAAAAATCAAAGCGCGTCAAAGCATTTAGGTGTGGGGAGTTTGATGCATGTATTGAGAAGGCAGAGGCTACTGAAGGGACTTCTGTTAAGAAAAGAGAGAAGTATGCACGTAGAGAAGATGCTATTCTTCATGCTCTTGAATTGGAGAAGAAGCTGCTTGCATCAAAGCATCAGACTCAAGGTTCCAGACCTGCTAACGTTTCTGGTAAGCCCATTTATTGGCAAAGTTTGATTTAGCTTCCTTCATTGTTGACTAAATTGTTTGCATGATCTTCAAGGGAGTATGTTGGATATAAAACCTCAATTATCTTTGTGAAATGCAGTTTGCTCTAAACATAACAAAGATCTTGGAAGTACCCGCTACAAGAGCAAAAAGAGTAAGAAACGGAAGGGCATAACTGCTTCTTCTGATATAAAAAAGGAAGCTGAGCAATATGTCCTCCATGCTGGCTCAAAGAGAAACTTTCAAGATTCTCCTACTTGGGGCATTTCTGATAATCTTTTTGGCAATCACTTGGGAGACATCTCGCATGTGAGGCATATACAGGCCGGAGAAAATTTGGATAGCAAGGAGAAAATCACAACTGCGGAAAAGATTAGATCAGATGGAAGTGATTTTGATGAATCTATTGAAAAATGTGACAGACGCCAACCTCTGGTTCAGATTTTGCACAGCAGTCCAAAATTGCCTCATCAGTCACAGCACAATGATGGCTATGGGGATGTCCTAACTCAGGGAGAAATGGATCGATCACCTGCCAATTACCGAGCTAAAAGAAGTAGATATGTATTCCTACCTACTGATTCTGGTGAAACTCATAGTCATAGTGATTTACCTTCCGTACAAGTGGCTTCTACAGGAGGTGATTTTGAGACTGAAAGTTATCTTCATCATCCTGCTTTTTCTGAGGAGCAGACATCTTCTGATCTTGTTGAGAAGCACATATATGAGTCTTCAGAGAGGGAATGCTCTGAGAGTGAGACAGAAGATGACGCTGAACTTTTACAATGTATGTGTTCACACCATGCTAATACTTCTTTCAATTTTTACTTGTACACACGTGGGTTCACATTGCGAAAAATGTTACCATATTATTGTTGTTGCATAAGGTTCAAACAATTTATATCTTACAGTATAGCATCAAAGTAATCAAATATGCTCACTCTTTATTTGTTTTTATGTGCCCAAACATTTCTGGACCCTTTTTTTAAAAAAAGTTTTGAACCGACAATGACTCAAACAATATGTAGGTTGTGAGACAACAAAACGACACCGTTTGGGTTTAACCAAACTTACTTTGTTGTGAAGTTTTAGTTGTGTACAGTATATTATAAGACAGATTAGCAGCCATTCTATTATTCTGAACTTATATGACAATAAGGACTTATCTGAGCTTATGTTGGTTATGTACAATGAATCCTGCCAAATTTGGAATCGAGGTGTGACCTGGTCCAAGAAAAAGGAGATAGCCAAATGATTTAGATAATCCCTCAAATTATCTTAAGTGTACCTTTGTTTTTGTTTCTGTTT
Source organism: Oryza glaberrima (assembly GCF_000147395.1). Taxonomy (NCBI): domain Eukaryota; kingdom Viridiplantae; phylum Streptophyta; class Magnoliopsida; order Poales; family Poaceae; genus Oryza; species Oryza glaberrima. The sequence goes on along the minus strand of NC_068327.1, from coordinate 27,814,610 downwards.
AGCTCTAGCTAAGCTTTCATCAGTTCTGTCTATGGTTTCATGGCTATGCTCTTGTTTTATTTTGAGTTTGGGATTTTGGCTTGTTTGATCACTGTGGCGATCTTTTGGGCAGGTTCGGATTTGATTCTGCATCCAGCATCACATGCCCATGATCCTTATTTCTTACCAGCTTCTGTCAAGTTCAGGCATGCGAATATTGATGCTGATGCTGATGAGCTGACCTATTCTTCTTATATGTGTCAAGTGAATGAATCAGAAGAGGATGGCTCTTCTGAGTTGGGCGTCTCCCAATGGCATATGAAAGGTAAACGTAATAGCCGTAATGCACCTAAGAGATCGGATATGGCAGATGGAAATCCCTGGTTAGACAAATCAGATGGTTTCATGGAAGGATCTCCGTATAAAATAAATGGTAGAAATCCCAGAGAAGGGAGTATGCAAATTCCCAATCAGCAATTGCTGGGGCAAAATTTTTACCAAAACGAAGAGGTCAATTACGATTCCGAAGAAACAGATTTTTTTGAGGACACAGGTCATTCAGAGGTTAACTTGTACCATGGTAGAACATATTCTTCATGTTTGAAGGCTACAAGAGATTTTAGCCGAAGCTACAGCTATTTTAACGACTATGGAAATGATTCTTCCAAGGTTTCTCCCCTAAACAGGGATTCAGATAAGATATTTCATTTTGATCGGAATGCATATTGGAGCGGACCCTCATTCTACCAAAAGTACAGTTCACGTCTTGGTGGCAGGGGCCCAATGTTGTTTGATGTTGACTTGAAGGTCCAGGCTAGCTACCAGGGAGAGCATGTTCCTCTTGTTTCCTTAATGAGCAGACTGAATGGCAAAGCAATTGTTGGGCATCCTGTTCAAATTGAAATACTTGAAGATGGTTCCACTGACCACCTGGTTTTTTGTGGTGATGTTAGTTTGGAAGGGAGAACTGGAGGGCAACCTGCTTGGTGTACAGGCAGGAGGACTGCCATGCAAAGAATTCCCCGATCTAACCCCTCAGGGGCATTGGATTGTGATGATGAAGGTACCCTTGCATATCCAGACTGGGAGATGAAACCAGATTTTAGAAAGTACTCAAATTCAGATTTTAGAAAGTACTCAAATTCAAATCATCAGGTTAAGGTTGATAAGAAAAGCATCTCAAATGTTAGGAGGCCGTCAGCCTCTAAATCTCAAAAGAAGCAATCCAAAAAAGCAAGCCTGTCAAGTCAGAAGGTCCGAACCCTCTCTTCCATTTCCACTGGAAAAAAGCATCATGGAGTAGGTGGTCAAGCAAAAGCACATAAGCAGAGTGGCATTTTTGGCGGCTTGATCAAACCAGGGGGAGTTCCACTTGTAACATGTGTCCCTGCGAAGGTTGCCTTTACTAGGATACTGGAAGCTGTTGGCAGGCCGCCCCTGGCTGTTGCTCACCGTGTTAGAATGGCTAGTCCTGCCTTGCGAGATCCTTCATAGGCGTCAACTGTGATGTTAAATGTATCTGGTGTTGATTTGCTAGCCTTGGACCTGCAAGTTTCGTGTACATTCCCAGCTAATCGAAGATGCGGGCTTTTCAGTCATTTGGGCTACAGTCAGTAAAGAGCAAATGGCATGGTTACTTCAATATAACTTGGGAACAGCTGATAACTAATTAGCAGTGGTGACATGACATGTAAAGATCAACAGCACCTGTATATTTCTAACTGGAGGTTGAGACCCTTTAGGCTCTCATCACGAGTGCTTCTTGGTTCTCACACAGTAGTTGAGCCAATGACTCCATGGAGGGGAAATTCTTTGCAGAGCAACAGTGTTGGTGACTATAAAAATGGCTTTTGGCATAGCTGTCTCCTGTAAAGTACTAACTTCAGCATTTTAGGATGTCTATTTAGCTAATCTTATGCATTCATCTCATAGTCAATAGTTCATAGTTTCTCTGATGTCATGTATAATCCCCTCAGTTATATTCAGATTTGCCTGTTATTTACTGTCCAAAGAATTAATAGTTTCTTCGACTGTATGTTCTGTTTATAAGCATGTGTAGCAATTCGATGTAATATATCATAACTATTACACCAGTTGATGTTAACAATGTAGTTTTTCTCTGTATCCCGTTGATGTCAAAAAGCACTCTGAACTGTTGCCTTTCCTCCTTGCATCTTTGTCTCAGTTCCTGCTTTAATTTCAACAAGGGATTCTTCTTGTTTAATGGATGGGAATCTCGGTTACCCAGTTCATCGTCTCCACAAGTCAAGATCTGAAGATGAAAATGATGAATCTCACGGTGAGGAACCCACGAGAAATCACGAATCCAAGGCAGGACTCAGGAGGGATGATCGAATGAATCGCCGAGGGAGTCTTCAGGGATACATGTGGATTTGATCTCAGACGTCCTCAAAAAACAAGAAATTGATCTTTTAGTATATCAAGCAGAGTACTGTGAAATTTGAAACCACCAGCTCTACGCCACAAATTCACCGCGTGAACAAACTAAAGCCAAAATTTGTGATAAACTGTGGCAACTCAATTATAACTTGTACAATCACCCACACACTTGACCTTTTCGGCCAGTTCAGCCACGACGGCAGGTGGCTCGTGGGCTAGTAGCCTATAGGCGCCACGTGTGGCCCAGGCAGAGCCCAAAACTCGTCAAGTCTTCTTCAACCCCTCGACTGGACAGGGGTCACCGGGCAACGCCGCGGCGTGTCGTCCATCTCCATTCTCCACGGCCACGGCCGAGCGGTGGTTGCTCGCCGCCCGCACTATTGCCGCGGATTCTTCTCGATTCTCCGCGAACCGTTCGAAGCCACCGCCGCACTGCTGGTCCAATCCCACCCGCCGCTTCTTCCTCTCCGCCCGCACGCGGAAGCTCACTTTCCCCCTCTTCTCCGGTACTACTCCCCTGCGCTCCCCGCCGCCATCAACGCTCGGCTTCAATACCACCGCTTCTTCTGCATTCGCCTCCTCCTCGTGGCGAACGCGCGCCTCCCACCTCGCCGTCGCCTCGTCGTACGCCGCCTTTGGTTCGGGCTCCGGCTCCGGCTTGTCGGGAAAGCGCGGGAGCCACCGCGGCACGTGCTTCGGCGGGGGCTCCTTCCCCGCCGCCGCGAAGCTCTCCCACGCCTTGCCGCGTGGGGCCCCTCCCCTCCGCGGCACGGGCTTCGGGAACGGCACCTCCCGCACCACGCGGACGAAGCCGGCGAGCTCCGAGAGCGCGCCGGAGCGGAGGACGGGGCGGGCGGGGTCGGACGCGCCGGGGAACCCGCCGAGCGCGTGGTCCTCGAGCGCGAGGGTGAGGTCCGCGAGGTTGGGCTCCGTGCGGCCGCGGGCCTCGGCGATGGCCGAGGCCGCGCGGCCCAGGGAGGCAACGTAGCGCCCGGCGATGTCGGAGAGGGCGCGGAGGGCGGCTGGCTCCGCCGCGGTGTAGCCGGACGAGTGGAGGATCTGGGCGGTGGAGACTCTGCTAACCGCGTCCTGGAGGATGCAGGGAAGGTGTCCGGCCGCCTCACGGGGGGCCCTCGCCGGAGTTCCCATACATGGCGGCGACGGCGAGGATCTTCAAAAACCCTAGAGGTCAGATCGTTCCAACCGGTGGTTTTATGCCATGTCCAGTTTATGTCTTTTTTTTTTTTTGAGGGAATGTCCAGTTTATGTTTTATTTATTTTTCTGCTGCACTTTTGGTTTTTTTTAAATGGAAAGTATTGATGGGTATTGGGCCGGCCATCTGCACTCGAGGCCCATGAGTCCACCAGTTGTCGTCTTAACCCTTTTAATAATGAGTAGTAGTTCGTCTCGTTCAGAACTGTGCCTGTGCCGTCGGTCAGTTTCTATGGTACTCTATGCAACTATGCAAGTTTGCTCCATGAAATAGATGATAAATTGACGTCACATGCTGTAGGATAAGAAGAAGGGTTGCTTGGTCAAAAAACTGAACCAAAGCTGAAAGCTCCATCCAAAAAACTAGAAGTACCAGCACCTTCTATGGTATCCCGTACCCGTCACAATAACAAGTTGACACTGATTTCATGGGAGCATCGTTTATGGATAGCAACTGAAACTGCATCAGCACTCTCTTGTCTTCATCTAGCTACAAATGTACCAGTCCTCCAACGGGGTGTCAAGTTGGCCAACAACTGACAACCCTAGTGCAAGGGCCAAGGGACATTAGGACACTTAGATCCTGAGCGCTTTGAAACAAGCCTGTTAAACGGATAAGAGTGAATCGTACAGCTTTCGTGTGGTCCTTGTTGAGCTGCTTACAAATACAAGGGAAAAGCCTATAACTTATCACAGGCCAGAAGGGGGAAATATGTGCTCACGTTTTACTTCACTTGCCCAGTAGAATCAATATTGGATATTATCGATAGTGCAGTGGTTAAGGAAGCTGGAATTAGGCATGTTAATGCTGACATTCAGTTGGTTTTGAAATGCTCGAGGCTAAAGGGGAAGACAGCCGAGGATGTAGAAGTTGCAATTGAACTTGATGTGTGAAAAGGAGTTGAGAAAGCTGAGGAGACAGCAATTGGTCCTGGATGGCAATGATAGCCAATTTCTTAGCAAGGAGAACTATCAGGAGCAAATTTTTGCGGATTAGAAGTCAAATTTAGGCCATAATGATATTGACATGGATAAAACTATAATGCTGTCCATGGACATCCCATGGTAAATGACTGGCCCCGTTTCAGCTAATCTTTTTTCCATTTGTTGTTCACTCCAATATCTCACGATGTTTATGTCTCTTCTGGAGCAATAAACCAACAATAAGTAAAACCTTCACTTGTGTGTTGATTACTTGTTTTTATGATGATTATCACTGATTGAAATATCATTATCCTAGATATGCATTTTTAAGTTGAGAATCAATACACCTTAACTTAAGATGTATAGGATAGCACATAAGGATTTTTTTTTTTTTGGGGGGGGGGGGGGGTGTAATCACAGGCACAAAGAGAAGTGGTGATCTTCCTCTCATTTCCTTGAAAGGAAAATGCTGCATATGCTGAGTCCACAATATTTTTTATGGTTTTGACTTTTTGGATTAGTTGGATTTTCTTCTTCTCTTTTACCCAAAACTACTGATCTGCAAATCATTTTTACTGCATTTATGAGACCTTCTATATGTTCACTTACATATGTATGAGTTTTCAATCAACATATATACATTTGCTTAGAAGATTACATTAAGTACATTATCTTGTAAGATGGCAAGAAGCTATCATTTCAACTTCCATGCTACATTGCCTACTTCCTTCTGAAGAGTGGAGAGTGGAGGATGATCCTACCCCTGATCCAGGAAGCAGGTATTCCTCTTCTTCATTCTTATTTTGTGGGTACACTTCTTTTCCTTTGATAGCTTTGTCCTTGGCCAGTGACCTTCTCAGCCCATTAAGAACTGATGCCACCTCCTTCATTGTTGATTGTTCTCCCTTCAGACTCAAGCACATAATTGAGAGGTGTGCAACATCATATAGTTGCTCTTCTCTGGCTTCTGCCAAAATGATTGGTTTTACTGCTTGAAGTATGCAACCTTTGTTGACCAACATTACCAAATAGTACATGGCTAGCTTGCGCAAATCCTCTGGCCTGGCAAATGATACTGGCTTCTCTGTAGTCAGTAACTCTGCAAGAACAACTCCAAAGCTATAAACATCACTCTTCTCTGTGAGCTGGCTGTAAGGTATCCAATTGTTCCTTGAACAATTGTCATATGAGTCTGATCAAATGGGACTGATCTTGATGCACCAAAGTCAGATACCTTGGCCACATAATTCCCATCTAATAGTATGTTTTTCTCTGTGAACAATTGGTATAGAAGGCACAAATTGCAAATGGGCAAGAGCAATGAGCATTCCGGCTGTGAATATGCTGTAATAAAGTCCCATTAGGAACAAATTCGTATACCAAACGGTGGCACTTGTGTCTCTAGGCAGCAACCTAAGAGCTTGACCACATTCGGGTGGTCAATTTGTGACAGGATAGAAATTTCATTGACGAATTGTTCCACCTGGCTCTCATTGAACACTGTGAACACTGTGGAATTCTTATTGCGGAGAATGCCTTTGTATACCTCAGCCACCTCGGCCAAGAATTCGATTTTCACTGTAGTTGTTGGTAGCAACCTTGAGTTCTTCTGCACCAAATAGCCTTGCTGACAAGTCCATCATGCCTTGGGAAGTGAATGCAGCAAATCTTTGCTGCAGCAGCAAGCCACCATTCTTCTTGAACAATTCAGCTCTTTTTCTATTTCTCTCTCTTTTCTTAAAACTCCAGTAGATACATGATGCTGTCGTGGTTATTGTAACTGGCAGTGCGATAATAGCACCTGCACAGGTTGGAACAGATAACAAGTTTTTTTTTTCTCATTGGAATGTGCCACACAGACTATAGTGATGCTAATGAGATTTGACAACAATGAATAATTGCAGGCTATGCTGCAACTTGTGATTGCTTTGCGGCAGATCGAGGTGCATGAGTTTGCTACAGGTAAAACTCCTCTGCATTTTGACTATCAAGTGCATATGTTGATTTTTTTGACTTATTTTATTTTTCTTCAATTTCAGATTCATGTTCATTTAGCACGATTCAGTGGTTTAGATTTGGCATGGCGACCTGTTGGACTGTAATATTCAACATATGCCATGAGCTAAATGTTATGCATCAGTTACTCTGCTATGAACATCACAAAACGATTTGCATTCAATAGCTTATGTAGATATTATGTTTTTTTCAATTGTTTGTTCAGAATCTGTAGTTTTTTTAGGTTAAAAATAAAGGTAGCACTCCAGAAGCTGATGAGTTACCATAGTGATGGGGAAGTTCTTTCGACCCGTTTGGCAGCCATTCCCCTTAGTCATGCCATCTCCACTTATGCCCTGTGGCATGCTTTAGGTCCTAGAAAAATAGTTGCCAAAAGAAAACTTCGACCTGAAGGCTGCCATCAAATGCTAAATTGTATGCACAATTACTAGATTTGGAGGATATGTCAAACCTTGGGGTTGTCGTTGCAAGGGGGAACCTGCATCAAGAGGAACCAATCAACATATTTTAGCTTCCTGATGCTGTAGGTCATGCCTAATCAAAGCTATTTAAATAATCATGTGGAGAGTACTATATCTAAGCCTAACTGTTTTTAATTGAGATATCTTTTTGAGAATATATATGTGCAGACAGTCAGAACTGGCGATAATCTAGACGCAAGTGTAATCAAAATAATGCCAGTAACTTGGAATAAGGATAAGGACAGGATGTGTCTGTTGAATGTTGATAGGCATGTCATCGATCTTTTCGTTAGAACTAGCTGAATTTCACTGACAATTTTATTTCTAGATACTACAATTCCTTTTTTTATGCAACTTTGACAAGCCTAATAGATATATAATTGATCCTCGTTGTTAATACTGATAGCCTTGATGTCATGCATTGAAAATAATTTCTATCTCTGAAGTGTTGTGGAGTTTTTTTTTCTTTGTTTAAATAACATAACAAATGTGTAAGCGTAAACAGGAATACAATATCACAAGACTCGACACTATTTTTTGTAGAAGTGCTTACTGTAAACAGAAATGCAATATCACTTAGACTCGACACTATTATTTGTAGAAGTGCATCATAAGTGCTTACTGTGTATGATGTACAGTAAACACCAGGACTAGGTTAATAAGTTCTTAGTAAGTATGATATACCCTATTATCTGTAAATGACTTGACTTTGACAAATGTAGTTGAACAAAGTTGCAAACAGGATATACAGGAAGTACCAGGACTAGGTGGAGGTGGAACTAAAACCAAGGGAGTGCATCCCGTCCCTGACCTGTAACCATTATCAATCATGCTCGATGGGCAAGAGCACTGAAATCCTCCTGGAGTGTTGTTGCAGTACTGTGTGAAGGTGCAAGGGTAATCCTTGTTTTGTGGCGGAAGTTGGTACTAATTGATGTGTAGTAATAACATGGATAATTTAACATTAGTTTCATGAAAGATCAAAACTTCAGAAGAGTTATGCTGAAAAAACTGGAGATATTTAGTAACTACATGAGGTCCTTTAGTCCAGCTGGGACAAGTTGCCACTGTAAAGACAGTGAAGGGCAATCAGTTGAATTATCATAGCATAACTGGTAGCATAGAACAGCATTAATCTGAATCCTGGATTTTCCATTGCTTATTCGCCTAGGTAGTAGGTAGTAGAAAAGATATAGCACAAGCTAAACAAAATCTAGGATTTACTGCACACCTTAAAATTGATTTACATGTGATTCCCCTGAAATAGATTCCTTTTCATGTTTAGCCTTCCCAGATTTCTACTACGAAAGTACATCTCGTTGACATCTTATATATAATACTATTGAGTTTGCAGGTTCTTTCCATGCATGATCTTCCTCTTCCAGCTCCGGAAACAAGTAGGAGTATCTATATATCTGAAGGTGCAATGCAAATGTCTGAAAAGAAGGCGCTTACCTTGGCACCCGACATCCAGGTAAGGATTCCCTCAAAGCCCTGACGGCAATTGCAGAGACAGCCCTCTCCCCGAGCGAGTCGAAGCATTCGCCTTGCATTTATCCGGTGGAGCAAGCTTGCTGCTGCCTCTTGTTGCTTCCTCGCTGCTGTTGTTACCGATTGCCTAGTCTAAGCTCAGGTCGTGAGCTGCAGGAGTGGCTGGCGATGGCGTCTGAGCTGCCCTGGCACGCGGTGGCGCAGGTGGTTATGCTTGCTGCAGCCGACGGCCATCAGCGTGTTCCTCCCGGAGAAGGCGAACGGCGTCCCGGCAAGGTCCATGAGTCCGGTTCCGTTGGCCTCTGTGCGGTTGCCGAAGGGGAGGGGAGCATTCAGGCAGCTAACGTTCGGGTTTAGCGGCAGAGGCAGGGTGTCGACCGCCGCCGACGCTGCTGCAGGCGTCGACACGTTGCTCTATCGATGATCGACGGAGGCAAGCTTGGACGACGAACAAGAAAGGCCGTGCGTGCATGGCCGGACAATGGTTGGGTCCGTCTCGTGTAGGGTAACTAGTGAAGCGTGCAACACCGTGCGTGTGAGTTGTGATGCGGCCGTTCACTGACGTCCAAATTAGGGGCCTTGACGAGATGACTGGGGAATGTGGAAGTCTTTGGCCTGCGAGGTTGTCCTGGTCTCCAAGGTCTCCACGAGGCGCCAACAGGGGCTGGTTTTACCATGTGCGGATATTGAAGCATGTTGCATGTTTTGTTCAAATTTGCTTTTCTGTAAGTTATTCTAGCCTGGCTTTGAACTCATCGAGACTTATTTACTCTGAGATCCAGTTGAGTTACATCGTCGAAGAGCTTATAAGTTATAAGCAATGCTCATACGTTTAATAGCCAACTCTACTTGGAACATTTTCGTGTCTCGATACTAGTTAGTACTTCCTTCGTTTCACAATGTAATACTTTCTAGCATTGTCCACATTTATATAGATGCTAATGAATCTATGCATATATATGTGTCTAGATTCATTAACATCTATATAAATATGGGTAATGCTAGAAAGTCTTACAATATGAAACCAGCTTGTGCTTCAGATTTACCAATCATTGTGAAGTATGTCACGATGCTAAGAATTTGCTTATGTGCTATTTGTGCATGTTAGAGCAAGTTTAATAGTATAGCCCATTACTAGCTCCAAATCATTTATAGTTAATGTAATAGCCAATTTATACAATAGTTGTCTACTATACTATTAATACCTGGTCACATCTGTCATACACACATTACGTCTTGGAGTCCGTGCTGCAGCTGGCTACAGATCTGTATAGGGCTGTCAACGAGCCGAGCTCAAGCGAGCTTGTCTGTCTAAGCTCGAGCTCGAGCCGAGCCTATTGCACCTTCGAGCTTTTAGGCAAAGCTCGCTTCGAGCTCGAGCTCGGCCATAAGTAGTACTCCCTCCATCTACTTTTGATAGTCATATTTTATCTTGGTACATAGATCAAGGATAAGTAATTCTACTTATCATCCATTTAAACATGCTACTAGTCATTCCTCGTAAACAAGCAATTCATTAATATTTACATTTCTCAATACCCATGTAACCAATCATGTGTGGAAGAATGGAGAGTCATACGTTAAATCCGAAAAAGTCATTAAGATGATAGGTTGTTGGATTGAAATATGCCTATCAAAAATAAATTTTTCAGATTTAGAAAAATGACTATCAAAAGTAGATGGAGGGAGTATAATATATATTTTAATGATAATCTCTTGATAAGTATTATTATTTTTTAAGTTAATCACACTAATAAAAGAGTAGAAAATGACTAAAATAAATATATTGTGCTAACCCATGCTAATTTATTGTGTAAATAGATACTAATATATATATTTATCTATTAGTTTATTATATCAATAAGGTGAACATGCAATATAAACTATACACAGTCAAGCTCGGTTAGCTCAGTATAAGTTCGAGCTCGGCTCGGTAAAGCTTGCGAGCTTTTGTTCAGGCTTGGGTTCAGCTCGTTTGGAGCTCGAGCCGACCTTGAATCGAGCCTAAGACTAGCCAAGCTCGAGCTGCTCGTGAGCCTCGAGCTTTTTTGACAGCACTAGATCTGTAGCCCGCTGCTCTTCTCTCTCTTTCTTTATCTCATTAAAATATGTTTATAGCTGGCTTATAGCATACTATTGTACCTGCTCTTATGATTTACTAAAAGGATAACAACGCTCAGTGATTAAGGTTGTTGTAATTGGATGGGTAGGCTGACCTTTGGCCAGCTGGCCAGTTGCAGCTCACCTTCTTTTTCCTTGGAGCATCACTTGAGTTCAAGCATGAAAAGTGCAAGATTTTATTGGATGCCCAACTAAAATCAAATGCTATAATTAGGCTTCATATGCCTTCGTTCGAGAACTAGCCTAGCGATGCTACTCTCAACGCAACCAACCAAACAACCATCTAGCCCTTTTTAGCTGGTTATATTTCCTGTGACGGATGATGAAAAAGATTAGGAGTGGCCAAGTACCTGGTAGATAGCAAATCTAATGATGAAAAACAAGTTATACTATGAATATTACAAAATTTGTCCATGGTTGTGCCTGCTTATACTACAATTTCAATATCACCATACTATCTAATAGTATGCATTTACAAAATTTGTTAAAGACCACCTAATTCAAATAAACCATCGCAAGATACACCATGATAAAAAAGACAAAACTTGACAAAAATGCAATAATAAATATATAACACTCTACAGTTGTCAGGCTGACTAACTAGTTTTAGAAGCATGATATATCAGTATGTATAGTTCGTTTTGCAAATGATCCATGAATTTTAAAGATTAAATAAGAGCAAATCAATTTAAGAGTATAAATATCAAAGTGTGCTTTAGCAGACTTTGTGGCCTAAGAAAATTATTTTGATAGTAGGGATTAAGGTCTCTAGGCTAAAATCTAGGGTAGTCCCGCGCCCACATGTACTACCAGCTAGCTACACCACTTGTTAGTGCCTCATATGTTTATTGTCGCTGGTTATTTCTTCCACATTTTCTTAAAAATACGTTCTCATAGAAGCTGCATGCTACAGTATTGCTTTGATACCTCATTCTTTGATATTTGTTAAGTTTATTGATCAAAATATCTAGTTCATATCTATAAAACATATAGATAATCCAGTACACTAATTTGGTTAATAATCCGTTACAAATTGAACCTTGGTTGTTGTAAATCAGCCAACCAAACAACCATTCAATCACAACCTAATACTATGATAGAAATAAAGGAAAATGCAAAATTGCATTCCTTTGATTATGTGCTTTTCAGCTGTGATAATCTAGAAGTTGTTTAGTTTTTGCTATCATTTTCAACCACACCAAACTTTGGTATTGCCAAATTTTGGCAAAAGGTAACAATTTAAACACATTCCAAATACTCTAGTACTCCACCATACTTTACTCTACCATTTTTTTTGGTGATTTTCTAGAAACTTTTCCACATAACACCATACAAGAATATTTGGCATGATAGCAAACCAAACAAACACCCACATACCTCTACCCTACTTAAAAAGTTGTTTTTATCAAACTTTGTCAAATTTTGGTGTTGTCAAAATTTAGAAGGGTTAATTTTAACATCAAAGTGAATAAACCCTTAGTTCTAGACATGGATAGTAGCTGTGACTACTTATTTTATGTATAGTTGTTTTATTCTAAGGCCTTGTTTAGTTCCAAACTTTTTCTTCAAACTTCCAACTTTTTCATCACATCAAAACTTTCCTACACATATAAACTTCCAACTTTTTCATCACATCGTTTCAATTTCAATCAAATTTTCAATTTTGGCGTGAACTAAACACACACTAAGGCTGTGTTTAGATTTAGGGGTGAAATTTTTTGGCGTCACATCGGATATACGAACACACATTTGAAGTATTAAACATAGACTAATAACAAAACAAATTACATAATCCGCATTTAAACTGCGAGATGAATTTATTAAGCCTAATTAATCTATCATTAGCAAATGTTTACCGTAGCACCATATTGTCAGATCATGGCGCAATTAGGCTTAAAAGATTCGTCTCGCAATTTACATGTAAACTGTGAAATTAGTTTTTTCGTCTATATTTAATACTCCGTACATGTGTTCAAACGTTCGATGTGACGGGGCAAAAAAAATTACTGGTGGATCTCAACACCCCCTAAGTTTTTTCACACAGGCATCGATTTACAATATTTACTGGAATGTTTATACCAGTATATACTCCCTCCGTTCGAAAAAAACGAATATAGGACTATATGTGGTATATTCTAGTACAATAAATCTGGATAGAGGTATGTTCAGATTTATTGTAATAAGGGAGTATGTTCTTGATTCTTTGAACGATTCGATTTGGTTTTCTTACAGGGAGGGCCCACAAACTAAATTTCCCTTATCCAAGCGGAGTGAAAAAAAAGGGGCAAAGTAGCTGACCACGGTCCACACTGCCCTGCCCTGCCCGGCTGCCCCTGCCCCTCGGAATCCAGAAACCTCTCTCGACGCACGAGTTCAATTTCCACCGCCAGATCAACGCGCCCCGCAATCTCCACCCTTGGTTCCCCCAGTCCGCCACGTGACCCCCACCCAAAATTCAAATTTCGAACTCGTCGGCCTCGGCGCTTCAACTTAAACCCCCCCGTATCCCCATTCCAAATCCATCCAGATCCCCAATTCCCCAATCCGCCATTTCCACCACCCAAACCCTAGCGGCGCACACAACCTCTGTGTGTCGCCATGGCGGCCGCCGCCGCGAGGCTCCCGCTCCAGTCGAGCTCCGGCCACAACGCCGCCGCGGGTGGGGGCGGCGGCAAGACCATCGAGGAGATGTACCAGAAGAAGACGCAGCTGGAGCACATCCTCCTGCGGCCGGACACCTACATCGGCTCGGTGGAGAAGCACACCGCGCAGCTCTGGGTGTACGAGGACGGCGCCATGGTGAGCCGCAGCGTCACCTACGTCCCCGGCCTCTACAAGATCTTCGACGAGATACTCGTCAACGCCGCCGACAACAAGCAGCGCGACCCCTCCATGGACTCCCTCCGCGTCGAGATCGACGCCGACGAGGGCCGCATCTCCGTCTACAACAACGGCGACGGCATCCCCGTCGAGATCCACCAGGAGGAGGGCGTTTACGTGCCGGAGATGATATTCGGCCACCTCCTCACCAGCAGCAATTACGACGACAACGTGAAGAAGACCACCGGCGGAAGGAATGGTTATGGCGCCAAGCTCACCAACATCTTCTCGACGGAGTTCGTGATTGAGACCGCCGATGGACGTCGGCAGAAGAAGTACAAGCAGGTTAAATTCATTTGTTCCTCCAGAGTTTTTTTCCCCTTGCGTATTTTAGTTAGTACTGACATCTGGGGGATGGATTAGCTTAGAAATGAACTTCTCTTACCGGATCTGTGAGATGAATGAGATACTGGAACGGTGACCCAGTTAATTGCTTTTCGTATTGGAATTTGAGACTAGAATGTTAGCAGATTTGTAGTTCAGCATCCATGTAATGTTTGGTTGAACAAAAATAATTTATAGTTTTTAGGGGCATTCCTAGTTTCTTCTGTATATCACCATGTTGTTCAGAGTTTTTTTTTACTCCAGCAGTTATCTGAACATCTAGAGTTGAATCAGAGTTTTTGGGTTATTTTTTCTACCATTGTTTAGGTTTATGATGAACATGATAAACACCATTTCTAGATCATGTAATAATAACATCACAGCACACTATAAATGCAATATTCATAGATAATTTAAATCGTACCATTGGATTGTTGGTGCAGGTTTTCTCTGAAAACATGGGAAAGAAGTCTGAACCCCAGATTACCAAGTGCAAACAAGGAGAGAACTGGACCAGAGTCACGTTCAAGCCTGACCTTGCCAAATTCAACATGACCCATCTTGAAAATGATGTTGTAGCCCTCATGAGGAAGAGAGTGGTTGATATGGCAGGCACTCTTGGCAAAACTGTGAAGGTTGAGTTGGATCATCAAAAAGTGCCTGTACATAGCTTCTCTGATTATGTGAAACTGTATATCAAGTCTGCTTCCAAGGACAGAGACGATGTCAATGAACTCCCAAGGTTTGACAGTAGTTTCTTGCAACGCAAAATTATTTTTGGATGTCCATGCTCTTATATTGTTTATTTTTTTTCCTCTTTCGCATGTCTTCCATTTCAGTATTTCACAGAAAGTAAATGATCGGTGGGAGGTGTGTGTGAGTCTTAGCGAAGGGCAGTTTCAGCAGGTGCGTTATGCTCCTAGAGTCCCTTGCAGGATATGTTTTCACACTTGCACCTTACACTTTTTTTTTGTGATACAGGTTAGCTTTGTAAATAGAATTGCGACCATAAAAGGCGGCACTCATGTGGACTATGTCACTAACCAAATTGCCACCCATGTGATGAACATTGTTAATAAGAGGAACAAGAATGCTCACATGAAAGCACATAATGTCAAGAGCCATTTATGGGTCTTTGTTAATGCACTCATTGACAACCCAGCTTTTGATTCACAAACCAAAGAGACCTTGACTACTCGTCAGGCAAGCTTTGGATCAAAGTGTGAACTTTCTGATGATTTCCTTAAGAAGGGTATGCGATCAATTTACTGTTCTTAACATGGTTTTTCAAATGTAGTTCCACCATTAATGGCGATGTTCACTTGTTACAATTGCAGTTGGTAGCTCAGCTATTGTCCTCAATCTCCTTTCTTGGGCTGAGTTCAAACTAAGCAAGGAGCTACAGAAGACTGATGGAAGCAAGCGATCAAGACTTACCGGCATCCCCAAGCTTGAGGATGCAAACGGTGCTGGTGGGAAGGATTCTAATAACTGCACATTAATCCTGACTGAAGGAGATTCGGCTAAGGCTCTAGCTGTGAGTAGTAAAATCCCGCATAATGCCAACAAAGGTAGTTTATAATTTCAGTATCAGTGAAGAGTTTCCTTTTTTTTCCTTCTGCAGATGGCTGGTATTTCTGTGGTAGGAAGAGATTACTATGGTGTGTTTCCTCTCAGGGGAAAATTATTAAATGTGAGAGAAGCAAGTCATAAGCAGATCATGGAGAATGCAGAGATCCAGAATATAAAGCAAATCCTTGGGTTGCAACACGGGAAGCAGTATGATAGCACAAAAGGCTTGAGATATGGCCATCTCATGATAATGACAGATCAGGTTTTTCTCATGCTAAAATCTATTTCAACTAGTCTAACTCAACTCGCTTTTTTGCTCATCTAATAGAAAATTTCAGGACCATGATGGTTCCCACATCAAAGGCCTGTTGATCAACTTCATTCACTCCTTCTGGCCTTCTCTTATTAAAATTCCTTCTTTCTTGGTTGAGTTTATTACTCCTATTATCAAGGTAGGCAGCTCCTAGGGGTTTGTATATTTCATGCTTATTTTCTGTGTTTACAGCTTGTCAAAGTATCGTACTTAAAATTGTCATTTGAAGGAGTCATATCCTTCTGTGGGTTACATATATTTAAAGCATGCTTGGTTGGACGGAATAATAATTCTTGAACATATTTGCACAGGCCACCAACAAAAGGGACAAAAAGATTGTCCTGCCATTTTACTCAATGCCTGAGTACGAACAATGGAAAGAGAGCCTTGGAGGAAATGCAAGTGGTTGGTCTATAAAGTACTACAAGGTCTGTTCTCCCTTTGATGAATCACATGTTGTTTGTTCGGCTTTCTGCACATGATTGTATATTTTTCTTGTGTTAGATGTCATCAGCTAAGGATATCACTGGTGCCTGCAGGGACTTGGAACAAGCACTTCCTCTGAGGGTCGGCAGTATTTCCAGGATATTGCCAAGCACAAGAAGGATTTTGTCTGGAAGAATGACCAAGATGACAACGATATTGAATTGGCATTCAGCAAGAAAAGAATTACTGATAGGAAAGAGTGGCTTACTAACTTTCAGGTTTGCTCTTGCATCCTTTTCCATATTACAAAACCTAATTACTATTCTGTAGCAACTAATATATAATCAAAATTTCAGTCTGGAACCCATCTTGATACCGAAGGTAAGTACATCAAGTACAGTGACTTCATCAACAAGGAACTGATACAATTCTCGATGGCGGATCTGCTGCGCTCAATACCTTCAATGGTCGATGGCCTTAAACCAGGCCAGAGGAAGATTTTGTTTTGCTCGTTCAAGAGGAACTTAGTTAAGGAAATTAAGGTTGTGCCATTGGAAGTTTTTTGAAACTTTTTTATTTGAGATGATAAAATATACTTAAACTGACACTGTTAATTCTATTCACCACAGGTGGCACAGTTTTCCGGTTATGTATCAGAACACTCTGCGTACCACCATGGTGAGCAGAGTTTAGCTAGTACCATTACTGGAATGGCTCAAGATTTTGTTGGCAGCAATAACATAAACCTCTTGCAGCCCAATGGTCAATTTGGCACCAGAGATCAGGTGTGACAACGGTGTAAAGGGATTTTACTTTACGGTGCTGTTTTGTGGGGTCGCTATTTTGTTAGCTTGTAAACTAATCTTCTCATGACTGTGCTTGTTTGTATTCATTTCAGGGAGGCAAAGATGCTGCTAGTGCTAGGTACATCTTCACCCTGTTGTCGCCTATCACTCGTTCAATTTTCCCTAAGGATGACGATATTCTTCTTAACTACTTGGATGAAGATGGACAGTCAATTGAACCCACCTGGTAATATCAGCTGTTGGAGCCTTCTTTCTCCAGAATACTATTTACAGATAGTTTGATATAAGTACATAACACATGCCTACTTTCCTTCAGGTATGTGCCAATCCTGCCCATGGTTTTGGTAAATGGAAGTGAAGGCATTGGCACTGGATGGAGCACCTTTATCCCAAACTATAATCCAAGAGATATTGTTGCTAATCTAAGACGGTTGCTAAATGATGAGCCTGTTGAACCAATGGACCCATGGTATAGGGGGTTCAAGGTCAGTAATATGCGTTGACTGAGAGTACTGTTACACTAGCAGCGTATATCCCCATTTTAAACTAATGATTGCATTTGGGCAACTTCTGTTTTCATGAACAACAGGGCTCTATTCAGAAGACAGGCACAAAAGCGGGTGGTGTCAGCTATACTGTCACTGGTATTATTGAGGTTGTTGATGACACTACGCTGAGAATTACTGAGCTACCAATCCGTCGCTGGTCTCAGGATTACAAAGAGTTTTTAATATCTATTGGTGGAACCGACAAGAGCAAGGACAAAGACAAGGATAAGGGCAAGGGCAAGGGTAAGGTCAAGGAGAAGGAAAAGAAGGAGAAGGACATAGAACCTTTTATCGAGGTAGTTTTTTTGCACAAATTTTTTTTTGCTCCGATTACCAGCGATCTCCTCTTAAGTTGTGTTCTTCAATTTACAGGCATTCGATACTTATAGTGATGATAAGAATGTGGAATTTCTGATTACCCTGAGTAAAGAAAACATGGCTATAGCTCTGCAAGAAGGGCTGGAGAAGAAGTTCAAGTTGACAACTACGATTGGTACAACAAATATGCACTTATTTGACTCTAATGGAAAAATTCGGAAGTACGATACTCCAGAGGACAGTAAGTATAACTATACTAATTATGTTGTTGTGCTCCATTTTTCAGTTTCTCACTGAAATTATGTCTTTCCAGTACTTAAAGAGTTCTTTGGACTGAGGCTCGAGTTCTACGAGAAAAGAAAGGTACATGTCTTTATAGTCTGTTCATTTTCCATCTTGTTTTAGCAACATAATACCACACTAACTAACTTTTGTTGTGCAGCGAGCATTATTGGAAAATATTGAACTGGAGTTAAAGAAGCTTTCTAACAAAGTTAGATTTATTCTTGCTGTTGTCGAAGGAGATATCATAGTGAATAACAGGAAGAGGGCAGAGCTGTTTGTGGAGCTTAAGCAGAAGGGATTTGATCCTTTCCCAAGGAAAAAACAGAGGGCTGGGCCATCCGCTGTTGGAGCTATTGAAGAGGATGAAGAGAATGAGGAGAGCCCTGAAGCTGCAAATGTTGGTTCAAGTGATTATGAATATCTCCTCTCAATGGCAATTGGTACATTGACTCTGGAGAGGGTACAACAGCTCATTGCAGAGAAGGGCAGAATGGAGAATGAAGTAGCTGAACTGAAGAGAACAAGGCCAAAATCACTTTGGATGAGAGACCTTGATGCATTCGAGAAGGAACTGGATGTAAGCTGTGATACTCTTGGGTGTGGGACGTACCGTTTATTGTTTTATGTTTCACCTTTCACCCATTGATTTTTTTTTTTCAGGCGCTTGATGAGAAGGACAGCATGGATGCTGAGGAGAGAAGAGCTACGAGGAATGCTGGAGGTGGCGCTGCACCTAAAGCAGCGCCCAAGAGACGACCTAGAAAGACAGCGACTAATACTCAGGCGGCAGAAAGCTCTGACGGTACTGTTATCTATTTTTCCTTCTATTCGCATGGCCCAGATGGATTCTTCTAGTACTAAATTGTCTGCTCATCCATTGCAGGGAATGCCGCTGCTCCGGCGGTTCCAAAACCTGCGGCACCACGTAAGAAACCAGCTGGAAAGGTGAGAATGGTGATGATTATTAAGATGCATCACGTATTATATGATGATCTTTAACGATATAGGAATTGAACCCATACAGGCAAGTTTGGCTGATAGCGAGGATGAAGATTATGTAGCAGCAATCCCGAAACCTGCCGCACAGAAGAAGCAGCCAGCTAAGAAGGTTGGCCCCTCCGGCAAACCTCTACCTTTTTTGTGTGTGATAATTTGTTTATCGCTCTTACAATTCAATTTGACAATTTCATAGGCAAGCACCCAGTTGAGTGATGACGAGGACGACGAAGTTCTTGCTCTAAAAGACCGATTGGCTGCTTACAATCTTGATGACCATTCCGAAGATACTGGTAATGCATCTCGTGTTTGTGGAAAAAAAAATCAACTCTTTCTCTGTTACTTTCAAAACTTTAAGCTGATGGTGCAACACTTGCAGCTATGGAAACTGAGACTACAGAAGAACAGGCAAAAGGGAAGAAAGGGAGGAAGGAACCAAGCAAAAGAGGAGCAGCAAAGAAGGCCATATCATCCCTAGCTGTGATATCTGATGACGAGGAAGACGAAACAGTGCCCATCGATGAGAACGACGAGGATGATTTCGCCATGGAAGAAGTGCCGGTCAAGAAAGGTAGAGGAAAGAAGCTCGCCGCTGAGAAGCCGAAGGCTGCAACCAGGAAGAGGGCGCCAGCTCAGGGGAAGTCCATGAGGCAGAAAGTGATGGAAGAAATGTTCAAGCCTACAGAGGACAGCAGCACCAGCGCTCCATCTCCTGAGAAGAAGGTGCGCAAGATGAGGGCCTCTCCCTTCCACAAGAAGAGCGGTTCTGTCTTGCAGAGGGCCTCAACAGCTTCCACGAGCACTGAAGAAACCGAGTCATCCTCCCCATCAGGTAGCTCTGCCGAGCCAGTCGCAGCGAGGCCGAAACGGCAAACACGGGGGAACAAGAAGAGTTACCAGGAGGTGCAGGAGCTGAGCGATGATGACACTGAGGACGAAGTGCAGGATATCAGCGATGATTCCGACTTCGCCGGCTCTGACTTTGGCGAGGACGACGACTGAATGTCCCCTGAATTTAACTACTGGAACAATGTAGGATCAACTCCGTAGCGAGCGGTGTGACTGTCTGCCTGTTTGCTGAGTCGTTAGATTGATTGACCTGTCTGTTACATTGGTGATGCTTGCTGAGATGCATCTCTTGTGCGTCGTGTGCTCTATTCAGTTCATCAGTTGCTGAGACATTGATCCGTGTAACTTACTTGACACTTGTGCTTTGTGTGATCAGCATGGGTTTTTCAGCTGTGTGTATACTTGTGTACATGTGCTTCCAGTGATCACCGATCCTTGTTTCAGCAAGGATTTTCTTCTGTATACTTGTGTTTGAGGGCTGGCCGGCTGGGAGCTACACCGAGCGGCTGCGCGCTGCGCTTCCCACAAGCTGAAGCAGTCACGGTGAGTTGGTGACCAGCGAGCACGGCGGAAACAGGTCAAGTAAAGTATGGTGATGTATCTAAATTTTAGATACCTATCAAATTTTACACTAGAACATATAGTACATCTAGGTATCTTTTTAAAAATAGTATAATTATGCCTTTATAATATAAACAGGGCGTAGGTGCCGGTGTGTGACTGGTGTGTTACGTGTTGTTGTCTATATTTATGTTCTTTAAGCACATTCTAGAATGCATTCTCAGACTTACTCCCTCAGTCTCAAAAAAGCGAACCTCGTACTAGGATGGGACATATCCTACACTGTTTAAATTCATTGAGGGAGTAGTATTTTTAGCTGAATGTAAAAGGAAGTGAAAAGAGCTATTCCCCTATCGACAAATTACAAATTACCTATCGCTTGGCTTCTACAGAATGGGTCCCCTCGTTCCCCCAGCTCAAACCCTATGGAAATTCTCCCAAGGGTGTTCAAATGTGCTGCCTCCAAACCCACTTTTGTCAGTAAGATCAGTAACTGATGAAAACAGGTGAAATTTGAACAAAGTCTTCCAAAAAAGTTTTTTTTATTTAACTCGACCATTTTTGTCGATCAGTTTCGCATGCCACACCACGCTGATAGGTATCATAATACACTATACTTCCAACACTGGTTTTACCTTGTAGGAGTGTGATAACATACGTACTCCCTCCGACCGTCCTACAAAATAGTTATCTTCTAGAGTTTAAAGTTTGTCCCAAAATAATTCATTCTAAAGTACTTAGTCACATCAATCATTTCTCATAGAAATACAAGTATTGAGAGATGGAGGGGTTACGTGGTTGTAGCTTCTTACCAAGTTTCCGGTATACACTCAAACCAAATTGCCTAACTCTTGATGATTAAACTCAGAATAAAGTACTACACTCGATAACCCTCCCACCCATGTTCTCTTTGTTATCGATAGCCAAGCCGGAGTGCCAGACGCACTTCTAGGTCGTTTGCCTCCCACCTCCCCCCAACTCTTGTGTCGTCGTCTCACCTTGTCGGCTAATGCTTGTAAGGCCTACAGACTAGTCTAACACCGCTGTCACCCAATTAGGCAATTAGCCTTTGCCTCCTCCACAATATCTCTTTTGTTCCCCCATCTCACCTAGTCGGGTTCGCATCCCCTGCCTTTGGGCACAACGGCAAACTTTGCCGTTCCTCAAATCACAAGCGACCATTCCATATTTACGATCGGATTTTGCTAGACTTCCCAATTAAGAAATTGCTTTTCTCCAACGTAACGTAACGTAATGCCTTTCCAATTAAGAAACTGCTTTTCTTCTCCAATGCAATACATCGTTTGATTAAACGCTTGCTGTTTCCTTTTGATATCATACTCATGCTGTTCATTTGTTCCATGTCCACTGGGAAAAAGAATCCCTAATGATCTGTATTGTGGATAATAAATCTTGAAGTTGCAAAATCTTGAAGTTGTAGGTGCTAGATTGCTACTATTAGCTATTCGTGATGGTCATGCAACAAAATGAAACTATAGTGGGCCACAACCATGACGATGTCTTTCGTTTGAGAAGAAAGCAATTTTTGAGGTGATGTATGTTGGGCCAGCAAAATCCAGCCGTAAATATGAAATGGACGTTTGGGATGGAGGAACGGCAAAGTTTGCCGTTATGCCCAAAGGCAGGGGATGTGAACCCCACCTAGTCTCCCCCATCTTTCCCACCCCCGTCTCACCTAGTCCCCCGCTATCTCTTTGCACGCACAACAAGCCGATATTGTCTTCCAAAGCTGGACTCGGCTGCACTAGGAATATTGGACACGCGTCACTAGTTTGCTCGGTGTCACAAGAGTGGTGTCGTGCCACACTGCCGCAGAGAATTTTTTCCCCCATACTCCAAATCTTCCCCCTTCTCTCTTCCTATCCCTCCACCCATACCCATCAAAATGCCAACTGTTCAAAGCAGCTAGAGAAGATCATGTACACAAATTTGTGGAACAGATTGAAGTGTAAGAACACACGCTAATAGTTAACTATTTGTCACCCTCCACCCATACCCCAAATCAAAATGCTTAACCGTTCAAAGTGGCTAGAGAAGGTCATGTACACAAATTTGTGGAACGGATTTAAGTGTAAGAACACATGCTAATAGTTAACTATTTGTCACTTTTAGATTTGACGTTTAGCCATTTATCAGGGGACAAATGGTTAATTATCACATCACTATCTATGAGAATTCAGGGGACAAATGGTTAATTGTCACGTCTAAAAGTGATAAGTAGTTAAATATCTCAGAGGAGGTCATGTAGCGCAATATTGTGGAACGGATTGAAGTGTAAAAAATTCGTAAGATTTTGCTCGAAGTTTTCTATAGAATGACATTTAGCAAATCAATTAAATTCGGGTTTAACATCTAGCTGACCCGACATTGTTGCAGGAGCTGGTTGTTTGTGCAGGAGCCTGGTGAAGCCGAAGTTTTCTCAGGGTAAGCCAAAGCTCTATGGCTATTGATTTGGCACAAATGTGCCAGATTGATTGATGAATAGACCACATATTGGATATTCTCTTGGAAGTTTACTGTGTAGACAAGGGGCGCATATCCGAGATACTTGTTTCCCGGTGAGTAAAACATAGCAAGTTCTAGGCAGATGCCATCTCTGAACATTTTGCATCTCAATACCGTCTAAACATTTTATTTTGGTAACATTTTGCAACTCAATACCGTCTAAACATTTTATTTTGGCCAAATACTATAGTAGGTTTGGGAGACATAATCTGAAAGTTTTACCAAGGAACAAATTTCCAGCATCTCACGAAAAATCTGAGTTTTCAAGTTCAATATCAGGTTACCAAGGAACAGAATTTCAAGCATCGCATGCAAAATCTGAAAGTATTCCAGTTTAGTTCGTATCTGGTTACCAAGGAGTGACAGATAGCGAGCACATGATTAGGGTTGATCTATCAGTGTTGGATGCAGCAACATAACATAACAAGGCACTTTAATTTAGGCTGGAGTTCAAGAAGTGCTTTTGGCTACCAAGACTAGAGAGCGAAAACTCAGAACATTGTTGTCATGCACGCAGTAGCAACAATATAACGAAAAACTCAGAACATCGCAAAGAAAACTCAATATTATAAATCTAGCTGCATTAACAACATTGATTTCGCAAGGTAAACAATATAGCATGGCAAAAAAAGTCTCACATGGTACCACTTTAAGCATGACAAAAGTTTACTTCTTGAGCAAGAGCAGAACAAGAACAGAACAAGCTTCCATTCTCTGCACTGCACCAGGAACCATCTAGGTAGAAAAACTACTTCAGCAGCCTCACATAACAACCACCCCAATGCCAAACCTGCACATGAATTATGTGTGTCACAATCAGCACAGGATAATAAAGTGCAGCAATCAAGAAACAACATGTGCGCAATACATAACAAATTAAGTTAGCTTAGCAATCTCAATCCTTGAATTTCAGAAGGCAAACAGCCACTGCCTACATTACCTTTATTCATCAATCAGAAAACTTACAGAACACAACTGAAATCCTAAATTACACAAGTAAACATGGACACATGGTAGTGACCTACACATACTGCAAGGTTTCATATCAATTACTAGCAACTTTACTTGTGTGTAAATCCAAAATAGCAATGCGATACACGATTAACCAGAGAAGAAAAGATGATTTGTTTCTACCTGCTTAAGCTGAGGGGATCTCGACCTCGCCGTCGGAGATCTCCTGCTGCAGGTCCTTGGGGTCCTTGCCGTCCACGGTGCAGCCGACGCTGACGCAGGTGCCGAGGATCTCCTTGACGGTGCCGGCCATCTCCTTGGCCATGGACCTGGGCCTCATGACCCTCGCGATCTCGATGACGTCGTCGAGGCTGATGTTGCCGCTGTGCTTGATGTTCTTCACCTTCTTGCGGTCCCTCTCGGGCTCCTTGAGCGCCTTGATGACGAGCGCCGCGGCGGAGGGGACGACGGAGACCTTGGCCTGCCGGTTCTGGACGGTGAGCTTCACGGTGACGCGGAGGCCCTTCCAGTCCTTGGCGGTCTCCTTGGCGATGTCCTCTCCGATCTTCTTCGGGGAGAGACCGAGCGGCCCGATCTTGGGGGCGAGCGACGACGCCGCGCCGACCTCACCGCCGGTCACGCGGACGAACACATCCACCACCTGGGTCGGGTCGAGCTTCGGCGGCATGGCTGTGGTCGAGGGCGGGTGGTGGAGGCGGCAACGGCAACGGTGGTGGCAGCGGCGGCGGCGGTGGCTGGGGTTTGGGAAGGTAGGGTTTCGAGTTTGCGCTTGCGAGGAGGTTATATACTGGTGGGCGAGTCGTGTGTTAGGGTTTGGTCGTTGATTCGGTTGCGATGGGTAAATCTGGGCCGTCGAGTAACGCCGTCGTGTGGGCCTTGGATTGAGTTGAGATGAGATGGGCCGACTAACGAGTTGGCCCATCATCCGAAAACATGAGAGTTGGCCAATAATGGGAAGTGTTTAGACGTTGGCCTTCGTCTCCAAAATAAAAGGACAAAAATTCCAGACAGTTTGCCTTAGTTCGATCGAGTATTTCATTACTTACAAAAATGTATAGCATCGCAAAAAAGTGCAAGATATTTCAGATTATAATGTCGAAGAATTTTCAGATAAGTAATGAATTACGATTCCATGTGCTTAATTATAATATCAGATAAATACTCCCTCCATCCCCCAATACAGGGGATTGAGTTTTTAATTATAATATCAGATAAATACTCCCTCCATCCTCCAATACAGGGGATTGAGTTTTTGCTTGTAACGTTTGATCACTCGTTTTATTCAATTTTTTCTTGCAAATATAAAAAACGAAAAGTTTAAATAAGACGAGTAGTCAAACGTTGCAAGCAAAAACTCAAAATCCCTTATATTATGGGACGGAGGGAGTAGTTGATTTTTCAGCCAAAGCTTTGTGAGATCAATAGTAGAAATTCTAAAGTTGCCTGGTTAGGTTTCTCAATCATGATCAACAGAGAAACAAGTACATGATCAACTGAGAAACAGGGGCAATTCATGTGCTGTTTGATTCGATGCATCGGCAACAAGGCCATATACTGCAAGACGTTCAGCTCCTTGCAGGTGCAGATGTATGTAGACAAGTAGTGGCAGTTGGAATGGCATATACTGCCGTATAACAATTCTAACAATCGAAACATATTTATCATTCATGAGCAGTAACAGAGAACTCGATTACTTGTAAATAGCAGTAAAATACATTTAGGGCTTAACCAAGCCAGAGTCTCAGCACGGAACGGATACAAGACACAAAACGACCACGAGAAAAAAGGAAACAGAGAGAACCAACGCAAACTGCAGGTTGTTCAGAGAAACCATGGTTTCACAACCTGATGCGCCTCTCCCCACACACGAAAACTTGGGCACTCACGCCAGCAAGACGAAGCCTTAGTTATCACTTCACAACTATAGCTCTCCTCATTTTATTCAGTCTCATATGGCATTGGGTTTTGCAGCTCCTCACGCCCCCCATCCGCATCGTCGATCAGCAGTCGACGCCACCGGCGTTGTCGTCCAGCTCTGCAAGCGCCAGCCTCTTCCCTTCCCCAGCGGCAGCCTTCAATTGGAGCAAAACAACGTGTCAGGGGGATGGAATGATATGAGATTACGAAATGGTTATCGAAAGAGATCTTAAATATGGCATTACCTTGGCAATTAGCTCTTCCTTGAGCATGGTTTTGAGCTTCCTCATGCTCGTGGCGTTAAGTTCCTGGACAGTCGGCTTCTTTTTCTTCTTCTCTTTCTTCAACTCCTTTGCTCCCACATCCTCAGCATCATCTGTGCTCTTCATCTCTTCAGTCAGCTCATCCTTCTGGGTGCCCTCCACCGTGAAAGTAAACTCATCCAGGGACTTCACGATGGAGTTAACTGAGGCTTCCACCTCCTGTTGAGAAACCTCCTCCTCACTGGATGCTTCAGTGACGGAGGAGTCATCCAGGGTCTTCACAACAGCGGCCTTGGAAGCAGATGAGATCACAACAGTGGCGTCGCTCTCAGTTTCATCATCACTGAAGTTGTCGGCATTGTCAAAATCGGATGGTAGGTCACCGCTGAAATCATCCTCTTCATCATCAACCTGATTGGCCTCGGCAGTCAATCCATCCTCCATTGCGACCTGCAGCTTTTCTACTTCCACTTCATCAGAATCAGTGGCCACTTCAGAGGGGTCACTCTCATCATCAGTCTCCTCACTGGAGGCATATTCCTCAGCGGCGGATTCCTCATCAAGCATACCTTCCTCATTGGACTCCTCATCAATATCAGATTCTTCACTGTACTCCCCATCAAGATCATCTTCCTCACTGCTCTCAGCGTCTATCCGATCAGCCTGCGGATTCTCATAGGCCGACCCTTCCTTCACTTCATTCAGATCCTCTTCCTCACTGGTTTTATCACCTGTTAGATCAGCCTGTGGTATCTCAACGGCAGATAATTTCTCAACTTCGTTGAGGTCATCTTCCTCGCTGGTCTTGTCATCGGTCACATCAGCTGGAAGCTTCTCTTCTGGCACCTCATCGGCATCAACTTCCTTATCATTCATCTCACCAGTTATCTCCTTCAATGCGGACAGTTTACCAAAGCCCAGACCATCACCAACAGAGGCATCTTCTATCTTCTCGCTGAGTGGTTCCACAGGTTCTGGCTTTGACAGGACTCCTAGGATTGGTGAATCCTCCATGACTGGCAAGGGAGCAGAATTCTCAAGACTAACGGGCTCCTGTTCTTTCCCAACTCCTTCCACTGATGCACCAAGATTCAAAATTAGCAAAACGGTAACAGAAAAGAGCACACAATTCACAAACTTGTGACTTCGAATGGATTAGTTTTGCAATGAAACAAATTCAGAATCTAAAATCTCTACATATGAATCAACTAGTAGATGAATGGATTTGGAATACTACAATTCTTAGTCATAACCTCATATAGATCGCTACATGTAAAGAAAAAAAAAACAGAGCTGCTTTGATTTTCGAACTCCACAATTCAGTCTTCATTGGTACAGATAAAGCAAAGATAGATGGATAGATTATGGAATACGCAAGAACAGAGTGAAGCATCTCACCTTCTTGGGTTTTAGCTGGTTCCTCCCCAGTTGCAACTATTTCCTCCTCCTTAGGGTCATCACAGCTCATAACTGAAATTACTGCAAGTTCAGTTGGTGCAGCAGAAGAAACAACTGCATAGACACGAATTTTCATCATCAATTTGCACAAGGATAACAGCAAATTCAACCAAATTGAAATAGCTAATCACACGTAGCATTCGAATTCAGTACTCTTTTTTGAAAGTTAATGAGAATCCATGAATAATCTCACCTTCCTCACCCTCCTCTGATTCCTCCTCTTTACTGTTTCCTCCCAGAATTTTCGTAGCTTCCTCTTCCTCATCACATTTCTCATCGGAAGCAACATCTGCATGATGACGAAACTCGCATAAAAATCTCATCCAAGCAATCGAACGAAACAAATAATCTGATCAGAGAAAGCATAACAGTCTCCCTCACCTTTCGGATCCTCTTCCTGAACCTTCACCTCCTGCAACGCCACCGCCATGTCCTCCACCTCCTGCTCCAAATCAACCATCACCTTCGATCTCGCAGACCTCCAAGTTGTTGTCTTAGTTGCCGTGACCTCCTCCACCACCGGAGCAGCGGCCTTCCGAGCAGCCGTCCTCTGGCTCCTCCGCAGAGTAGCTGGGGTAGGCGCAGCCTCCTCCACCTTGCGCGCAGCGGCGGTCCGCCTAGTGGTCGCAGGGGTCGGGATCGGCGCTGGCGTGGCCCTCGCGCGGCGGCTGGTGCTGCGCAGCGCCACGCCCGGGGTCCTCACGATCTCCTTGACGAGATCCCGCTTCATCTCGTCCTCGCCCTCCTCGACGTCCATCCGGATGGCCTCCGGCGACATCACCGACACGCGGCGGCCGCGGGGGAGCGGGCTCCCGTGCTGCTGCTCCTCGCCGATCGCCGCGGCGGCCTTAAAAGCCGACTTCATCGTCGACCTGCTCGGCGTCGGGAGGCAGAGCGCCGCCGTGCCGATCTCGTCGACCCCATCCACCTAATCCGCAACCGACACACAACTCATCAATCACCACCAGCACCACGCCAAATCGCGCAACGAACATACACACGAGAACCCCCCACACCAAAATCACCCAAACCCTCGAAATGGACAGATCAAACAAACCAATCAATCAATCAATCAAGGGGGATTCTTACCGTGGGGAGCGACTGGAGGGCATCGGCCATGGCGGCGTTGGTCATGTTGGCGCGGACGCCGTTGCGCTTGCACAGCGCCTGCAGCTCGCGGCGGGAGAGCGCGTGGAAGTCCATGGCCGCCGCCGTCGCCGCCTCCACCTCCATCTCTTCTCGGCACCTACCTCTCCTCTTACCTCCTCCTCCTGATTTGGGCGCGGCGGATTTGTGGGTGGTGGATCAAGTACTGAGCTGAGATGCGGAGGTGGGGTGGGCGGCGGAGGGGTTTATATAGGAGGGGATTCGAGAGATGTGACCGTTGGGAGCGGGGCTCGCCTAGGGTTTTTTCTCATTTTCGAAAGTTTGAACGCTGCCTGTGAAAGGGGGGAGACGTGGCGGCGTCGCAGGAGTGGAAGGAAACGCGGGGCGTGTCATGCAAGCCGTTCAATTCGCCAATCTGGATTAGCTGTGCTTGTGTTTTGTTACTACTTGCGGCGCTCGCGGTGTCACTGCATGTGGGGCCCGGAGACGCTTAGCAAAGGAGTTGAATACGACGGTCTCGGCTCTCCCATGGAAATTTGGAAAGGCGATTAATTTTTGGAGAGGCGAGCGGATGCATGTTTTGAAGTTTTTCCTCCTAGAACATCGTGAATAATCGCTTTCATCTTTATTATTACTTCCTCCGTTTCATAATATAAGTATTTCCCACATTCATACTCATGTTAATAAATTTAGACATAACATGAGTATAAATGTGAAAAATGCTAAAATGACTTACTCTCTCCGTCCCACAATATAAGGGATTTTAGGTTTTTGCTTTTAACGTTTGATCACTCATCTTATTTAATTTTTTTCAAATATAAAAAACGGAAAGTTGTGCTTAAAATAATATAGATAATAAAGTAAGTCACAAATAAAATAAATAATAATTTCAAAAAATTTTAAATAAAACGAGTGGTCAAACGTAAAAAAAACTCAAAATACCTTATATTATGGGATGGAGGGAGTATAGTGTAAAACGGATGGAGTACTAGTAGTTGATGATTTGGTAAATTGGATAATTATTAGAACCACATCGATCTTAGCAGTTGTGAAATTGGTCCATCTGTGAACTGAGAATTGATTGGCGGGCAACAAAAAAAACTACTAGCGGTAACATTTTGTTTTCTTTTTTTTTCCCTACTACCACCAATAGTACTTATCTATACTAAATACTGCTACCACCTCCGTTTCAAAAATATAGCAACTTTAAACTATAAATCTGGACACACTGTTGTCCAGATTTATAGCTAAAAATACTTATATTTTGAAAAAAAAAAGTACTATTTAAAATATTAGTAATGGTGGTATCTATTTCCACCTTACTTAGACCTCACAATCTATACTATTACACCAACTTTTGACAAGTCTTCCCCTATTTAACTATTGGTTTTTCCAAATTCCAAAATCACCTATTTAATTAATAAGAAAAATCATAACACTGGTTAAACTAATATAAATGTTTATTAATTGATTTAATAAGGTAGAAACTCAATTTGTTTTTTTCCGTTGCAACGCACGGGCTCTAGGCTAGTGTTTGGGGAAAAAAAAGTCAGTTTTAGACATCATCTCCCATAGTGCTAAAAATTTAGTTTTTTAATATGCAAAAATATTATCATCGGAAGTCCAAATATTCATACTGATTTGTAATTTACAGACCAAGCGCATATCTCACTCCATGTTCATCAATCACTAGCTCAGTTGTTCAGGTGATCAAGCCATAGAACGGTTCACCATTATGTACAGAACAATTGCAGCTCCTAGAAAACTGTCAACTACTGACTAATATTACTACAGCTTTACTTACAGAAATTTACATTTTAACCATAAACAAGGATACATACAGTTGGTAGCTTTATGTACAGATATAGCACTTCCTGTACATAAATCCCGCATCCTTGGATTCTTATCGACAAATGGACTGTACAATTGAGGTATTGGGCTGTTGGTTTTCTACGTTTTCTTAATCTTCAGTCTGTTACGACCCTAGGGTCGTTGATTTTCAGGTAATGTACCCTACATAGTTGATTGAACCTCAAACCAATTTTATCAATAACCCTGGGCAGAGGAGATATGGCGCATCAGCTACATCCTCACTTCAACTATATCCCCATCCTTGAGCTCGGTCTGGGGCAACACAAGTTGGCCATTAACCCAAAGCAGCTTCCCTTCAACGCCCATTCTTCTAGCAGCATCAGCGGCTGTGCTGCCTAGGCTCATCCTCATTATCTTCCCGTACGGCCAGCAGATGATGGCCACCTCACGAAGGATTGGTTCAGTACATGTGCCTACACTGAGGCTTTTCTCCGCAAGTGATGCTCCGCGTCGAACTTGCTCCTCCCATTGAAGCATTGTCCTGAGCAAATGAACCTACAGGGCATAATGAATAAACGGTGAGGATTGAGCATATTATGTTGCTTTCTATCTGATCTCGAGAATCCGGGTGTATGTTCTTATCCGTATTGTGCAGTAACAAACTAACAAGAGAACTATAACATCTTCTTAATGGACTATACAAAACAGAATAAACATGAGATATAGCCAGAATATGTCCACCTTATTGTTGATGGGATCACTCAATGGAGTAGAGCTTGGAGGTTCAGATGTCGATCGTTCAGTGTTGCTTGAATCGGGAGTCAGAGATGAGGCCTCTTTACCCTCAAATATGGCTGATACAACCATCCAATATTCTTCCTCTTCCTCTTCCGTCAAATCAATAAGTTGAATAAAAGTAGGCAAAAGCCTCCCAAATTGGTCTTGCTGCAAAACACATTATTCAAATACAGGACATAATCAAACCCCATGAACAGAACTTATTGATCCTACACCACTCCAACTTTCAGTTCAATTCATACACATCCACATGCACAACCAGTTCCCCATACAAAAGTTCAATGCTATTCAAACACAAGAAACTCAAACCAAGACCAGAAGAAAACACACAAAGGGAAGCAAACAAACAAAGTGAGGTAATGAACAAAAGATAATAATGTTT
Source organism: Oryza glaberrima (assembly GCF_000147395.1). Taxonomy (NCBI): domain Eukaryota; kingdom Viridiplantae; phylum Streptophyta; class Magnoliopsida; order Poales; family Poaceae; genus Oryza; species Oryza glaberrima. The sequence continues at coordinate 27,782,892 of NC_068327.1, read as the reverse complement.
CAGCACTTGCAAACCTTATGGAATATCCCATCCTGGCACAATGTATACTTCTCCAGGTTTGTTGACCAGTCACCATGTCCTGGTGCACACCACCATTTCTCTGAAACCTGAAATAAGCTTGAATATTAGATAGAAGCATTTTCTCATAAGGAGTGCCCATCACCAAAAAGAATTATCAGCTTGACCTTTTTGTAAACTCTAGCATAAGTTTCCCAGCGTTTCAACTGGAAGCAAGATCTTCGTTCAGCTACAGCTTCAGAAGCTTCAAGGCCAAAACTGACAGCAACAAGCAACTCTTTTCCCCCTTTATCTATACTGCAAATCAACTAACATAATCAGGTGTCAATTGCAATAGCAAGCTTTCTGGGTAAACAACAAAGTTCATTTTTTGATTCATGCTATACCTGACAATGACAGCTGCCAGTAACTGGCTGCCCTCAATTCTTAGGACTGGATGCCCCATTTTCATAGAACTGTACTTTGGGGGCATAACATCTTGTATGTAGTTTTCATCTTCCGAAGAACTTGATGGGTACGATGTACTTTGTCCTATCTTGTTACTCGTGCCACTTCTGTAGTCAACTTTGCTCTCCTTATACAGCCAGTGAGCAGCGAGTCCATATTCTGCATATTCATGCATTCGCTGCGAACAAACATCTCCATCAGGATCAAGTCAAACTACTCCCTCCATTCCAAATTGATCTACATATAATTTTTTTTGAGGTTATTCCTAAATGATCTACATATTTGTGTTCATTTATTAGAGTCTATTCGTTATTTGTGCATTGGAGTAAATGGATATTGATGCATGCATCTATGCACACAAGTATTTATAACCCACATGCAATATCTTGATTTGTTATTGGCTAGGAAATATTGGGGATGGTGCATACATTGAGTTTGTTGCTAGAGTAAATATAGTATGAAAGAGTTATTAGCTTTCTTGGTCTTGGTGTACCTATCAAATATGTAGATCAATTTGGAATGGAGGGAGTATTAAAGATCTATTCAAAAAAAAAAAAAGGGAAGAACGGGAACAAAAAATCTACCTGGGTCCTTATTTGGACCTCCAGTGGTGAGTTATCCGATGCCTGAACTGCCGTATGGAGTGACTAGAAAGGAAAACAACCAGCAGATAAGCAAGCGAAGAGAGACAAAATAAGTCTGTGCAACATCTAGTAATGGATAAGAAAATCAAGATTCAAATCTAGATAGTTGACGGTACAGGTGCACAGCTAGTCATATTTGCTTGGGCATCTATAACAAGGAAGAACAAACTTGGGAATGCAGGAAGTGTTGGACAATTTCGTCCTAATATATTTATACTGGCAATAGGTTGCTGGGAATACTGCCTCAAATTATCAATTCGTGTTATATTTTATTTGGTGCCAGATGATTCTTACTTGGTAACCACTACCCTTAGGGTTGATAATGTAGTCATCAAACTCCCCATCAATTGGAGTCCATAGCCTGCATATATGGATAAAGCAGACAGTTTGCAAAGGTTATAATCAGATATAGCTAAAAGTTCTTGATTGGAACAAGTGCTATTCAGCAAATTCTAGACTCAAACATGGATCTTAGAAAAAAGTGGGAAAAAATGCCAAGAAGAATTTTTTTCATGTAAAAATACGGATATAAACTGGTCCTAATTGATACATAAAATGAAGCATTTATTTGCAAAAGTAGTAAATTCTTAGAATGCCTATGCGCCTGGTCCTTGCTGACATAAATACTTCTTGTTAAATACTTGATTCGCTACAAACCTGTTTACTATATCAAGGACGCTGTAGCAATTCTTGACAGCAGGTCCATGCAATGCACCGTTTTTGTCTCCAATGATCACCCTCAATGCACGAGCATCATAGATTTGTTTAATGCCTACATGTTTCCTTTTCATCTGTTGGTATAGAACATGTAAGCAAATAAGCAAACCAACATTTGGAATGCAGTTACATAAGAAAATTCCTTATGATTAGGCCAGCATAAGTTCTCGATTGTACGATCATAATAGATGGCACGTGAACTTAAAAAAACAAATCATACACCAATGTGCATATGGTAGTGTGGTATTATTACCTTACAGTACATGCTATACAAGCTCTTGAGTCTACTTGACAAAGTTACTTCCATCCCAGGTATATACCTGAAGAAATCACATAATTCGAGGATGAGAATCTCAATGCTACTAGTAGATTTGACATATGTACACAACAAGAGACAAATTCCTTCTGAAAAGTACTAAGATTGGTCTGAACTTACGATGTCGATATAAGTAATTCTTGTTCAAGTTCTTCCTCACAAGCTGCTAAAGATGCTAATGCAACAGCAGCGTCATCAACAATCTTAGGCTTTGGTACAGATGTTTCAGAACTGCCATGGAGATTATTTAGGAAGTAGGATCGTCTTTTCCGATCCAAAAGGAGGTCAAATGGCAATACAGCTTGCAATAAGTCCTGCAGGTAAAAAACCAAAATAATAAGATATTTATCACAAGTGATCACCTGGCTCCCAGGTAGGCTTGATTGCCTTTGTTCATGTATGTTTATGAAAGAGGCAGACGCATGTGGGAAGCACAAGTGCAGAATAAATGAAAAAACATTGCAAAATTCCATGTAAGTCAACTCACATCAATTCAATATGTGTGATTCACTAAGACCCAAACATGTGCATCTTACAATACTCACCTTCATGTTTGGTTTTTCTTGGTTACTCAGACTGAAAAAATCATGGACGGAAGTTGTATGCACATCCTTTGTTGAGGCAGGTAGTCCACTTCTTATTGATGACCTTCTTGTGCTTTTAGTTTTGTTGGTTGAATTCCACATTGTAGTAAGTTCAGATCGCATTTTCTTGAAAACGTGGGGCTGTGTGCATTTGACAGTGAGACCGAATCAGGAAGGAAACTTATAAAACCAAAAGATAAAATGGTTGGGGCCACAAAATTGACACACAGCCAACAAGATGAAGAGGAACAAAACAATATTGCATATCTGTATGCCTATCATAAAAAATCAATTCAATTAATGAACAACTAAAGATTATATTGGATGAGAAAATGTAAACCTTCTAAAACATTGAGATGTCAACCCAACTCCTTATTAAAGTTATATAATACATAAATTACCCAACCATGCAAAAGATCTGGTTACTCAGACCAACTTGTGCACCGCAGAATTACTACTCAAATCAAATCAATATGTTTGAAAAAAAAAAACATACATGATAATTTTAGATTAGGAAATGTCATATTATTAACCATAATAAATTACAGAGTTTCCCTGGAATCAGAAAAAAGGTATAATAACAATGACGAGACATAAAGCCATCAGGTAATCGCTAATCCAATAAAAACAAAGATATACAAGCGCCATATTCAACAAAAATATCAAAGTATGAGGACAATTTATAATGTTCATCTTGCTGTCGACAAAGAAGAATACATGAGTAGTGTTGTATTGAGCAAGGAATAACACTTTCATAGACAATAAATTCCAGAATAAAAACCTGAAGGACAGCAAAGCATAAATCTTCTAGCTCAGCTTTCAAAGCCCAGACACCCAATCGAGAAGCAAGTGAGCACCAGACAGCCAATGTCTCTTGAGCAACAGCTTCAGCTTTGCGAATGGGAAGAGCATAGCTGAAATACTGCTTTCAGTAAGATACAAAATATACATAGTATAGCAACTATTTGAAATCACCATGAAGTTAAAGGAGCATTCCAATAATAGAACATGTTGGTTCATATTGAGGTGGACTGTCTTATGATGTCAATGCACCTAGATGATTCAAATGGCTGTTGCCAAATTGAAGGGAAAACACAGTCAATGAAAATGGCATAAACCAGAGTAGGATAGTTTATAAGTGACTGGGGCTGCAAAGAATAAAATCAGCAGAGCAAACTACACAGTATTGAGAAGCCTAGAATGACATACATGGTTCGCATATTGTGCAAGCGATCAGCCAGCTTGATGAGCACCACACGCGGATCGTCAACCATCCCCAATAACATGCCACGCAGATTGTTTGCCTGACTGACAACAGGAGGATAATCAATTCCATGGTTTTCTGAAAACATTAGTATATGCCTTCTATGGAATCTGAAATTATCAAATACATGCCAATAAATGTTTGGAACTCATTTGCAAATAATCGGAAAAGAGTGAAGACATGACATCTTTAGCACAATATGACCTTGCTAGCATAGAAGAGAACATACTTCTTCTGAAGTAAGAGTGCTTCCACCGGTGTTTTTTTGTCGATGCCTGCGCAGTAGCTGCAATGCACAGACAATAACACTAAACAGAATGACAATGTTGAGTGTAAGAAAGTATAACTGCCATGAGAGCATCTACAATTCATTAATGATTGATACGACAACAGGATATCATGAGCTAAATTATCCCAGAAGTATACACAGATCTGCATTCAGACATCTGAAGGCAATAGATTGAAAATTGGCATGATTCAGCATATACAGAGAAAATTAATTGCAATTTGAACTATCAAAGTGGTGGCAATATGCAAAATCGTTGCTTTAACCTAATAGAGTATGTTTGGCTGTTTGCAATGACTGTCAAGTTGTTGCAACATCATGTATTCATGTTGAACTTGAGCAGCACATCTCTCAACCATAATATATTGCATCCTAAAACTATAGTGCCAAGTCAGCTAGCCCTTCTAAATCAATGTCCGCACTCAGCACTCAACAGGGTTTTTTCTAACATATGCATCACCTGATTTATGTAGCTTAGCTTTGAAACACCAGATACCAAACTAGCAACATCATCTCCAAACTGCTCTTCTATGCTCTTCAAGTTCTCAGCTGTATCATCAATAACATCATGAAGAATACCAGCAACAACTGTATTGATTGCCTACATGAGACGCAATGGTGGGTTGGGGAAGCCAGAACAAAAGCAATAATCAACTAGAAAGAATAAACAGAACGCAAGGAAAGTAATACCCTTTCTCCAGTTGACGGGACCAAGGCAGCTAAGATTTTCCCAGTATGTATACAGTGTGTGACATATGGATCTCCTGTTTTCCTAAATTGCCCAATGTGGGCAGTACTTGCAAAAACAATTGCTTTCTGCACCTGTATAACATTGAGAAAATCAAACTGGAGAGCGAAAATGAAAACATTCAGCTGAAGAAATGCTTATTGAAAATGTATCATTTGTTTAACACCTTTGGGTCCTCAAATATTGGATATCCAGTCACCTCTACTCCTTCAAATATAAGAGTGTCTGCGTGGATACAAGATAACAAATATGAGGGAGGGAAGAAATGGATGTTAATCTTACTTAAATGGGAGCATAGTTGGCTTACTCCAGAAAGCCAGAAAAAAAAATTAACTAAGCAGTAATAAAAAAAACCAGGTTATTCTTCTACATTCTATATTTCTCTTGTTTGCTAACCACAATTAATCTTACATGTGAACATAATACTTCCTACTAAGAAAAATAAAGACATAACAAATTTATACACTTTAAAAGGAGATTAAGAGCTTATCGACTATAACATTTATGAGATAGAAGCACTCAAGCACATAGCTATGCTCACATGACACTTAATCATATTTAGAAGATAATTACATAAACAATTGTTTCAGCAGTTAACCCTCCAATGAAATACCCAAATGCACAAACAAGCGACCACGGGGAGAGGGAGAGGGAGGGAGCTACCGGGCAGTTGCTCGATGCGAGGCCAGAGGAAGTCGACCTTGGTCGACAGGCACGCCCCCGAGGCGATCGCCACGGCCGTGACCGTAAGCTGCGCGAGCGTCGACGCCACGGCGGCGTGCCCGGCCCCGCCGCTTTTCCCCGCCGCGGCGGCCGCGGCGATGACCTCCCCGGCCCCCAGGAGCGCGGCCGACGCCACCGCGAGCCGCGGGGCCACGTGCTCGAGCACGCACCCCAGCCGCATCCGCGCCCGGCCCCGGCGCAGCCCCAGCGCCGCCGCCGCCGACGGGAGCATCACCACGCGCCGGCCGAGCATCCCGGCGTCAGAGGCGGACGTGGACGCCGCCGGCGATGGCGTCATGCGACGGCGCGGTTTCTATCTCATCCCTCACGCGGGGAGGTGGGAGGGGTGGGGGGTGGGGTGAGGTGAGGTCGCGAGGAGGCGTTCGCCCCGTTTTTCTGTGGATGTGGCTGGTGACGGGCCGACTTGGCCAGCGGCGTCGCCTCTTGCTTCTCCTCGGCTGGCTCTGGCTGCCGTCGTGTGTTGTTCTGTCACGGCCTCACGGGTTGTCACGCTTCTCTCATCTTTCTTTTCCGGTTATTGTCGCTTAGCTCGATTTTTTTTATCAGTTCTGATTCTTTTTGTACTGGTCGTGTTCAAACTGCGAAATGATAGGAGATTTTTCACTTTTTTTTAATTTGCTGCTACTAATTTTTTCAAAACTAATTAAAGTTTCTAACCTTAGACCATGTTATAGATACTCCATCCGTCTCGAAATATAAGCATTTTTTAAGAGTTGGATACGGTTATTAAGAAAATAGGTAGAAGTGAACGTGGAGAGTTTATGATTGGTTAAGTAGTGAAGATAGGTGAGAAAAGTGAATGGTGGAGAGTTGTGATTGGTTGGGAAGAAAATGTTGTGAAGAAGTTGTTATATTTTGGGACAAATATTGAGAGCTAAAAGTTGTTATATTTTGGGACAAAGGAAGTACCTAGTAATATATTCATATATTCAGGATTTGTCAACATCAATTGTTTGCCCAATACTCTCTCTGTCAAAAAAAAAAGGCAAACTCTAGGTTTTCGTGTCCAATTTTGACTGTCTGTCTTATATGAAATTTTTTTATAATTCGTATTTTTATTGTTGTTAGATGATAAAACATGATTAATACTTTGAAAGTGACTCGTCTTTTTAGTTTTTTTTATAATTTTTTTAAATAAGACGGACGGTCAAACGTTGGGCACGGAAAACAGGATTTGTCTTTTTTTTGACGTAGGGAGTAGACCATACAGATAGATATTCATTCACGATTTGTCAGCATCAACAATTTGCTTGTCAGCATCAACAATTTGCTCCGAATAAACAAAAAACTTGACAATCTGTTTCGCCAAAAAGATTACTATAATTCAGTATGTGCAATCAGTTGAGTACTTGAGTTCATCAGAAACCAGTGTGTATTTAGTTCAAAATGTATATCCCTGCACGTCAGTCCCAGAATATAATGGCTTTCAGATTATTGCCGTGCGCACTGTTTGGTGTAACAGATTGCAGGCGACCAACCAACCAGTCGAGGGCTCCAGGAATCCAGGCTCGCTCCAACCAACATCGACGCAAGTATAGGCCTTCTTTCTTGTCTCCGGTTCTGATGTAGGACCGTCAGAGAAATGTGTCATGGGATCAGATTTTGTTGATACAAATTGCATTTGCCAAACATAACTTTACACAAACTTTTTACATCAACATGCGTTTCACTCATCACATGTGAACAAATGCATCCGATAGTTAGCTGTAACATTCAAGGAAATTCACAAGACTCGATGGGTACTACTACACTACTACCCATGACAAAACTGCAGTGGTGATGTTTCAAGTAGTCAGGCTCTCATGCATCTTTTGCCTTCAGTAGAATCGACACCGCGAAGCATATCGCCTGAGCAATGTAAGGTGTGACCATGTAAGGCCTTCCACACCAAGATAATTTGTTCCCATGATCATCTTTGATGCAAAGATTGTTAGTGTCAACGGAAGAATCTTACAGGCAGACCTGCTACTTAGAACAATGAGGTCCCTCCTGAGGGGAGGCGACCTGAGGCTTCCAGTCCCTTCAGAGTACTTGCCAACCAGTCCAAGCCCTCATAAAGACCATCACCTTTGAGGGCACAAGAGCCTTGGATATGCCAGATGCGATTCTTTAAATCATAGAGGCCAAGGCCTTCGCACACCTCCAACGGCGTCATTGCCCCTTTCTGACAAAACAAAGGAATGCTGCATTAGACAGGATCAGCAATTCGGCATAGATCGTTCTAATTACTAGTAGTAGTAAATACTAGAGGGCAAACATGCCATCCTATGAAAAAGTTTCAAAGGCTTCACCGCATATTCAGATTCTGTCATCATCTATTTGTTCAGATATCATCCTTAAAAAATATGGCAACCTGCATCCTATTATGGTATGTTTGATGGCAACTAGCATTACTGGTGCAGTGACATCAGATTCAGACATGCCACAGAAGCACAATCTCATCCATTCGTGTATTGAACTAAATTACTGGAATCAATAGCAACCCAACACAAAACCAAATAAGGTGCAACTTTACAACACTATTATAGATGAAAAATTGTGGGACATCATATCTTTCCACGAATGTAAAAGATTACATGATGCAAACAGCTCACGAGTAACACTACCTGTTTACCTTCATACAACGTTCACAACAGTCTAGAGAAGTAAAACAATCCTCTTTGTTATATGAATGAATGCTGGGAAATACATTTATGGATGGCAATACGGAACATGTTCACAGGTTTCAAACACATGTGCATTCAAGCACGTGTTGCCCCGCAAAAAAAAAAAAAGAGCACGTTCATGTTAAAACACAAAAGGAGTTCTCAAGTGCTGTTGACTTACCATATCTTGTTTATTGGCAAATACCAATATTACACTGTTAAGCATCAAAGGATCATTAACGATTGCCTGCAACAAAGCCACCAAACCTTAGCTTCACTAACAAGGCAAGCTATCTGATGAGCATAACTTAAAATAGCTTATTAAACCTGAAACTCCGCTTTCGCTTTTCCGATTCTCTCTCTATCCAATGAATCAACTACATAGATCTGCAAATCAGAACGTGCAAAAATAACATATAGGAATAAGTTGCTATTACAATTTATAAATGTAGTTGGGTATGCTCATGAATACATCCGAATTTCAGTATCACGCCGATCTCTCAAGGAAAACAAATCAACAAGAAAATAGAATAAAGTTTTACTGACGAGCATCATCTAATTAGTAACTGAAGAGTAGTATGGTTTACATTATAGACATAACATTAGCTAATTAGTAACTTCATTAGGTAATATAGCACAAAATAATCCAGAATGAGCTTATATCTGGAAAGATGGCTCTGTTCAGCTGTAATAAATCAAACCAAATCAAATCAAGCAAAGATATCATTTACAGTATCAACAGAAGAGCAATTCATTAAGTGTTGAATTAGTAGAAACATTGCTATAATCTCATACAGTGAAAGATCTGACAAACTCGACAACATTATCCATTAACTGGATAATTAAGCATGATTATATTATATTACAATACCATTACATGAAAATAGATAGTATGCCAAGCACAGGGTACTTCTAGATCCATAAGTTTTCATGTTAATTAAAAGAGAACTGGGAAATTCTATACCACTCATTTGGGTTATCTCACTATCATAATTGTTTAAATAAATGAGTTCTATAACTCCACATAAATTCAAATCGAATTACCATAGATTTTAAACACACATATTTGCGGTATCAATATTGGTATGCATTTAATTTTTTAATTAAAAATGGTCAAAGGATCATCTAGCAACCTCACCAGCCTTATGGATACTTTGGATAAAACAATTGCATACATGCCATACAACTTTAACCAATAAGTCAAACTAAGAAATATTTGTCTCAAAGTCAACCACAATAACCTATGCAGAATGGCTATATAATACTATATCATTACACAAGTCTGTCAAAATCAAATAACCACTTCTTTCCTTCTTTAATGCAACGATGCACAAATCTTTCACGTATTCCCAAAAAGATAACCACAAAGGAAACAAAACATACCAAACCATCCGTATTATTGAAGTAATGCCTCCACAGAGGCCTCAACTTCTCTTGGCCACCGACATCCCATACTGTAAACATCACGTTCTTGTACTGTACTTTCTCAACATTGAACCCTGGTGGTACAGCACAAAGGCAGAAGCATCAATCAGTGTCCCAGCAAAGTGAGATGTCAGATTTTTCAAATAACCCCATAAAAGCCATGATGATAATATCTGTTAAGCGTTAAGGCCAGTCTGATGAGCAAACTAACTGGTTGTCTCTCATAGGATAATTGCTATCTTAAGAGCAAATCGATGCTTGCTAATCAGAAATATCAGATTCTTCCCCCATCTTGCTAATCCATGTGGAGTTCATAATTCTTTTTGCCCCTCTGCTGCCGACGGAGTTAACTTCTTGACTAGTTTAACCGTAAAGCCTTGATTTAACTTCGAATTTCGCACAGAGGACATGAGCGAAAAAAAAAATATTGCGACAAAGTAATCAGCAACATACCAATCGTAGGAACAGTCGAAAGGACCTCCCCGATGTGCAGCTTGTACAGGATGGTGGTTTTGCCCGCGGCATCCAGCCCAAGCATCACGACCTAAAGAGCAAGCGTCACAGAGCAAAAATCAATCAAGAAGTTCTCGAAGAACACACCCAAAAAAAAAGAGAATATTCTTCTTACTTTTGACAAACAAAAAGAAGAAAAAACACCCATACCCTCATCTCGCTGGTGCCGAAGAAGGCATCGAACAGCTTGCGGAACGCCTGCCCCATCCGCCGCGAAACACGGATCGATCAACCACCGAGAATTCCTCGCACGAACGCCAAGCTTCTACTATTTCTCGTCGAATTCCCTCTTCTTCTTCAAGCTGTGTGGTAGTACGAATGTACGGTACAACTGCGCAAGGCGTCAGAGCGAGGAACCCTCCTTTTCTTCGTCGAAAAGCAGCGTTCGTTTGTTGAGGGACTTGAGGCAAGCCAGCAGCCCAGAAAGTTCGAGAGGATATGCGTAGAATCTGGGCCGTCCGTTTGGATGCGAGCGGTGGGGATCGGTGAGATGGCATCGCGTAGGCAGCACGCGGGCTCTCCTACCTAGCTGGTCTCTCGGCCACCTGCGGCTGCGGGCCGGCGACTCCGTTGGCGACTCCGTCAAACCATGAGCACAGAGCGCGTACGGGCACACGGTTTATTCTTTTTTCGTCTCTCTCTTTATGGGCTTGATAAGGCCGGTGCACGGCGCAGGCTGCGAGCCCAGCGTTCCATGGACCAACTAACTTTGCCTGCCTGTCATGGACCGTAAATTACTCGAACAGTCAATGAGGCCCAAGTAGGCCCAGTTACCAGGTAACAATTAACACAGTCCTTTTGGAATAAGTTCATCTAAGGTCCCTTAACTTGTCAACGAATCCGATTTCGTCCCTCAACCGGAAAACCAGACACAACGAGTACCTCAAGTATCAAAACCGGTGCAGATGAGGTCCCTCGGCGGTTTTGAGGGCAATTTTGGATAACGTGGTGCCTACGTGGCTAATTTGACTTGGTCTTCATCTGACGTGGCGCTTACGTGGTAATTCGACCCGAAAAAATAATAAAACTCGTGGGACCCACATGTCAGTTTCACACATAAATTAATAAAAAATGGTGGGGCCCATGTGGGCCCCACATGTCATTCTCACCCCTCTTCTTCTTCCTCCTCCTCTCCCTCCATCTCCCTCTCTTCATCTCTCTCCCCTATCCTCTCTCCAGGTGCGACGGAGAGGCAGCGGCGCACGGCGGCCGGCGGGAGAGAAGGGAGCGGCGCGGCGGCGGAGGCATGGCTCCGGCAACTGTGGGCGGAAGAGGAAGGGGCGGTGGGAGTTGGCCCTGGCTGCGGCAGACGGTAGGACATGAGCTGCACAACCGAGGCCAAGGCTGACGAGGTGGACGCGGTGGTGGTGGAAGAGGAGGAGGACGGCGGCGCGGCGCGGTTCCATGAGCGGAGGCTGGTGGTGGTGTTTGTGCTGCCGTTCCAGCCGATGTGCGCCACGTGCTGGCGGTGGTGGTCCGCCGCGCCGCCACCCTCGCCGCCGCCGCCTAGACACGTACACAACATCACTAATACCAAACTCCTAAATCACCCCGCAAAAAACAATCGACAAGATAGAGCAGAAGTGAAGAATAAGCATCCAAGACTCCAAACAACGAACCTTGGGGCTTCTTGCCGCTCTTGCCGCCTCCATCGACGACGTCCATGCTGGATCCATTGCGGCAGGTGGAGAAGGGGATCACGATGAACCGGTCCATCCGCCGCTGCTCCTTGCCACTATTACTCATGGCTAGCTAGCCACTGCTAGCTAAGCTGATACTATCTTGGAATCAAATCGCTTGCCGCTTTGGCTGAACCTGTACTGGTACGATCATTTTTAGTAAAAGAAAGGGTTAATTAAGAAATGAGGTTCTTGACCCTTGCTAAAAAAAATCTTGGAATCAAATCAATGTCTGCTCCTCGCCGGCGTGCGCTGCGACAGCAGCCAGATGCTGAGCGACGGGAGCAGCACCTCCGCGGCCTTGGCGACTGGTGCCGCGGGAGCGGCGGGCCGGCGGCGGAGCCTCCCTCCGCGGCCGACGCATGCTGGCTCCCCTCGGCGGCGGCGGCGGCTCTGGGGGCATCCTCCGCCATGGCTGCGGGTAAGTGGGAGAGGGAGAGATCTATGGCGTGGAGAGGGGAGAGACCGAGAGGGAGAAAAGAAGCTCCGCCGCCCCTTCCTCTTCCGCCCACAGCCGCCGGGCCATGCCTCCGCTGTCGCGCCGCTCCCTCCTCTCCCGCCGGCCGCCATGCGCCACTGCCTCTCCGTTGCGCTTGGAGAGAGGATCCCAATCCGAGAGAGAGATGAAGGGAGATGGGGAGAGAGAGAGGAGGAAGAAGAGGGATGAGAATGACAGGTGGGCCCACTTTTTTATTATTTTGTGTGTGGAACTGACATGTGGGTCCCATGGGTTTTATTATTTTTTCTGGATTAAATTGCCACGTTAGTGCCACATCAAATGAAGACCGAGTCAAATTAGCCACGTAGGCGCCACGTCCACCAAAACCGCCCTCAAAACCGCCAAGGGACCTTATCTGCACCGGTTTTGATAGTTGAGGGACCCGTTGTATCTAGTTTTCGGTTGAGGGACGAAAATCAGATTCGTTGACAAGTTAAGGGACCTTAGATGAACTTATTCCCAGTCCTTTTTCAAATGGGAAAAAGTACACCGAAGGTCCCTCAACTTGTCATCGAGATACAAAGTCGTCCTCCAACCATAAAACCAGATATTCGGCGTCCCTTAACTAATCAAAACCGATCACAATAGGTCATTCGGTGGTTTTAACCCTGATTTTGTCCTACGTGGCACACGAGTCAGCGTGAGACCCACGTGGGCTCCACATGTCAGGATGTCACATTATCTCTTATTTCTTCTCTTTTCTCTTTTATTTTCTTCTCTTCTGTATTCTTCAGCGGGGAGGCAACGGGGCCGAGACGGGTGGTGGCCGAAGCGGAGCAAGTCGGCGCTCTCCACGCGAAGCGGAGCAGGGGGCGGGAGCCGTCGGAGTTGGGCGGCGACGAGGCGCCAGCAGCAGCCGCCGCCGCGCTCGCCTGCCACCACCGCACTCGGTTGAGGGCTAGGAGCTTGGCCTCCGCCGCGTTCGTCTGCCACCACCGCGCTCCCCTTCGACGCCTGCGCACGGCCGGTGCATGCCCGCGCTGTGGAGCTCCGCCGGGCTGCCGCCGTGGTTCCCCAGGGGGCGGCACGAGCTCGCCGGCCTCCGCGCCCCCCTCGTGCGGCGGGGTGGCGTGGCGATGCGGCGGCAGCGAGCTCCTTCTCACCTGCGCGATGGTCGCTCCGGCAGCGAAGGCAGTGGTGGGGATGGAGTCGGCGACGAGCGCGGCGGTGAGGGATGGCTTCGCACGAGCGTCTATACGGGGTGCTCACCATGATGACGGTGACACAGTGTTAGCAACCCAATACCCAAATCTCAATGAACCAATATCCAGTACAAGCAATGGAGGTCGAGGTGGTTTTGAGCTGCAATTGTATTACTACAACTCAAGCTTTGTGGTGGAAATGGGAGTGAATAGGATATACAAGTTACTAGCAAAAGTAGGGAGGAAGAAGGAGATCGACAAGGTTCAAGCCCGAACCAAGTCGCCGCCGTTGCCGAGCCGCCGTGGCTGCCGCCGTGCCGGGTTCTATTCTGTTCGATGCCTCCAGTGCTTTGCTGTTGCTGCACATTTATGTTGCTAGTTGTGCTTGCTTGGGCCTGGATTGAAGCATGGCCAACCTCGCCCATATGCAGCCCAATTATGTCCCTAACAATCTCATCTCCTTAGCGTTCGGCTTGTCCTCAAGCCGATGCAAATTATTACCACTGCCACTGGGATCCCAGGGTGTCTAAAGTTCTTGGATACAATTAGCAAGTCTTTCATCATTAACGGGAATTATAGCTTGGATCATCTTGAAATGAAAAGGACTGACTGCATTGCTCTTCTTCTTGTAGTCACCAAATTCATTCAGGATTGCAACTTGTATGCTATCTCTAAATGGCAGTTTGCAGATCATTACTAAAAATCCTCTAGATCCAATACATGTACACAAACCCTAGGTAATTTCAGAAGTTTAGAACCATCTGTATTCCACCAAACCATTAGTACCATCTCATTTTTCTTCTCTGATGAATACGACAACCTTGTCATCCTGGGATAAATCACAGAATTGATAGACAACTCAGCAACCACCTTTTCCACTGCATTCCTAATCAATCTGAGCATAGGTACAACTGGAATGACATGTTTCATACTTCCTGAACAGTTCAGGACATGCAAAGCCCTTCTTTTCTCTGCATACAGTGCTAACATGCAAGAAACATACCACTTTGGACAATATGTGTGCTCAATAATTTGATCTTCAAATTTTGCCATGGCATGGGATGTGTTCCCTGTGGTAACACCAACTCCAACACAGCAATTGACCGCTACATGTTGTATTGCAGCAGCCCCATAAAGCAAGTGAACCAACTGATTGCTACCCTTTCTTTCCTGGATACCCAAGATCTGACCAACCATAAGATAATCCATTGGCACTCCTTCAAACCTTGGCTGGTCAGATAGCAGCCATGGAACCTTTACTTTTATGCTATTCCCTACCTCTTGCAAGTTCACTATGTTCAGCAAAATAAGACCTCCAGGACTGATATTACCATAAATTGACAAGCATTTAGACAATGATAGATCTGATGGTGGCCATAGTGATATCAAAGCCATGATATATGTGACAACAATATCATGGCACTTGCTGATTATTTGAGAAATAGGTGGTGGCCATGGACTCAACTGAATCATCTCACATGTTAAAACCACTATTCTAGAGATTGAAAGTCCAGTATCAAAATGCAACCATGCCCAGGAACTTACTTGAGTTGGTGGAGGCCATGGTGGCATCCAATGTAACCTTGCCCAATAGAAGTTGAATGTTGGCCATTGTTCTGACCATAACTCACATACGGTGTCCACTAATTCATTTGAAGTAGGTGGCAACCAAAGATTTATCCTTCCCATGACCAACTTCCTTATAGCTACATCACTGGTAGTATTGAGTAACACTTGTGATGGTGGCCCTTGCCAATCAGCAGTCTCAGAGTTGATGTCAAGTAGAATATTTGTGATAGCCAATGATATCAATGGAATAATACTGCAACCATTTATGGGTGTTAACATATAAGAGCTTGGCATAAAGACTTCAACTGATACATCAAGTGCTTGATCACCCCTTAGCACACATGTCTTGGTTTGGAATGCAACCACAGCTTGGTCATTGCCACCATTAACGTCGAGGCCGACCGTCGAGCACATGGCATGCATCTCCTTGAAACAAACAGGGGTGTCAATGTTAGTGTTGCCAGTGGTGCCGTCAGTAGCTACCAACACCATTGATGACACAGCAAGGGTGGTGCAAGTAACCGGAGCAACTACAGTGAGATCGGGCTTGGTGTCAGAGCTAGAGCATATCGTCGAACACTTGGTGGGCGTGACCTTGAGGAGGTCCTTGGTGACAATGTAGGGAGCTTGGTCCATGTCCTTTCTGTCTCCTAGCTCCCAGGCAGCTGTTGGAGCAAGCACCTCACCAATGTGACTTGAATTCGCAGCCACCCAAGTGATGTTGTTGTTGGAGCATTCCGTCAAACACTTGGTAGGCGCTAGAGGAGACGGTGCCATGGGTGGTAGAGATGATGCAGCATTGAGTACGGCAGTGGTTGCCTTGATAGAGGCACCCATCTCCTTGAAGAACTTGTTCCTATTAGCATCTATCTCGTCCAACTTCTTCAAAATTCGATCAATCTTCTCATCACACCTACGCTTGGCCTCCATTTGTTCAAACTTCTCCAATATCCGATCCAAAGCTTCATCTAGCCATTTCTCCTCTTTTTTCATGGTGGAATTGATGAGAACGGGCTCAGATATGCTCTGATCTTTCTTGGACATCTCAGGTTGGCTTGGCATTCCATCGAACAGTTGGTGGGTGCTGCTTGGATGAAAACTTCCCCAACCCAATTCCTGCCCCCTCTTGCATGGCTGCCTCCCCAACACCTCCATGACAAGAATCCCAGTGAACCGAACGGCTCTGATACCAGATTGTTAGCAACCCAATACCCAAATCTCAATGAACCAATATCCAGTACAAGCAATGGAGGTCGAGGTGGTTTTGAGCTGCAATTGTATTACTACAACTCAAGCTTTGTGGTGGAAATGGGAGTGAATAGGATATACAAGTTACTAGCAAAAGTAGGGAGGAAGAAGGAGATCGACAAGGTTCAAGCCCGAACCAAGTCGCCGCCGTTGCCGAGCCGCCGTGGCTGCCGCCGTGCCGGGTTCTATTCTGTTCAATGCCTCCAGTGCTTTGCTGTTGCTGCACATTTATGTTGCTAGTTGTGCTTGCTTGGGCCTGGATTGAAGCATGGCCAACCTCGCCCATATGCAGCCCAACTATGTCCCTAACACACAGCTGCTCGCGGGATGGATGGAGATCGGCGCAGGCGGTGGGCAAACGAGCTCGCGAGGAGACGGGAATCGAGGGGCTAAGGGGAGTCAGAGGAGGCTCAGAGCACGCGGCGGAAGCAGCAGCAGGACGCCGCCGGCGCTGCTGCTTCGCCGGTGGCGATGGAGATCGGCGCGCTGCTGCTTCCCCTCAACTTCTCTCTTCCCCCTATTCGATTCGGCGGGGACGGCTGCTTGTTGGTTTGATTGCTTCGAGCGCGCCGCCGTGTGGCTCTGTGTAGGTTTCGTCGGCGGCGGCGGCAGCGGAGTCTTGGAGGGGAGGGGAAAGGGATAGAAATGGCGGTGGCGGCAGCAGCACCAGAGTCGTGAGCCTTCCTCGTAGTTGGCGTCCGCGTCCGCGTCGGCCTCGGCGTCAGAGGCGGCCGGCTTCTTGGCCTTCTTCTTCTTCTTCATCGGCGGCGTGTGCGGGTTGGACTCGGCAATGCGTCGACACCTAGACCGCTTGCTGCGTGCGCCGAGATGACGAGCACAAGCGGCTCCTGGCGCGGCGACACGGACGCGGTCCACCTTGACGTGGATTGAGAAAGAGAGAGAGGAGGAAGGGAGAGAAGAGGGTAAAGAGATGATGATGGCGTGGCATCCTGACATGTGGGGTATACGTAGGTTCCACGCTGACTCGTGAGCCACGTAGGACAAAACCGGTGTCAAGACCACCGAATGACCTATTGTGACCGGTTTTGATTAGTTAAGGGACGTCGAATATCTGGTTTTGCGGTTGAAGGATGATTTTGTAACTCGATGACAAATTGAGGGACCTTCGGTGTACTTTTTCCTTTTCAAATGTCACACAAAAATTCTTCCATTGTTTCCCCCTGTTCAAATGTCACACAAGTTGTATTTTGACAATACGGATGCAATTTGTCTATCGTTCAAAAAAAACGATTCTCTAACACTTCATTTTTGAATGAAGTACTTCTTTCCTTAGATCGAATTGCATATGAAAAAGGTACATTGGCAATCATATCCTGTAATCTTTCAACAAAAAGTGATCATCTAAAAAAAGTGTTGCTGACATGCCATAGGATCTGTGCAGCACTTTTTTTTAAAAGAGAGAGAGAGAGAGAGAGAGAGAGAGAGAGAGAGAGAGAGAGAGAGAGAGAGAGAGGGGAAAAAAATTCTGCACTAATTTTCTTCCTGTACTACCTTTCACCAATCGCCAATTGGCAATTGTGTCTGTACTCTGTAATAATCTGTACTGTACTACTACCTTTCACCAATCGCAACTTGGCAATTGTGCAAAAATGTAATCGAATCTTTCTTGTGTTCGACAAGCAGCTGCAAAGCTAACAATGACGTCTCACGAGAGCACGGTCTTGAGCTTGTAGTTCTTGGCGAACCCGCTGTACACGACGAAGTTGAGCGTGCACATGGCCGCCAGCATCCAGAAGAAGTAGTCGAGGTGGCCCTGGTTGAGGTCGTCGGAGATCCACCCGTGGCCGCCCGCCGTCGCCGTGAACGCCTCCACGACGGCGTAGATGAGCGAGCTCAGGTAGCTCCCGAGCGCGATGGTGAGCAGCGCCAGCGACGTGCACGTGCTCTTCATGGTGTCCGGCGCCTCGCCGAAGAAGAACTCCAGCTGCGCGATGTAGCAGAACACCTCCGCGCCGGCGAGGAAGAAGTACTGCGGCATCTGCCACGCGATGTTGATCGCCTCGCCGCTCGCCGCGGCGTTGAGCCGCTTCGTCTCCACGAGCGCGGCCACCGCCATGGCGAGCGCCATGAGGAGGCGCCCGGCACCCATGCGCTGCAGCTGCGACGGCTCGCCGGCGGCTCCGGAGGAGGAGAAGCCCCTCAGCGCCGGCACGATCACCTTGCTGTAGAGGATCACCCATGTCAGGACGCAGAGCACCTGGAAGGAGCTTAACGACGCCGCCGGCACCGGCACCGAGAAGATGTGCATGTCCATGGCGCTGCCTTGCTGGATGAAGGTGGTGCTCATCTGCGAGTATGCCGCGGACACGATGATGCTGGTCGCCCAGATGGGGAGCAGACGCAGAAGGATCTTGAGCTCCTCCACCTGCGTCACGGTGCAGAGCTTCCACGAGCTCGCCGCCTCCGGCCTCTCCTCCAGGTCCGACTCCGAGACGACGGCCGCTTTGTCAAGAAACGTGAACTCGCTGGTGTGCGCGATCTTGGGCTGGGAGTCGACCTTGTCGCTGACCTCGTACAGGAGCTCGGCGTCGGCGGGGAGCTTCATGCCGACCTTCCTGAAGGCGGCGACGACGACCTGGGCGAGGCTCTTGAGCGGCGTGCCCGTCGGCAACCGGCGCTTGTACATGGGCGTGGCGAGCACGAACGCGGCGAACGCGACCGCGATGCACGCGGTGGCGATGCCGAAGCCGAGGCCCCAGCTGACGTTCTGCTGGATCCAGACGAGGAGCACGCCGGAGACGATCAGGCCGAAGTCGACGCAGAGGTAGAACCAGCTGAAGAAGGCCGCCTTGCGCTCCCTATCCGCCGCGCTGTCGTCGTCGCACTGCTCGGCGCCGAACGGCAGCAGCGACGACCGCACCCCGCCGCTCCCGACCGCCACGAGGTACAGCCCGACGAACGCGACGGTCTGCGCCGCGGCCGCGCCGGTGCCGCACGTCGCGCCCGCCGCGCACAGCGCCGCCGTGGCCGGCAGGAACGCCGAGAACGTGACCAGCATCATCCCGAGGAGGTAGACGGCGAGGGAGATGAGGATGGTGTTGTAGTTGCCGAGGAACGTGTCGGCGACGATGGCGCCGAAGATCGGGGTGAGGTAACTCGTGCCGTACCACGTCGTGACGTTGGACGCGCTGGCCAGGTTGCTGCCATGGAGGACGGTCTCCAGGTACACCACCAGGTTCGTCGAGATGCCATTGAACGCCGTGCTCTCCAGGCATTCGAACCCTGCACCATTTGCACCGGCCTCGATCCAGTGAGCACTAGCTCAAACTCACACATTGTTCCATGCATATTGCATTGCAGCTGCTGCAAATAAACGAGATTTTACTATGCGCCAATGCTTACCTAGAACTATTGCAGGTGCCTTGCTGCCGCTGCGTTTCTTATCCTTGAGGAGTGGCACTTGCAGGCTATCATCTTCAGTCTTTGGTCCGTGACTCTGCAATTTGAGACAAAATAGCACAAAATATTATCAGAATTCAGAAGCAAGGAGAGAATATCTGAATTTGCACGCACATCTTCGTATCAGAAGAGAAAAGGGGAGAAAAACGAATCGACACATATTAATTTGTGTGTTTGAAAAGTAGTGGATGGTATGACGTAATGCAAACATCAGTGCTTGTGATTGTTGGGTGAGGAAGAAAGAGAAAGGGTCCTAAGGGGGTGTTTAGATGGGGCTAAAACTTTGTAGCCCATGTCACATCGGATGTTTGGACGCTAATTTAGAGTATTAAACATAGACTAATAAAAAAACTAATTTTATAAATGAGAGCTAATCCGCGAGACGATTTTTTAAAGCCTAGTTAATCCATAATTATCAAAAGTTTACTGTAGCATCACATTGTCAAAGTCATGGCGTAATTAGACTCAAAAGATTCGTCTCGCGAATTAGTCCAAGTTTATAGAATGAGTTTTGTAATTAGTGTATGTTTAATACTTCAAATTAGTGTCCAAACATTCGATATAACAGGGACTTAAAATAAGTCCCTAGAAACTAAACAGCCCTAAACTCCTCGTAGGGATTTGGTGAAGGGTAGACGAAACAGTAGTTGTGGTGTGTGTGCTTGCGTTTCATAATTTTAGCCGGTTCTTGGAACCTTCTCTGGGCACCGCGTGTCTGATAGTGACAACATGTTTGATGTATCTATCAAGTGTATTATGATTATCTGTGTGTATTATGATTATCTGTGTATTTTATTGTCTTTTGAGAAACATAGTATCCTCTTATCTTTGGTCAAATATTGTTGCTGCGAGCTAAGCCACCTGCTCCCTTCCATAAAAAAAATCTGCATTCTTGCTGTCGTCATTGCTCAGCCAAGATTGTGTTTTCTTCAAAGATAGATGTACCGGCGCATACTTCTGATCTCAATTTTTTTTCCCTCGTCTCCTGACGCGAGTCCTGACGCGCTGCACTGCCATTTTGGGCACCCCGTACGCGAGGAGGAAATGAAGTGAACGCACTGTTGAAAAACTAAACTGACAAACTGCACCAATGCTGAGACGTGTTGCAAGGTCGATGGTTTCACTGTGGCCTGAAGAGAGATGGGAAGAGAGATCGAGATTCGAGAGACGGCGGCCATTACCTCGGGCAGGAGCGCCGCGCGCTGTCCGCTCTCCATGGCGTCTCCGGCGTCCATGACGATATACGAAATTCGCCGAAGAGTTCAGTGTCTTGTCAGCAAATGAGAGCTTTAAGTTGAGCAGGCTAGCCCCTCTTCTTCTGTGCTTCCCTTCCCAGGCTTTGCTCTGCTCGCACTCTCTCGCTCGGCTCTCCTGCTAATGATGGAAGAAGCTGCGACAACAGCTTATATATATATATAGCGCGCGCGCGACAAGGTGATGTTGGTGTACAGGTGAAGTGCGGGATTAGTTAAGCGTCGCCGTCGCGCGCGCAAGATTAATTACTAGTCGTACTTTGTCACGGGCATGCGTACTGGGCGCGCGTACGAACGCTTCAAAGCAGCGGCCCCCCCCCGGTTGGTTTACCCCGTACAAGATCCCGCGGCCATATCACCTAAAAAAAATTCTTAATCACATTCACACCCAAGGCCAACACTTCTTCAACCAACACCCGCACTGCATGTAGCCATGCACAACAAAACAGACGGAAGTTTCCATGCGCAGAGCGGTAGACGGAGGGGCGCGAGGATTGTGTTGGATCTTCCGAAGAATCGTCGTCGTCGCCGTCGCGCTCGGCTCTCGGCGTGTGCAGTGCAAAAGCTCGTGCGCGCGCGGTCTCCGGTCGCCACTGGCCCTACCCACCCATGTCGCCATGTCGGATTTGTGTTGTACTCCTCTCCTCTGGGCAGAAACGTGGGTGGTTTACTACTTTGGCAGTTGGCATAGGGAAGTGGACTGAACTGGGTGGGTGGAGATTGGAGAATGGCGATATCATGCCGGAGTTCAGAACCCGCGGCTTGGGCTTGGCCATGTCGCTGTCCGTGTGGGTAGGTGGCAGTGAAGAGAGGGAGATGAAGATGCGTAGATGGGCCGTGGATGGATTGGCAGGAAATTTTGGGGTCAAACTTTACTCGTCGATTGTGATCATTACGACAGGGATGTGATCCCGTTCGAAGCCCTATCCTTTTTTTTTCTCCCTTTATCTGTATTTGGATATACCTGTACTGCACCAATGAGTTTTGCCATTTCGGCCGAGTTTTACGATCGTTTTTTTTTTTTTGCGTTCTTCCGAGAATTGGATGCAGTTTCATGCGTGGAGTGGAATTAGAATTGTTCTGCCAGGGTAACAGTTAACGAAGGCATTAACTGGAGATAGATGGTAGAAATGCTAAAGAAAATGTGACACGACGTATTTGCAAGGTTTGACAGTCCCGTTATGGTAGATAAAACTGTATTAATTTAACTGAATATACTAGTCTCATCTCAAACTTAGTCCCAACTCTGAACTGTGTTTGCACAAAAAATGCCCCAAAACTCTGAACTTCAGAAGTCATGCATATATATGGATTTACCTGCCAGAGCACCTACTGCTCGATGAAGCGTGGAAATCCAAGGGCAAAAGACACAAGAAGCTCACACTTGTTGATTTCATCTCGAAATAATTTTTTTTGAAGGAAATCTCGAAATAAAAATTAACCAGCACGTGTAAAATTAGGAGAACCCTCTCGCTGTCAAGCCAAATGAGGATGGAGAAAGTTTTTAGGTTCGCAAAAGTCATAATGTCTCGTGGAATTCAACCCTGCAGTGAAGTTCTGGACCTTAGGAAAGGTAGCTATTCCAAATTTCCAGTGCACTCTTAAATCTGATGCATACAGGTATTTTGGATTTTGAGACTGCCTATTATTAGTCACTAATTAAAATTTTTAAACAGTCACAATTTGGGGTGGTTGGAGACACGTGGTAGTCTGTTCTGCGATACGTATATTGTTCTTTCACACAAGGAACTTAAGGAGATAAAATGCCTGGTCAATCCTTTAACAAACTGCCTGTTCTTGCCCTCTAGGTAATGCTGACTGTCTTCTCAGATTAGCAGGGGCAGAGCTAGAGTGTTTGAGGGGGGTGCCCAGGAACCCGGTCAAGAAAATTTTGTAGCTATACTTGACCTATTTTCACCATGTGTGCACCCCCCTCGATACAAATTTAGACACCTGTATTAGCTTAAACTTGATATAAAGTAGAGTAAATTAAACAAGTGGCACCCCCCTCCATCTCGCTCTAGCTCCGCCCCTGCAGATTAGCATACATTGATAACGTACTAATTGTAACGCGATCTTTCTGAAGATGTTTCACCAAACATTGGCTAGATGTCACTGAAGGAAACAGTTGATTGTTTTTCTTCAACTTCAAGAAATACTGACTGACCTATAAAAAAGTAATTTCTGCAACAGTTGGATAGCTGATCCAAGATTGCGTCGATTTTTTCAACTCTGTTAAAGTATTAACAAAGTATCAAGATATTGTGATTACGATGATGAAGTAGGTATAGGGAAACAAAAGTCAAGAGTTCATGTACAAATGGTATAGTGGACTCCCATATGTACAAAGTGAAAAATTGAATGAAAACAGAAAGTGATGGAAAACTTTGGTCATATGAAGTTTACCAATCTTGTTCATGTGCTTAGAATGTTCTCCATGTGAACAAACAACACGATGTGCTTCGAATGTTCTCCATGTGAACAAACAACACGTGCCACAATGAATTATATAACGAATTGTGTAAAACAGAACAAGGGTTAAAATTCGTTGTGTCAACGCAATATTCCTGGTCTTCTCTTCTGGAGTGATGAACAGATAAGCACATGCAAATTAAGGAGAACCTTCTTATTTTGATCACAGGACCGTTCCAATTTTGTGGTGGTTGTGAGATTCCATCTCCATAATGTAACTATATAAAATTGATAAGAGGACTACAGCTATGCAGTCAGACGTAAACCATATCAGGTTTTTGACAATTTCCCCCCTTTAGTTGCCCTGTTCTCAGTCATCAACATCTTACATCAAGAAAAAATCTTCTGAGTTTTGAAGCTTGCTTGAAGAAAATGCAGAACTTGCCGACAGATATGTGTTTTATCTTTTTATCTTGATAAACTAGACTTAATCCTGCCAATAGGTTGGTACAACTAATACCTGAAGTTTCTCTTACCACAATCCAACTACAGCTAAAACCTTCCAAAACTGATCAGATCAAATCTTGAAATTTGACCAAAGATATCATCCTTGAAAAGGTTGGTGGATAAGTAGGTGAATAAGTGCTAAACATAATCAGGCATGCAGTCAGAGAATATCAAGAAGCGAAAAATTATGGGGAAATGAGAAAATGACATTAACCTGGTAGTAGTTTTCACTTTTCAGCCACTTCACAATTTACGACAACGTACAATCACCTACTGCATGCATGAATTTCTTGCTGTTGAGCACTGCACAAATATCTTTTATAGTTTCGACGGAGATATGAAACAAAACAGTATACTAGCTAGCTTCAAAACTTAAGAAACATAAAGGTACGAACATTGCCATCAAGGGAACATATATTAGTAGCATATATACGTATGAATACTGCCACCAGGGCATTTATACTGGCATCAAAACTTAAGAAACGTAAAGGTCCGAACATTGCCATCAAACCCTCTTTGGTCCGTATTCTGTAGCTTGTACTTCCTCTCTGTCCCGTAATAAGATCATTTATAGCTCATTCAGTTTGTCCCAAATTAAATAAGTTTATGTTTAGAGTAATCATTACATCGGAGTAAAAGTAGAAATAATTATATTAGGAGTAGATAAAGTGAAAAATAGTTACACTAGGATTTGATGAGGTCGGAGCATCCAGTCTTTTTTGGTTTTATATTGGTATGTGTGAGATGGGTGTAAAATGAACTTATTTTGAAATGAAGGTAGTAGTATATGGCAAGTAAAATAAATGCTACATGGTGTAATATAAGCAGCTAAAGTTGATTCAGATACCAAACAAGGAATGTTTCTGAAAGTGTTCAATTTGCTGCTAGATTACTAGATATGCAGTCCTGTCTATTTTGATAGTGTTTCATAAATTACCTCCTTATCAGTTTAAGCAGTGGTTCTAAACAAAATACATGGCATGAAATTTATCATGCCAGTGAAAATGATTGTAGATGTATTTACATGTTACTCCTGAGCTATCAAAGCCACGCCACAATATTGGATCAAAGCAAGGAACTAGAGAAACTAATTGATTCTGCTGAACTTCGAATCCGAGCTGTATAATAGAATATGAAAAAGGAAATATACGCTTTACTGTACCAGAAATCAAGGTACAAACAGTTTCACCTTTCCATAAAGGAAAAAAGCTCCTGAGTTACAGCAATGAAATTGAATACTCCTGAGTACTTGAATTGCATGTCTATGTCACAAGGACACAAATTGCCGAAAGCAAATCTTCTTCCCTGGTTGGGGTAGTAGATTAGCAGTAAGTTCAGATATCAACTTGGCAGACTGTGACATGTGAGTAGATTAGCAGTAGCTCCAGAGTTCAGATATCAATTTGGCAGACTGTGACATGTGAACATGTGTCCTGTACTAATATTCGATTTGATCCATTGCTTCTGATATCAAAAAGCAAAAGATCAAACAGGTTTAATAAAATAGCAGATAATACAGAAGTTGCAGTAAACAATAACAAACCAAAGACCCTGGCACGAATCCGCGGCTCTACGCAGCTGAATTAATTCTCCTTAGATAAAGCTGCATATATAGTGCTAAAGAGATATTAAACCAAGTAACCAACGGCGGAAACCCACTGCATGGTGGCACAGCCCAGAAAAAAACTCAGACGACGAACGAACCCGACCCGCCGCGAGTGGCGCAGCGCGAAGATGCGGCGGCGTTTTTCACATGGCGGCTCGAGATGGCCGGAGAGGTATGGCCGAGAGGGCAGTGTAGTCAGGTGAAGTGGAGGCTGCGCCGCGCCGTCGGAGCTACGCCGGTCGCCGGAGACCAGCTAACCGACAGAGGACTGGGC
Organism: Oryza glaberrima; assembly: GCF_000147395.1. NCBI lineage: Eukaryota > Viridiplantae > Streptophyta > Magnoliopsida > Poales > Poaceae > Oryza > Oryza glaberrima. Next base: position 27,756,932 of record NC_068327.1, on the reverse strand, counting down.
TGAAACAGATGAATCGTTTGGGCTTTTGTCAGTCAATGCGCGTCAACATTTTTTTTATTATATGTTTTGGACCTTTTTAAGTTTTAAATTTCAAAAATAAATTATGGCAAGAATTATTTCTAAAATTTGAACCTTTTGATCACACTAACCTACCTAGCATGATAACACTATCATAATACTCGTAGCGGATGTGATAGTTTTATGTTGCCACAATGCCACGGTAGTAAGACCAGCAAGGCCAAATAACACTATTAGTTTACTACATCATCAGCATGGTAGCATTATTTCGTCACGGCTGTTTGGTTAGCATACTAAAAAAAGTTTAGATTTGAAAATAAGTTTTGAGAGAGTATATTCGTAAAATAAAAGGTTAAAAAAGGTTCAATAAATAAAAAAACATTATCATGCCCCTACGAGGACTATATATAGATTGTTCAGTTGAATTCATTTTCTAAGATTATTATGTGAACATGTGAAGATCATGTAGCATATTCCAAACAAGACCTTGAAATGGTCAATGGTTTTCCCTTTTGCGGGGAATCAAAATGGTCGATGTTGAATTCACCTAAAAGAGATGTAAATTTTGATTCATGCAGCGTTATTACATGAATGGTGAAAACAATTTACAGTTCTTCCAGGAAGTGAACTAAGGAAAGGAGTTGAAGCAAATACAAACTCCTTTTGCTTGTACTCCATCCGTCTCTAAATATTTGACGCCGTTGATTTTTTTAAACATTTTTGACCGTTTGTCTTATTCAGAAACTTTTGTGAATATTATTCAAAAACTTGAGTAGTAGTAGTATATTTAACAATGAATCAAATGATAGGAAAAAAAGTAATTACTTAAATTTTTTGAATAAGACGAATGGTCAAACATGTTTAAAAAAGATCAATGGTGTCAAATAATTAGCGACAAAGGGAGTAATAAATAACGGTGTTAACTTTTGAACACATATTTAATCATTAATTCGTCTTGTTCAAATATGCACTTAAGCATGATTTATATATCTTGTGAATTTGTATAAAAATTTTTAATGAGACGAATGGTCAAATATGTGCCTAAAAGTCAATGTGTCATCTATTAAATAACTCAATATATATAGTTATATAGTTGACAAAAATTCACCTAATTGGAACCAGCTAGTTGAAAATTCTTCATGTTCTCGAGCCTATAATTGACCTGATACGATACGTACCTTTCATATGCAAAATATAATCGCGCGTACATGAAAGCAAATAATAACACGTGGTACTGCTAAAAAAGTTATGTAATGAATATATCAGAAATAAGTTGAGGTTTTGTTGATATTTGAGACCCTTACCAACTTCCCATTCGATGACATAGCACGCTGATTAATTACGTGGTTGTTGAGAAGATCAAGCTCCATATATATATATATATATATATATATAGACGACGGATAAATATCCTGCTCAGTCAAAATGATGCAAGCGCTGACAGATTCACTCCCCTTCTTCTCTCATTCCATTTTCTATTCTGCTGGTAATGCATTCATCAGCATATTACATGTGTCATGTTCTCTATGTAGAAATCTTCCATGCTTTATTTCTTGAAGAAATTGAAAGTAGCCAGAAGATCATAAGGACGCTGAAGAATTAGCTATATCTATTTGAGTAAGTTGGTACAACTAATAACTTTCCTTGGCATATTCTTGTGTTCACGATTTTGTTCAGACCTACCTAAAACCTCACGTATTAATAAGCTCGTTAATTATTTATTTGACTTGAAATGATCCTAAGAGAAACAGTACTACTGTACTTTGCTTTGACCAAATTACTTCAGATATATTATTTATTTTTTAAAAAAAATCAATTCGGTAGTACGAACGACGAAGAGTAACTGCAAACATATATGTTTGGACAACTATTCTGTTACTTTCTCTATCCAAAAGTGTCTAAGGTATTTCATTTCTTGTTTTTTTTTTCAAAAGTCTAAGACATATTGTAGATTTGTAGTCTCTCCTAGAGTTTGAAGTTTGTCCAAAAATAAACCATCTCTTACATTCTTACCTACCACCAATCCGCAAATCGAGAAATTTTATTACTCCAATACCCCTCACCTACCCATCAATCAATACAATTTTTACATTAATTAAGAGTATTTCGGTCTTTTGTTTCTTTTCTTAATACTCCCCCCGTCCCATTGACCACTCGTCTTATTAAAAATATTTGTGCAAATAAAACGAAAAGTTGTGCTTAAAGTACTTTGGATAATAAAGTAAGTAAAAAAATAATTCTAATTTTTTTTGAATAAGTCGAGTGGTCAAACAGTACAAACAAAAACTCAAAATCCCTTATATTATGAGACGGAGGGAGTAGCTTCTTGGGATACTAGAGTTTGATTTTATTAGGGACAGAGGGAGTATGTGCTAAATTAAATTATTTATCGGAATCGAAAAAACTATCTTAATGCTTATTGGTTGTATATGTATATATATAGTTTCCTAGTTCTGTCACATAATATATGAGTTAATTTCTTTTTGATGGTGATGATCAAAGAAATATGCATTTTTGGATGGGGGGAGTAATAACCAAATCGACCGAGATGGGCTCTAGTTCAATTCGGGCCGAACTGGATGACCCTGTAGCATCCTATACCAGGCCATAAAAACTCTGGGCTTTAAATGGTACGCACTCTTAGGCCCACTTTTGTAAGGAACAGTTTGTTTTACTAGTACTATTTTCTTGGAGAACTTGAGTTGCACATGCCAAATTCATCACAGCATTAATTCCACACAGTAGCAAAGCCCATCTTTCCTCTCTGGTGCCTCGCGACGCTGTTCACCCTCTCCCCTCTACAGAAGATCATCGCTTGCCAATTTCGCGGTACACAATGATTAGATCGAGGGCGACGCTCTACCCTATATACTCTATACTCCCTCCGTCTAAAAAAAAGACAAACCTGATTTCCGTGTCCAATATTTAACCGTCCGTCTTATTTGAATATAAAAAAAATTAATAAGACAAGTCACACATAAAATATTAATCATATTTTATCATCTAACAATAATGAATAATATGAATTATAAAAAATTTCATATAAGACAGATAGTCAAAATTGGACACGAAAACCCATAGCTTGCTTTTTTTTTTTTAAGGACGGAGGAAGTATGTCTGTATGGATCGATTCAATCGATCGATCGATCGATCGGGACCATTCAATTCTGTCACCAACTGGCTGGCTGAAGTGAAACTGATGGGCCGTCCCAACAACAGCAGCAGCAATACAGTGTAGCCGTGTTTGTGTGCATGCATGCTACTGCTAGTCCGCACTGTTGCTCTCCCCCCCTGATCTGGATCCTCGATCGCCGCAACGTGTAGTGGTCGATATATAGTACGTACGTACTTGCGTGCATGATTGCATCTGGGTGGTGGACGCACGGCGTGGCGGACGACACGTATAGCCATTGCCCCCCACGCGATTCATCAATCAAAGCCTGATATTTGGGCCAATCGGGCGGTTCATGGCGAGCCGATCGATCGCACGTCGCGTCGGCCCGGGCAGAGGCCGGCCGCGACGAATCGCGGGGCCGGGGAAGAGGCGCCAAAGCCGCCGGAGGCTAGCTACAACGTACGGCTTCTGCTTCGTACGTATACCGGCCGGCCGGCCGGGCGCGGCGCGATGCGACGCGACGGGACGGGACGCGCGATGAGATGAGATGCCATGCCAACCGCGTGTGATGTTGGTGAGCTATGCCGGCCGGGTTGTCGCGGGCCGCGCGCGCGTGCGCGCGGTGCTTCGCGTCGCCGGCCGGCGGGTGTGGGCTGTAGCAGAAAACTGTGTGGCAAAGGGTTGGAGGGGCGCGGATCCCGCTGATTCGGACGAGACGAGGGGGGGAGGGGACAGCGTGCCGTTTCAGTGACGGGACTACGTGCAAACATGCAGGCAGGACAGCTGGACGCAATCGCGCTCGTCACCAAGAGACAACGTAGGGGAGTACTTCCTAAAAGCGAACACGTGCTGCTTGTCTGCTTGTAAACGTACCGCTCTCTGCTAACTATCTCTTGCAACGTCGCAATCGAATATATACAGTGTCCTTGCCATCCTTTCCTAGAAAAGAAAACAATGTGATACTACTCCCTCATTTCCCTGATATCAGCATTCTCCCGTTTCTACAAGATTAAGAATGAAGAAAGAAAATACTATAATGTTGCTCATTATTTTTTTAGAAACATGATACAAACATAGTGCTCACAATACATACATTTATCCCTATGAACGCGCACACACCTTACCCTTATGAACACTTCTAAAAGACTAAAACGGTATATCTTAATATTAATGATAGGTACGTCACCTACCACTAAAAAATAATTAACCGTAAATGCGAACATCCGTGTTAAGCCTGGGAAGGTTCCACCACAAGGAACCTAACCAGTTAAGTTACACTCACTTCGCATAATGTCCCTCATTAATTGAACGATTTATTAGATATTTACCAACCACCTGATTTTTTTCCAAAAAAAAAAATCAATCACCTATCTGAATAGTTGGATCAAGATTCAATTATTCACCTTTCTTCTTCAATCCCTGGAGCACGTTGGTAAACTCACCGACAAAATGCGACAAGCAGCTAGCGTCCCAACTACACTCATCTTCCTCTCCGGCAGCGATAGCAACGGTATGGTTACTATAGTCCATCAGGTTAGGGTTTCAGGGTTTACAGAGAGAATGAGGCATGGGAGGCAACGGTGTCACAGAAGTCGTGGGGACGGAAGAGCGTGGTGAGCGGTAATGGCGGCAATAGGGGAAACAAAAAATAGAGTTGTGTTAAGGCATGAGAGGGAGAGGAGGCAATAGATCTGACGACGTGAGGGGTAGGATACGAGAGGGGATGTGGGGAAGATGGTGTGTAGGGGAAGAGCTCAAGAGTACACCTATAGCTTGGAGGAGAGAGAGTAAATATAAAAAAAGGTAGTTTGTTCAGTTGGAGAAGATATTAGAAACCATCGCTTAATATCTAAGGGTGAGTAGCAATTGACTAGCGAGTTATAGTTAACTAGACAACCCCTTAAATGATGGGTGGTTAAGAATACAAAAGTGATTGGGGGCAAGGTGGGAAAAGCTTGAGTGGGTGTTGCTGGAGTAAAAAGAAATGGCTAGCACTAATTGAGAGGCATATGCAAAAATCAATGTCAATGGAATATTTAGAGAAGAATTATAGTTTAGACATACCCCCTCCATTAAAAAAAAGTTCAATTCTAGCTATGAATCTGGAGACATGCGTAGCTAGAGTTTACTTTTTGGGGACATAATAGTAAGCTCTTGTGTGTCTAGAGGGAATATTGAAGCAACGATCTAGTGATGCATATATATGCCAGTAATCCTAGAGATTGATAATGCTGGGTTTGCAGCAAGAGTACTATAAGATCATCCCCAGCAGCTCATCTAAATTTCATCCTCCATACTCCCATTTAGATAGTCATCCAAAAAAATTCCTACTCCATATTACTTTTCACTCCAACAGATCATCCATATTACATCCTCCATATACCAACATCATATATTTTACAACTACCACATATTTATCACCACTCTAAAAAAACTCCCCACCTTTATCTCTTCACTCCCCACCTTTCTCTCTTATATACCGCCGATCTTCCCGCCTTTCTCTCTTCTCTACCGCCAGCACCGAGAGGACGGGGATGACGAAGGCCGACTGGAGGGGCAGCGCAGTCGGAGGAGCGGTTGGGCGGAGGGGCAGCGCGGTCAGAGGAGCGGTGCGGGCGGCGCAAGGGGCGGAGGGGCGGAGGAGCGGCGCAAGGGACGGACGGCGGGAGGCGGCCGGTGGGTCCATCTCCCTCCTCCTCCCAGCGAGTCCATCTCCCTCCTCCTCCCGCCGATGGCCCGCCGCCACCACCACCCAGTCTCTGCGAAGGGGCGGCGCGAGCGGCGGAGGGGCGGCGGGACAGAGGGGCGGCGGGGTCAGAGGAACGGCGGCGCGGGCGGAGACCTCAAGCGGTGGGGATGGCGGCGACCTCACTGCCAGATCGCTGCTTCTCCGCCTCTACTCCGGCGATCTCCACCTCCAAATCCGGTATGCACCTCCTCTCTCCCACGGTATGCAGTCGCGAGGTCAGCAGTTGAGGATGGTATGAGGAGAGAGAACCTCCATATTTGGCTTGGGAAGGGCTCGGTTTGGAGGTCCTCCAAAAATGACGTGTGTGATGGAAGGTCTGCTAGAGCGTTGTTTTTCACCTCCATGCGCCAAAAAGGGGATAGAGGACCAAATAGAGGAGCTGCTGGGGATGCTCTAAAGAATCACCTGTCCAGATCATCATGGGAAGCGACGATGGCAGAAATACATGTGGTAACGTGTTCGCGGGAATGGATAGATATGTGTTCCTGTAGGAATTATTACTTATATATTATACATACATACATACATACATACATACATACATACATACATACATATATATGTATATATGTATGTATATATATATATATACACACATATACATGTATATATATACATATACACTACATATACACGTATGTATATACATATACATGTATGTATATATGTATATACATATATCTATATATGTACATACATATATATATACATACATACATACATATATATATATATAAATATATAAAATCAACTTTTCATCGTATCTCTCTTTACCTTAAAACTTCAGTAGGAACTTTATATTTGTAAATTACAAAAATTAAATATATAAAATACTTATATTATATTAATTTATTGACGGAGGAGTAATTAATATGTGAGACATGTCACATGTGCAGTAATTGCAATATTGCATCGATGCGCCCTTGGCACTTGGTTGTGCGTACTACTAGATCGAACAATCACATCACTTGGTTAGATAAAAGGCCACACATCAAACAATGACTACTCCGAGTACGTGGGACTCTCTGACACTGTCCACTACTACTCCCTCTATAGCTTTTTAGCCGTGGGTTTCTATGTCCAACGTTCTATTTTATTTAAAAAATATAAAAAGTTAAAAAAAGTCACGTATAAAGTATTATTTATGTTTTATCATCTAATAGCAACAAAAATACTAATAAAAAAATCAAATAAGATGGATGGTAAAATGTTTGATACGAAAATCCACAAATACACTTAAAATAGGACGGATGGAGTAATAAATTACTCACTCCATCCACAAAAGTTACACATATTACTTTGAACACCAAAACCAAGGAGAAATTAAATCACTTTGGATGTTACAAAATCAAGGAGTAAATGCAAGCATGCAACCAATGAGTATTTAGATGACTCCTTGGGTTCTAATAAAACATTTAATTTATCTATTCATTTAATTCTTGAATGCATAAATACTACAAATAGGAACAACTTATTTGGAAAAACTCAAATGTAAAATAGGCGTAACTTTTGTGGATGGAGGGAGTACTACATCTGTTTTAAAATATACTCCCTCCGTACTAGTAAAAGAAGTCGTTTAGGACAATGTTTAAGTCAAACATTGGAAATATAAATCATGAATATCTCTCAAGTTGTTGAGTTTGAAAATGTAAAAATTATATGAATAGATTTGTCTTGAAAAATACTTTCATAAAAGTATACATATATCACTTTTCAATAAATATTTTTATAGAAACAATAAGTCAAAGTTGTGTTTTGGAGACCGTATCGCTGTTCTAAACGACTTCCTTTATAAGTATGGAGGGAGTAATATTTTTTGGCTATAAATCTTCGTAGCTAAAAGTCACTCACTTTGTTTCAGAATATAATAACTTTGGACTGGATGTGACGTGTCCGTCGAGATTTTCGTGGTACTATGATACATCACATTCGATTCTAGGTTATTTTATTATGAGATGGAGGAAGTATTATATTTTAGGACGGATGTATTAGTTAATATCTCTATCTCAAAACATAGCAACTTAGTATCAGATGGAACAAATTCTAATTCTATAAATCTAGATGAACTACAAATCTAGAAAAATATATTGTCATTTGAATTCGTAGTATTAGAATGTACTATATCTTATTGGTTATATTATGTTGCTATATTATTGAATGGAAAAAGTGGAGCAATACTAGTAATTTAGAATGGAAAAAGTGGAGCAGTACTAGTAGTATTTTATTTGCATACAGTACGTTTTTCTTTGCGTGTCCGTACGTTTGTGGCCAGTCGAGGCCCCGGAGGCCGGAGCCAATCGCGCGCGCCTGTTCCATTGGTTGGATTTGCCACACTCGCAGTTCTGTTCAGTTGTCTTGAATAGTTGCACAAATCCAGGCTTTGTCAGTCGTCACTGCCTCTCACCAGTGCACTATACCGGACTGCCTGCAGCATCCGCCGGATTGCAACTTGCAAGCGTCCACCGGGCGGCTCATCACACGGCCCACGGTGGAGCTCCTGCACGTACCTCCATCCACCTCTGTCAACTCCTGCGCGTGATTCGAGGGTTTGGTGATCCAACATGGACGACACTGGTATACGTCGTATCAATCCCGTTAATTAATTCCATGCAAACTTCCGGCTCCGTTTTCCTCTCTTCTGGAGGAGTACATGAGTACGTACATCTGTTACAAATTATAAAAAAGTATCAGGATATCTATCGACAACGAGACGCTCGTGGTGACTTTATCAATCTCAAGATATATCGATCCAGTCTTTCGAAGGTGCTAGTAGAGGTAGGATGAGCGTGTGTTTTCATAGCGACGAGTGTACGTGTATTATGAACATGTGCGTTTCTAAAAAAAATAAGGATGGAATTAAATAGGAGAATATGTTATGATTGGTTGAGAAAATAAATTACATGGAGAAACCGACTAATGAAAGATTGTGATTTTTAGTTGAGAAGATCATAATGCAGGTGAAAGTGTTGGTATATTTGGATTATTATAGAATGGATGGTGTAGTATATTGAACTACAAAAGAAGAAAAAGGAATAGCTCAGGTCTCCTTTATAAAACGTACTCCCTCCGGTGAAAAAAAAAACAATTCTTTGCTATATATGAATGAGCAAAAACAAATACTGTCCAGTTACTTGATTTGGACGGAGGGAGTAGGACTAATCAAGAAATATCAAGTTTAATTTACTTGACTTAGAGTCTTAGTTGTAGGCTTGTAGCCTTCTCATGTTTTGATAATTAAGTCCAAAATTTAAAATCGATAAAAAAATGAGTTGTACTACCTTTGTTTCAGAATATAATAAGTTTTAGAGTTAAACACGGTTATTAATAAAGTAAATAAAATTAAATGGAGAAGGTTGTAATTGGTTAAGAAGTAGAGGTAGGTGGAAAATAAATGTTGAATGATTGTGATTGGTTGGAAAAAAAATGTTGGTGAAAAGTTATTAAATTTTGGGAAAAAAATCTAAATGATAGAAGTTTTATATTTTGGGATGGAGGAAATATTAAATTTGATGTCTCAAAGTCTACAATGTGCAAATTAGATGAGTTTTTTTTAAACATGGCCTACGATGTTAAAATCTAAATGAAGATATAGGGTCACAACGATACGACTCATATGAACAATCCTGTATTTCTGGTAAACTGTACTATATAGTATATATTATTTTTTAAAAAAAAACAAACAGCATGATGTTCCTAAACTTTGTTTAATTGAAGACGCTGTTCATCTTTAGCTCGATTATGACACTCCACCACACATAGCGTCCATGTCCCAAGTAAATTTGAGGGGGATTGCTAGCTAGCTGCAATGCAAGCACCAGGCCAGCCAAAGCTAGGGAAAAAAATTGCAAAAAGCATGAGTGGTCTTTAGTGTCCACTGGCTTTTCTTTGACTAGACTGCTGGGCGTGTAAAGCGAAAGGGACGTATCAGAGCTACTGTGATGAGGGAGGGAACGGCCACGATTTTCTGGCCCTGCCTGGTCGGCCGGCCGGGCCTGATAGTAACTGGGGAGACAAGATCATATATGCACCCGCGTGTGCACGGTCGTTTTTTTTTTCTTTTCTCCTTCATTCTTCCTCCATTCTAAATTGATCTATATATTTCATAGATACACCAAGACTAAAAAAATATAATAACTGTCACATACTATATTTACTCTAGCAACAAACTCAATGCATGCACCATCCCCATTATTTCCTAGCCAATAGAGAATCAAGATATTGCATATGGGTTATAAATACTTGTGTGCATTGATACATGCTTCAATGTCCATTTACTCCAATGCACAAATAACGAATAGACTTAATGAATGAACACAAATATGTAGATCATTTAGGAATAACCTCAAAAAAACTATATGTAGATCAATTTGGAATGGAGGGAGTATTTAATGAGTGTTTTGAAAAAAAAAGGAGCAACATTATGCGTGCCTAATTTTACCTATTTAAGACGCTCCTTTAAATTTGGCTTGATTTATAATAATCAAAGTCCACCAAGTATTTATACATTATATATACCTCCCTTCGTTCACGAATTCTTTTTAGTTTTCACTCTCACATATATAAATTACGGATTCTTGTAGTGATTAGTGAATTATTTTGATTATTATAAATCTAACAATACCACCTCACAGATATTATTACTAGCAAAAAAAAAATTCTCATTCCGCCAGTACCCTATTCTTTATGGATGATCAGATATATTATCTAATTAAGCAAATACTGATGTATAAAGTTTTGTGAAGAAATCGTGGTTTGAGAAACCGTGGTCTGCATAATCCATAAGCCCATGTAAGCTGAAAAGAACAAAGCCTGCTTGATGTCATGAATTTTAGCAAAGCCAATGTATATATACTTGCATGGTGCAAGCTAGGAAAGCATCTTTAGTGTGGTGATGGAGTTGTATGGGAAAGTAGATCCAACCATGACTCCATCCACTTTTTTACAATCAGGTTTGCACAATTAAACACACCCTTACACGCTTTCAAATAGAAATGTAGTAAAAAATTGGAAATGCTAATTTCTATTAATGGAAAAGGTTTTTTTTTTGTGTGGGGAGGGTGGGGGGGGGGAGCTTGGCTCTCCTAGTCCAAATAAAAAAGAAATGAGTAATAGTAAGCTCTTGGTTGTTTATCATGGACTCCTTTTTAGCATGTGTTAAAGGCACACACCTGTTGTGTGCAGTGTGTATCGGCCTTCAGTCTTGATTGAAATTTCAGGCATCAACAACTCAAGACCAATTAGTCCTAAACAAATTTGAAGACTGAGCAAGCTCGGTCTCGATCATAATCGAAATTATACAGTGAAAAAAATAACAGAAACCATCATAACTTCTACAATTTTTAGCTCCTGAAGAGCCGTCGAGGCCAAAGGTTGGTACCTTGGCCAGCATCGGCCGACGTGAAAAGTCGACAAATGTCTCTCTATTCGCCCTCCTCCGCTCATTGCCAGCATGACCACCACTGGGCACTAGATCTCCAACGTAGTAGGTGTCGTCACTAGGCACCAACAAGCAACAACGCGCTGTAGGATGATGAGGCTACACAGGGGGACGATGTGACAGGATGGCTCGTGTGTACTCTTCTTTGGGCTGGTGGCTGTTATTGGGTCTCACGTAGAATTTGGGTATTTCTCGGATATTTCGATTAACCGAGCCTACTGAATGAATAAAAGCTCGGTCGGTTAAACACTATGACCGAATTTTTCGGTCCCGGTTACTTCGATTGAGCTCGGTCTTTTTTTTCCATCCCTACCTGTGTATGCTGCCGTTTATCGCATGCTTAGGCTGCTACATATAACTGCAAATTTGCAATATCACATCTCCCCCCACACACGGTTCTACTGCTGTACGTTTACGGTCAAGGTTAGCTCCTTTGGCGGGGTATGTATTCAAAACGGGTGGCCCCACGTACTCGCGCACGCACTATGGTCTGATGGGAAAAGGTATTAACTCGTGTCGGCCTGGCAGAACAAGTTCTATGCCTAAAAGCCATGCATTGCATTGATCATGGGAGTACTCCACTCCTCCTAATTCGTACAGGTTGAAGTTTGGACTGAAGCCAAAACATGTATAGTTGGACGACACGTCAAACGTAGGTACACATAAGCGATACTAGCTACTACTAGTGCATGTGACGATGTGTGACCGGCCAGATCGATCAACGGAGTTAACAGCCTACTACTACCAGTAGTGTACTAATAGACATGTACTGTACGCACGTAGCATAGCATGCATGAATGTACGTACTCCCTCTGTCCCGAAAAAAAAAACAAACCCTGAGTTTCCGTATCCAACATTTGATTGTTCGTCTTATATGAAATTTTTTTATAATTAGTATTTTTATTGTTGTTAGATGATAAAACATGATTAATACTTTATGCGTGACTTGTCTTTTTAATTTTTTTCATAATTTTTTCAAATAAGACGGATGATCAAACTTGGACACGGAAACACAGGGTTTGTCTTTTTTTTTTTGGACGGATGGAGTATGTGGTACGTATGCATGGTTGCCTGTACGTCTGTCAGTGATCTGATCTGTGCATGTATATATACATGTAGGGCCCCTTTGAATCGTAGGAATGGAAAAACGGAGGAATAGAAAAAATATAGGATTCTGACAGGAATGCAAGTGCAAAACAGAGGATTGCAAAACACAAGAAAAACATAGGAATGGTCGTTTGATTGGACCGCAGAAAAAACATAGGAATTAGAGGAGAGATGAAGACTCATAGGAAAGTTTCCATGAGGTAGAACCTCATGCTAGATTTCCTCCAAAACTTACATGGCATTAGACATTCCATAGAAATTTCATAAGATTATATAGGATTAATTCCTTTGATTCAAAGGGCTATATAGAAAAAAATCCTAGAGAAATAAAATCCTTTAGAATTTCTATGAATTTCCTTTGAATCAGAAGGGTCCATATAGTTGTTGTGCAACTTGTACATACATGTACGTACATATGTAGACTCAATGCGTAGCATGTGCAGCAGTACAGTATCGGGAGTAGTAGTACTAGGCAGCTAGGAGTATGATGCATGCATATGCATGGGCCATGAGGCCGATCAGATGTGTGCTCCGGCCAGTAGCAGAGGGGCAGTGGATTAAATGTATTTTCCTCACAGGAGACAAAACTATGTACCACGGGCAGATCCAACATATCCCCTTCTCATGCAAGCGATGCGAGAGAAGCATTTGTTCTCAAACTTTTCTCTTCAGATTCTCAGAGAACAGCCAGTGCTGCACTGTTCTGCCCACTGAGGAGAGAGAGATGTTTACTCAGGTCACATCTAGTGCACTTCCCCTAAAACAGTTGCAACATAAGCTTTCATCACTGCGGCCTCCAGCTTTCTGTCACATCTTGAAGTACATGTCTTTATAATGCTCTTTTCATCGAGTAGGAGCATTTGTTTCGGTCTCCAACAGCATAGAATATAATGTTCTGCTATAACAAGGAACACTGCAAAAGAGAAAAAAACAATGCATGGGAGATAGAGATAGATATATAGAGAGAGAAAGCGCCATTGATGGACTCATCACCAACCTTCCTACCTAAGACATTGTTGGCAAAGAAAAGCAAGTGACACTTACATCTAGTGGCATCCTTTTGGAATGTAGAAATTTTACAGTATTTTTACATGATCTAGTTTATTTTTTTAAAAAAACCTATAAAATTCCCACTTCCAAAGGAGGCATGCATAAATTGTGTGGAACAAAATGGAAACCTCTAACACATGTAGAAAGAAGAAATGGAAAAGGGAGAGCAAACTCAACACATACCAGGGTATAAGAGGAGAAAAGGCCCTCTCTCACATTTTTGCTTAATTTTGTTGCTAGCTCTTGTCATCTTTAAGTTGGTTACTATCTAGACTCTAATTAAGACACATATCATGATGTTTGCATTCGCATATACTAGCTTTTGCCTTTTGTTTCAAAGTGATTATAATGTCATAAACCTCCCTCCCCTTGCATAAATGAGCTCCCACCAGCTCTAGTAACAACAGTGGTAGAAGACCAATCCAGCATGTACGCTGGATCCAAGCCCTTGTCTACTGCATTCATCTCCTTGCCTGCTGGGTCACCTGCTGGCTTGTAATTGGTCGCCATGTACTCCTTGGAGAAGATCAGGCTCATGGGATCTGACTCCAACTCGGCGAGGTCGGCGAAGAAGTCGTCGTGGTGGCCGCCGGCCGCTGCCTCCGGTATCATCGGCCGGTAGCTCTGGCTGAACATCTGCTGCATGAGATCACTGTGCTCCACCGCCGCCGCCGTGGCTGAAGCAGCAGCAGCAGCATCCTCCATGGATTTCTGCGTCGTCTTCGCCAATGCTTCCGACGACGTCCCTACCATGGCGGCCTCCTCTTTCACCGGCACCGTGGCGGCGGTCGTGGCGGCGGCGGCGGCGGCGGATTGATCGTTGGGTTCCGCCTTGACGAGTGGCTTCTGGTGGTGGTGGTGGTGGTAACCGCTGTGGGAGGAGTTGTTCTTGGAGGCTGAGGAGGCGCCGCTGCTGCTGCTGTTGCTGCTGCTGTTCTTGGCGTGATGAGACCGCGTGGAGCCGGCGAGCGCGTTGCGCTGCGTCGGCCACGGGTGGTTGTGCTCCGACGTGTAGGTGATGACGAGCATGTTGGGGTCGGTCCGGCTGCGCTCCACCTGCTTGCGCGCCGAGCATCCTTTCGAGCTGCTGCATCTGTAGTACCCTCTGAAGAAATGAACATTTGCACACAATCAAATTTCAGGATGTGGTACGCCAACGTGTAGCTACATATATTTAGGAGGAAACTGCATCTATTCATGTTAAAACAGGTACTCCTCTATATACCCTTCCAAAATATAAGCATTTCTGTCTATGCAACTGAACGTATTTTCATGTGCATAACCAGAGTTGCTTATATTTTAAAACAAAGGAAGTATATAATAATAATAAACCTTAAATTTTATATATATATCTTGGCGGGCAATCAATGGAAATAAATAAAGTCATGATATGCATATACTACATCTGCATATTGTGTTTCATTCACCTCTAGGACTGATCATCACACATTTACTAGTTTCTAGTGAAAACATGTTAACATATGTAATCATCATGATTTTTCATTTAATGTAAATTAGGACAGTTGCATGCTTCTTTGTGTGAAACAAAAAATAGGAGTAATATAAATCTGGTGTGCATGTGATTTTTTATTCATTATCTTCAGCAAACCATATAAAACCATGTTAAGTATTTAGGTTGCTCATATATATGGAAATCATATTTTGAAACCAATACAAAAATAAAGTATAGTTACTATATTAAATTCAATATTGTCACAATAATGATGCTTATTTGACGTTTTAAAAATAATGTTACTATAACTTTAGTACTAAAATTAAAATAACAAACAAAATTAAATCACACTCAATAAAGATCAAGTTTTGACCACAGGGAATCAATCAAAGTAATTGATCTCGTACAAATATAATATACAATAACCAAAACTAGGTAAGTAGCACCTGACATTAACTTTTATAATTTTATATGGAAGTAAAAAAGAACCTTCACATATATCTGTTTGCGAAAGAACAAACTACATAGACTAATACAAAGAGTATGAAAACATGCACATATATAAATACATTAAATATAATTTCTTAATAAAAAAGATTGGTGCAAAAAAAGGTTTTTATTAATTAAGTCTAACTTAAACACAATCCACATATATCACTACATGGATTTCTTACTCAACAATGGGGAGATAACTAGTTAATTTGCAAGTTGGAAACAGTATATTCCAATATGTGCGCTTTAACTTCTTCCTGATTAATGAGAAAGAGAACTTGTTTTTGGTAGAAAACTTATCACATAATAATTCTAAAAAAACAAAACTTCTAAACTGGCATTGTGGATAGCAAGGCAACTCCATATTATATACTAAATTTCTTTTGGTTTATTATAATAGCTCATCATAGTCCCTTTTAAAAAAGGTAGCTCATCATATCTCTTTATGCATCAAATTGAAGTTGAATTGAGTATACATTTCTGTTAGGAGATTGAAAGTATGTGAGAGGGATCATGATTAGACGTATGTACTCTACATATTTTTTGTAAGTAGGAGAAAATTCCTTAGTTTCTTGAGATAACCAATTTTTTTTTTACACCATCCAGCATCTACATATCAAGGATATACACAACTATATATGAAAATTCCACAGTCCAGTTGAAAGGACAAAGTAATTAATGTACTACCAAGCTCAGAAAAAAAGGGGAAAACTGAAATTAGTTCTATTACTTCCTCCACTTGTGCCCATTGCAGTTTATATTGTATCATGTGCTTCTATCAACAACTATAGTACACTAACAATAGAAAAGACAGGAATCCATGTGTCTTCCCCTCTCCTGGTTGGGGTGAGGAATCTATTGGAGTTTGAGCATGTGTTATGAGATTAGATGATGATCACCACAATTTTGACAGCACACAGATATCCAGATGTATACAAGGATTAGAGTAGCAGAAGAAGAGAGATGGTAGCCATTGTATATTATGCAAGTGAAAGGCAGAGATTAGTGTGAGAGAATAGTTCAGATGCAGTCACATCATACCTTGGGTAAGGAGAGCCTTTGATAGGCTTCTGGCCATACTTCCTCCAAGCCCAGAGATCGGAAGGAACAACCTCCCCACTGGTCCTCCCTCCTGCTGCTGCAGGCGCTGGGATGCACACCACCTTCCTAGCCTGGTTCTTCCTGCATCAACAGATGCAAAATCCACCACATCAAGCAACCCATATGCATGCACAGTAAAGTACTCGACTACTCAATCATCAGATCAACACTTTCTAGCTTAATTAATCGTTTTCAACAGATGTACGGATATATAGCCTTCTCTGAACATGATGTGGAAACTGAAACTTAGGGTTTGAAGAACAAATTGATTTGAAGAGCTACTAAATTAGCCTTCAATGCGATGCTATAATATATATGTTCCTATCTGTGTATATACCACTTTTGCTGGCTTTGACGAAGTCGCAACATTCATTTCATCAGCTAGATGATTCCTGAATGTATGAAACCTTGATGTTTGCTGTTTTTGTCTGAACAGATCAAAAACTGGCTCACAATTTCTTTCCTTTATCTTGATCCTTACTGCCTTGTTGGGAGGTGCAAGATGGGGAAATTGTAGGGTATGCAGGCTGGGCAGCAAGAAAAGGAAGCGCAAACTTTCCCTAAATTGGGAATCTTTTTAACTGTTCCTCCAGCACAGCAAGAAATCAAAGGACTCGGTTTCATGGCGCTCGTCAAGAATTATTAGTTTGCGTAGATCTGAGCGAAACAGCGAGCTATAGCTAGCGAGCGATCATATATCGGTGCGGCGAACCTGCGCTTGATCCCGCCGACGGCGCCACGCGGCGACGACGACATGTGCAGCCCTGCCGCGGCGGCGCCGTCGAACGCGCACGGCCCGCCGGCCATCGGCGCGCCGAGCTTCACCGTGTCACCGGCCATCACGGGGTACGGCCGTATCGCCCTCGGCGACACCGACGGCAACTGCATGGCGGCCCTAGGCAAGATAGGCTTGCTCATGCCCAGAAGCGACGACCCTCCTCCACCACCATCAACGCCACCTCCATCGCAGCCACCGCCGCCGCCGCCACCGAGGACACCGACGTCGACGAACCCGGCCTTGGCCACGACGGCGTCAAAGAAGTCGGCGGCCGCCGCCGCTCCGCCAGAGGAGGAGGGGTAGTCGCCACCGAAGGGGTCGGGGAGGCCAGCGAACGGGTCGCCGAACGCATCCGCGCCGCTCATGCCGGAGCCATCCGACGACGACGGCGGCAGCGGGAAGAGACCCGGCTCTTCCTCCTCCTCCTCCGCCGGTGGTAGCTGCCACTCCGTCGACGGGATGCCGCCGCCCGCAACAGCAGCAGCAGCAGCAGCAGCCCCGCCGGCGCGGAGGACGATGTCGGCGAGGTCTCCGGCGGCCTGCTCCCCCTCCATCCGTTGCAAGAAGTAATCACACATGATGATCTGACCACCACCACCTCCTCCTCCTCCTCTCTCTCTCTCTCTCTGACGCTCGCGAGGGTAGTAGTACAATGATACTGGTGGTGGTATAGTGTTGGGTAAACCCAGCCAGTAGCCGCGCTCCCAATGGAAGCGGACAAAATTGTTGCGAGACGAGAGAGAGAGAGAGAGAGAAGTGACAGTGCTGTTTTGTAAGTGCGAAAAGAAAGAAAGAAAAGGAGAAAAGAAAGATGGAGAGGAGGGAGAGAAGAGATGAGAGGATGTATCATGGCGAGAGAGATATATGATGGGGGGTGTGGATGTGGTGGTCGCTGACTTTGTTTCGCGAGATGCAAAGTGTTGTCGAGACGCAAGCAAAGTAGCGAACATACACGGACTGTTTGGTTGGAGGGAGTTGGTGATGGGGAATGGAACTTTATGATATCTGGGAGTTTAAGTCTGTAGTTTGGTTGGAAGACTTGGGAATTCGAGGGGATTTGGGATGGGGAATTAAAAGGTCGAATTCTCACCAATATCTTACCTGGGAGAGACCTGTTAATTCGTGAGACTTGGAGGGAATTTGACGTGAAACCAAACAAGGGATGAGGACTAAAAATGTAACTCCCATGACTAATCCCACCATCAACTCCCTCCTTAAAACTCCTATTCCTTTTCCCTTCTCTTACCAAACAGGCCGTGTGAGGAGTTTAGCTTTAGCTTAGCTGAGGCGCAGCGGCAAGGGGCAGCGGCAGAGGGCAGAAAGGCAGAGGCGTGCGCGCATGCATGGCGGTAAAAAGGGGAACGAATTTAACGGGGCTGCATGCATGGTAAAATCTCTGGGGCAGGGGAGTCAGGGACTGACTGGTCTTCTGATGCCATCTCTGGCGACGCTACTGGGGGAGTGGGGAGGTACTGCCCTGCTAGCTAGCTGCATGCATGACCAAAGGGTGCAAAGACGGAATATCGAAGCGGTGCCGGCCCGCTCGGATCTTTTGATTCTTGTACGATTTAAATTACTTGTTCCGTTTTATATTACAGGACATTTGAAATCTTTTTCCTAGTTAACTCTTTTAAGTTTAACTAGATTTATAGAAAAATATAGTAGTATTTTCAATATACAACAAACATATTATCAAAATATATTCAAATATTAATTTAAAACTAATTTAGTGTTATAGATTTTACTATTTTTTCTATAAATATGGTCAAACTAAAAAAATGAATAGGAAAAAAGTCAAACGACTTGTAATATGAAAGGAATGGAGTATTACGTAAAAATGTCGGATTTTGTTTTTATTACACAGAAAATACAAGGACACACTAGTACACATGCACACTGCACATTAACCCACTTTGCAAACCCCTAAACAAACTTAAAGAGGAGAATAGAGGTTAATTCCAAGCATCCCTAAAATCCTATTGAGGGTTTATAGAGATCTTATGCATAGGTCTGTCAAAAGTACCATAATATATAGCATATGTTTATTGGGTTTTATAAACTTATGCTAATACAAAATTAATTATCAATGTTTCAAAATTTAATTAAAATATTAATAAATTATTAAGTAATTATGACCACTGGAGTACCTGCATGTTAACGCCCTAACTCCTACTATACATGTATTTATCTTAAGCATTAAATATTTATAACCGGAGGAGTAAGCATGTGTGCATTTCTGTCGACACATCTTAGGCACTATACATGTGTTTACCTTAGACGTTAAATATTTATAACTGAAGAGAGTATATATCATGCACTTATGCATGTCAACATCTTACCTACTATACATGTATTTTAATTTCACAGTTGGTTCGTGTCGATGTACGACTAGTACCTAGCTAATATTCCCTTAGCTATCTGACGTCGTCGTTTTCACATTAAATAAACACGGATTTACAATGAAAAAGAAATTATAAGATGCACGACGCCACACAGGGGTGGAGGCATAAGCTAGGGCATTAGCCCTAACTAGGACTGCCTCCAAAATTATGTTTAATTTTTGTTAATCACCATATAAAAAATCCAACACTTTATCGGTTGAGTTTCATCTTATAGCCATAGTCTATAGTAATTTTTGACTTCGTCACTGACGCCATCACTACATTAAACACACTATAATAATATACAATATGTCGCACTTCTTATATGAGCTCCAAATTAAGAGATGTTCTAAAAAATAAAAAGAGATGTACGTGTCCTTTTTATTTGTACGAACCTGTTTGATTTGCATAAGCGCGATTGCTACTAATTACTAGCTAATTCCGTGCGTTATACAAACACTTGCTTTAATCAATATTTTGTTTCTTATACTGCATCAGTATGCGTACTTCAATACATATGTTATACATTAATATTGACCGCGTTCAGACGGAGAAAAAAAAATACTACTACGCATATACTATGCGTCATGATTTAACCATGAGTACTAGTTAATCAGTACCATAAAACAAGTAACAACTGGTCCATACTAGCTGTCATTATTATCAGTTTATCACACGAACTGCTACCTAAATTACTGCTGATCTATTCTCGAAATTGGGTAGTATGAGAGGAGGATATATACTGCATGCGGTTGTGGATGTCATATAGAGTGTATATATATATAAAAGAAGAATTGAAGGATACGATGCAGATTAATTACACCCTCCGTCCTAAATTATAGAACACTCTCTTTTTAATAAAAATTAAAGTTGCTATTTTTTACTAATAATTATATTAACCATATACTCCATATGCTATATAGGTTATATCACTAGATTTATATTTTAAATTATAGGTTATATCACTATATTTATATTTTAAATTGAGTAAATTGCACCCAAGGTGCAACAACTTGACAGGTGAGTGTAAATTGGTGCAATAACTTGAAAAATAAGCATTCTAGTACAATAACTTGGCAGAAAGGTCTAATTTAGTATAAGAACTTTATAATCGATCGTATAAATGTAACAACTTGTAAGGTAGGTATAATTTTAATACAACAAATAAGCAGTTATGTGACAACTTAATTATTTGGAGCATTTTTTTATATAAGTTCAAATTTTTAAGTACTTATTTTGACAATATACTAGCGTGGATCTGTATAAACATATTTATATTTTTATCCTAATAACCAATAACTAAAAGTCAATTAAACCGCATGTAGAAATTATTATATTTCCGTTGATATTTGAGAAGGTGAAAAAAACAAAAAAAAATCTTAAAGGTAATTGGATGTAAATTGTATGTGAAATATAATTCTTAAAGTTTAAATTCAATATTATAAGGTAATATCCGTAGGATTACTGTGTATTAGCATATTGACAATGTGAAAAAACTCACCTAGCATATACTTAGCTAAATTGATTCACCAAAATACTAAATTGTCAAGTACTTATACTAGAACGCACCTACTTGTCAAGTTGTTACACTCGTATGTTCAATTCTCAAGTTCTTGAATTATATTGCACCCATCTGCCAAATTGTTGTATCGTGGGTGCAATTTACTCTTTTAAATTATTTTTATGTAAAGCTAATTTTATATTTGTTAAAAACATAGTATGAAGTAAATTAATGGTCAAAATATACCATTAAAGACTGTGTATAAAAAATATAGTCCTTATAATTTGGGACGGAGAAAGTACATCCTACTAATATTAATGCTTGGCCGGCTATTAATCCCTGCCACTGCACATCCTAATTTCTAAATGACCAAAAGTTCCTGCGCGTAACAAATCGATCCGAAGACCAGTTTAGAAGGCGACTTTGGCGCAAAGGACATGCTTAATTAAGCATGTGGATTAATAATTAACTAAGATCGCTCTTAGAGCAGGTACAATAGCAGACTATTAACCAGCTGTAAACATATTTAAATAAGATAAAAGATGAGAGAGAATAGCAGCGGACTACAGATATGTAGTTAGCTGCAGCACGGGCTACAAGACGCAATGTAAATATGACAGATGAGACCATATATTAATAGTATAGTAAGTAACTATTATATGAATTAGCTATTAGATTAGTTATAAATAAAGTGGAGCTAGTAGTAGACTATACCATTAAACTTGCTCTTACCTCTTTCTCTGTGATATTAAACTCGGAACCCTAGCTACTTAATTGCCACTCTGCTCTCGCGCTAATTAACGTGCGCGCCTTCGTCTCCCTCACGTCAGCTGGCTTCGTGTACCACGGCTCGACGCGCGACACAGCTTACAACCCCAAAAAAATCAAGATGCAATAAATTATTTATAATTTCTCTGTCTCTTACTTCTGAGATCTTCTTTGAGACTGCAGCTTAATTGATTGATCGTTATCATGCATCTACCTAGTGATTAAATTAATTATTGGATCAAGATATATATATTTTTTAATAATAGATTATATTAAACCCGGGTCTACACCTTGTGAGGGTGCACGCAGCCTAAAAGTCACAAACACGAGTACATAAGACTCTCCCGTTACATGGGTAAAGCATAAATAAGTTTTAAAGACAGACAACAAGCTAAGCTTCATTTCTTCTTGTAAAGTTCCACCCAAAAATAGAGAAAAGCTCCATCATATACACTTCTCTAAAAGCTTGCACTTCGTAATTATTTCAATACCTTCGTCTTCTTTAAGAAGCAAAGACTTAAGCCTTACAAACTGAGCATACATACATACATACATACATACATACATACATACATACATATATATATATACATATATATATATATATATATATATATATATATATATATATATATATATATATATGCGTATATAAATTAATCATGAGAAGGGCCATGAGCAGTACCCGGCCACTCCTACCAGCTGCGTACTTAATTACTCTGGCAGTATTAATGCCCAAGTGGCAAATGGAAAATTAGTTAATTTTATTCTCGCATAAAAAAAATATATAACATATATATGATGCCGGATTATATATGTGTGTGCAGAGTTAATTAATACTAGTGTGTGGGAGAGTGCATCTAGTGTAAGAATGGTTATTAGTTCAGAATTGATCAAGTTAGAAATTAAGTAGAGATAACATTTCTGCTTGCTAGTATCTAGGATGACCTACCTTAATACCCCCTCCGATCCGTTTCAAAAATACTTATATTGTTTTAGCTTTATCCTAATAATTAGGGTGTGTTTAGTTCCACGCTAAAATTGAAAGTTTGACTAAAATTGAAAAGTTTGAAGAAAAAGTTAGAAGCGAAAAGTTGTGATGTGATGGAAAAGTTGAAAGTTTGAAGAAAAAGTTGGGAACTAAACAATGGCTTATTAGTCAAACATTGCTAACTTTGACTCTCAGTTTTTGAAAATATGTATAGTTGATCAAGATAAAATTTATGTTTTAGATTTATCATGATAAATATATACTTTCATAATATATAATTTACATGTTATTAAAATTATATGAATTTATGTAATTTGATGGTTAAAGTTAAAAATATTTGAATTAGAACAAATCTAAAATTTAAAACGGAGGTAATATTAGTGTTCACAACCTTTTCAGTTTTATTTGTTCATATATATAAATACGGGGAGCGTATCCTATGCACACATGCCCTCGCATGTACACTCCGTGTACACCAACTAAAAATTATCACAAAAAATTATAGGAAAATTCATACATGTACTTTCAATAGTATTACATCTACGTGCAAAGTCGCATCTTCAGATTCATTCTACATAGAGAATAACAAAAAAGATAAAATTCTGACAAAATTGCAATCTTAAAACTGTCAGATTTTTTGTTTTTTTGTTACGGCTAAAATATAATGAATTTGACATTAAGATTTTAACCCTAGGTGTAATACAATTGAAAGTATGTGTATGATTTTTTCTAGATTTTTTGGTGACATCTTTTAGTTGGTGTGCACGTGTGTACACGTGAGGGCCTGTGTGTATAGGATATATTGCCATAAATATGATGCTCCTCATCTAGCTAGTAATGACAAAATGAGATAGATGCACCATAGAGCTCATCTTAATTAGTGTCATAATTAATCTCTGTGGATTATATTTTTGAGTGGATTTTGTTAAGTCGCAGCTAGCTAGATTAGTATCACCAAAGTTGAACCCTTTTAATTAGTTGATGCAAGTTCAGAGTTAATTCAAAAAAGACTTTGACCTCGTGTGAACAAACATCAATAAATTTCACTACATTCCAGTCTGTACGGCCAATGCATCTCTGCTGTGAATTCAAGCCTCCAAGTCTTCATGGAGGAATGTATATATGATTTGTGAAGTTTGACTCCCAAGCACGTACGTCGGTACGTGTAAACTGCAGTACGTATCGTATATATACATATGCCAGTATAGACTTGGAGTCAAGGCCTCTCTGCAAGATTCTCATCATCATTCAATTTAAATGGACAAAACTAGTAGCTAGTGAACGTATCTTTTGAAGCCTGTGTTACTGTTTCTAATTAATTTTCTGCTGACAGCCGATGTATTATATTTTTCCCGGAGGCCACCGTTCCATCCCTCCCTGAGCTAATTAAATCTCTCTTCTCCCAGTAAGATTCCAATTTCCAAATACAAAGCCATTTGGTCTCACTGCTCAACTGTCTCTTGACTTGTTGCTGTAGCTAGTACTGCAAAAGTTCTGCCTGTTTCCTCTTTTGTATTGCAAGAGAGACGGACCAAACGAACATGTTTTCTACTCATGCATTAATTTACAGGCAAGATAGCAGGCGAGACGTGAGGAATTGGGGGCAGGCCAGATCGATCTCAGCCATAGTATATATACACTAGAAAAAAATACCTGTGCGTTGCAACTTGCAACGAGTATTTTAATCTTATTATTATTAGATAGTTTAACTAGATTAAAATTTACTGTGAGAATTCGTTTGGATTTCTTTAGATAATCATGAGTTGCAATTAAGAGTCCAACTTTCATCTCAAAGTTAGTATATGGAGTTTTTTAAAAGGGATTTTTTATACGACTCTTTTTTATTTCCAAAAGTAAACGAGCTAAGATCCAAGTCAAGCATGGATCTGTATTTCCAAAAGTGAACGATGACTCAAACACGGATAGCGTACCAAAATACTAGGAAAAACATCTTCAATTTTTATAATAGTAGAGATATATAGTTTGATTTGTTCACGGTGTTATTGGAGAGTAAAGTGCATCGGTGGTCTCTAAACTTATGCGCTAGCTTATGTCCTTAAACTCTTAAAAATGTGCATCCAAATTCTAGAACCTGTTAATCTTTTTTTTTTGTCTAAATCTGCATCTTAACAGTTTAAAAATCTAGATGACATGAGTATATAAGTTATAGAGACCGGTCGTGCACTTTACTCACTATTGTAACACTACTATTATATATTGATGTGGTCATTTCAGCATGCATGTATAGCTAGCTAAATTAAACAGATTAGAGAGCTCACATAAGTTTATTTACTCTCATTAGCAAGAAGAAAGTAATCACACTAAACACAAATAAAAGGAAATCATGCATACACATATATGGATGTAATAGTAGCACATTACTGCACCTGGTACTTAATATTCGTGCCAGAAGCACAGGACGTGCCATGCCATTGTGATGTTTGTACGAGCATGTACGTTACAAACCCTGCTGAGAAACTCCCTCTATTCTAAAATAAATCAACCTAAGATATATGTGTTTAGATTTATTGTAATTTATTTTTTGACCGAAGTAGGTTGCACAGGCAGCGATTGATTGGTTCCTTGCATTGCTTTGCATTACAAGTGTCAGGCAAAGCCCTACCGCCCTACCTACTCATATGTATATATTCCCTCCGTCCCCCCCTAAAAAAAACTCAACCTAGAAATATTTTTTTTAGTAAAATAAATTTAGACATCACATTTTTTAGGTTGATTTTTTTAACGGAGAGGGTATATCATAATTGTACTAACCAGATTAGCTCAGATTTCTTGACTCCATGTTGTATATGTACTTCAGTCCAAGCTACTCACATGGTAGTGCTTTTTTTCCCCTTCATGTAGTAGCATGCATATACCTTTTCCACCCTCTTCAGCTCTTTCCCTGCCTCTGTTGCACGTACATGTTTTTTTTATTAATCATTACTTATATTACGTCAACAAGAACTTAATTTCATCTACAATGTGTAAGAATGTCTATGTTTAGTTTCCTGGCATGCTTCTATTAATTTGGATGCCAAAGGGTTTGCATGTATGGCAAAACTAATTAGACAGAGCTAGTGAGATTAAGTGTGTAAGAACGTCGTCTATGTGGAGTGCTTGCGGTGATACAGCTAGAGAGCTAGCGAGACTAGATCACTAGACAGAGAAGACAAAAGGCGTCATTAAGGATGCCACATGACAACGAATTAAACCCAAGGCCTAGATTAAGACAACGCTTAGCCGTCTTGTTTACAGCCATTAATTAATTAGCTAGTACACTTAATGAAATTGGAAGAACCATTACCACTTGGCCATGGAGCCTCTTTTCAAGTTCGTTACAATAATTGATTCGAGATTTGTCTTGTCCAACTCCCACGTTCGTCCATGTGTTTAAAAATCTAGCACCTCACATAATAAATATTAAATACACTATCTCGCTGCCTGCCTAAAGATAGCTAGCTAATGAGCTTGTTGCACGGAAGCAATATCTCTCTCCCATCGCATCAGTGGGATTCTCTGATCCATGGTCAGGCTTGCATATGCAGATTAAGGACAAGCTAGCTAGCTAGGGCAAGATGGAATAAGAAGCATCGACTACAATGCATGTGACATCAAGCTAGCATGCATGCATATGAATGTATATCATATTATAATCTCGAAAAAGTGTCACTTGTTGTTCTTATGCTATTATTCTAAAACAACTGTCAATTTAATTAGAGAACTTAATTATGTGTACAGACACTGCTGATCTGTTCCTTTGCATGTGCACGCACTCGATCGATCCCTTTCCCTGCCTGAAACTGCTGCCCTAAGCTAGAACAGTGCACTTAACTATACGATATTAACCAGTGAGATTTACGTTTTGACCATGTTGCAAAGGTTAAATTTGGGATCAATAACCAAGACCAGTTGCTACTTCAAAAGTTTTGGCCTTTTGGATGACACACTAATGACTTCAGGGATGTCGTCAGAGTCATCAAAGTAATGCCATATATGTACAAGCTAGGCCAGAGAACTGGATTTGCTCCAGTGCTTGCATCACGTGATCAGAGTTAATTGAGACCTTAATCTGATCTTGAAATTTCAGCATACGTGTAGCTGATAGTTGCTTTAAGCTGATCAAGCCTTCACATGCAAGCATCTTAATTTTTTAATTAGTAGAATAGTAATGTTTCTTTGTGCTAGCGTACAAAAAAATACAGAGACAACCATTGCTATTTCCGGCAGCTATTGGCGCAGAAGGATATGAATGCAAACTGAAACTATTTTCACACTGCCACCTGACCTGCATGCTTATCCTTCCAACAAGACGCCATAGCAGCTAATCACGGGATTATCTTAGGGTTAGTTACAGGTCCGTCCAAATATGCTTATATCATCGTCCATAGATTTGTTAATTAATCACTTCACCAAAACAAGATTAATTAGTGAGCTCACACTAAGATGCTCCCGCGCCCTCTGATCATGACACTGATCGAGGGAGTTAAAAATACAAATAAATATATCTGCCTTCATTCGGAGATAATACTTGAGGAGCTGGATCCAAACTTTGAATCTGATTAGCCCCAATCCAAGTTAGCTAATATTTAAAGACATGCAGTTGCAATTTAATTTGTTATGCATAGTTAACTAACTATGAAAAGTCTTACCTGCTAGTAGACTCCTAGAGGACTGTAAGAATATGGTCGATCCATCACCCCCATATTTTCTGAACTTTATAGTACTAGTTCAGATCTTCAGCGTTAATATGCAATAGGTAGCTATAGCTAGATTAGGCGCAACTGTAGTTTATTTAGTTTAGTCCTATTAGATATATCTAGCTAGTTAGCTAGCTAAGCATCAGGCATAATTTAATTGAACTCTCGTAGTATTATACATGTATTGAATAATATCTAGATTATCTTGTTAGTAGGTAGGAAGTATGAAATTATCTACACTGACAGTCATGAGTTGGGATTTGGGAATACACGACTCATTTGGTCCTTGTAGTACTCCAGTACACCATGCTGATATCTGAATCTCCAATAATGTACTGAAACACCATCAGCTGCACTGCTGCAGTACATAACTCGTGCTGAACTTTTTTACAACTTCATATATATGCTTCATCACACTAGCCCTTGCAGGTGTTCTACAAAGTCCGAAACTAGTTGTTTTTGCTGTGGGAAACCCAAGGAATCCGACGCATACGTCCTTGTATAATTTGCAAGAACTCGTACTTGTACTGATCGCGAGTGATCAAGACATGATCAATTGAAAGCCAGTGCCTCGTGATGGCCGATCGATGGAGCGAGAGCTTGGGGAGGCGTGCGAGTACACGTGAAGGAAGCATGAAACAGATCATCACCGTGGTTTTAATCAGGAACAGGACAGCGTAGATCACCTTTGCTTGTGTTTAACTCCCCTTAATCCCAGCTCCTTGATGCCAGTGACTGATCTTATAAAATTGTTGACTCGGGAAGGGAAAGCACAAGTCAAAACCTCCACGCGGATGCAATCGCCGATGCTTTCAGTTCTCAAGATTGCAGTGGCCGATGAAGCTTCAGGGAGCTAAACTTTTAGCTGCTGTATCTGCTAAAATCTCTCATTTTTCAAACAGTCTATATTTTCTTCAGAGTCTAAAAATATGTAGTTATAGAATACAGAAAATAAACTAAAGCTAAAAATTTAAAACCCAAATTTTCTAAATTTCCAGAAACTGATTACCAGTCAGCTGTGTTTCTCCGTAAACAGAACCTCGGAAGTTTTAGTACGATTGATTTTGTTTGGTTAGGCTTACAGATTCAGCCCAATCGGAGGTAAACTAAATGGCTCTTGGGCCTTTGAGCTGAGGTTGTGAGGCCCACATACGGGCATCCAAAAGTGGCGGAATAAGGTCACCGGAGGTCCCTCAACTGAACAGCGAGATTTTCTAAGGTCCCTTAACTAGAAAACCATAAATGTGTACTCCTAAACTCTCTCAAACCATTCACCGAAGGTCCCTTGGCAGTATTTTTGTCTGGTTTTGCTGACGTGGCATCCTAGTCAGAAAAAAATATAAAAAATTACGTGGGGCCCACATGTCAGCTGCACTTTTTTTCCCTTTTCTTTTCTTCTCCTTCTGTACTCTCTTCTTTGATTCTCTCTTCAGCAAGCGCGGCAGACACAGGCGGAGCGGCGTGATGGGGTTCTCCTCCGTGGAGGCGACGAGCACGGCCGCGGTGGCGACGGCAGGTTCCCAGACCCGGAGCCAGCGGTTGCCGACGCCGCCGCAGCAAGTAGCAGGCGAGCGCGGCTGGAGCAGGTAGAGGGGCGGCGGTCAGTGGGAGAGCGCGGCTGCAGCGGCGGGCGAGCGGCAGCGGGCGGCGACGCGCGGCCGGAGCAGGCGGAAGGGCGGCGTCGGCGGCTGTAGGCGGCGGAAAGCGGCGGTCTGGGCCCGGGGACTCGAGGAGAAGGAAACATGAGCACCGGGGCCGAGGCGCGTGGGGAGCTGGTCGCGCAACGTGGCGACATCATCAGGGCCGAAGAGGAACCTGCAGTGCACGAGCTCGTCGCCTGGATGGAGCTTGTCGCTGGCCTCGTCGGACGTCAGCTCGTACTCGGGGTGGTCGTACGCCGGACGCGGCGGGTGGCGCGCGTCGAGGGGCTCCCTCGCTCACACCGGCCGGACGCTCCGCGCCTTCCGCGAGCTCACCGACGGCCTGCAAGAACTGCGTGATCCCCGCCGCGTCGACGAGGTTGTGGCAAATCTGGGTGCTGAACACGAAGCCGCCACACCTCAGTCTCGTCACCTATGATGCAACATGAAGCCGCCACACCTCAGCCTTGTCACTTACATGCATGGCATCATGTATACGTAAATCACGTACAATACAAATGGTGCAAAATTTGCAAAGTTTATTCAAGTTTTATGACGACGTACGTACCTGCACGTAGAGTAGTGGCCGGTCGGTGACGACGGCGAAGTTGCTATCCGGCAGGGTCAAGAGTTCGCCGGTGCAAGGGATCGGCGGGCACAACGAGTCACCGAACTCCTCCAGCGAGACGTCGGCGTCGGCCTCGACAAACGAGACGAACGCGGAGGAGGCCGATGAGGAAGTCCACCGCGTCCTTGCGCGCCTACGCGAGCGCTTGTCCACCAGCAGCTTCAGCTGCGGCCCGGCCTCGGCAGGCTTCGCCGGTGCCGTCGTGTCATTCGCCATCTGCAAGCACATAGTGCTCCTAGCAATCAATAATGATGTCCACATTTTTATTGATGGGTGCGATCAAGGAGAAGCTGACGGTGAGCCTAGCGGCGACGCAGGCGCAGCAGCAGCATCTGGGCGGCGGCGAGGAGCGCGCGGCGGAGAATGCGGTGTTGGTGTAGCAGCCGCTGCTCCGGCTGAACGCACTGGCTTCGGGTCTGGGAACCTGCCGTCACAGCCGCGGCCGTGCTCGTCGCCTCCACGGAGGAGAACCCCATCACACCGCTCCGCCTGTGGCTGCCGCGCTCGCTGAAGAGAGAAGAGAGAAGAGGAGAAGAACAAAAGAGAAAAAAAAGATGTGCAGCTGACATGTGGGCCCCACGCAATTTTTTAAATTTTTTTTGCTGACTAGGATGCCACGTCAGCAAAACCGGGCAAAAATACTGCTGAGGGACCTTCGGTGAACGGTTTGAGAGAGTTTAGGGGTACACATTTCTGGTTTTGTAGTTAAGGGATCTAAAAAAAATCTCGCTGTTAAGTTGAGGGACCTCGGGTGACCTTATTCCTAAAGTGGCGGCGTCAACGGCCCGGCCCATTTACCGGCCACGGTCCTCGTCTGCAGGAAGGGGAGAAAAGGCCTCGCCGGCGGCGCGCCCCACGAGAACTCCGATGATTTGCGCCTCCCCCACCGGCGGCGGTGCGGTGATGGATCCTTCGCCGGAGTTCCGCGACTGGGCCAACCTGCCGGAGCTGCCGCTCTCGGAGGTGCTACGGGGCCTCCTCCCCTGCCTCCGCTCCGTCTACGCCTTCGCCGCCGCGTGCCAGCCCTGGCGCCGCCTGCTCCAGGACTCCGCCGCCGACCTCGTCCGCCCCCGCATCCCGCCGCTCCTCCTCCTCTGCCCCACCTATCGCGTCGTCCCTTTCTCCCAGCTCGTCGTCGCGGCGCTCCTCTCCTCCTACCCCGTCCCGGGCGACGCCACCCTCCTCTCCGCCTCCCGCGGCCACCTCGTCCTCCTCCGCCGCCGCGACCCCTTCCACGGCCTCCACCTCGTCGACGCGCTCACCGGCGCCACGCGCCACGCGCTGCCGCTCCCTTCCCCGCACTTCGCCTACCACTACGCCGCCCTCGCGCCATCCCGCCGCCTCCTCCTCTTCCATTCCAAGCACGCCTTCTTCTCCCTCCCCGTGGGCGACGCGGGCCACAACCCTCGCCTCGATTGGACCAAGCACAGCCTCCCCCGTGCCGCCTCCTTCGTTCGATCCATCCTCGAATTCCGCGGGCGCGTCCTCGGCTTGACCGATCGCGCGCAGCTGCTGGAGTTCCACCTCGATGCCAACCCTCCGAACAAATCCGCCCAAATGTTGCACGCCGCCGGCCTCCCTGAGGTCAGCACGTTCGACCGGTGGCACTTCGGCCCGCATCTGGTCGCCGCCGGTGATCGATTGCTCCTGGTGCTCTTCATGATGGGGCCGAAATTGGGCCATATGTTTGAGACATTGGTGAGTGTGAAGAAGGTTGGCGTCTATGCACTTGACATGGTGAAGATGAGGTGGGAAGAGGTGGACAACATTGGGGCTTACAGCTTGTTTGTGGACTGCGCCGGGAGGAGTACAGCTGCTTGTGTAGACGTGGAGAACTGTGGCGTGGAGGCGAACCGAATTTACATTGCTGCTCCTGGGTGCCGTGACTGGTATGCATGGCGGCCTGGGCGTGAGGTGCCTCTCGGTGGTCAAGGGCTTGGACCATTGTCCATTCAAGCAATGAACCACTTGCCATGGCCTTCACAGATATGGATTTATCCACGTCTTCTCTTTTGATGATGCATGGTAACTAGTGAGACAAGTGAAGAAACCTTATCTATGATCAGTTGTTTTGCTGTAAATCTATTACTGTGGATATTTTACTTCCGTAGCATGTGCCAACATAATGAGTGTTTTTCTAGCAATTCCCTTTCAGCCAACACTTGTCATAGTAAGTCACATTTTTGTATCATATGGAAACACCAAGTACAGATTGTAATTGTCGTCATGACTTCCGGTGGTACCACCTGGTAGGCCGGTACATGCTGATCACCAATGTTTTGTATGAGTTTGTAGGCTTCTCTTTTAGGCTTGCATAACATGCACTGTCTCATATTCATGCTCAGCATCATATTATTTATGCAATTCTTAGACTCCATGTTTATGCAATGTGCTTTTGAAATTCACATATGCAAGCCTATGAGTTTCTGTTCTGAAATCTGGAGTTCCTTTCATGGTTGTCTGTTTGTTATTTATCTGAAACTATCATGTGCACCGTATATAACTTCTGTTTAAAGTATAGCTGCATATAACCATGATGATCCCATGACTCCATTAATTGGTGAACGAATATGATTCACTGAATTGCATTATTCTCACTGCAGATCCACACAATAGAGTGAGATTGGTTAGGCACTCATTGGACTACCACTCATAAATTTTACTCCCAATTCATCTATAAATATTCCGTCTGTATTTTCTTCCCTTGTCGATCATATGTTGTTGACTTATGACCAGAAGCAATAGCCAACAAGAGAGGCACTAAAGGAAGGACCTATTTTTTATAGTAGAAAGCAACCATATTTCTTTCTACATTGAAATATAGAAGATGTACATTGAAATGTGTCAAGAAGAGATGTAGGAGCACCCTCATGGAGAGGGATTTTTAGAAGTTCCATTGCATGGTTTCACAAGTTATGCAATGACCATCCTACTTTCTTCTAGCTGTAATATTTCCAAAACTAGTTACAAGAAATGCGAGGATGCCCATTGTCATTGATATGGTATGGTGATGAAGAGATTCACGAAATATGAATGTGGAGCTCATTAAACTTTTGCCGCTTCAGTAGGTGCACCGGCCCTCTCAGCAATAATCTGCTCATAGAGATCTCTAATCTTCAGTCCTACGATAGTTTGGAAGAGACCTGTTCCATTGTTGCTGCCGGGGAAGTCTGCATGCTTTAGCATTTGCTGTGTCACCTCTCCATAAAATTTGGTTGAGAGGTTGCTTAAATGGCTCTCAACATAGATAAGCTCATCTAGTCTGTCAAATTGGCCATCCATCTCCAGCACTGATACCTGAAGACATCAACAAACCAGTAAGCATATACAGCTCTGGGAGAGGAAAGCTGATTGACAATTATGATTTGTGTACGAAGTGAATTGTTGATCTATAGTTGTTTTGGAGTATTTGTTCATACTTCGGAGTTCAGACTGCTCGCTATCTTGCTGTCATTCTAATATCCAAGTGACAGTGGTTGGTTTGCTGCGGACATGGCAAAAAGGGACAAATAAACCATGTAAATTACCTCATGCCCAAAGTAAGTGTCTGGGCCATAGGCAAATTTGATGCCAGGATAAGAACATGTGAGTTTTCTTCCACAAGGGACCCAGGTGATGCTTGATCCTTCGTCGAAGAGGTAAACTGGGTTGAAGTTCTTTACACCTTCTTTCATGATCAATTTAACACGTAGCACCTTTCCTTCATTGTCATCAGGAATAAGCTGGGTTGGCAGAACTTCAATCACTGCATCAGCATATTGCTTCTGGGGATCTGTCATAACAAATGGTAAGCATTGACATGTCTTGTTTTATTGAGTTTCAATTGTTGGTGATTTGATGTGGTATGCCTTGCATATCTTTTATCTATTCAAATATAGCTTCTTTTTTTACTGAATTATAATTATAGCTTTGAAATTTTAGTTAGTAAAAAGCAGTACCAATGAAGGCATCAAAATCTGGTTTCCTGGCTTCGATACTAGCCTTGATGCTTTCAAGGCTGTGACCGCGCTCTGCCATATCCCTCTGCATAAGTGCAAGTTTATTTTAGCAAAATCTGCTGTTCCATGGCTCATGTGGAAGAAGAAATACATTAACCTTACTGTTGGACAGACCTGAATTTTCCATGCAAATTTAACCTCGTCACTGATGTCCAGGTAGATGCTGAAATCTAGGAGGTCCCTCACACGTTCATCAAACCTGGTTTAAAAGTATAAGTAAACTAATAAGTAATGACAAGAAATTGGAAAAACAATCTGCTTGTGTTAGACTTGCAAAATGATCATGTTAGTTTTACTCGGGAAGTATTTTTACCTCCTGAAAAATCAGGTACTTGAAATATTTTTTAAGATATATAACATAATTTGGACTGAGATTATGAGAGCGATTTACCCAGAATGTAATCAAATGTGATGAAGAAACAAAAGAATAAACACCAAATACTACAGCAGAAGGAAGAATCATGTGGAGCATGGGATAAAATGTAAACTCACATGGGATGTAAGCCCTCAATGACAAAAATCTTGGGGGGCTGGATAAGCTCCGGTGGGTCTAGGAGACCAGTAACATGGTTGTAGATTGGCTTCTCAATTGCCTTGCCTTCTTTGATTGCCTTCACCTGCTCATACATGAGATCAAAATCGTTTGCCCTAGGGTCCAGGGCAGTCACACCTTTCTCCTTCCTGCCAGTCCTGTCCAAGGAATGGTAGTCATCGAGGCATATCACCGTTGTCGTGTCACTGATGAGTGTGTTTGAGTCTGGGTTGCCACCCTTGGGTGGCTCTGCAGCACCACCAAACACACTGGTGAGCCGGCGCATGAAGGTGCTCTTCCCGCATCCTGAGTCTGCTGCAAGGCCAATCACCACTGGCTTGTCGACTGAGCATGAAACCTGAAAGGTTCTTGCTCCTCCGTACCTTGTGCTACCCCTCCTGTTGCTTCTGGTGGTGAAGAAGATGACCTGGTTCTGCCTGAAGCTTGTGTTGGTGGTGCATGGGGAGTGCAGGGAGGTGGTGGCATGTAGGCTGGAGATCGCCATCTTTGCTTCTGGCCTTTCTACCTGCTGGAGTTGCTCTTCTTCCCTTCAAGCCTTTTGATTGAGGCTTGATGAGAAGAGAGAGGAGGTTGAAAGAATTGTGGGGATAGAGCTAGGAGAACATAAGGAGGAGAGAGGATGATGATGATGTGGTACCCCTTATTTTCCTTTCTTTTCTGATGATATCAAGGGCAGCTTATAGTGAACTGAAAATGAGTTCTTCAATTTCAAATAATCATATTTTGTCAGCATTCTCCCTATGGACACTGAATTTTATTGTTAAGAAAAGCTTTTTGGCTCTCTTACAATCATCCTTTCTGGTGATGTTTCTAACATTTCTCACTTAATTTCTGAATTTATATAAGTATTATGTGCTGAAAGTTGCAGTGCTTTTTTGCTTGTCTGCTAGCTGCCAAGATACGAAGAGAAGGACGTATTTTGAGATTTATTTTACACATCCTGCATTTTTATGTCCCGGAGAATACATGCACTTGTTCCTGTGCTGCCGATTAATCGATGCTTGAATTTGTGATGGCCAGGGATGCTCGGGAGAAAGCTTGGTGGTGGTTTCATGAATTTAGATATGGTTATGCCACGTGGCAGCGCAGGGATGGCTGGCTGAGGATGAGGGAATGGAGGCTGGAAACTGGAGGCTGGATATCGCTGATGCTGCTCCCTTCAACCTTGCTGTTTGCTGTGCACCATATATGTACATCTAGCCCACCAACGCAGTCCACGCGTAATCTCGTGGCAGCAGGTGAGCATCTCATCACTTCATCAGCAGCCGCGTCACTGTGTGGCCAAGACAAGTCAGCATCCATGTCACTAGATGTCTAGATGGCCGAGACTCGCAGGACATCTCCAAAGCATATGCTGGGGGGCTGCCAACGCCCAACATCCCACGGCCACGAAACTGAAGAAATTCGATTTGTTTCCACTTTCCAGTGCAATTTTATCTTGCAAGTTAATGGTCAGCCGTATGATATAATCAATTATGCATTGATGATATATAATGTCAGGTTTGTGCCGTATATTATTTGTTTGCCGATTTTCTGGCATGTATTCTCAACTCAAGTTGTATCAATGCTTATAATACAAACCGTGCCAAACCAGAACATTATTACCTGGGAAAAATATGATAAACAGCCTCATTTGGTTCTGTATTTGCTGTTAAAAAAATACATAAACATTGGTGAGCACAAGAGTACGAATTTGGTTCCTGTGCAGTCCAGTATGACTGCAACTTAGACAGTCATGCTACGGCTGTGGGATGCAAATCCAAAGGCCCAAATTTAATGGACACTGTTCATTCAAACAATCTAGCACAAAATTATTATAACAAGGTTACTGTAGCATTTAATCTAGATCTTCCACTGAAAAATTGAATGGACAAGATCTTGTGCAGTCCCTAACGTGCAGTTGTAGTTGGGACTGCACCTGATCCCAAGTTCGGCGGAAGCTGAATCTCCAAGGAGTGCAAGATTCCTTCCAAGTCTCAAAGCACAAATGAGATCCCCAGACAGA
This sequence comes from Oryza glaberrima, assembly GCF_000147395.1. NCBI lineage: Eukaryota > Viridiplantae > Streptophyta > Magnoliopsida > Poales > Poaceae > Oryza > Oryza glaberrima. The sequence continues at coordinate 27,720,470 of NC_068327.1, read as the reverse complement.
TGGGTTGCTGTCTTCTGGTTCCAACGAGCATGGCTCTTGTCGTAGACCAACAGACCAATCAACCGTAAAATTGAACTATCAAACAAAAGAGTGAACAAAGTGCAATTTGTATAGGTAAAGAATTGAGGTTCAACACAACAGACCGATCAGCCCAGAAAACAACACTATAAAATAGTATTCCTGTTAAAAAAAATAACACTATAGATTGACATGTACTTAGAACATCTCCATCACTACATAACATACAAGATCGACATGTACATATATGTATGCACAGAACTGCAGCTCAATCAGATAGTAGTTGGTGGGCTTTTGTAATATTTCTTCCACGGCCCACTTCACTTGTGCCCTCTGAAATACATGTATACTTTCTGCATGCACCAAAATCAGAGGATCAAAAGTTGGCATTGGCATAATGCATGATGAGAAATGATACATAACGTTAAAAAGGTAAAGGTGTATAACACCAATTACAAGGGATTGATATTAATGTGAGAATGTGATATGCGCCTTCAATCTTTTGTTTTTTTGTTTTTTTTTTACTGTGAGACAAATGGACATCGCAGCCACAAAAGATTGGCTAGCTGATCTACATCATGTGCTTTTATCCATAAAGCTACAATCACAAGTAAATAAAAAAAATCCTACTTTATTAAATGCAAGAAACTTCACTTTTGTTGAAAGTCATGCATAGAAATGAACAGATAGAAAGCCAAACCAATGAAAATAATAGTAAGTACAAAAAGCTTCTAATTAGAGAAGTGCACTAACATATATAAGAAATTAACAAAATTATGTGAATAAATATAATCATTGTTCCATAACTAACTGTATTTATCTCGATATACGCATGTCCAAACTCAAAATATTTAATCCATAATGAATGTACTCCATGAGTCAAAAATAACTATTTACTCCCTCCGTCCCTTAATATAAGGGATTTTGACATTTTGCTTGCACTGTTTGACCATTCGTCTTATTCAAAAAAATTTGAAATTATTATTTATTTTATTTGTGACTTACTTTATTATTCAAAGTACTTTAAGCACAACTTTTCGTTTTTTATATTTGCACAAATTTTTTGAATAAGACGAGTGGTCAAACAGTACAAGCAAAATGTCAAAATCCCTTATATTAGGGGACCGAGGGAGTACTCATCATCCATTCAGATATAATATCCAGACATGCCTGAAAGGGTTGTGCTAACACCAAGAGGCTTGACAAACAAAATGCAAACTAATACTCCGTAGGAGGGAAGGGACATCATGATAAAGCAGACTGAGTCACAAACCTGAAGAACCCAAATGCTCACAAGTGTCTCCAAGCAAAACAAGGCAAATCCGACAAAGTAAAAGATCTGAAATAACAGAAGTTTATATCAAAATCACATACATATACTCAATAGCGGACCTTTGCAAAGTCGCAATGAAATATTTGTAGACTATGTGAGTAGAGAAGTGTTAGCATAAAACATGCCTAGTTGCTTATTCAATATATGCCAGGTACAGAAGATCCAAAACAGAATCTACAAAACTACTCACCCCGACTATTGCATGATCAGAGAAGGTGTCAATTGCAGCCAATATACCACTGGTGTCAAACAAAACATATTTATATTAGCATCGGATCAGATAAACTAAAGCACAAATCTTGTTGAAATAGCAGAGGTTCATCATATTGAAAGCTCTCAATAGTAGCTTACGTTAATGATTTTCCACGAAATATAACTGGTGGAGCGATGGCAGCAAATACACAGAAGGCAATGTGAAGCTACACCAAAACAAAGACATGAAATAATTCATTCAGGATTTGCAACCCAAAAAAGCATTTACATGCAAGTTGATCAAGGCCATACCATGTAGCAAAGGAAAAACCATCCAAAGCTGAATGCGCTATCAGTTCTGTTCAACATATTGATAGAATATTAAAAATAAAAGCAATGCTAGTAGTAAACATATAGGTACTTGCAGTTCAGTTGATGTTAAACACCATTGAATTCATGATTGCCTATTTTACATCTTTATGACCATATGAATATTTTCTGCGGTTTATTAACAATGATGTGCATGTTAGTGTTTTCAGTATAGTTAGGCTGACAGGAAGTGGAACACTGGAATCCCTTCGTTAACAAATTGCGAGAAGCAAATGACAGTAGATTGTTCTGTGTTGATAGTATGAAACATTAACTGTTGGAGGCATACCTCATTGCGCGGTACAGAGGCCTATACCACATCAAGTATGACAGAGGCATTCCAAGCATACCGTAGATAGTAGCCAGGAAAAAGAGCTTGGAATCTGCACAAGAAAGTACAAAATTTAGTGACCTGGAGCAGACTGCAGTAAAAACCATAAAAGTGCAATAAAAGCACGTTTTAGGTATCTAAACAGCTATTCAAGTAAATTGTACAATACACATGTGCAGGTGCATGCCTGCATGGGCATTGTACAGGGAATGCAAAACTAGCGAGAAAGAAGTGCTTAGCTCACCTCCTCCTCTGATCCAACAGACAATGACAGCAATAAAATTCCAGAAGAGACAAAGTACAATCCCTGTAAATTACAATGACACAAACATTCTCCATAAGTATGAATAGCGCGGTCCTCTTGAAAACAGTATATAGGAACACCCTGCATTAGGGATAGTTAGCATCAAAAGATGATTTGCTGTACCAAGCCAGCTTGCAAATGCAAGGTACTGCAACTTCTGTGCATTGGCAGGTATCTCGTTGGCAATGTCGTGGTGGATAATTGGGAAGAATGGTGGCCAGTTCTTCTCCTCCATGGGCACCCCGGCTACATCAAGTCATCAACGCGGTACAGTGTGCAACATTCAGTTTTTCGTGAACGCACAACATTCAGTTGAAAGGTTCAGCAATAACAGAATAGAAGAAAATCACAGGACCAAATCCAATGCACTTAGAAGCTTACCACTCTTGAGAGCTTCCTCCCTTCTCCTGATATCCTACACCAACACAAAAAAAAAAAAATCCAAGAAAACAGAAACACAGCTAACAATTTAGCATCGTCATTTAATACTAAACCAACACCAAGGATCAAAGGCAACAGCATGATCCACGTACCGCCTCTCGTCTCTTGAGATCTGCCTCCCATTGCAACAGCTCCTTCCCCTTGCCCTTCGAATCCTTCATTGAAGAACAAAAATAATTTAAAAAGAAGTTCCAGATCAGCCACTCGCTAAGCACCACTGCAGAAGTAGTGGGTGATCCTAAAAGCAGACGACATCACGAGACACTTGGGTTAGCCTCTCTTACGCTCATGTTGTCGAGGGGGATGTCGACAGTGGCACCGCCCTTGCTGCCGCCGCCGCCGCCGCCGCCGAGGCCGCCGAACCCGAACGAGAACTGAGACTTGCCTCCGCCACCGCCACCACCACCGCCGCCACCACCACCACCACGACGTGCTCCACCACCTCCTCCATTCTACACCACACCCACACCCCATTAGCATCCGCCACAAAAACACCACACCACACCAACCAAGCGGAGAGATCCGGCCCGAGATCTCAGAGAGCACCAAAGGAGAGAGAGAGAGAGAGAGAGAGAGAGCTGGTTAGGTAGTAGTAGCTGCTTACGGAGAAGGGGTTCTCGTCGGCGCCCTCGTCGAAGGGGTTGGGGTCGTGGTGCATGGCGCCTCGCCGGCTTTGGACCTCGCCTCCCTCCGGCGCGCGGGCGGCGAGCAGAAGCCGGCTACTCGATCGCCGGGGAGAATGGAAAGAGAGAGAAAAAAAATGAAAAAATTCGGTGAGGAATCAGTGGGCTGGCGCTGCGAAATCGGTTGGTGTCGCGGGGTGGACTGACCGACCAACCGACTAGTACTAGTAGTACTAATCTCACTCAACCCAGGTCGCGTCTAGTTCAAGTTTTTTTAAAAAAGAAAAAAACACAAATACTAATATTCTGGTTAATGAGTCACTGACATGTGGGGTCCACACTTTTATTCACTGGAGGGTGGGACCGGACACCCTTGCGTCTTTTTTCTCATTAACTTTCGACGGTTTTCTTTTCTTTTCTTCGTCTCCTTCCTCTTCTTCTCGATCATCATTAGCTGCCTGCCCCCCATAGCGAGAGAAAAGGGAGCTCCCAGCTTGAGCTCCGGCGAGGTACGGAGCAAGAGCGGGGGACGATGGTTGGAATCTTCTCCAGGTTCTCCGCCGGCGCACACCGCCGCGCCAAGAGCGCCGTCGTGAGCTCTCTCTCTCCCCGTCTGCGCCACTTGGGTCTTCCTATTATATTAGGCCCATTTGTGTGTGTGTGTTTTTTTTGGGTAGTTTTAATTCCCCAAGGAGGGATCTAGATGTCGATGGCTATAGCTGAAGACTAGGTTATTGGTAGCTCAGCGAGGTCCCTTCGATTGGGGCTGATTCGATTTGATCTCTTATTCGCTTATCATGGGTAGATTGTGCTTTCTCCAGCGCAGGGTAGTTGCTTTCTTTTACTCTTATGATGTCTCGAATTAGGATTGTTTCAGCGAGGATGGTTGCTTTTAGATGATCTTTGTTTGGTTGGATTCAAGTGAAATAGTATAGTATGTACTAATAACTGTTGGGTGCTTTCTTTGGATTAGTCAACCAAGAACAGACAGCTTGGTTGCTGCCAGAAAATTGGAGAAAGTTGGGAGCTTTTGTTGTTTATGAGAAATTCTCTCGATTTGACAATTCTTTGAATTAGATGCAGTTCCTGACAAATTTGCACAGAGCTAACAATATTACGTGGCCCACCCCTGCAATCAACCAGCAATTGTGGGAACCGAAATAGTTACCGACTTTAGTTATCAAAGGAAAAGATAAATAGTTACTGATTTGGGGTTTCCATTTTGGTGATACAGGAGGTTGTGGAGACGTTGGCACCCAACATGAACAGCGGAGAGCCTGATTCACAAGCTGTTCCTGCAGATAGTCCGCATGGCATTGAGGTCGGCGTCGAGTTCAAGCCGGTGGAGCACCCAGTGGAGCCTGTCAACCTTGATCAACCTGTGAAATGTCCACTTCCTGAACCATCTATACTTCATGTAAGCCATTCAGTCGCTGTTTGTGGAAGAATTGTGTTGTTGGTTTGTGTTATGTAATCCACTATAAGGAGCAAGACACACAAGAGAAAATTCATTTCACCTACACACAAGAGAACCATGCATTTTATTCAACTTATGTAGAGGAAAATCCAGTGCTACAATTGCAACAACATGCCTTCTCTTACAGGTTCCCTGTTTCCTTCAGTGTCTACTTACCTAGCTATATTCCCTTACTTGATGCATCGATTGATGGATACTAGGATGGGAGGATATGGAAAGAAAGGATCGCTACAGCGGGTGTGAGGGTGATGACAGACCTGCCAGTCGTGAAGGAAGGATCGCAGCTTGAGTCCGACAGCAGCGGAGCAAGGTCGCGATCCGCAGTACCGAAGCGCGCCATATTACCCTCTGTAAGTGCCCCTGAGAATAACATCCTAGCTCTGCTTGATGAATGTGACGTGCCTGAGAGCCTGCGTCCTGCCGAATGAGCTTCAGTAAATTAGATGTTGCTAGTACAACTCTATTTTGCCTCATGTTGTTGTGCTTGTGCATTACTGCTTACATGTATTACTCCACTTCGTCAAATGCCACGAGATGAATACAGCAATGTTAGGTCTGAATTTGGAACTGTAACAACAGATGTTGGTGTGAAATGTTTCTACAAATACGGGTAAAGGCAATGTGTACTACATCCGTCGCATTTGTTGAATACAATAAATTTATCACAGAATCACTGATATGCTGGATTTGGTTTTGTGTAACTGCTACTCATTGGTGGTAATCTTGCTTTCCCTGTCTGTTTATGCTACTCTTCAAAATTTCTACTCCAAAGTACAGTCATCATACTGGGCAGAAATTGCAGCTGGATCCTTCTGAGCTTGCAATTCGTGCTCATGTTATTAGTTGAATAAATCGATGCAATGGCTGAATAGCCTATGGTGTTAAGAGAGGAATTCATGCTGTTTGTGGGAGGATAGAATCGAATAAATTCCTCGCAGAATGCAGGGCCCCACTCTAACACTCATGGTTGAAAGCTCGAGCAGTCGAGCTCGCTGCAATGAAGAACGCGGAAGAAAAATGCGGTGGAGCTGGGCGCCGTGCACGCTATGCCGGGGCAATGGTAACGACCAAACGAGTACACAACACTTCATCCAGTCACACATCACGGTATATACGGTGTTTCGACGTAGACTAACAGATCAGTATCATTTCGACGTAGACCAGCAGATCAATATCAACACCACATATCACTGAAAGCTTTTGGATCATTCAGAAGACCACAGCGGCGATCAATGACTTCGAGTCTATGACGTTTATTTATTTATTTATTTTTAAAAAATAAAGATCAACAGAGGGGAATATGTATGCGAAATTAGAGCTGATCAATGATATTGTCCAGTAAATTTCCCATCTTGTCGCAAGTGACACTGCGTTAGGTTATCGTTCATACATGTAATCCTCTTCTTCTGTTGATCATCCACCATTGCCAAAAACTCCCCATGTAAGGGTAAGGATTGCAGCAAAAGAATAATAAAGCTAAAGACAACGAAGCAGATAAATCACCTGGTCGTTCAGGCAACCTCGCAAGAAATAAACATTGTGAGCCTACAGCAAAAGGGGGGGTTGCGCGAAAAGAGACTTCCTAAGCATTCTTCTGCTCATAGCCAGCAAGTCGTCTCCTCTGCTGGTGCTCGGCGACCTTGTAGTCTACAACCTCACGGAACAGGTCTGGAGTCAGCACGCACTCCTTGCTTCCGTACACGGCAGCCTGAACACTTGCCATCAGCTTCGCGATCTCTCTTCCTGAGAAACCCTCGGTCTTGGCAGCCGCCTCCCGTATCAAGTCATCTGTGACACCCTTCACCTCTATCTTCTGAGGCTGACCGCGGAAGAACCTGAGCCAGCTCTTTTCGTGTTTTTCACCAGCTTTCATTATGTACTTGTCCAGATATAGTTTGAGAAGCTTGGACCGCTCATCTTCCCCAGGCAAGGGAAACTCAAGGACCTCATCGATTCGGTCGGCGACAGCAGAGTCAAGGTCACCGGGCCTGTTGGTCGCAAGTGCAAGGACGATGTCCTTAGATTGGTCGCCTGTGCGGAAAAGGAGAGCATTCAGGGCACTCCTTTGAGCTTCACTCATATATGTCTTGTTCCGTCTGCAAGATAGAAGATATTACTCTGAAATGTTAATACTATTCTTTGACTATAACAAATTCCCATTTAAGGAAACCAATTGAAAATATACGAATACACACCCTGTAATGTCAACGTGGGAAGAAATTAGAGTTACAATTTTAAAGAGCTAGAAAGCGGAACTCTGCACAGCATTACCTAATTGCGAAGATGAGTACTCTTATCCAAAGGTGATCACATATTCACATTCCTTTGCTAACCCAACGTTTTCCAGGTGAACTTGTGAAAATTAGGATAAACATATGCAAGAGAAAGAGCTACTTTTTTGCTCAGAATATACAGTTACTTCTGCACAACTGGTCAATTTTGGGCCCCAACTTTACTGGCCATTTTCAGCTTAACAATGGCATGAAAATTTCGTACTGACAAAAGCAAGCACCATACAGGCAAAAGAAACTGAAATAGATGAATGTGGAAACTGAGGATTTGCCACTCAGTCAACCTATTACCTCGCTCACAAGTACCATGTGTCACTGAGGCATCAAGTGGCAAATTCTAAAGCATGTAACAAATGGAATGGCAAGTCCTTACATCAAGTTCAGTGATTGATTGATTGCAAATCATTTATATCATTCATTAAACTTTACTACTTTAGTATCTAAATAGAGATTCAAATCCTTTCTGAAATTTTCAGATGCTGCAAATCCATATTTTCAAACAAGAGCAGACTGAAGATTAGATTATCACTTACTCGCACAAGAAAGCATCAGCTTCATCAATGAAGAGGAGTAAACCTCTATTTGATTTCTTTGCCCAGTCAAACAACTGATGAATCTTAGTGACTGCTTGCGATCCCAATGGTGCAACATCTCCACCAGTCATTAGTGCATAATCTAATCCCTGCAGATGTCCATAATGTTAGTGAGCTAATAATATTCGAAACATTGTCATTAGTGTTCACAGAGACTTGTCAAGTATAACGTACAGATTTCCGAGCTAGTTCTCTTGCTGCCATCGTTTTTCCTGTGCCAGGTGGACCATAGAAAAGCATGTTTCTAAAAGGAGCTTGATGAAGTTTTGTGTTGGCAGTGGCATTAGCAAGCTGCTTCACTCTCTTCTGAAGAGAAGGATTTAGAATAACATCACCAAACCCATTCCCGTTGTTCCCCAAGTTGCTTCCTTTATTCAGTTTACTAGTCATTGTACTCATAGCACGTGAGAAGACACCAGACCAGGGATATTTCCCTCGTGATGACTCTCTAATAAGTGATGGCTGACCTAGAATACGATCAACATAGCCCCAGACCACTCTTGCACCCTCCCTGGAATAAAATACACCAATCTATATAAGAATATAAAGTGAGCAAATGAATGGCAAAAACATAAATTCAGATGCATTCCGAAGGAAAGCAACAATCTCAAGGTAGATGAAATAATGGGCAGTGAATGAATGATAGGTAGAGCAATTGGTTGCTTTGTGCAATCTTTAGAATAAGTTTCATGGAAATTAATCTTGAAAGTTGAAAGTGGGTGCAAAAGAAATAAAGAAGGTACAATAAGCTTGCCAAGGACAATTAATTTGTGCCACTCTTTTCATGGGTACTTATGAAAGAAGTGTTCTTGAATCTGAGACATATACAGCGGTATGGCTTATGAAATTTACCTTGTTGTGTATATCCCAGCTGCAAGTGCTGTGACACCTCCAACTGCTACAACTAGCTTATTTTGATCAGTTAATATTGTCTGTAGACCACCTGAAACATGTAGAAGAAAAGTATTACAGGACACTCAAACTTTTATATATTAAAACAGTTGTGTCATAACAAGAGCACACAAAGACCGTTCCACTCAGCACCCTCTGTCCCACAGTATAAGGCGTGGACACGCGGTCAAACTTGGCACGTGTATCCAACCTTTAACTTTTAATTTCTTATATACTATAATGTTTGTAGAAACAAAATCATAACCATGGGAAAGTAAAATTCAAATGTCAGTCCAATGATATTATCTTCATCAAATAAAATTGAATTTATATTAGATTAATTGTTGATCAAATATTTCAAGAGTTGAATTTTAAAATGCATGCTCGCCTTACGTGGGAAAGATGGAGTACTAAATAAAATTAAAATAGTCTAGTTTAGTACTCCCTCCATCCCAAAATATAAAGGAAAAAAATATTAAACTAGGAACTAGTTTCCTAGTAGAGGCATACAAAATGAAAAGCCATCTCTTCTAAGAGTGTTCCCAAATTCTTAAAAATATATTTATTATACAAAACTTATGAAAATATCTTATAATACTACAGAAAAGAAGTCCAATAAATTCACAATATTGTAGCTATTTATCTGGCATACCTCCTATATGCTCAAAGGTTGTATTTATTAATTGAACCCACTTCTCCTTCTCAGCCTTTGCCCCCTCAATAAGCAATCGCCTTTCAACATCTTCAGTTTGTTTTTTTAACTTTATTCTCGCATTTGCCTCAGCTAAAATTTTCTCTTGCTCAATTTCCTTCTCCACAATTGCCTTTGCTCTATCAGTCTTTCTTCGTTCTTCCTGTATTTGCTCCTCGATCGCACGTCTCATCTGCTCTTGCCTAATCGCTGATTCCTCTTGCATCTTCACGAGCTCCTGGTTTCTCACTCTCTGGGCCTCATGATCTGCCTGCATTCTCTTCCTTGCTAGCTCATCTTCGTATCGAGACATCTGTGATTTTACCTGAGCTCGCTGTTGCTCAAGTTTTTTCCTCTCATCATAATCAACGCGTGTCTTCTCCTGCAAAATTCCTTATGGTAAATAACAAAAGTATGTCCTAACTTGTGAATTCGCATACAGAATTGCCCTGGTGATGACACCCTGAATGTGTACAGGGCTAAATGATCAAGGAAATGGCTTTGGCAGCTAATTAGATTAGCTAGACATAAATATCACCAATAAACACCATATGGAAGTCATATAAGTCAAACTGAATGTCGGTCAGAACTGAATAAAAAATTATTACCATAAGAACACAAAATATTATAGCTGTGACGTTCAATCGCAAAAATATTACTGATCCTACAAAGTGTTCCTTCATAATCCTAAATGTCTCAAAACGTTCCGCTTTCTTCTCTTTTACTTGTTGCAATGGTTTATGACTGGAACCAATTCCAATTCGTTCAAATCATCAGCTCACCATGACTAAGAAAGTAAGAACACAGAAAAAAAAAAGATAGGCCGAGAAATATCTCACCAGTTCGATCGCCGCAAGCTCCTTCTGAAACTCCACCTTCTTCGTCAGGTTCTCCGCCCTCCGCACATCCTCCTGCTGCTTCAATATCTCGAAGACCTGCGCGGCCACGGGTCGAGAACCCCCCGTAAGAATGCAGGCCAAGAAACACCCAACCAGAGCGGTGGAGCCCGGAATCCCCCTACCTTTTTGCCATGCGGCGAGTTCTCGATCTGCTTCAGCATAGCGGCCCCGCGCTCCAGCGCCTCGGGGTCGAACCCGGCGGCGCTGGTGCGGGGGTGATCGTTCCGGACCTTGCGCTTCTCCTCCGCGGCCGGCGGGGGAGCCGGCGGCGTCGGCGGCGGCGGCTGCGCGGCGGGGGGAGGGGTCGGGGGGGCGGAGAAGCCGGGGAATCGGAACGCGGGGGCGCCCCCATCGGCGTACGCCCGCTCGGAGGAGAAGGCGACGACACCGGCGGCGGAGAGGGCGGCGGCCGCGGCCTTCGCGGCGGCGGCAGCCATGGCGGCTTTGGGTGGGGGGGTTTGTGGGAGAGTAGGGTTTAAGGCTTAAGGCGGCCGGCGCATCGACCAGGAGAAGCGGTGGGTGGGGGAAACGAGCGTATTTGTGTGGGGAACCGGTTATCGGACGGACGGACGGCGGCTATGCAGTTCGCCTTGCGGCCCAAGATGAACTTGCTTGCGTTATTATTACTCGCTTTTTCTTGCCACGGAAGACGTGGCCTCTCTAGAGATTTCGCTCTGGTTTTTTTATTATTATTTGTTGCAAAGTTTCTCAAAAAAAATATCTTTTTGCAAATAAACTAGAGCATCACTGTTTAGATAACGAATCTCAGATTTAGCTCCTCATTCTAGGGCATGTTTAGAAAGCTATCAGAAACTATCTCAAACAGTTTAGTTTTTTTACAAGTCCTAATAAGTTATAGTTATATAGTCTATAAAATAAACTAAAAGTCAGAAACTAACTACCAATCAGTAGTTTCTCATAATCTTAAACTCCCCAAACAAGCCCTTAGTATATTTTGCAAAGTTTCTTAAGAAAATTTCTTGCAGAGGAATTGGAGCGTCGCTATTTGGATAATGAATCCTCGTGGTATCTTCATTTATACTGCTACATTCCATATCATAAGGACATATACAATGCAAGTAAATTTAGCGACGTGAAAGAGAGGGGTAGGTGGAAAGAAAACATAGTTACTATGTAAAACAACTCATAGTTGACTCTTAGGCCCTATTAGGGCATAACTCTAATTCCAACCTTCAGCTCCACCTCTTATGTGGAGTTAGAGCTCAACCAAATGATTTCAGCTCTACTCAAACAAGGGAGTGGGGGTAGGCTGAAGTGTTCTCACAAAATAAACTAGAGAGGTGGATCTGGGTTTATGCTTCTCTACAACTTTGTAGGATCAAGGAGGTCGACTAGAGGGGGTGAATAGGCGGTTTTAAAACTTAATGGCACTTAAACAAAACTAACCTAAGTTGCTAGGTAAGGTGAGGTGCAAGGTTAACTAAGCAACTAAGTTAAGTTTTGCAAACCTAAGTGATATGGGCTCAAATATGTCTCTATGAATGTAAATAGCATAATTGTAAATGCAACAAATAAATGAGACAAGAGACAAGGAATTTTTCACCGAGGTTCGGAAACTCGCCGGTTTCCTAATCCCCGTTGAGGCGAGCCCAACTCCACCGCTCAACCACGAAGCCACCGCACGCCCCCTTCGTCAAGGGGTGGGCAAGGCGGGAGCCGGCCCACGGAGAGGACTACCCAAGCCTCGATCACTCGGGGTAGTTCTTCCTTCACTCCGAAGATGGTGAACTCTAAACCACTCACAAACGGTGCCGGACCTCCTCCACAATCTCCTCGGAGAGGTCACCGGGCAACACCTCCACAAGCCGTCTAGGAGGCGGCAACCTCCAAGAGTAACAAGTCTAGGATGCTTGCCGAGGATGATCAAGTGCCACACTAGCTATAAAAATGAAGCAATGCACTTGGATTGGCTTAACTCACTCTCTAACACCTCACTAGATAAACTAAGTGCACAAGGGTGTGAGAGCTCTTGCAAGGGTTCAAGATAATGCAATGGAGTGCCAAAACCTTTCCCTTTGCTGCTGGGGAGTGGGTATATATACCCCCAACCACCAAAACTAGCCGTTGGAACCGAAATCCCCAACTTTGTGCTCTGCCGGTCAGACCGCCATTGTGAGGCCGGTCAGACCGGACTACTTTGTAACAGGGCAATCATTGAGCCCACTCAACCTGGTCGGTCTGACCGCAGTGTAGTGGCCGATCAGACCGTCCACGACTCGGTCAGACCGCCGTCGGCTCGGTCTGACCGGTTGCGGCTCTGGCGGCTCTGTATCGTCACCAAAAACCAGACCAGTGCAACAGACCAGTGGGGCCGGTCAGACCGGTCTTACCACGCCGGTCAGACCGGCTAACAGACCCGGTCAGACCGCAGGTCACTTTTCAGCTCAACCGACCGTTAGTAAAACGGCGATATCTCTTGACTCGGGTCTCGGAATTTGGCGTTCTTCGACTCTATGGAAAGCTTATTCAAAGGGCCATCCAACCCATGAAAAATCCATCCAAGAAACACAACTTAAGTCAAGGATAAAGGGCTCACACTCCAAAGGATATCCACCGGACATACCCACAAGATGTCACTCACTCCTATTGGACATGCCCACTTCTCTCTTGGTTTAGGACTTGAGAAAACTCATCACACTTGGTTAGACAAGCCCACAAAATGCACCTACATGCATATGAACTAATATGGCACAAGATCATCCACAAGCTCGCTTCATAGACCCCTCTTGATAGTACGGCGCCTATCTAGCAAATCCGGTCTACACCAAACACCAAGACCGGGAAAAGACTAAGAAAACATTCTTAGCTACATTATACCTTTGCCTTGCGCCATCTATCTTGGGGTCAAGCTTGAGCCGAGATCAACACTTGTGACCATCCGGTTAAACCATGTTTATGCCGAGATCTTGTCCATCCTTTGTCAAGACTTTATTCTCATCACAAGCTTGACTTCATTCTTGCCAACATGACGATGTCCTTGGCTTGGTGACCACTAACCCATGGTGTCATTCATTAGCCTCATCGTAGTGGGACCTATTCCTTTTCACACCTCAAAGGAGAACATTAGTCTCAACAAATCGGTTGTCATCCTTCACTTGATGACCAACCGGTTGCATATGAAAGATATGGATATGTTTGTTGAGTATTCATTAACATCACAAGTGTCATATACTCGTATGCAAGCTCAAATGCAAAGATCCGATATAAATAATAGGTGAACAACATGGATCTAGAACATGCACAATAAATGTATAGGATTTGCTCCCCCTAAATATATGCATACAAATAAATATACAAGAGATGCAAGTGTATGCATAATTAGAGAATGACCAATGGGGGTTTATCCTATACATATAGAGAAGGCATATGTAGTAATGATGTAGACCAACATAAAACATATACCTTCATGATCTCCATGTTCTCAATGTAAATGAGACTAAATAAGATAACATTCGAGTAAACATTAGTCTCACATTTATATATCAATAACATGGAAATCATATATATGAACCTATCAAAAAGTAGGAGATAAGAAGTGGTACATATCATTTTATCTCCATGCATTTCATCCTTGTCATGATTAAGGTCCATCACAAAAGAATGCATGTCTTCCACATCTCATTATCGGGAAATAACCTAGTAGACAACTTATGCAAAAGAGAGGTTAATCCCATAAACATCGGTTTATCATCTATCACCAAAGTAACAATTACACAAATTGTTTAATCCAAGATCTTTCAATCTTTTCTCTCTTTGGTGATGGATAATAACCCGATATAAACAATATAGAGAGATGAGATGAAAAATGATTTCAAATCAAGATAGAAATCTTATAATAAACAAAATATAGAATAAGCTCCCCCTCAAGATGTGCATACATATGGATATGAAGGAACGCATATGCACATAATCAATAAAGATTAAATAGGAAGCTCACACTATATTTTGGATCCACAAGAGAGACCAAATTAGAATATGTGAAGTTTAATACATACCTCTCATCATTTTTACTTCCATATCCAAATGAGACTAGTCAAAGAAAGGCTCATAAAAACGTCAGTCTCATATAATTAGATTTGTCATTAATCACCGAAACCAAATTAAGGCACTTGAACTTACAAACTTCACTACGGACTTAATTACTGGAGTTAAATTTAGGAGTTGAACCCCTATCAATAGACCCTTAGCATTTATTAGAGAAAATTTTTGTTATATTATGTGAAGAAAAGGAAAGAAAGATAACAAAGTTGTTTTTGTGCATTAATGGTTGAGAGACTTCATTGTCTCAATTATTATAGGATATGAGGATAATCCCTGAGTGATACTCCGTATGTATTAACTAAGACAGGGTGGAGTCTGGCCTAGGACTGCTAAGGCTTGCCTACGCCTTCCTCTAAAGTCATGCTTAATTTTTTTTAAGTCACCATGTAAATTTTGTAGAAATCTAATCTTATTAGTTGAGCTTATCTTAGCTCTAGTCTTCAGTAATGTATATCTCTGTCATTGAACTAAGAGTCTATATCAAATTCTATCTTTGTATTACCCTAAGCTATTTTAGTTGCATCGTTTGCCTGTTGGGCCTACGTCAAGGCAGCCTAGTCAGTATGTTTGTCCTAAATCAAGTTTATTAAAAACAATTAACATCTACCATGCCAATAAATACATTACCAACATGTATTTTATGATGGATTTTAATTAAGCTAATTTGATGATCCAGACAGTGAATAATTTTACAATTTTAATCAAATTATGAAAGTTTAACTTACTTCAAAACTAAAACACAGGAGGGAGTGATATGCCTACAAGTGGTGTGTGTAAATTATCAACAGTCGAGTTCCAGCCACATCTCTTACCCGTAAAAATGGACATAGAGCATTACTAATATCTAAAATCAGTGCAAATTAAGTGCGTATGTAGCTTATTGACTTGGTATTGGTCCATGTGACATCCATGTGGTGTCTACGTGGCACCAGAAATAAAAAGAAAATCACCAATGTGACCCATATGTCATTATGTGTTTTTCATTGGAAAATAAAAAAAATACAGTGAGACAAACGTGTTGTCACCATCTCTCTCCCTCGCTCCTCCCATCTTCTCTCCAACCTTCTCTCCAGCCTCTTGAGCATATTACAATGGGATCGCTGGTGTTGGAGTCGACACGGAAGATACGGGGGCACCTGGGAATAGGCGGCAGTGGAGGCACCATTGGTGTTTCTATTTTTTATTTTTTTTTATTTTTTTATTTTTGATTCTAGGGCCACATAAACAGCACGTAGACATCGCATGGGACAAAGATTTTAAGTCAACAAGCCATGACAGTAGAAATCACTGTCAATACTGCCAGGGACTTGATGTTCACTGGTTTTACAAAAGTTAGGGGATGCTCTGTATTCGGTTTTGCGGTTGAATGACGCAACTAAAACTTGGCCAATAGTTTAGGGATGTTAAAGTGGACTTTCTCTTAAATTGTGATTTCTGATGCTTCTCAAGCCAGACCAGTGGACTGGAGGCCTTGTGTTGTGTGTGAGCGGCCGCAGTCCTTACGTTTAGCCCAGTCAGCTCTACTGAAGGAGATAATCAGGGCCAATTCGAAGGATGTATAGCAAATTCGTCTGAAATCAACTCCTCTCGGGTAAACAAACTCCCATGATCCCATCAACGGTTTCCCCATCAACCACCGCCGATGGTCACTGCCACTGGTCAGCCCATGGCGGAAGCAGTGGCGTAGTATTTGGATCCGCCGACGATGACCGCCGCCTCCACTTCACCGAGAGCAGTGCCAACTGCCAACCGCCGACCCGGTGCCTGCCCAGGTGGGACATGTATGTACCTTATCCTGAGCCCAACCATTTTTGTCACGGCCCATGCTGGCGTGCTGCCATTTGCCCGCTCCAACTCCAGGATGTGGATGGCATCCAACCGCCCATGGAAATCCCCGCGCGCCCTCCCAGCCACAGAATCCTTCCACGTAGACCACCCCACTCCGCGCCACTGTCCACGTCTGCATAGTCCGCCAACGAGCACGTACGACGAGCTTACCTAGCTAGCTGACTGCTCGAGACGACGAGACGTGCGATTTTTACTCCTCACGGTAAACGATTCTTGTGAACGCCGGCGCTCCATGTAGCATGGTGGGGGGTTTAGTGCTCTCCCAGGCGCAGCACCAGGTCGGGATCGCCGCGACGTCGCCGGCGCAGGCGCAGGCGGCGGAGCAGGCGGCCTTCAGGGGGAGGGATCACCGGGCGCCATGCGCGAGCCTGGACGAGGCGAGGAAGGCGCACGCGCGGCACGTCAAGCTCGGCCTCGACCGCTCGCCGCGACACGCGCGGCCGCTCCTCGCGGCGTGCGCGCTCGCCGCCGACTGGCCCGGGAGCATGGCCTACGCGGCCTCCATCTTCGCGGCGCTCGACGACCCCGAGGCGTTCGACTACAACACCCTGATGCGCGGCTACGTCGCCGGCGGCGGCGGCGGCGGCCGCGACCCCGCGGCCGCGCTGCGGCTGTTCGTGGACATGGTGGATGACGGCGTCGAGCCCGACAGCTACACGTTCCCGTTCGTCTTCAAGGCGTGCGCCCAGCTCGGCGCCTTGCAAGAAGGGAGACAGGTGACAGTTTCAGCTCACACTGACCTGAGCACCGTGCGAGTGATCTGAAATCCGGTGAATTGGGGCTTCAATTTTTTTCTCCTTTTTTTTGCGATTGCAGTTGCAGGGACACCTCGTGAAGCTCGGGTTTCAGCGTGACGAGCACTCGCAGAACAGCCTCATCAGCTTCTACGGCAAGTGCGGGGAGGCTGACCTGGCTCGCCGCGCGTTCGAGCAGATGGAGGACGATGAGCAGACGACGGCTTCCTGGAGCGCGCTGCTCGCGGCGTACACGAGGGCCGGACGCTGGGCGGAGTGCGTCGAGTCGTTCGGCGCCATGGTGCGCGCGGGATGGAGGCCCGACGAGAGCTCCATGGTCAGCGCGCTCTCGGCGTGCGCGCACCTGGGCGCCCACGACGTCGGCCGGAGCATCCATTGCGCTCTGCTGAGGAACACCGCGAGGCTGAACACGTTCATGAGCACGTCCCTGGTGGACATGTACGCCAAGTGCGGCTGCATCGAGAACGCGGCGGCGGTGTTCGACGCGATGGACGACAAGAACGCGTGGACGTACAGCGCCATGGTGTCCGGCTTGGCATTGCACGGCGACGGGCGTAAGGCGCTGGAGGTGTTCGACGCGATGGTCAGGGAGGGCCACAGGCCCGACGACGCCGTGTACGTCGGCGTGCTGAACGCCTGCAGCCGCGCCGGCCTCCTCGAGGAAGGGCTCCGCTGCTTCGACCGGATGCGGCTGGAGCACAAGCTGACACCCAACGCGCAGCACTACGGCTGCATGGTGGACCTCATGGCGCGAGCGGGGAGGCTGGACGACGCGCGCGCGCTCATCGGGAGCATGCCCACGGGGCCGACGGACACGGCGTGGCGGAGCCTGCTCAACGCGTGCCGCATCCACGGCAACCTGGAGCTCGCCGAGCGCGCGCTGCAGGAGCTGGAGCGCCTCGGCGCCACCAACGCCGGCGACTACATAATCCTCTCCGACATGCACGCCAGGGCCCACAACCGGGACGCCGCCGCGGCGCGCCGGACGGAGGCGGTGGACAGGGGCCTCGCGCAGGCCCCCGGGTACAGCGCCGTCGAGGTGCACGGCGCGACGCACCGGTTCGTGTCGCAGGACAGGTCGCACCCGCGGGCGGACGACATCTACGAGATGCTGCACCAGATGGAGTGGCAGCTCCGGTTCGAGGGGTACACGCCCGACACGTCGGAGCTGGCGCTGGACGCAGGCGAGGAGGAGAAGCGGCGCGTGGTCGCGGCGCACAGCCAGAAGCTGGCCATGGCGTTCGGCCTGCTCAGCACGCCGGAGGGGGCGCCGGTGAGGGTCGTCACCAACCTCCGGATGAGCAAGGAGTGCCACGCGTACAGCGCGCTCATCTCGGAGATCTTCGGGAGGGAGATCGTCGTCAGGGACCGGAACCGGTTCCACCGCTTCAAGCGCGGCGCATGCAGCTGCAGAAACTACTGGTGAGACGGCTGGGCTGGCATAGTGGCATGGCATCTCTCTGTGATTGATGTAAATATGGACATTTTCCTTGTGTTTCATGCAAGTGTAAGATTAATTCCTTTGTTGTGTATGATCCACAATGTTAGATCAATTATAGTATTATACTGTTGTGCAATGAAAACAAGACTGATGAGTTATATAAATGATGGTAAATATGCATTTCGAGTAACTAGTGCAACTATTGTTATTGATATTTGAAAGAGATTTTTCATGATTTAGTAATTATTTGTGGTTAACAAGTACTATCAAGTTGTATAATCTCCCAGAAGATGCATGTTTCCTTGCTCAAATACAATCCAAATAATCATGAAAGAAAGTAAAAAAAAAAATGACAACACTCATGCAAAACGTACATATATCATTTTACAAATTCTCAACTATAAATTCAACTCATATATCCAAAATTAAAAAAGAAAAATCAATTTTTCATAAAATATTGATACTATTTATGCTCGAATTTTTTTAATGTGTAGATCGATTTTGAACATGATTTGTGGTGGGTGGAGTGATTTATGTCATTATAATATACATTTTCTTTTTTTCTCATATTTTCATTATAACCATTTGCATAATATTCAAGAGAACGATCACGAGGGGACATCCCTGATTAGAATTCCATTCCTTTAACAAATCAGCATTCATCGACACCTAATATTCCCAAAAAGAGAAGAATTAACGCCAAAATTGTGTAATATTTTGCCAGTGTAAATTATATATAAAAAAACTAGAATTTGATGTTAACGCCAAAAGTAGATGTTATTATACTCTACTTGATTTTTGGCAAATTGAGAAGAATTAACGCCAAAAGGAGAACTTGATTTTCTTTCAGTCCTCAAACAGGGGGAGAAACTAATGCAGAACAATCCGTGCAATAACGGCATGGTAGCGATCTTGGATTAATACGTGGGCACATATTTTTTTTAGGTAGCTAGGGGCTGCAAGAGCTAGCGAGTGTTACGTACGTGACCGCGTGTGCGCCTCTCGTCTCGTCTTCCTCCTCCTGCTGCTGCGTTGCTCCCCTACCTAACCCCCTCTCTCTCCCTCATCTCGCTCCTGCTGCTAGCTAATGCTGTATTTATTCCCACCACCTCCTCCCACTCTTCGTGCCTCGCCGGAGCAAGCAGTACCAGTGCGCTGTTGGTTCGCTAGCAAGTCGGCATTAATCCGAGAGTGTGCATGCACCGGAGGAAGCTAGGTTAGCTTTGTTCCGGCCACGATCACGGTGGCGGCACCGGAGGCGCAGCCGCAGGTGGCGGCGGCGGTCGAGGAGGCGCCGCCGGAGGCGGTGACGGTGTTCCGGTCCAAGCTTCCGGACATCGACATCCCCAGCCACCTGCCCCTGCACGAGTACTGCTTCGCCAGGGCGGCCGAGCTCCCCGACGCGCCGTGCCTCATCGCGGCGGCCACGGGGAGGACGTACACGTTCGCCGAGACGCGCCTGCTGTGCCGCAGGGCCGCCGCGGCGCTGCACCGGCTGGGCGTCGGCCACGGCGACCGCGTCATGGTGCTGCTCCAGAACTGCGTGGAGTTCGCCGTGGCGTTCTTCGCCGCGTCGTTCCTTGGCGCGGTCACCACCGCCGCCAACCCGTTCTGCACGCCGCAGGAGATCCACAAGCAGTTCAAGGCCTCCGGCGCGAAGCTCATCCTCACCCAGTCCGTCTACGTCGACAAGCTCCGGCAGCACGAGGCGTTCCCAAGGATCGACGCCTGCACCGTCGGCGACGACACGCTCACCGTGATCACCATCGACGACGACGAGGCGACGCCGGAAGGCTGCCTGCCGTTCTGGGACCTGATCGCGGACGCCGACGAGGGGTCCGTCCCGGAGGTGGCCATCTCGCCGGACGACCCCGTGGCGCTGCCGTTCTCGTCGGGCACGACGGGCTTGCCCAAGGGCGTGGTGCTGACGCACAGGAGCGTCGTGTCGGGCGTGGCGCAGCAGGTGGACGGCGAGAACCCGAACCTGCACATGGGTGCCGGCGACGTGGCGCTGTGCGTGCTGCCGCTGTTCCACATCTTCTCGCTCAACTCCGTGCTGCTGTGCGCGGTGCGCGCCGGCGCGGCGGTGGCACTGATGCCCAGGTTCGAGATGGGCGCCATGCTGGGGGCCATCGAGCGGTGGCGCGTGACGGTGGCGGCCGTCGTGCCGCCGCTCGTGCTCGCGCTCGCCAAGAACCCGTTCGTGGAGCGCCACGACCTCAGCTCCATCCGCATCGTGCTCTCCGGCGCCGCCCCGCTCGGCAAGGAGCTCGAGGACGCCCTCCGCGCCCGCCTGCCTCAGGCCATCTTCGGACAGGTCGGTATCGATCGGTCTCAAAATATTACTCCCTTCTTACCATTTTAAGTCAAAGTTTCCGTATCGAATTTTGATCCTCCGTTTTATTTGATATTTTTATGATTAATTTTTTATTATTATTAGATGATAGAACATGAAAAATACTTTATGTATAACTTATGTTTTTAATTTTTTCTTAAAAAAGTTTAAATAAAACAAACAATCAAAATTTAACACGGAAACTTATACTTGTGCTTAAATGGATGGAGGGAGTACAACATAAAATCGAATGACGTACTATATATCTAAAAAAAGGATGTGTTACATCCAAACCTAGATTGACTCCGTTTCATCGTATTATAAGTTGTTTTTGTTTTTTTTCCTTGTTAAACTTTTTATAGAAAAATTTCTAACACAAAACAAACATATTATCAAAATATATTCAATATTATATTTAATGAAATTAATTTGATGTTTTAGATGTTGTTAAATTTATCTACAAACTTAATTAAATTTAAATTTAACTGGGAAAAAAATCAAAGCGAAAACACGGAGAGAGCATATTTTGGGAAGGGACAATAAGTTATTACCATTAGTTTCTCCATCACGTGGCAAAACGTCGTAATAGTACGGAGACAACATCCGAGCCGTTCGCTGCACCTAACTCTCGTAGTAGTACCATGACATGGCCGCGCGTGCCGCGCGCGCGTCGCGATCAGGGCGGAAGAAATCACCATAATCTCGCGACCTTCTCACGGGGGAGTCAAGACGTGACGCGGGCTGATGCGATGCGATGTGATGCAGGGATACGGGATGACGGAGGCGGGGCCGGTGCTGTCGATGTGCCCGGCGTTCGCCAAGGAGCCAACGCCGGCGAAGTCCGGGTCGTGCGGGACGGTGGTGCGGAACGCGGAGCTCAAGGTGGTCGACCCGGACACGGGCTTCTCCCTCGGCCGCAACCTCCCCGGCGAGATCTGCATCCGCGGCCCACAGATCATGAAAGGTTAGCACTTCCTCCGCTTCAGGTCGAAAGACGTTTTAACTATTTTGACTAAGTTTATATACAAATATAGTAATATTTATAATACTAAATTAGTTTCATCAAATCAATAATTAAATATATTTTATAATAAATTTATTTTAGGATAAAAATATTACTAATTTTTTTAATAAACTTAGTCAAACTTAAAAACAGTTTGATTTTAACTAAAATCAAAACATTAATCCGATGAAACGGAGAGAGTATCTGCCTACAGTAAAACGAACCGACAGACTATGTATCTACTGGACCACCCCCAGCAAAGTGTTAATAGCTCGCCGGCAAGCATGTGATGACAAGAGGTGTCTCGGTAATAATTAATAACACGTGCAGGTTACCTGAACGATCCCGAGGCGACCGCCGCGACGATCGACGTCGAGGGGTGGCTGCACACCGGCGACATCGGCTACGTCGACGACGACGACGAGGTCTTCATCGTCGACCGTGTCAAGGAGCTCATCAAATTCAAGGGGTTCCAGGTAATTAACAGCAGGACACTTAGCATCAGTTTTCTGATAATTCGCACTGTAACTATTGTCTATTCATGCAGGTGCCGCCGGCCGAGCTGGAGTCGCTGCTCATCGCTCACCCGTCCATCGCTGACGCCGCCGTCGTCCCGTAAGACCTCCATTATTTCACCATCAACAGCGTAACACACACCACCAGAATTTACTCGCCGAGGTAAAAAAAATAACTGCATGTTAAAATGTCAGGCAAAAGGATGACGTCGCCGGCGAGGTCCCGGTCGCCTTCGTGGTCCGCGCCGCCGACTCCGACATCACGGAGGAGTCCATCAAGGAATTCATATCCAAGCAGGTATTGATTGGGATGAGATTGACGACGCAACAGCAGCAAAATTGCTGGAGACCTCACGTACGAGAGCTTGTCGTTTCTTGTTTCTCTGCAGGTGGTGTTCTACAAGAGGCTACACAAGGTGCACTTCATCCATGCGATCCCCAAGTCGGCGTCTGGGAAGATACTGAGGAGAGAGCTCAGAGCCAAGCTCGCGGCGTGCTGACCATGTCAATGATGGATAATGATGGCTAGGCTATACATGCGTTCTACTATGTATTACTCAGAAAATGCAGTGAAGTTCTGGTTGATTTGTGGTCGTATTTGTGACGAGATTTATTTTCTGAGAAAAAAAAGTTTATTCTTTTTGCTAGCCAGTATACTGCTGAATTTGATGCCAGGCGCACATTTGCGAAAGAAACTGCGGCAAACTTGGCAACTTTTTAGTATATGATCAAAACAAACGTGTACAATGTAGCATTTGTACGTGTTGTTGCCAGTTGGGGAATACGACTACCGTGTATTGGATTCATGATTTACATATATCAGTATTGGTTCATCATTTGTCAACAACCTCTATTTTTTGTTCTAAAAAAACTACTCCAAAGTAGCGGAAAGGCCGATGAGACTTTTGAGTGATAAAGGTAGCGGCTACCAGTTACCACCCTGAAAAGGCATTGGGATGAATCTCTCCCATTATTGGTAGAATTTTCACAAACAAGTGAACAGGCTTTCACCAAAATTAATATTTTGAAATCGTAAAATCTTTGGACGAGAAACCCCAAATCGGTTACCGGCTCTCTCTGTCTCTCACGGCCCTTCAGTAAAATAGAAAAACGATAATATGAATCCTGCAGCCAGAACTACAGATCAATGAATAGGAAACTTGTAAAGGTAGAACCATAAAAGCAAAGAGCAATGAATAGGAGCTGAGGCTCATTCATTATACTGGACGTGTTTTTCCATCAAGAGATAATTAGCCATCCAATGCAGATGCAATCATGCAACCAGAGGATGTGAAGGGTGAAGCAACTTAAATCAACCGAACAAACTGTGACAGACAAGTATGATAGATCGTATGCAAATAAACAAGCGATCCAAATCCTGGCGAATGTGAAATCTTCTACGGGGATGAATACAGATATCGTTCGGCACTATGAAACAGCAAACATCTTCTGATTCCACGAGGAACTGGCCAGAACGGTATTTAGAAGCTGATTAGGTCATCTTTCTTCGGATCCTGCTTTTTGGGCCCTTCTTGGGAACTGCTTCCTCCCTTCTTGCCAAATATCATCTCATCGAGATCATCAAGGATATCATCATCTCCACCTGACCTTGCTCGAGAACCAGCTGGTTTTCTGACCAGGGCATCTTCATTGCCGACCGTAGCAGAATCTTCATGTTCTGTGGCAATTGGTATGACTACCGGCCGTTGTTCTGCGTTCTCAGACGCTGCGGGTTTCTTCATCTCTTCATATTTGGACAGCACCTTTTGGATCTCATCATTCACACTCAAGGCCTCAAAAAGCATGGCCTCATTGTCTCCAGCAGTCTCAATCATTCTCTGGATAGTGTGCTGAGATTGGTAGCATTGTTGCACAAGAGTGGATGTCAAGTCATCCTGTGATAATAACAGAGCAAGTCAACACATAATGAGAGGTAGCATTAAAGAGTACATTTTGGATGCAAATACTCTGTAATTCACTTCCCTGCATTATCGGTTGGTGTCCTATGCCTGGGTGCGAGAAAGAGTATCAACCAGTAATAAAATTAAACAAGTCCACCATTAACTTTCTGTCAGCCTAAATTTTTTTCAAGTATATATATTTGAAACTTTTAAACAACACGTAATACAAGTTGTTGAGCAACATAAAAGGTACAAACTTTCTGAATGTATTGTTTGCTCTGATAACATGTCGTCGTGCAACAAATGTCATCATTATCAGAAATAGCATATCATGCTTAATAAAGCAATACAGGCTATCTTTTGAACATTTTCTTTTTG
The DNA here is from genome assembly GCF_000147395.1 of Oryza glaberrima. Taxonomy (NCBI): domain Eukaryota; kingdom Viridiplantae; phylum Streptophyta; class Magnoliopsida; order Poales; family Poaceae; genus Oryza; species Oryza glaberrima. The sequence goes on along the minus strand of NC_068327.1, from coordinate 27,695,779 downwards.
TTGTCTTGATATGTACAGCTAAATGATACTAAGCAAACAAGCAAATCAGTTTTCTTAAGGTGTTAAAGACCCCATACATTATACCTTAGATTAAAAAAAGCCATCTGTTGCAGAACTGAACTATATAATTGAACCGTATAGTCTCAGCCAAAACAACAGAAGCATAAATAATATAAAATGACCAGTAAATTTCTAGGGTGCAGCAAAATTGATTTTTTAAGAATGAGATATATAATTTCCCATAGATAAATACATAGGTATTTTCAATTGCAAAACTTCCATGAGAAAACAGATTTCATGCAGCCATAATATGCAGACCATCTAAACAATAATATCTGTGTGCAACATAATCAAAATTTCCTCCATCCAAATAGAATGATAAGTTATACAGAATCCTAGTATTTGATTTTGGCAAAAGGTTACATAAAATCCAGTTACCTGCAAAGCATCCTGCTGAGGAGAGGATGAAAGAACAGTTGAAAGAAGTTCTATGCTGTTACGAGCCACATCAAAAGCTTCCTTCGTTTCTTCAGCAGTATATGTATGCACTTGCACATCTTCGAAGGTCTGCTGGGAAAAGTTTGCATCAACTTCAGCTTCAGCTACTGAACGCGCAGGAGTAAATATGGGGGCCAAGCTCTCATTGTCACGCCCAGGGAACCGCACTCCTCTTGATTTCAGGCTCTACAAAAATCAGGAGAGCACCACATCTACTGTATTAGTTATTTAACACAACTGTCAAACTCGACACTCAAATGACCATTAAATTATTATTAAATATTCAACACATTATTTTAAGGAACTGCTGACCAAGCTCTGTTCAGTGTGTACTTAAAAGCACGAAATTATCAAACTAAGGGCTTATGGTAAAACAATTATGAACATCACAAATTATCACTGACTCGCAAGCACCAAAGTTTGACAAGTACAAATTATTATCACCAACCCATAATTATTACTCCCTCCTTCCCTAAATGTTTGACGCCGATGACTTTTTTAAATATGTTTGACCATTCGTCTTATTCAAAAACTTTTGTGAAATATGTAAAACTATATGTATACATAAAAGTATATTTAACAACGAATCAAATGATAGAAAAAGAATTAATAATTACTTAAATATTTTAAATAAGATGAATGGTCAAACATGTTTAAAAAAGTCAACGGCGTCAAACATTTAGAGATGGAGGGAGTAGTTGTGAAGCAAAAAGAGAAATATCAATAGTTAGATCAATGTATTGTGCTAACTGCTAAAGCAGCCTTTCTTGAGAAATTTGTTGCGAAATTTTAATTGCTTGGTCCAATGACTAGCTCACATCATGGATCAGCATATATAATTTTGAACAATATTTTATTGAACAGGCACAGACTGGAAATGAAACTCACTGCTGCAAGTTAGAATAGCGAAACTGGAGCATAATACAATAAACTATATTGCTGACTTAGTTAACAGGCTGGAGCCAAAGAAAGGGTCTATTGTATTCATATACCTTGTAGGTTTCCTCATAGACAGGCAAGTACCGAAGCTCATCACCAGACTCTCCCCATGCCTCAATAAGCATAAGGGCTTTGTTCCTGTTATTTACCACTGTCTGAGGATCATCAATCAACCTGACCATCTCATCAAGAACCCTCTCAGCAGCAACCTCTGAGAAGGCCTTCTCACAGTTCTTCACAATGGTCTCAAGAAGAACCAAGGAGAGGTACTGGACCCTAGCATCCTTCAGCATGATCCGCTTCTTGATCCCACGGATCAGCTCGACACTGTTAACTTTCTCCGTGTTGATCAAGTCACAGATTTCCAGGTTTGCCGACCAATCAGGCCCGTCCAAATTCTCTGAGGTGGCCTCCTCCACAATCTTGTCCGCGGGAGTCTGCCCCTGGAAGATCTCCTTCATCTTGAAGCTCATGGAGGACATGCCAGCCGTCATCTTCTTGCTAACCTCTGACCCAGTGATCTTCAGACGCTCGCCAAAGGCGCTAACCTTGTCCATCAGATTGTCACTCATTTTCACTGGCAGGCTAACAAAATCATCACAAAAAAAAAAAACAATTGAGAAGTTAGTCTTAGATTACGACACAAGTCGACGTAAAAAGTACAAAAGCTACCCTCTGAAGGTCAAAATTGAACAGTAAGCGCCAAGGGCAGAACTAACGTGGGGCATGGGTGAACCCCCAATTTTTTCTTTCCCTATGAAAACACCGCTACTATAATTTATTAGTACTACACCACGCGTCAAAAAAAAAAAAAATCTGACGAAAAACTAGATGGGGTTAATTGGAGAAAAAAAAAACCAATCCAACTTCGGATGGATTTCCAATCTACGCCACAACTCCTCATCAAGCGGCGCGGGGGAGTGAGGGTTACAAAAGATAGTAACAATCAGGAATACCTTCAATTCGATTCGATTCGATTCGAACCGAGATGGAAGGAGGCCGACTGCGTCGGTCGCCCTCCCAGGACTCCTCGTCGGCCGCGGGCGCTGCAGATCGGAAACGGAGGAGGGAGCGCGGGATGTGAGAGAGGGTTGAGACGCGCAGGCGAGGGGCGAGAGATGGTGGATATACCTCCGCGACGGAATCAGCCGGAGCGGCGAGGATAGGGACGGAGCGAGGCGGTCGCCGCGTCGGTACTCGGTACGCGTAGATTCGTCTCGCCGCGCCGGAGGAGGTGTCGTTTCCTCTCCTCTCCTCTCGGTGGAGTTCTTGTGAAGTTCGTGTCGACGGTGCCTTGGAGTTGCGGTTTTCTTTGGTGCCACCTACTGTGTTGGTCAGTTGTTGCTTCCTTCTCAGACTTTCAAAGACTTCCCTTTCCTCTCTCTCTGTTGTTCGCGTTCCTAATCCCTCTTTTAACACGTTATTATAATTTTTTTTATCTGGTGTCTTAACATAGTTTTCTCCGTGTACATTAGTACTAAATTAACAACGGCAAGTATGCATGGATATGTTATTTTTATGTACGGATACATTAGGCAGACGGCACACTCTGTGATGATGACAATGACATGAACGGCATATTGTGAGCGTGATTGACCGTTAAAATGACACAAGCCGAGCTTATTGCAAAGGAGTACTATTGGACAATCGAATGGAGTTCGGCTTGATGCAGCAGCTGGGTCAACGTGTATGCTGAAGTGATGGACAGATCACACTTGAAAGGTGCAGCGCGGTGACCGGCCAACCTCCACCGCCACATAACAATTCGTGGCCAGGCAGAGGCAGGTCTGCAAGCATAATATCACAGCAACTATGTGCTAAAAGACGCCATAAGTAGACAAAAACATAAGCACAAAAGTTTTAGCACACCGCTTAAACCTGCACCCACGAGGCCACGACCCACCTGTAAAGATTGGAAGCTGCCCAGAAGAGAGGCAGATGTAAGACATCGACATGCACAAGTGCCTCCCTGGAGAAAGTAGTCTAAAAACTGTACATTTCATTTTCAACGCAGATTTGGGCGGCAAATAGCAAAACCATCACACAGGGATCGCTTGTTTCTACAGATCATCTGATAGATTTGGATAGCAAAATGATCAGTACCATCGTTTCTCCTTAATGTCTAATCAGAGCCTTATAGCAAATTCATGTATAATTGTACCATAACTCTTGCTAGAAAAGCACTGATAGCATTACATATGCTAATGAAATGTTCAGTTCCACGAGTTGTCAATAGATCTCTTGATTTTTCTGGAGTGGAGAGGACATCTTTGGCGATACTCCAAATGGCTTTTTAATAGAAGTCAGCCTTGTCTGGTATTTTTCATGGACTGCTGCATGAGGTACCTGTCAATAATAATCAGAGAATTCAGATGAATGCAAAATTCTATAGCAAGATGGCACGACTTACCACAGAAATGACAGAATAGGTGCACATAAGAAGGTAATCCATATATTATATCTATGTTGTCAAAATCAATAAAAAGGCCATCATGGACCTATCTAAACAGATCAATCTTGTTAGGAGGTACTGCCCAAGGAAAAGAAAAGATGACTCTTCATGAGCTCTTGTTATCCAAAATATGAAAATAGTTGCCAAACAATCAGAGTGACATCAAAGCGATCCACATGTTTTTTCTCAACTATAAAAAGAGAATATGTGTTAACAAAGATTTGGATGGTAAATATGGACGGAGAGGTGGGAAAAGCAACTTTGCAATCCAAGGTCAAAGTTCGAGAATTACCTGCCAGTGTAAAACCCCGCTGCGTACCATGCATTTAAGACAACAGCAAGATCACTATCTGCTCCCATGGTGTCAAAATTTGGATTCATGCCCATAGGCATGCTCTCCTTTCCAGATGCAGCGTCTGTTCCTACATACAAATATACAAATGAAGGATTGTAGAAAAAACAAGCACAACATATCCTACTAATCCTAACCACAGTTCAAAACTAGAAAGGAAGCTCATCAAATCATGATAACCTGATACAAGGATTAGGAAAAAAGGTACAAAACAAGCTATTGCACTACTCTTGCAATAAAAATTTAAGATGTGCACAGAAACATAGTAGATGAATTTTGATCACACCAAACAAGAAAATGCTTACTTGGAAAGGAGCCCAAGTCTCCAGATATCGTACTTCTCATGAAATTCATGGCACCTTCAGCAGTCATCATTGCAGCCTTAGCAACTTGATCACTGTCAGTAGACACCTTTTCTGCCTGCTGCACGCAGGTTGCTCCAGTAGAATCTGTTGCACTTGTGCCAGGGCATTGATCACCTGAAAGTGAGTTACATCATGTACTCCATAAGCAGTTAACGGAGCATGATTGAAAAGTTCTGTAACAGATGAATAAAACAAGAACGGTAGCTTAACCAACAGGACACTTACAAGTCAATGATATGCTACAACCACCACTTGGTTGCATAAAAGAAGAAACCCCACTCGTCTGGCCAGTTGAACAGCAGGAGACTGATACCAGGGGTACATTCGCACAACAGCATGGGGATTGAATGGTTGAGGAATGCGGATCTGGTGCTGTGGCACTATAGGCAGGAACTTGCGGTTGTTGGTACACTGAAGATTGACCAGGGACTTGGTAATTCCAGTAGTTTGTTTGATGGAGTTGCTCAAGAACTTTCCGGCTTTGCTCCTCAAGTTCATAGTACTTTTTTACCAATTCATTGTAGTCCCAGGTCTGCTGGTTTGAGGTATCTTTTTGCTCAGCATCAGCAACATCTGAGGCATGGATCTTAGGTTCTGAAAAATGTGCCTCTTTATCCAGATCCTTTTCCTGAAGAGGAGCCTGCTCAGTGGACTTTCTTTCCTCATGGGTCTGACATGGTGTCTCCGATGCTTCACAAGGTTCTGTCTGGCTACCATCCTTCTCTATGAGCCTTAAAAATGCATAAACAAAGCGATACTTAATAACTCTTTATTTCTTGGAAGAATGAAGCCCCAAGACAATAATGCAAGAACTTAAATTGTGCAAATAAATGAAAAATGTGAATTAAAGTGCACGGCAAGATCAGGGGGAAATGGGGCGCATGGATAAGCCATTGCACGGTTGCAGCTCTCTATGTTTTAAAGAAATAAAACTAGAAAATTAAAGTTACAAGTGCCTCCTGTTATCATCATTAAATTAAGTCAGTTGTTGAACGTATAGTACGTGGTAAAGATTTAATCAGGGATGAACCTGGGTAAAAATGTTACCAGGAACTGGCTAGGAATATATCTAGGAAGCTAGCAGCACAATCCTCCAGGAAACAGGTGAAGTTATCATAATAACTACCATGACATGCCCTTTTCCTACTTAATTTTTGCCAAAAAAAAGGCATAATCCCTTATATTATGGGATGGGGGAGTACCTTTCAAACCACATGTATAGAGCTCATTCAAGTCTTAAACTTCAATATAAAAAGTGGAGCTATAACAGAAGTAATTGAATAAAGCCACTCCCTAAGTACCAATACAACTCACAACTACATTACTCTTTTCTTCACACGACAACTATTGCTAGCGCAACAGAAGAACAATCTATTGCTTCAAACTGATATTGCCAAGAAACCAGTATACTCAATACTTACTCATCGGCCACCTCAGCCGAAATGTTCTCTTCTCCAGCAGGGGCAGCAACAGCAGGATCTCCTGGTTCCTCATTCTCCGATGTAGTTGCTTGGGTGTTTTTGCTATGCATAGCCTGACAAGTGCCAACCATCAGGATTAGTTAACCAAATGCGAACCAAATTTCCAGCTAACTGTGCAAATGGGGAAGCAAAAATCCCAGCATTCTCCCATAACCATGGTGACATCTTAGTAATGGTTCATGATACCAGCAATGAACAATACACAAAAACCCTATCTATTCCAAACATGTATACTACGTTCCAAGGATTTCTGCTACCAGGCATCAAAATTCGAGTCACCACAACAACACTCCCAAACCGAATCAAAATCAAAGCCGCACCCACCCACCCACCCACGCCACGCACCAAATATAGCAGCCTCATGCGGCCCCCAACTCGCAACGCGAAACTCCCCACCAAAACCCTAAACCCTAGCTACGCACGCAACTGGCGCAAACAGGTCGCAATCAGGTTGGAGCGGGACAGGGATCGAAGCCATGGAGGTCAGATACGAGCGCGCGTTACCTTGAAGGTGGCGACGGCGTGGTCGAACGCGTCTACCAGCGCCGAATCGTCCCACAGCTCGCCGCCCTTCCCCATCTCCGCCGCCGCCGCCGCTCACTACGCTACTACTGACCTCTCTCTCGACCCTTTCCCTCCTCGACGAAGTTGGGTGATCGGAAAAAAACCGCCTCCTCCCGAAGGCCCATCAGGCCCATCAAAACCGGCCCAACAAACCTCGTGGTGGGCTGTGTCCTGTGGGCCCATTAATGGCCCAATCAGGCGCAATTAGGCGAGAGGCTTGTGGTTGGAGGTCGCGTCACGTTCATCCGCTGGTTGGGATTTCTCCTTTTCTTTTTCTTCTTCTTTTTTTTTTTTCCGTTTGCCCCTTTCTTTCTTCTTCGTGCGCTGTGTGTGAGCCCCCTTTGGTTCCGTACTGCACCGGAAATGGGCAACCGCTCTTTTACCAAAGGGGTGTGGAGCAACGACGCTTTTTACTGGTGAAAGACTGAAAGTATATAATTATTGCACGTCCTGTGCTACGGCTTTCGGCAGATCGCCTCAACCGCCCAAGAATTATTCCCTTTTTGTTTTTACAGCATTTTCTCACAAAAGATCAGCATAATTCACTACTTCACGTGTAATAAGAAAAAGTTTAAAACGAAGACGAGAGAGATCGACCTGGGGTCAGTGACCACTGATCACCAGTGTGGGTGGGGTATAGGAGAGAGGGGCCATGAATGCCGGGCGGGCGAGCATGTCGGGTCGCGGTCAGGACCGACGCGAAGACAACGACGACGGATGGATCGCGGCCACCGTACGAGCCATGCATTGGGCGCCAACGCCAACGCTGCCGCTCTCGTTTTGCTGCAATCGAGGCCGGCCACCACCAGATCCACCAAACGACGTACACGCAGGCACGCAGCAACAGCACCCCACCCTGTACTCAGGTAGTATCACGTTTTTTACGTTTCATGCAACTTATATATATATAAATTAATGTAAAATATCAAATATATTTATTTTAAAAAAATTATAATAATTGAAACTTAATTAATCATACACTAATATTTCTTTATTTTTAGCTTCGTTAAAAAAAAGAACATATATATCACTGTAGTATAGCTTCTCTCTGCCGGCCTCTGCCCTGCACTCTTTCTCTCCGTCTGCACCGGGCGTTAGTGTGTGACATGATAAGACCTGATCTCTTTCTTCTCGCGCGCGCCCAGCCACATCCACTGTTGCATCTCTGCGTGCGCCTGCGTCGTCGTCTCTGCTGCTGCTGCTGCTGATGCTGCTGCACAGCGCGTGGCTTTGGCAAGCTAGCGACGCTACTGTATGCTGCTGGCAGCAGCATTGGCAGTGTGCCAGCTACTCGGTCGCTTGTTGTTTCTCATGGGGGCGCCCCCCAATCATAGCGTAATGGAGTGCCTCATCATTCATTCATTCATTCATTTCTCATATTCCCGGTGCGTAGATTCATGCCCCGTTTTCATTTTTTCTTTCTTTTTTCTCTTCTTCTTCTTCTTCTTCTTCTTCTTCTTGTTGCATTGGGACGAGTGCAGTCTTCATCGATCAGAGATTCTTTCTTCTCAGCTCGAGCTCTGGCCTGAGCGTTTCAGTCTTCATCTCAGACTCGTGTGCTAGCCTGCCGCTTGTTCTATCCATGCTACTACTACTGATATGTCATGCTCCATGCGATTACTATTTTGCTTGTTGGGTTACTATTGATCATGTGCCGCTCTGCCTGAATAATTTGTCCAATCATGTATGTCAGCTTCATCCATTTTGCACTTAGGCTGTGTTTAGTTCCCTTGAAACTTCTAGTTTTTTCGTCACATCAAATGTTTGGACACATACATGGAGTATTAAATGTGGACGAAAAAACAATTATACAGTTTGCATGTAAATTGCGAGACGAATCTTTTGAGCCTAATTACGCCATGATTTGACAATATGGTGCTACAGTAAACATTTGCTAATAACGGATTAATTAAGCTTAATAGATTTGTCTCGCAGTTTACATGTGGAATCTGTAATTTGTTTTGTTATTAATCTACGTTTAATACTTCAAATATGTATCCGTATACGTCATTTTTTTTGCCAAAACAACTAAACACGACCTTACTCATCTAGTTCCATAAAACATCAACCTAATACTGGATGTGATAAGAATCTGAAGAGAGGTCGGTTCAAATTCATAATATTATGATATATCACATCTAATATTATGTTGATTTTTTTATGAGGTGGAGGGAGCATATGTGAGTGGTATTTTGAGGGGGAAAAGAGAGGAGTGCGTGCATGTAGTACTCCTGCTGTATCCATGCATGAGCCCTACCTTGACCTCACCACTGGATCCATGCATCATCCAACCAACATAACAGTTTTGGAGAGTGTGGAGGCTAAATATTGAAAAAAAAATCTAATGCATCGATCTATAGACTATTACCTCCATTCTAAAATAGTAGTATAATTGTTTTTGTGTATTTTCTAAAATGTACTACCCCGATACAGGGATATCATGGTACATTTTAAAGAACATACAAACTTTTTTTTTGGATTTTCAAATGGGGGTAATACTTTTCATGTAAAACTTAATATCTTATGATATCTTATATATTCATGAGATACCAGAAAGTATCACAAATTAATACGAAAATTTGTACTACCTACCAATATCTCATCAAGAGCAGGAAAAAAAAATCACCCGTACGTTCTAGCATGCTCCAAACTGAAAATAGTGAAGAAAAAAAATAATGTAACATGTGTTGCTGCTTCAAAGTGAGTGCAAATTCGAATGCAAGTAAAACAAGGCATGCAATCGACCAAAGCAAGCAAGTGGTGTGGTGTGGCTCAGTCAGCCGCGGCATGCATGCATGCATGTCGACCGAGAGAGCTCATCAGAGAAGTCAGCAGAGAGAGTTGCAGAGATAGATGCATCCTAGCTAGCTTAGCTATGCATGCACTGTATAGTATGCATGTCTGTATGCAGGTGGGCCATCTATATATACGCAATAATATTGCATGGAACCCGCGCGAATCGCGCAAAGCAAGAATTTTGGTCTTCGTCCCCATACGTTCAATCAAACGATATATCTCTCATTTTGCGCGCTGTGTGGTGTTGCTTGTCCTTATTGATTTACTGTAGCTGGATGTGTTGCCTAGTGTTTGGCTCTTCCAGTTTTTGGCAGCCAACATGAAGGGGGAAATGACACAGACATTTTTTTTTATCTAGTGCTGTTTATGCAATAATATAATTTGTTTTGCTGTTGGTTTCCACAATACACCAGATCTGCCCATCTGCAACGGCCTATCAGTGACGAGCCAAAGTGCTTCGTCACAGATCGATGACCTCATCTGTGATAAGTTTAACTAGAGTCCGTTCAATATGAGGATATGAGACGGCGGTCCTTCATGAGTAAATAGTTATCTGTGACGGGCCTATATATGAACCCGACAGACCACACCTTTGACGGACCCACATAGAGGCCCATCAAAGGTGATCCCTTACATGTGACGGGTGCAACAGCATAGCCCGTTAAAGACGAAAAGGCATCTCTAACGGGTTTTTTTTTTATGCCGTCACTACTGCAGGCCACCGACAGCCAAATCGTTTTTAATCTCTTTCTCCAACTTATCTCTCTCAATCTCCCTCTCTCTCTCCCTCTCAACCCTTTCTCTCTTCCTCTCAGTTCATCAGCTGGTGTGGGGACCGGAGGTGGAGGCGGCGAATGCGGGTGCGTGGCCCGGAGGTGGAGGCGTCACCAGCGGCTGCGGGTACCAAAGGTGGAGGCGCGGCACCGGTGTCGACGCTGGTTGGAGGCAAAGGTGGAGGAGGTGGGAGATCGGGAAAGGAGGCCGCGTGGACGCCAGTAGGAGCTCGGCAGTGGAGGCCGCCTCTTGAGGTCCCAACGTCGTCCGTCCTCCGCCTCTAGGTCTGGCCTACCTAAGGTCGGGTTCACTGGATCTGACCACACCTGACCTCGCTGCGGTCGGATCTGATCGCCTCCACCTCTATTGGCTCTAGCGCGTTGGGAACCGCCTCCGCCCATGGTCTAGTCGCCACCTCCGCCTCCGCCTTTGCCCATGGGCTATCTGCCGCCTCCGCCACCGCCTCCACCTCCGTCGGCCCAAGCAAGCCAGAGGTTGGCTTCTCCACCACGAGGGCTGACCTTTGTCGGGTCGAGCCATTCTGGAGCTCGCGGGCGTCGGCCTCCAGATCTGAATGCCCTCGACTGCCTGGAGAGTGGATCTGGGCCCCAATCGCTGGATCTTTACCCCCCCTTCCCCTTCAGATCCATCACCGCCACCTCTCAGGGCCGCCAGATCTGGCCTCTTCGAGGTCAGAGGCTACGATGGAGACGACAACGTCAGTGCCCACGGTGATGTCTATAGCGAGTATGGTTATGGCTACAGCGACTATGAGGGCGGCGGCAGTGACATATATAGCAATTCTGTGAAGTCCAACGACATGGGAGTTGATCCATTATGCTTGTGAATTTGATTTTTGTGATTCTGTTTTGTGTAGTTGTGAATGTTAATGTCATTTTGCTCTTTGGCCAGATGAATGTGATTGTGATGGTTTTTGTGATTCTGTTTTGTGCCCAAATGATTGTGATTGTGAATGTTGAGTACTTCTGTGATTTGTGAATGCCTAATGAAGGTCTGTTAGCTAGGCTCACATCATTATATATATTTTTTTGCCCTATTTTTCAGGTATGTGATGGCTCTCAATTAGGATCCATCACAAATAAAGATCGCCACTAACGAGTTAAACTATTTACCTATCACAGATGAAGGTTACCTGTGATGGATTTTAATTGCAGTCCGTCAAAGGTAACTCTTACCTCTGACGGGTCTTTAACCGTCTCAGGTGACTCAGAGTCATGAGTGACCACTAACTGACCAGGGCCACATCCATCAAAGGTGAGGGTTTGCGCCCGTCGCAGATGACATGATGCAGTGTAGTGCCACCAGTTAAATCCTTATTGATTCCCTTTTCCGAGAACGCTGCAAAAAAAAAAATCCTTATTGATTCGAATGGACAGAGTCTTCAGGTAGCGTAGTTAGAAGAGAGAAAAACTGAAAATCTCCTTTGATTCAAATGGACAGAGTATCCATCAATCTCCACAATATAATAAGCATATATACAGGTGCATAATTAAAGGAAGAAGAGCGATAAATATCTGTACACGGACCACAATATTTTTGCACTTGAGTTTATGACAAGGACACTGTTAGCATATATACCTTATTGCATTGATCGAGTTATTGTATTTTTTGGTTGGGTCCAATTAACAATCCTGGACTTTTTGCACATGAGCTAACTCCTGCATCTGACCTAAGGATGTGTTTGAGAGGAGAAAAAGGAGAATATCAAGAACATACATAAACGAGATAAGTCATTAACGTATGATTAATTGAATATTAATTATTCTAAAATTAAAAAATAGATCAATATGATTTTTATAGTATCTTTTCTATATAAACTTCTTCAAAAAGAAACCGTTTGGCAGTTTGGGAGAACATGCGTGAGAAAAACGAGGGACTTTTCTCCCTCCCATGCCTCAAATGGACGCACCCTAACTGTGTATTCTTTACCACATCTTCCTAACTTCTACTTCTTTGTTTTTTTTTGCGCACGCTTATGCTTTTGAAACTGTTAAACGATGTGTTTTGGAGAAAAGATTCTAAGAAAATTTGTTTTAAAATATTAAATTAATCAATTTTTCATGTTTATTTTGTTCATGATCAATCATGCGCTAATGGATCATTCCGTTTTAGGTGCTGGGAGATGAAGTTCTCAACCGATACCTCCAAATGCAACCTAAGTCTTCCCTCTCTTCTCATTAGCTCAAGTGATATGTCAGCTTTTGACCTATATGTTATAGCAATAAATTTTAGGCAAATTTTACCGTAGGCGTCGCAAACTGGTGGTTTATCACGCCCCGAACTAGTCCCGAGCGGAACTAGCCCGTGACGCTCCAAATTAACCTGTTAATCGATACCAGTCCCAGGAAACAGTGCTGGTATCACAGGAAGACAGAATATCACAGCAACAGAGGTCTCTTTATTATAGAGTAGGAGTACAGTCATGTTAGGCTGCGGACAGATCCCGAGCTCACAACTGCATTACAAAAAGGAAGCGGAAGCCAAGACTTGGACCAAACATCACAGGCGCAACTTGGGAACTAGGCCAAAACCCTAAAACTCATCGTTGCCGGCTTGCTCCTGGAAGAACTCCTTGTCAGCGGGATCCGCTTCATCTTCTTCAGCAACTGGGGGGGGATTATTTATATAGAGCAAGGGTGAGTACGGGAGTACTCAGCAAGCCATGGGAAAGAAGTGTTTAATGCAGGCTTCAAGGAAAGGCTGTTGTTTTTGCAATTGATTTTATTTGAACTCTTTTCTGAAACAACTAAGTGAGTGCTTCTCAAACGACACGGATGAGACACTGCGTCTCATCCGGTCGGAGTATGTGCAATGTATCAGTCTTTTGAATTGATCAAGATTGGCACCTGGCCAACAGCTTTCAAACGGCCACCCGGGCCTGGCTGATCCCATCAGCCGCAGATTTTCCAAACATCAAACCCATTCCACAACAGCAAATTTCACAAGGCAGTAGTCAAACAAAACTACGCTAGGAATCACCTCACATCCGCCCATGACCGTGGGCACGGCTGTTCGAACAGTTTAATAACCTCTGTAGAGGGGGTACACTTTACCCACACGATATTACTAACCCGGATCATCCAGCCCGTGCAGAACGGCCACGACTAGAGACCTTAAGGCTTTCATGACAAGGCATTTCGAAAGCTGACACAGGTTCACCATATGCCAACGAGAGGGGTTCCAGACCAACACCAGATTAGGTCCCAGACCATACTGTGCCAGGAAGCCCAGGGGTCCTCCCCGACACCACCCCGGCGAATCCACATGTCTCTTGCCATCAAGGCTCCCCTGATTAGCTAATTACTCAGCCAGGGGTGTCCCATTCCACCCATGTGGTCGTACTTGTCTTATGTTCGGATGAAATTCCAAGGAAACGGTCCTTAAGTGCAAGAGCGGGAAATCGTACACCCGGCACGTTCCCCGGTCCGCGATTTTGGAAATTCATTTAGGTTCGCAAGCACCGACCCAAGTGTCGGGTTTTCCAAGTCTTTTGTAAAACCCATGTTTTACCCAAGATGTTTCTCGGATTTTAAGTTTGAAGGCGACCGTCGATACTCGTGCAGAGTGCACGATTACCGAGACGCAACTAAATGGTTACAAGGGAACATGGTATAACAATTAACAATGGAAGGATCAGATGCAACAAGTTAGGTAGGCACATCGGTCTGCCTTGCAGACGGTGCAAACAGATTAAGTGCAATCCTATCAATGCATAATATTTTTCAAGCAACTTAATTAAGTTCAAATATAGGCTCAAGATGTTCAAAGGTGGCTTGCCTTGCTCGAGATCTTGAGCTTGATCCTCGAAAACCTCGCACTGCGGGTCTTCGGGCTCCGAAACTACACGCGAAACGGGACAACTCAGAAAACGGCGAAAATAAAGCCCTATTATTGACCTCTAAGCTTGCCATTAGATAGATCTCGAGACTTGAGGAATTTTGGAAGTTGAACAGAGTCAAACGGACTTACGGTTGGGAAGATATTGAATTTCTAAGATTATTGGATTTTTGGTCTAAAGGAAAAGGATTTATTTAAATCCTTTTTGAAAAAGAAAAGAAAAGAAAAGAAGGAGGGAGGGAATTAGACTTCCCTCGGGCGGCTAGGGCGCGGCCCGAGAGAAAGGGGCGGCTCGGCCGAGCTTAATGGGCCGGCCGGCCCAAGAAGGCGGCCCAAGGCGCGCACGGACGGGGAGGGGAGAGAGAGAGAGCCGGTGGGCCGGGTCCATCCCGCGTGGTCCCGAGTGGGACCCGCTTGTCGGTGACTCGGCTCACCGTGAGCGACGTGCACGCGGGGCGTGCTAGGGTTTGGGGAGGGAGGCGCGGCGCATGCGCGCGGTTCGCGGAGGACGCGGTGCGGCGGGCCCACGCGCAGCCTCACGGCTCGCGGTGGACCGCGCGCGCGAGGGGGCGGAGGGAAGCGGCGGACCAGGGTCTGCTTGACCCGGTCGCGGCCGAGGTGGCGCCGACATGGTGCCTACGTGGCTGCCACGCGGGCCGACGGGAGGTAGACGACGACGCCGGCCGGAATGGACGGCGGACGACAGCGGCGAGCGGCGGAGCGAACCATGGCGATACAGGCGAAGGCGAGCACACCGGGATGTTGCACAGGACGAGGGGAGACGAGCCAACGGCTCGGATTCGCCCGGGGATGCTCGACGGCGGCGGATTGCGGCGGCGGCAACTAGCGGCGAGGGAAGGGGGAAACGGCGATGAGGTCACGAGGGGTCGATTCCCGGCGGTGAGAGCATCTACGCGGCTACAGGAATTCGTTGCTAGCGTCGGATTGGGCGGGATCGCATCGAGGGAGGCCGGCGACGAGAGGCGCTTCCGAGCTCGGGCGGCGACGGCGGCGAGCACACGGCGAGCGACGGCAGCAGTCGGGGCGCCGCCGGCTAGCTACGGGGAGGCTACACATGCTACTACCGAAAACTAAGGGGAAGGGATGGATCGAGGAGGGAGAACGGGGGGAGGCACTACCGTGCGGGGAAGGGGCGCAGTGACGAGAAACCGATGGCACGGGAGTGATCTCTCCGGCCTCGGGCCGGGGAAGAGGAAGAAGACGAGCGCCCGGAGTCCCCTTCCGCGTCCTAGCACGCACCGGCTCCTCCGGCACACGCGACGGCGGCGGTCAGCGAGAGAGACAGAGGGACGGCAATGGCGCGGGCGAAAACGGGGAAGATTTGGGAGGGGAAAGAGGAAGGGAGGCGCTTAGGTTTATAGGGCGGCGATGTTGGTTTGGAACCGACCTTGGGCGGTCCAGGGAGCGAGCTGGCGCTCGGCGCTCGCGGCCAAAACGGTGACAGGAGGTGACGCCGGCGATGAGAGGAAAAAGAAGAAAAGAAGAGGGAAAGGGGGCTTGCCTCCTTGCCATTTCGGGAAAAGGAGGAGGGAGAGAGGGCGACGCGGCAGAGGCGGGGAGCTCAGCCTCCGTCCCTTGGAAGCCAGCGCGCGGCGGTGGCGGGGCCGGGTTGATGACGACGGCGATGACGGCGGACCGGTTTGGAGTGGAGCGGCGACACGGGCGGCAGACGCGGGGCAGGCGCGGCAAGCGTTGACGGCGGCGGCGACTGGCCGGTCGGCCACCACGGCGCGCGCGCGCGCGCGGGCGGCGCGGCGATTTGGGCGGCATCGGCAGGAATGGCAGCGAGAGCGGGAGGGAGGGCTCGGCGCGGCTCACGGCAGAGCGGGGAGAGAGAGAGAGAGAGAGAGAGAGCCGGGGAGGGAGGGGGAGATGGGCCAAGAGGGATTCGGCCCATCGAACCCGAGGGAGGCAAAATAGACTTTTGCGGAGGGATTTGATTTGGGAAGGATTTGGATTCGGGATTGAACTCGACGATAGATCAGGGATTTGAGATCTGGGATGGCACGGGCACTAGACAACAAGCAAAGAAACAGATTTCGCAATTAGGATTTTTAAGAGTTAGTTTTCCCGCTAGGCGCCACGACGGAACGGGCGCTACATGGTTTTAGCTACTGGTTATGGCAAAAGTAAATCTTTTGGAGAAGAAAATCTCAAAATGTGGCTATTTGTTACTCTCTCCGTTTTAGGTTATAAGACATTTTTGACTTTAGTCAAAGTCAAACTGTTTCAAGTTTAACTAAGTTTATAGATAAATTAGTGATATTTGTAATACTAAATTAGTGTCATCAAATCAATAATTGAAGATATTTTCATAATAAATTTATTTTGGGTTAAAAATGTTACTATTTTTTCTATAAACTTGGTCAAATTTAAAGCAGTTTAACTTTAACCAAAGTCAAAACGTCTTATAACCTGAAATAGATGGAGTGCTAGACACCACATCAATTAGAATATTCATTTACTGTCAATTAAATAAGAGAAAAAATTATGAAGTTTTAGAAATACCCCTAGTGCCACACGTCCACACGTCAGTTCTCCCATCTCTCTCTCTTTACCTCGATCACTTTGTATCTCTTTGCTTCACAAATCAAGAAGTTTATCTTTTAATAACACTTACATACTCATCTATCAATATTACTTTGTTGTTAACGTGTGGCGCTATGGTCTTTTCTCTCTATATATTAAATTTTTCTTGAGAGATGTTTGAAATTTATTTTGGGATAGGAGTTGCTAGCTGTGCCACTTTTCCTGTAAAATCCAAACAAGCCCTGGAAATTGGTGTGAGGGGGAGCTAGCCAAGAGCACCAATCCAATCCAAGAGGGGTCAGGTCGATCAGTAGCCTGTTCAGGCTCGCAGAAGTTTTTGGAAAGCTGTACAAGCTAGATGAGCTTTTTGCTCGGATATCCACGCATATGCATGTCAAACTCTCTATTCATACATTAAGGGGTGTCCCCTTATTTCTGCATATCACTTAAAATATCATCATTTTTTAAAAAAATAGTAAAATATATCGATATGTTATATTTAAGCCACTCCACAAGCATGCATATTCAA
The DNA here is from genome assembly GCF_000147395.1 of Oryza glaberrima. NCBI lineage: Eukaryota > Viridiplantae > Streptophyta > Magnoliopsida > Poales > Poaceae > Oryza > Oryza glaberrima. Next base: position 27,678,621 of record NC_068327.1, on the reverse strand, counting down.
ATTCAACAACAAAAATAATAAACTTGAAGATGAATATAACATGTAACTTGCGATCAAATTTGTTACTTTCATCCGTTTTATAATATAAGTTATTTTAGCATTTTCTATATTCATATTGATGTTAGTGAATCTAGATAGATATATATGTCTAGATTCATTAGCATCAATATAAACGTGGGAAATGCTAAAATGACTTAAATTATAAAACGGAGGAAGTATTTTTGTTTCGAATTGTATAAGTCAATTTCAACTTACATATTTGTGGAAGGATTTATATCATATATTGATCTGTCTTAATATTCTTTTAATTTAATTTTTTAAAAAATATTTAAACGATATGCACAGAGCCACTTCCGTATGCATATGCATTGCACTGCATTGCATGCATGCATGCATGCGTTCCCGGGGGCAGAAAACGCCCCAAAACAAAAATCGGCAGGTCTAGTGATGGATCGATTAGAGAGGAGAGAGGTAAACGCTAGTAGTACTAGCTATAGCAGCTTGCATGGTTGTTGGATCAAGGCTTTCCAAGAGAGGTCACCTCAAGCCTCACATCGTCCGTCCATCACATGCTGGACGTCGTCGATCTTACCGTCCACCCAACCCGACGCACACACGGTCATTCCTGAAAAGATTTGACTTCAATTCCTTCTTCTTCCTGGTCCGTGTCCTCGTCCTCTTCTTAATCCTTCTTCTTACTATGGTTGTAAGTTTAGTTCGTGTGCCAAAATTTTTTTAAGTATACAGACACACATTTAAAGTATTAAACGTAGACTAATAATAAAATAAATTACAGATTTCGCCTGTAAACCGCGAGACGGATTTATTAAGCCTAATTAATCCATCATTAGTAAATGTTTACTGTAGCATCACATTGTTAAATCATGACATAATTAGACTCAAAAGATTCGTCTTACAATTTACAGTCGGACATACTGTGTAATTATTTTTTTTCTACATTTAGTGCTCCATACATGTGTCCAAATATTTAATGTGACAGAAAAGTTAGAAGTTTTTTTTTAAAAAAATGGAATCTAAACGCGGCCTATTTTTTTCAACCTCTTCTTTGTGCGTGCATGGGGCTGAGTGAGTGAGTGATTGACGCAGACAATTGCATGCATGCGTACACATGCACGGCGGCCATAGCCATAGCTAGGGTTGTTCCCCAAATTGACAAATCTGCTGTTGCAAGTTACAGCCGTAATGCATTCATATACATGCATGTTCTTGGTATATCGGCCGGCCGGCGTCTGTAGTAAATTGATTTCACTGTCGGGCCTATACCATTCATCCCATAAAAAATCAATTTCTGGAGATAAATCTGGACAAGCATGTGTCCAAGTACATTCTCAGAATTTGGTTTTTTTGGACGGAGTATGAATGAACGGGCCTCTGAATTACTACTATTCGATCATATATTCAGATTGATGTAGTAGTAACAGTTAATTTTGGAGTTGAGGTTGGTATGACAGGGTTGAGGATCGGAATTAACCAAGTGAGGACCATAAAAATGTACTACTGTAGTACCGATGATCTTGGTGATCGAACTCCTTCGGTCTCATTCAGGCTTTTTTTTTTAATAAACATATATACTCACAACGCGCTGACATATCTTACTCGGTGCCTAAGACCAAAGTTATATGGTTCCCGAGATCAAGTTCGGACTTTGGCCTAGATTTTCAACAAAAATAATTTCAAGGGGGTAGTATGGGATTCACGGTCGCGATCCAGAGCATTACAATTCGTGTATTGGAAAATTCTCAGGTGTCGGTTTGCGCAAGTGGGCACAATTTCGACATGGCTAAATGTTTGCATTCTCAAGTTGAAATTCTGATAGCTAGAGGATGGAGGGCGACATTCGCTCGCTGTCACTACCTTGTACTGTCATATATGGACATATACTCCCTCAGTTTCGAAATATTTGACACCGTTGACTTTTTAGCACATGTTTGACCGTTCGTCTTATTCAAAAACTTTTGTGAAATATGTAAAATTATATGCCTACATAAAAATATATTTAACGATGAATCAAATGATAGAAAAAGAATTAATAATTACATAAATTTTTTGAATAAGACGAATGGTTAAACATGTGCTAAAAAGTCAACGGCGTCAACCATTTCGAAACGGAGGGAGTATATAGCTAGAGATAGAGGGGTACGATCGGTTATGATTCGATATTGATTCGTCTTTCCCTTTCTCATAGAGATTTGGCTTGATTTATCTCGCGACATATATCCATACATACCAAATCAAATGGAAACCTTGCAATATACTAAAATTTTCTTAAATGAGCTCAGTCAATCCGAAACGAATGACTTATTAATTAGTTACTTTCAAGAGATCGAACCATATTCTCGACCTTTTCTTTATTCATCACTTTTTTTGTCGCTCATGAACTACAAATCCAATCAGGGTCGTACACTCGTACCTATATATGACATGCATAGTAAATACTACAGTGAAGCTAGGAATCTATTTCTAGCTAAAGAGACAGACCGAGCAGAGCAATCAGACTCCATATACATGCATGGTCCACACCCACATATACACAACACATATATGCGCTCTCTTTACACTTTTTTTTTTTTGGCATAACAAAAGATGAAATCTTTCTCTTAACGCTTGGCCCCCAGCTAGGTATACATCTCATACACAACGTACAAACCATGCATCATATCCATTTCGTCCTCTCTCTCTCTCTCCATATATATATATATATATATATATATATATATATATATATATATATATATATATATATATATATATATATATATATATATATATATATATATATATATATATATATATCACTGGTGGTGAAACCATTTTTGATCGGTCCGGCAAAATCCACAATAGTCCCGGTTGTAAAAATTTTGATCTTTAGTCCCGGTTGGTAACACCAACCGGGACTAAAGATGATCTTTACTCCCGGTTCATCCCCTGTCAGATGTATGTCAGGGGGCCGAGGATCTTTAGTCCCGATTGGTAACACCAACCGGGACTAAAGATCACCACTTTAATCACGGTTGGTACTACCAACCGGGACTAAAGATCAAGATGATCTTTAAGTCCCGGTTGATAGTACCAACCGGGACTAAAATTAAACACGTAGTATATAATCCCTATCCCTTATCCTCTCCTCCACAGTTACAACTTAACAGATCGAATCTCACCCCCTCTCCTCAGATCTATCCTCTCTAACTCTCTTCTCCAACTCCTCCCCTTCCTCCTCTCCTCCCCCTTCTATCCCCTTCCTCCTCCCCTTCCCGGCCGGCCTCCCCTTCCCATCCGGCAGGCCGGCCGGCGGCGGGCGGCGGGGCAGCGCCCGGCAGGGTTGCGCTCGGCGGAGGGCGGCGGGCGGTGGCGCCGCGCGCGCCGGCGGGCGTGGCGGGCAGCGGGGCCGCGCCCGGCGGCCGGCGCCCGGCGGCCGGTGGGGCCGCGCCCGTCGTTCGTGGCGACCGGCGACGGCAGCGGCATTCTTTTTTTTTTTCATTTGTGATGATTCAGTGAGATGTATTTGACTGAGAAGTTACAAATTTGTGATTCATTGTTTAGATCTGTGATGTATTTGAGTAATTTCTTAGGATATTGTGATGTATTTATTTGTGTGTATAAGTAACTTTGATTTGATTTGTGATGTAGATTTGAGATGTTACTTCGATTTATGGATTGGGGGTTTGATTTGGGATATGTATCCCATGTGATTTGGGAGAAAATAAAAAAGAAAAAAAAAGAAAAAGGGGATCATCTCACTGCCGCAACCCTCTCTTTAGTCCCGGTTGGTATCCCCTCTCTTTAGTCCCGGTTGGTGTTACTAACCGGGACTAAAGATCTATTTTTAGTCCCAGGTATTTGAACCGGGACTAAAGATAGCGATCTTTAGTCCCGGATTGGTAGTCCTGGTTTGAAAACCGGGACTACAGGGGGTTGTGAACCGTGACTAAAAAGCATTTCTCCACCAGTGTATATATATAGCTAGCTAGCTAGCTTAGCTCTCTTCATGTGTTTAGTAGTAGTAGTAGTAAACCAGAAGCAACAAAGCAATGCGCATATGTGCCCTAGCTTTTAAGCAAGCAAGCAGCAGGCAGGCAAGCAAGGCACCCATCTTCTTGCTCTTGCCCTGCCTTTGATAAAGCCTATGATCTAGCGGTGTATATATCTCTCTCTATATCTACCATGCACGCACGCACAAAGAACATACACACACACGCACGCACGAGCCCATGTCCCTAGATCGATATCCCCCCCCCCCCCCCCCCCCCCCCTTTTGCACTTTGTTCCTGGATCAACGGTTGCAGTGTTATCTTATTCCTCAGCCTCAGTTATCTTTTTTGCTTTAATTTCTTCTCTCTAGCTAGCTTTGGTCGATCTCCTCTCTGATCCTCAGCTTCGTAGTGCAAATGGGGCACACATGCGTGTGTGTGTTTGTGCATCTGATCTTCACTTCATTCTCATATTCTGCCCTACTTAGTTTTGACACATGATGTATCATGTATGTACTAGCTATCTAGCTAGCCCTCTTCATCCAATCTCCGATGCGATCTCGATCGATCGATCGATCGAAATGTCGTCGACGATCGATGGATGGTTAAATTACATTCTTCCCAAGGTGAAGTCGAGGTTGGGTTTCATGGCGCTGACAGTCGTCTCCGGTATTTGGAACGGCGGCGAGTTCAGGTCGGAGGCGTCGTCGTCTTCAGGGCTCTGTGACTGCACGTCCTGCAATATAATGTAGTACGATCTCGGTTTGATGAGTGCATGCAGGGATAAAAAGAACAAAAGATTGCGATGACGATGATGAGATGTGATAACTGTGCAGAAACTGATGATATGATGGCCCCCCATATAAGCTAAAGTTAGAGCCTGCCGACAATATGCATTGATCAAAGCTCAGCAAGGAAGCTGTGTCGAAAGATGCATGAAAGAAAGAATGAATCAATCGAGAGGGGTGATCAAACAAAGGAATGATCGCCATTGCACTAACTCTAGCATGTAGCATCATGGCCATTAGTGAGCTAGAGGTATTGGAGACAATGATGAAACTTGGCTTGCAAAGTGGGTACCTCGAAGGATTTGATGTCTCCAGGGGTAGCATCTCTTGATTTGTCATGGAACCAGGCCCCTCTACTGCTTAAGCAAAGAGAGAAATGAATGAATTAATTAAATTACCCTGGAGAGAAAAAGCGTATCATGGACTGAGAGAATCAAATGCCTATATATCTATGTATATCTCTTTTTCATCTCAGTGGGAGTCCATTGCTAGAGATGAGAGAAAACAAAAGGCAGGGAACAAAGCTAACACCCTACTTTAATTTCACCGTTATAAGATGCTGTAAATGACAAGCTAACTTTATAAGAGGGTGGCTAATCCAAGGTAAAAGCTGTGCATGCATGCTTAGACTACGTGCTCCTCCCATGTGATCTGGCACGGTGAACAATGCCTTCATATCTGTGCATATATATTGCTCACACATGTAGCTGCCAGGAAGGTTCATGTACTGACCACATACAGTACTGAGCACACAGTCCACAAGACACCACAAGTACTGATCTAGCTATATGTATAGTGTGCCTATATGAATGCATGCCCGAGTGCATTCTTAGTTTGGTACGGTTTTTCATTTCTTATTGAGATTATATTCCACGGTCTAAAAGATTCCATCGCACATCATGTAAAAAAAGAGAGAGAACAAAAAATATAATCAGGAGAGGCTATAGATATGGATGCTGTTTCTCATGTAGTTTCTCAAGATTCTGCTAGTGGAGAACTCTATTGTCTCTTGTAGTGGGGGGGGGGGGGGGGGGGAATATGTCCCCTTTGCTATAGCTTAATTAGCATATATACTAATCAATCTCGGAGCTAGCTTAATATTATAATTTGGGAGATGATTGCACCATCATGGGGAGCAGATGGAACAAAGGTATGAGCCCTGGTGCTTTTTGTGAGCACTCGGAGGTGGTTGATGATATGGTAGTGCAGTAGTCACAAAGAAAATGAGACAGGAATATATTGTTTCGCCTAAAGTAGGAGCATACGACTGGTTTAATCAGTCCAAAAGAATATCTGAAGCCTTGCATTAGCTGGTTCTTAATGTATTCTTAATGTAACAGTTGATTTTGAGGAATATTTAGTTTGAAGTCCAACCAAACGTTTGATGCAGGTAATGCCAAGCTAGCCAGCACGACTCCCATGCATGAAAGACCAACCAAATCAAGATATATATACAGTGGAAATATTGCGCTGTGAGTAAACTGCTAGTAATTTTTTCATGGATACATGAATTCTGAACATTGTTTTTTTTAAAGAAAAAAAAAGATGCAAAGGCAAATATATATAGCTAGTGAAAGCGCCAAAGGAGTACTAATGTACTGTACATGTATTTAATTTCTGTGTATCTATGCGTGGTACTTATTGGCTACATGTACATAATATAGCAGTCTCTAGCTACATGTAACCAGAAGCAGCCTTGACCTCCAGACATAAGTAGCTAGCTGACTATATATAGCTGCTTTCTGTGTTAATTCGCCTTCGGCTTGGAGTACTTCTACAGTGCTAGCTGCTGTTAACTACTCCAGTAATAGCTACATTAATTAGGAACATTTAGTTTGTCATCGAATACTAGGGCCCAAGAAGCACTAGCTTCAGGTTCAGTACACTAGCTACTACTACTAGAGCTTGATATTAAGACCAATGTCACCAGAGTGATGAGATCAAATGGAATAGGAGCAGGCTCTCATATGATATAGGAGTAGCATTAGGAAGCAAACATAGGAACTACTAAAGTTTAGCAATTAGTTTTATAAGAAATAATGGCTTTAAAATTTCTGTTTGCATGTATGTCACCTTGAGGAGTTGTTGCTCCGTAGAGCACACATGCTGGATCCTTGTTCATTGCCGTCAAGATTGGATTGTTGCTGAACAGAAGACTCTGACCCACTAGTGTTGTTGATGTCAAACAGATTGTCGTCTGGGATCTCTATGATAGTCTTAGTTTGCCCTACAAATCCAACATATTTTTGCAACGTTTCAGTATTGATCAAATACACCATCGATCGGTATGATGCTTCTTCCCTTTTTTTTTGTGTGTGTGTGATTAGTGTTATATATACACACATACCATATGGTGGAGCAGGTTGTTTGTGGTCAGTGGTCTTGATGGTCCGGTACATCTGCAAGGAGAATTAGCTATATCATTGATATATATATATATATATATATATATATATATATATATATATATATATATATATATATATATATATGTACTTACATGAAGTTGGGGTAACCAATATTCTTCAGGAATACATAGGATTTTTTTTATATGAGGAATATAGTACGTTTCTTTTTTCCAAATGCATAACATGCATTTCATGGATGGAGAGCTGGTATAAATGAAGTCAAATTAGTACTCCTAAGGACTACTACTCCGTAACAATCTTCAAAAAAGAAAAGAAAAACAAAAAAAAAAAACTAAAGGAGCAGTAGTGGTAGGAGTAGTACAAGGAGAGAGAGAAGTGACCATAAATTTTTCGCCTGCATGCACACAGCACAAACGGAGGCATTGATGGCTCGATCAGCAGCTGCTGCTGCTGCTGCTACCACTACGACTGTGCAGCGTGCAGCATGCAGCTCAAAGCAGGCAGAGGCCGGGGTGTGTGTGCGTTGAAGCTTAATTATTGAGAAATGATGCCGTGGTTGTACTTGCCCATGATCTGCTCTTGGGCAGCATGCATATCAATGCCCTTTCGATCCCCTCTTCGTGCGTGCGAGATCGATCGATCGATCGAGCGAGCGAGAGAAACGCATCTATCCATCCATCCTCCGCGCGGTGCGTGCATGCATGTCGTCTCGTCTCCGGGCCGTGGCTAGCTTTTAATGGCCAAACAACACGCTGCACTGACGCTGCGTTTGCATATGTGCTGCTGCTATAGCTTTGTGCCCCAACTGCTCATCTCGGAGTTTTTATTGAAAAGCTGCTCCCCCCGTGTTGCAAAAGCTAAGCTTACACCTCTTTTCTCTCTTCTCTCTGTCTCTCTCTCTCTCTCTCTCTATCTATCTAGCCAAGGACATGCATGTGGGGAGTGAAACTTGTAGAGAGAGAGAGGTTTTTACTGCCCAGCCGGCAAGTGAACTGAGAAATGACTATTCCATGCATGAGCTACTGTGTGTGAGAAAGGATCGAACGTAATTAACTTTTTGTCCTCAGATAAAGGAAAGGAATAGTGTATAATATGAATGTCTTCCACATATATACCAGTCACGTATTTGTATTTTGTACAGTACTCCTTGGTGTGGATATAAATTGTTAATTAGGAGTAGATGTACATCTACGCTGGTACGACTTTTTATTAGAAAAGGAAGTACTCGAATGGTTTAATTTCTGAGAGAGGGATAGAAAGCTTAATTCAGCCGGATATATATCAGATTAACCAATTAACCGGTCTTGAAGGATTAGATGATATACTCACCTGCAAGTGAGACTTGACATGAGCTAAGGTCAGGTCCTTCACGTCCATTAGCTCAAGAACTGACTTGGGTGTAGCTCCTGCAAAACCAAAATTGGAGAAAATTAGTGAAAAAAAATTCAGGAACACTGCGTAGCATATGTGGTTCAATTCTTGTTTAGCTAACATGAAGAAGTTTGGAAGATGCAAAAAAAAGAAAAAAAAACAGCAAGCAGGTTTCCGTACTCTCGTGGCCTCCGAGAAGCTCGACGGCATGGACGAACCGCGCGTGCAGCGACGTCGTCCACCGCATCCGCGGCGCGCGGGCGCCACGCTTGGCGGGCGCCGCGGCGAGCCGCAGCGCCGCCGCCTGCTTGCTGGGGGACCTCGGCCCGGCCCCCGGCGCGACGCCGATCGCGTCGGCGTAGCAATGCTGGTGGTGCTGGAGGTGGTGGCTCTGGAGGAAGGGCAGCGGCCGCGAGGTGTTGTACACGGGGATTCCCCGGATGGGCCGCGCGAACGCCAGGTCCTGCAGGCCGCCGGCGGCGGCCGCGTCCTGCGGCGGGATGGGCTGGGTGCGGTGCAAGAACTGGAGTGCGCCGCCGAGCTGGTGATGTTGGTGGTGGTGGTGGTGATGGCCATGGCCATGGCCGTGGCCGTTAGCTGCAGGCGCGACGGCCGCCTGCTGGTAGAAGCCGCCGGCACCGCCGCCAACCCCGCCACTCGCTACCGGCGGCGAGGAGGAAGTAGCGACGGAAGGACCTGTACTTGCCGCCGCCGCCGCCGTGGTGGTGGTCGTGGAGGTTTCAAGAGCTCGTTTCCAAAACCCTAAGTCCATTGACTTGGTGGCAGGAGGAGGGCTGATCTGGAGCTGCAGGTCAGGGTGTGCCGGGAACAGCTCCATTGATGATCTCTTCTTGTCCTTGCGATGACTCAAGAACTCCACTTCTTGAGAGAGGTCACAAAAAATATATATTTATGCGCAGCTGGCTGAACAAGTACTTGCTCTTGATCTTGTTGGGAATTGAGATTGATGAGGAAAAAGAAGAGAAGAGAAGAGAGAGGAGTTCTTGCTTGGAAGATGGAGGAGAGAGGGGGATGAAAGGTAGGAGACGAGCTGAGAGGGAGGAGAGAGAGAGAGAGAGAGATGGAATGGAAAGGACAGGAGTGTGTGTTTGTATGCGCAGTGTGTTTGTGTGAAAAAGAGGGGGTGTAACTTGTTGCTTGGAGGTGGCCTAGGATGGAAGATATAGATTGGTCTTTTCTTCCACACCATGCACCTCCTTTTACTTTCTTTTCCAACTTTCTTTTTTTTTTGTGGGGGGGGGGGGGGGGGGGGGTTGCCCCTGCTCTCTTCTTTTCTCTCTATCAATCCCTTCTCTCTCACACATAGTACTCTTTTAATTAGATGTGTTTGGGGACAGATAGCTGTGGGAGAAAATGACACTTGATTAGGATGGATGGATATATGCTGTGTGTGGGAAGGAAGGGAAGGGAAGGGAATGTTATAGGTGTGTGGTGGTATCATTCCCTTTTCAGGCTATATATGCATATATGCTTTTCTTGTTCATTTGTTGGTGACCAAGTGCTATACAATCCATGCAGAGCTTGATCTTATTATAGTCATGTAGCGTTCATGCTAACTACCTGTACTAACAGTGTGTGAATTTTAAGAAGGCTGTTGTCAAGATCTTTATGAAAAACAAGATCTACCGAGACGTTTGAAACTGATGATCTCCCTAGCTACCTAATAAATGTTGGTTCAGTCTATATATGGAGTATATATCATACAGTACACTACAGCGCAATAATCTCTCTTGTGGTTTTGAAGCCCCCCACGATCGACCAAAGCTGTTCACTTCTATCTGTCCCTCTTTGATGAAACCTAGCAGTACAGCTCCATGCGTTTGACATTTTAATAAACTATATTTAGCCTTTATGCAATACCCGTACACACATACTACTCCCTCCCTCCGTTTTTTTAATGTATGTCGGTCATTAACTCTCTGAGATATGTTTAATTATTCGTTTTATTTAAAAAATAATATAATAATTATTTATTTTTTATTATGATTTGATTTATTATCAAATATTTTTAAGCAAGATTTAAATATTTTTATATTGAGAAAAGACGAATAGTCAAACGTCGATAAAAAGTCAACAGCATTAGATTAAAGAACGGAGATAGTATTTGTTTTTGATGTACTCCATGATTCCGTGCGAACCTCCATGGCATCTACCTGCGATATATAGGTGAGATATGCAGCATGTTCTCCCAAACGCCAAGTACGCCGGGCCTGGCTTAAACACCAAATTACCCACCAGCCGCTGAAATATACTTACGCGGCAGGCACGACAAAATCGAAGCCGTTAGCTGTAGCTGTACGCGCGAGATTAATTAAGCACCCATACTACCCGTTAGCTGGTGCTGCTGATCAGTGCACTCCCACTACTACTACCTCCTTTGCTCGTGTACAGAGAACGAGCTTTTTGGAATCAGTTAATAGCCCTCGTGTAGGTAGCTATAGCTTAGATGGAATGAGCTGCGTCCCAAAAATCGGTGGTGGTACTGGTACTAGTACTTTCTCTCCAATTAATTAAAGTCGGTAGCTGCTCCTCCTGCCTCGAACTCACGCTGAACACGAGATTAATTGTCGTGGAATCATGGCTGAGCACGGCAGGCGGCCGGCATGGCAGGCGCGGCGGAAGCGAGCGACCGCGCGTGTGTCAGATCAGTTCGCTTAGCTCGCGGTCACGGCCGCTGCCGCGCGCGCGAGGGGAGGAAGGAACGGATCGATCGAAGATCTCGCGCCCCCCTCGCTCCCCCCCGGGATTTCTGCACGTACGGTACGACGCGATACGCGCGCGCGCGGCCGCGGCGTACGTAGCAGCTTGCTGTCGCCGGCCTGTCGGTGTGGTCGTCCCCGCGCGCCTCGCGTCGTCGTCGCGCGTCCCCACATGCCGCGCGCGCAGCGCACGGCGATCCACTGATCAGAAGGCCCTCCGCAAACTGCATGCCCGATCGATGACTCCAGATAGATACCAGGCCGGCGCGTGAGACCGATCGAGCGTGTGCATGGGACGGCGAGCGCGACAACATTCTCTCCGCGTAATTGGCGCGTGACCGCGCGCATGACAGGATGAATCGATGGATCGACCTGGCGGCTGGCGTCGCGGAAGCAGTAACGTGAGAAGGGAGGAGGGGGTACGCGTACTATGCACATGAAGGCGATTGCACACGCGCAAAGACTGCAGACGCAGCAGTGGTGGGATGCGATGACGACCAGATCGATCTCATAATAGGGAGAACAGTCACCTAATTAATAACCCGATCGGTCAGGCGGCCCATCGCCCCTTTTGTTTATGCCGGTATATATCTGGCAGATGTGGAAGAAACTGCAGCGCGCGCTCGCGCCTTGCACACACACCTATAGTCAGATCGATAGGATCCAGACATGGACAAATAATAAGGTGGGGTGTCCGTTTATTTCTGACTTTCTGTAAGACTATTATTCCTGTGAGCTTGTTATATTTGGACAGGAAACAGACATGCATGCATGGTCCCTGGGTTTTGAGCATATATACAGGGGGATTGTTGCCTTGCTCGACCAAAAATTGACGTTGCAGGCACACATCTCCCTCCGAAACCAAAAATGCTCACCCCTTTCAGGACATTCAACTAGTGGTAATAATCCTATCAAATCATCAACTAGATGCTTTTCGTGTGACACATCTGAAAATTAATAAGCTTTACAGGAAGAGAAAAGAATAGGACACGCACACATGCATTGAATCACCGAAGTGTAGGAGACATACATGCGTGCAAAGCATCAATTGCCGTTGTCTCACCGAAGCATAGAGTGTATACCTGTTGAGTTCCAGAGGAGAAGAAAGGGAGAGCAGCATAAAGCTAGTAAACCTGTGTTTACTAAACCTAGAGGAACAATCTCCAACATCACTCCATGTGCGCGGACGGGGACATCAGCGAGACCGACCCGGCCGGCCTCGGACGGAGTTGTAAATGAGAAGTGGAGGCACATAATGCCCAAGGAGCGGGTTATCTGCATGGATTGTACCAAGTGCCCACCACCCTGAGCATGGATCGATGGGGGCCATCCGGTCATGGCCGCTTGGACCCACCTATCATACGGCTCCCCGCTGCGTGGCCCCCACTAAACCGTGCCATGGTCCAACTACCGACAGTCAAAATTGCAACCTGCTCACAAATTGACCATCATATTAGCAACCAATCCTCCTTGAATTTCTTAGTGGTAAGAGTAGAGGAGTGATACACTAATGGCAGTACAGTACAGCACTGTGGTAGCCTGCCTGTTCTTATCTTGTGCTGACTGTAGCACACTCTCATACCTAGGGCATCTAGTATATCAGTATCGTGGGTTTGATAATCTGAACACCAGATTCCATGTACAGACAGGATGATTTCTTAATAAATGATGTGGACATAGAGAAATGACTGACAGGTCAAAGGATCAAAAATAATGCTCAGGGTATAAATTACTGGATTGAGCAATTGACAAGACTGACAATAGAAGCCACTACAGAACAAATTTGATTTGATCTATAGCTAGTTATAAGCAGGAATAAGATATCATGATGCCGACAAGGAATATGATTGTATAATGATTATATTATCAGGCCTGATTTACTTAGGTCAGTACTAGAGGCTTAGTTTAATGAGGATATGGATGATTAAGCAATGCATATATTGTTGGTGTTAATAGCCCGGAGAAGATCAAAGAACTAATCGTTGCTTTTTCATATGGACTGGCTAATAGAGATGCCACAGTCAACAAAGCTGCATGCAGTAAATTATATCAGTTCAAAGAGAAGGTTTTTTCATGCTACTCGACTTTGCAGTTTCAGACTACTCCAGACACAAGCCATGTGAACTTCTACTATTTAGAAGGATCCTCCCCTAGTTCAGCAGTACCTACAGTAGCAGACTAACAGTAACAGGTTAAAACTTCAAAGTCCAGGAATCATACGAGGGGACATATCCGGTGAAAACGAGTTAAGTATTAAAAACTTCTTAAAGTCATACCTAAAAGTTTTATAAATTTATAAAAAAACTAGCTGGGTGGCCCGCGCAATTGCGCGGCTAGCACCCAAACAAAATCATATATTTTTTTAGTATGATTTTACTTAAAATTTATTAAATAGCTATCTCATTGTCTTAAGAGTTTGAAAGACCAAACCTTATCATCCCCGTGTTTCTAATTATATAGTTTTAAAAGTCACACCAGTTGCTACCCTCTATGTCATCTCCTTCTTTATTTGCTTGTTCGATTTACCACTATTTCTATTCATTCACTTTGGAACCTTTAAAAATTGGATCTTTTAGTTTTAGAATTTATTGTCATGTTGGGATTCGTTTTTATAATTTCTAGACGTCCCGTCAAACGTTGCCATTATATTTATGGCCCATCCACTGTCTTTTCTCTTTATTGTCATTGAGATTTTAAAAATCGAACATAAGTATCATTTGGGTTCATTTTTTACTTTCTAGAAGTCCCACCAAACTGTAAGCGGCTTTGCCACTATACTTCTCTACGGCTCGCCCGTTGCCTCCCTTCTTTATTGTCATTGAGATTTTAAAAACGAACATGATTATTATTATTTTTTTTTTACTTTCTAGAAGTTCCGAACCTTTAAAAATTGAACTTTATAGTTTTTAGAGTTTATTGTCTTGTTGGGTTTTATTTTTTATATTTTTAGAAGTCTCGTCAAACAATGCCACTATGCTCCTCTACGGCCCATCCGCCGCCTACTCTTTATTGTCATTGTGATTCTAAAAATCGAACATAAATATCGTTGGAATTCATTTTTTATTTTCTAGAAGTCCCGTCAACCGTCGGCTGCTATGCAACTATACTCCTATACACCCCGCCCGCTGCTTTTCCTTTTTATTGTCATTGAGATTTTAAACATCGAATATTTTTACTTCCTAGAAGTCCCGGCAATCGACTTGCTCGTTTGCTTCACGGCCTACCTGTCGTCCCTCCTTTTAATCGTCATTACGATTCTATTTGGTGTTTTATTAACAGTTTTTATATGTCGTATCAACCGCCACCACTCTACTCTTTTACAGGCCTATTACTTAATTTATCTCGTCATGTGTTTTAGATGGTCTTTTCTTTCAATAGTCTTTATTTTTATCACAAATTTTAGTTATTTATAAATTGTATTCCTAATTGAAATCTTATTTTTCTTTTTCTAATTTCAGAATTTTTTTCAAATTTTAATTAATATCGTATTGTGTTATTTAATATTTTTATTTTTTATTTTTAATTTTAGTTGTTTCAAACTTGTATTCCTACTTGAACTCTCTTTTAATTTTTCTAATTTTGGATATTATTTTTTTATTTTGATTTTTAATTAATCTCGTATTGGGTTCTTCTATGGATTCTTCTTTCAATATTGCTTATTTTTAATTCCTAATTTCAGCTAATTTTAAATTGTATTCCTATTTGAACTCTTCTTTTTTTTTGCTAATTTTGGATTTTATTTTTATTTTTATTCCAATTTTAATTAATCTCATATTAGGTTCTTATATGGACTCTTCTTTTAATATTCCTTATTTTTAATTCCGAATTTCAGCTATTTTACAATTGTATTCCTACTTGGACTAACCTTTTCTTTTCTAATTTTGGATTTTATTTTATTTTTATTTTTAATTTTGATTAATCTCGTATTGGGTTCTTATATGGAAATTTCTTTCAATATTGCTTATTTTTAATTTCGAATTTCAGCTTTTTTATAATTGTATTTCTACTTGGACTCTTTTTTTTTTCTAATTTTGGATTTTATTTTATTTTTATTTCAAATTTTGATTAATCTCGAATTGGATTCTTATATGGAAACTTCTTTCAATATTGCTTATTTTTAATTCCGAATTTCAGCTATTTTTAGATTGTATTTCTACTTGGACTCTCGTTGGACTATCCTTTTCTTTTCTAATTTTGGATTTTATTTTATTTTTATTTCAAATTTTGATTAATCTCGTATTTGGTTATTATATGGAAACTTCTTTCAATATTACTTATTTTTAATTCCAAATTTCAGCTATTTTTAAATTATATTCCTACTTGAACTATTCTTTTTTTTCCAATTTCGGATTTTATTTTTATTTTTATTCCCAATTTTAGTTAATCTCATATTGGGTTCTTATATGGACTCTTCTTTTAATATTCCTTATTTTTAATTTCGAATTTCAGCTATTTTACAATTGTATTCCTACTTGGACTATCCTTTTCTTTTCTAATTTTGGATTTTATTTTATTTTTGTTTTTAATTTTGATTAATCTCGTATTGGGTTCTTATATGGAAATTTCTTTCAATATTGCTTATTTTTAATTCCGAATTTCAGATTTTTTAAAATTGTATTTCTACTTGGACTTTTTTTCTAATTTTGGATTTTATTTTATTTTTATTTCGAAATTTGATTAATCTCGTATTGGTTCTTATATGGAAACTTCTTTCAATATTGCTTATTTTTAATTCCAAATTTCAGCTATTTTTAGATTGTATTTCTACTTGAACTCTCCTTTTATTTTTTTTTTCTTTTTCTCCGATTAATGTGGGAATTTCTAGTTTCAGCTATTTTTAGATTGTATTTCTACTTGAACTCTCCTTTTTTTTTTCTTTTTCTCCGATTAATGTGGGAATTTCTAGCCCCCACAGCGAACGTGGTGCCTCCTTTCAAAGCTGTTTTAATAATATAATAGATAGATACTAGAGATATGTGTAGATATGAAATATATTCTCACCAAATCTCAAGTTCAAACTCAACTTCATTTAGGAGTTAAAAAAAGACAAACTATTCACCTGAAATTTGTCTTTTTTGTTTCTCTTAAACGAAGTTGAGTTTGGAGTTGAGATTTGGTGAGAATGTATTGCATATCTCTAGTTTTTTTTTCATAAATTTTAAAAACTTTTAGGTATGATTTTCACGAGTTTCCAACACTTAGCTCGTTTTCACCAGATATGTCCTCATCATACGAGAGTATTAATCTGTGATACAACAAGCAATGCCTTTTTGGCATAAAATGGTCTTTCTGATTAAATGCAACCTTCAACGTTAATTTTAATTAGCTGTGATATTTATAAGATCATATTATGGAAGTATCTGTATGGTTTTCATGCATCTAATCTAAATATTTAGAAAGATATTTATAGTCGAAGACTAACTACAAACACTTTGCGACCAAAGAGTTTATTAATATTTTCTGTGTCTATGTTATTTAATTTCCATAGTCTTTTTTTTTTTGGAAAAGACAAGAAATTTGCCTTGTCTATTGATAAAGCAGGATTGATTTTCCATAGTCGTCTTTATGGTCTCAGTTATATCCATGGCGACTTTTACAGATTGAAATCAACATTATAGAAAAGTAGATAGTCAAAATTGAATGATGATAGTAGTTTCAAACATACTGATAGTCCAACTTGGAATATCTATAATAAAAAAGGGGGATGTATTACTTGAAGCGTCAAGTGCACAACTGCACATATGGATTTGATCCATAGTACTTCCGAGTTGTGAGCATGTAGTTCAAGATATAAGTCCTTGAACTTTGTGGACTTTAATGGTTTGTCCCCGTTCAGAGTGTGGTCACATCTTGTTGAGGATTTTGATAGCCATTCATGGCCAGGCAGAGGCAGAGGGCATGCAATTATTCGCAAAGGTACGCACCAGTGTCCATTACTTGCATGGCACAGCCATGGGCCTATGGTGACCCCATGTTGGCAGTCCAGCTATTCTGCCATGCACTTCATATGAGCTGATGTACATATGCAAGATGCAAGGGGAAGGTGGAAGCTGCAGGAACAAGATTTGACTCGACAGGCTCGCCCAATTTAATCATAGCAGCATGCTAGTCACTTGATCAGACGTACTCCCTCCGTCAAAAAAAAAAGACAAACGCTAGTTTCCGTGTCCAACGTTTAACCGTTTATCTTATTTGAAAAAATTATGAAAGAAATTAAAAAGACAAGTCACGCATAAAATATTAATCATGTTTTATCATCTAACAACAATGAAAATAAGAATTATAAAAAATTTCATATAAGACGAACAGTCAAAGTTGGACACAGAAACACAGGGTTTGCCTTTTTTTAGGACGGAGGGAGTAGGCTAATACCTGAAGAAAACCGTGTAGGCATGCCTAATCAGTTACTCCCTCCATCAAAAAAAAAAAACCTCAAAGGAGATGTGAGATATTCCTTATACTTAGAGGGGTCACATCCCCTCATAGGTTATTTTTTTTAGACGGAGGAGTACTACTAATCTAACAAAAAGAGGCAAATTCTATAGCTACAAATCTGAACACGTATGTATCCAAATTCGTTGTTAGGATTAGATTTTTTTTATGGACGGAAGGAGTACTAGTTACTAGCATGTTGGACAATAAGAAAATGATAGAAGTGTGGGTTGTATGCTCTGTCCTTAAAGTCTCGAGACATTTTAGACAATGACCATGGAATCAAGTAATGAACTGCGGAAAAGAATCATTTGGAACGGATTTTCAACCAAGTTAGTTGGATACAGCAATTTCCGATAAACAAACATTATTTTTTTTAAAGGTATGCAAATATTATGTAATTGCAGGATTCTTTTAAGATCATTCTTCAATTAGAATACACATTGGAACCCACAGTCTTTTCCTAATTAAGACAAGGAACATTTATCTTTGAACAATATTCATAAACAAGAAGCTAGGTAAAATGAATCTGAAGGCATTTTGGGCGCACTTACATTTTATATGATGCATATCTTCGCCTTAATGCCGAGCCCTTGCAAATCAAGAAATTGGATCTTTATCACTGGGATGACGTTGACATAATGGCCGAATAGAAAAGAGGACGGGCAGGCACAAGTGTTTCTTTGGTCTTGACAAAGCTTCAGTCAGCACTCAGCAGTTAATCATCAGGGACACCAAAGAGTGGCAGCAAAGAGAATCCTTCTTTTTTAACTTCTTTAAAGACATGAGATGATTTGATGACATGTATTTTTGAGAACATCCAACAAAAGAATGAAAAGAGAATAGGCAAAGTTAGAAAAGATATCAAATCTTTCCTCATGAACCCATCATGAGCTTTCCATGAAGGAATAGCCGCTTTACCGACGTAAAGCCATAATAGTCGTGCAAAATCATACCAAACTGTCAAGTTAATGGCTCCTATAAGTCCTCGTGGCTTTAGTAACTCAGCAGGTGGAGCAACATGATGGTGAGATGGGTAAGTGAAAGCAAATAATCGTGCGACGGGCTAGTGTGCTTGTCCTATCATGACAACATAGTAATTTATTACTATGGCTGTATTTAGTTCCACGTTAAAATTGGAAGTTTGAATAAATTGGAATGATGTGACGGAAAAATTGAAAGTTTATGTGTGTAGGAAAGATCGATGTGACGGAAAAGTTAAAAGTCTAAAGAAAAAAAGTTGGAATCTAAACAGGGCCTATGCCTAATTTGCAGAATTTTGTCAAAGCATCATATAGAAAAGACATGCAAGTCGTTCTCCCTGGAGTACCTGAAGTCTTGCTGGGAATTAGCATTAGATTCATTCCACAAATCGAAGCTATTTACGGAATAAATAGTTGTTGGTTACCACCTTAAAGATGGCCTTTCATACATATCGTAACGTATAATATGTCACTACAAACAATGGATAATTCAGATTTGTATTATTTATAAGTAAATTTTCGACCTGTTCATCTCAACCTTTTGGTTAATCTCCAGCTAACTGTAGATTTTTAGTATATCAAGATCAAACAACTAGGAGCTGAATTTTTTTCTAGTTGGAAAAATGAAGTAATGAACGTGACCAACATATGGGCATATGCAATTAGGTGCAGATTTTGATTTCCTCACTGAATTAGCTCCTTTATTCCTTCTGTTACACCCACTTTCAATAGAATATGATTGATTCGAGCATTTACATGGGCTTCTTCATTATACATTATCACAAAGCATCTACTTTGTTGCATATGCAACATGACAATCAGTGCTAGTGATTTCCTGTCAGCATCAATCGATTTATTAACAAATCAAGTTATCAACACATCTGGAGACAAATGTACCGGTACCAATAATGACAAGAAAATTTGATCATTTGAGATTACATGAAGAGATCAAAGACCAGTAGAAAGTTGAATAACTGACTCAATATGGGATCTACAGTATCAATTTCATATTTGCATCTGATTAAGCATTCTAGGTACATGTGTATGTGTGCAAAAAGAATGAAAGAAATTGGTAAGGTAGTAGACTAACCTCTTCACAGTGAAAAACCTACGAGAAAGGTGAAAGGAGATGTATGTGAAGATGTACAGTAGAAAAACATCAGAATTGTCTGCCTACTGCTTTCAGCCCCCTACCACAAATGTGGCCCAGCAATAAAATCAAGAATCCAGCCATGAACCCATGTCAATGCCTCTATTGGAGGCCCGCAGAAGAATTAAATCTGAGCCATCTGTTACCAGCTGACCAACCAACAATTTGGAAACCTTGGCTGGTAGGAGCTTTCAGCTTCCAGAAGTTAGGGATGCTGTTTGTTAACTTACGTAGTGTTAGAACCAATGGCCTAGCAGTCGTCATCGAGCATGCTGGCTGCCCAAGTCATTGTCCTGGAATCTACAAGATACCTCCAGCTCAGAAATCCTGCTGGGAAAAGATGGGCCACGAATTTTCAAGCGTTTTGGCCCAAGCTCTATAGATGGAGATTGGTAGTTGCAACTATTATATTTCTGGCTGGAAGCAACTTCATCCTCAACAATATTTGCATCTAGTTGATGTATCATCTTCAATTTGGTTGGAGCTATGAAGTCGTCTCCATTTTCAGAAATGAAGTCAACACAATGTATACAATCATCAGTATGGACAGGTTCACTCCTTGCACCACAGGATAGTTCAGGTAACTTATGTTCTTGTCTGTCATGTGCATTAATTTTCTTCAGCCGTTTCAATACCTGCCACAAGGAACAAGGTGTCTATCAGAAGCATCTTGTAAGCACTTTTCAGTTCACCTCAATCATGCCCCTGCGAATTCACCTTGATCTAGTTTGTAAGATTAAGTAACCAATTTCTAAGCACTTTCTGGAATGAAGTTCAGCACTTCAGTCACATTTGTATTTCTTTGGAGAAGGTAAAGAGACATGAAACGTTAGTATAGACTGTTGAATTTTCGCAAGTACACACTAACTGCAAACATACTATACCACATCTACTTTTAGGAGAGTAAGCATTTTTAATCATCTTATGAGAAGCACCCACAGAAATATCTGTACCTGATTCCCAGTGAAATTTGTTGTTCCATCTTCCATGTGTCTTTTCTCAGGAGTTAGGCCAGATCTTCTCTTTACTCTAAATATCTCACAGTCAGAATCATCAGTATCATGTGCAGCCAATTTGTCAGACAGACATGTTTGATCAGGAGTAGATAACTGGCAAGCATTACTAATTGCATTTTCAGGGGTAATTGTATTCTCGAGACAAGAGCTAGACAAGGCTCTTCTGTTAGAACTTGTACACTCCTGCACATATAAAATAATATCAGTTTCTTTTTAGTTGCTAAAAACAGTAAATAAACATTAGAATAAGCACAGGAATGAGACTTACATCACTTTGTGTAGAATACTCATGGGGTACAAAAGAAAATGTTACTGTTGATGCAGCAGGATGTGGATTGTTCAAGTCATACCCAACAAAATTTGTCTCTGAAATGCTATATATTTCTGGGGATGGATCTATGTGAATATTGCAGTATGGGTAGTACTCAGCTTCATGATCAGTACAATCGAAAAAGTTAGAATGCTGACTAGCGCCATCACGTCGAGCCATTTGCTTTTTGACTGCATCCAGTATTCCACTTTCCTCCTCGAACTTCTTTGATAATGTCTCCAGTTCAAATATGTCTTTCCTCACAAATACAACACGATCACAACTGCAAGGGCATCTCCTAATCTCTTCCTCTTCAAAACAAGGTAAACAAGTAAAAATGATGAACTCAAATAAAGCCAATATCAACACTTGGTGTTACTACAATCTTACCATGGCAAAGGCAAATCGCATCAATTCTGCAGTTACACATAATGTGGGCTACGTAGCAGTCGCGTCTACATATTCCACACAGAACTGTGGCATCAATATCTGCTTTATAATGCGTGCGAGCACCCATTTTCATAAGGGACCAACGGATACGATGTTGGACTCTCATCAACTGAACAAAAGGAACTTTCATACAGCGTTGACTGTGTGTTTCTCCAGCTAATGTTGTTGTATCTTTATAATCACAGGTAGAAAATTCATGATCAAGAAGTGCCGCCTCTTTACAAAGAAGTTCCTCGTAAGGTAGTAATGGTGTCCTCTTTAAAAGTGCATAACGTTGACTAGCAAGTGCTCCCAGAGGAAACCATTCTCCAATAGCGAAATTCACTGCCTCGCCACAATTAAAACCTGGTAGTTGTTTTTGCATTTTACAATGTTCATTAAATGAAATATAATATTGAGATATCCAACAGTTAAATAAAGATATCACTGACAGCATTTAGAATTGTAGATGTAACGAAACCTCACCATGGCTGAAACCTGAATGATAAGCTCGGGGAAACGTAATAACAAACTCTCCAGGTTTCTGTATAGCTCTGTAGACAGGAACATGATGACGCAACAGAATATTTGGAGGAAACATTGTAGTCTTTCCCAAAATGACATCAAATGCTGCATTTTCCCCTTCACCTGATAAAATTTCATGATCGTACACATGCTCACATACCACTTTCTCAAAATCCGGAGCAGCTTTGCCTGGAATGCCATACCACGTTTTTGAAGCCCCACAGTGATGATAGTTAATGCTGGCAAAACATTTACTCACATTATAACAAATAGAAAATTTCAATTTAATGTGCAGCACTGCGAAAAGAATAGGTAGCAGAAATATGGGAAACTCTTTTAGCCCCTCAAGGGTATGTCCCTCATTTGTTCAAACACCATCCAAATAGTTATGGAAAAATCTCAAAAAAAAAAAATGACAACATTCATACAATATATATCTATATACACTATTCCACAAAATCTTAGGTCTAAACGCAACTCACACATCGATATTTAAAAAGAAAATCCAGCGTATGAACAGTATTGGCACTATTCACACCTGAATTTGTCCTTTTTGTTTCTCAATGTGTAGATCGAGTTTTAACTTGATTTTTTGGTGGAATGATAGATGTCACTATGCTCTACATTTGTCAAATTTTTCTAGATTTTTTTCACAACCATTTGCATTGAATTTGAGAGAAAAAGGTGTACGAGGGAACATCCCCTCAAGGGATTAAAATCCATTCCCGCAGAAATATGATGCAAATATTAATCATGCACCTGTATAAGTAATGATCTTCCACGTGCCATGCAAACATACTAAAGAGCATCCCAATATACAGCATTGGATCCGTTATTCCCTAAAAAAACACAGAAGATAAATAAAGGTATAAAAAGTAATGGGAAATCATCAATACAGTCCACTTACTGGAATTGCTGCTCTGAGGAGACGCAGTGTTGATTTCGGCAACCGAGAAAGTCTCTGGATCAAAGCAAGAATTAACTTTTTAACATGCCAATAGTTCAATATAGCAAATGTGATAGATAGGATCCTCTAATGATGCAAATTACCATAGCAGGATATGGACACTTATACTTGGGTAAGATTTAATTGCAAGAGTGAGGATATTGCAAGTGTGCAGTTGGTTATGTGAACGCTCATGCCAAATGCTGCCACGCAGAAAAATAGCACAGAACTTGGGAAGCACAGAGTGCAGTCGTTTCATTACTCAAATATGTCTCCCAAACTGGTAAACAAAAGAACTACTCCCTCCATTTCAAAATATAAGGCTTATTTTGAGTGGGCACAATGATTAAGGAAGGTTCAAACCTAAGAGTACATGAGTTAAATTGTTAAAATGACCATGCTACCCATACTTAAATACCCCCTCCGTCCAAAAATATTACCTTTAGTTCAAATATTGTCCCAAATATAGCTACCTAGGACATGTAAAAGGTGAATTTTACCCATAGTGGACCCCACCATCCCACACCCAACCCAATACTATTATTAATGGCCATCACCCCACCATGTATTAGTGAGCCATTTAAACCTTTCACCAAAATCCTTAATTCATCAAAAACACTCCTATGTTTTGGGAAGGAGGGAGCACCTTGGAAATAGGCAAGGAGATGGTTAGTGAGATTCTTCTTATAAATGCAGGAGAGATTATGTAATAATTGTGGGAAAACAGGCAAAAGAGTCAATATATTCACTTGCAACTCTTGTATTTTGCAAATAGAGAAAAAAAATATAGGCCTTGTGAAAAGAAACATGGAAATACCTTCAAGTTCCATTTGCTTGTGCCCAGTTGATCATTAGGAGAAGAAGAGAATGCACTACCATCAATATCACATGCATACTCAACAGACTGCATCTTGCCAAAGGCTATTTCATGCCAGAATTCTTCTTCCATATATCTTGGTGGAAGACAAGCAGTACTTGAGTATCTTCGAACAAATTCTTTATTCGCCATCTTCTCGAAATCTCGAAATGTATACTTTCTGATGATACATATTCACATGACATCCAAATATAAATAAAAACACTTATTAAACAGCAATGCAGTAATAATAGACTAACAGACTTTCCACTCATGAAGAAAGCAAACTTGTCATCCTTGGACCATTCAGCAAGGCGGAGAGGTTGCACCCTGGTAGTAAATTTAAGTCCACCTTGTTCCTTCATAAGTACAGGCCCAATAGGTACAGAAGCGCAGAGAGGTGAAACAATCTTACATATACCTGGTAAATTTAAATAGTCTCAGCAATATAATAACCACAGAAACCTGAGTGAAGACAATAAATAAGTGAAAAAATCTAGGCTAGAGACTTCCACCACTGACAAAAAGATTTTCTTAGGCAATGCAGTTTTCCATGCGTGGCTCATCTATTTCCAGGAGGTCACACAAAACTCAGTAATTAACTGTACTATATTGCACTTGTGACTTGCAATTGAAGAGGCTTTTGCGTTTGCCAATACCTTGATTTCAAAAAATCATAATACCACCTTTGCCAAATTATCAATGCCCTGACTAAAATCACTGCTACACCCTTGACCTTGCAACTGAGAAAAATATCGCGAAAGAACAAAAAGAAGAAACTGTACCATATTTTGCAGCGATAGGGGCAATTTTATTGAGATAAACAAGTGGATCCTCAAACTCCTCTATTGATGGAGAAAACACAGGACATTCCGGAATCTCATCAATCCAATCTAGGCTAGATAGATCAAACTTCTTCACTTTGTGCTTCAAAAAAGGGTCTCTCATGGACCCTCCAAACCTCAATGATGCATCACAACTCCTCCGTAATCTTGCCCCGCATGAAACAGGTTTCAGGGCAACTTCATCATTCCCCGCCATTCTCCTGCAGACATCAGTACCTTGATCTACACCACCTGAGCTCACTAGCTGAAGGTACCCATGCTTTGTATCTCCACCTCAACAAAATGGGCATCCACTCGAACTGCATACAAAGAAAAATAACTAAGTGATTATCCTCCTGAGTAATGCACTTATATTCATATTACTAAAATATAGCTAGAGGTGGCCTACTGAAATGAATATGCCTAACTAAAGTGAAATGGACAGGGTTAAAAGGTTCATCTCATGTGAACTCGTGTAAATGGAATATTGCACTGCTCCTTTTCCACGGCGGTCTATATACATAAATGCCACACCGAATTCTACAAAAGGTGAGCAATTACTGGGATTGTTCACACCATGAAAACCACTGTAGCCAGTAAGGTACCAATCCCCCTAAATACATGGAGTAGGATGCTAACAAGTCACACCCTCCTGTTGATCCTATTCGGGGGAACCCAACAGCTACGTACCATCTCAATCACAAAACACCATAATTGGGTCAAATCAATTCATACAGGTCAAAATTCCTTTCCAACTCCCTCCGGATCAGTTCATGTAAGGAGGCCAAATTTAGCACCTAGAGTTATACCCCACAAATTCACGTACATAGTATAGCAGGAACCCACAAATTCACGTAGTATAGCAGGAAACCACAACAAAGACATGAGCAAATATAGCATGCACAGGTGGCCAAATCTATTTCCCTCCAGAAAAATTTCGGTCAAATCTACCAAACAGTTGAATTTAGAAATATCTCAGGCTCGAGAGCTAGCATGAAATTTCTACCATATTAAGCACAGTTCAGACACTAAATACAGCCCAAATTCCCCAAAAAAGACATGTCAGTCGAATTAACCCACTGTACTCAAATTAAGACACTATTCTCCCCAAAAGTTAAAAATACAGGCACCAGGAGAATCACGCGAAAACCAAATTAATACCCTGAATTGAACTGGTCAAAAAACACCTGAACTCAGAGCGCGCGGAGAATTGCGAAATTACCTTCTAGAACCACCAGCAACTCCATCTCAGTTAATCAAACAGTTAGAATAGCCACAATTCGGTGCAAAAACAGTAACAATACGAATGGATTTGCACTGTAATCCGTCGGAACAACAAGAAGGAATTCTTGTAGCATCGGCACTCCCAATTCGACAGAAACAAAGCAATCCGAGCCGCCTAAAACCGAGAGAAAACAACCTCAACAGAGGGGCAGAACGAGCGCAAAAATCCTATTACAACGAATCAAACTGTTCGTCAAATCCACCTATTGCTGGTAATTCCCCCCCCCCCCCCCCCCAACCAAAAAAAAAACACCAAACATTTCAGAACCTGAGCCCCTGAAACAAGCCAACCACCCACACACCCGGCCCCCAATTCCCGATTCACCATCCACAACCCGCAGATCACTCACCGTATCATCTCGCCGCAGCCTCCCAGACCGAAACCGCCTCAAACGGGGACCCACATTCCCCTCCCGAGCCTCCCGCCAGATCCCCACCGCCGGATCCGAGGCCGACGCCACCGCTCCGAATCGCCCGCCGCAACGCCGAGAGAGAGGTGCCCCGGTTCCTACCGCGGCAGGCGCGGAGGAGCGCGCTGCGGGCGGAGCGGGCGGAGGAAACGCGCCCGCAACGGCGCTCCGGCGAGCGGAGCAGGAGCCGGGTCGACGAGGAGGAGGAGGAGGGCTCAAGCGGCGAGACGAGGCGAGGCGAGGCGAGGAAAGGAGGAGGGGGAGGGAAAAAAAAGTGCGGGTGATATTAATACGCCATAACTACCACCCCCGAGGCTGTAATGCTGGATGGCGCTTTGTGCTAATCACTGGTATTTTGTGGGTTAGGAGATTTGGATTAGCGCGTGTTGGGTTTGTTTTTGTTTTTTTTTTTCCTTCTGGTAGATGAGGTGGTGGTGGTTGTGGTTGCAGGCCGTCCTCACGGGACCGTCTCTTCCTAGAGTGTGCAATTACGGTTCTACCCCTGTTGCTTGGTCAATACTAGCACAGCCCATCTGCCCATGTCAGATTAATCGGCATTACAGTCTATTTTTAACCACTGGTTTTATGTAAATCTAGCATAAATTTGTTACCACTAGTTTATAAACAAACTGCACCGGTAGTACAATATTTGTGGTTAATTTGGTTTAAGATTGATTATTAGTGGAACAGTTTTCCGAATAAAGAGTACGTAGTACTCCACTTTGTACGGAGTAGGACCTTTGGTATGATGGGGTAGTTTGGGAACGGGAACACGTATGGAGGGCACGGAAAGGTTACTTACAAACACCAAGGTCCCCCATCACTTTATGTTCAGACAAGTGGGCCCACAAAGCAAACCTCACATCAGATGCTAGCCAGATTTTGCGTCGCCAAAATCAGAAAAAGAATCGGTCGGCCCCCTGTACTGTTCCGAGTTATCGGAAGTTCGAAACCGGCTTCGGAAACTGTGGGGGAAGCACGCTGTACGCGTGGCGAGCGTTGATTGCAAATTCCAACCACCACCACCCCTCCCCCCCTCCCCGAACAACTTTTTCGATAGATGACGTGTTTAGTTCACGCTAAAATTGTAATTTTGGTTAAAATTGAAACGATGTTATGAAAAAGTAGGAGGTTTGTGTGTGTAGAAGAGTTTTGATGTGATAGAAAAGTTGAAAGTTTGAAGAAAAATTTTGGAACTAAACTCGGCCAGAATTAAAACCCAAATTTTGTGGAAATTTCTATATATTTTTTGAGTAAAGTCTATCACCGGTCTCTAAACTTGTACCGCTGTGTCATACCGGTCTCTAAACTCGCAAATCGACCGTTCAGGTCCTTAAACTTGTTTGACCGTGTCATTCCGGTCTCTAAACTTGCAAATTATTCGTTTAGTTCCTCCAACTTGTTCAGTTGTATCACCCCGGTACCAAAAATTGGATTTGAATATCATCTGGGTCAAATAGGACGGTATAAAGACTTTATATTTAAAAATAATTCATAAATTTTTCATGTGAACTCTAATGAAGATAAACTTTATATCAAACTTGTAGCTCTCGACGCGATCTACAACTTTGTAGTTGATTTTTTTTTATTTTAAGTCATTTTTTTGTCCCAAAATGTAATTTTAAAATTAAAATTTCAAAATCTATAAACATACAACAATATTTTGGGACCCTAAACAGTTTTACTTCAAAAACTTTTCAACCACAAAGTTGTAGGTCGCGTCGAGAGCTACAATTTTGATATAAAGTTTGTCATCATTATAGTTCACATAAAAAAATTATGAATTATTTTTTGATATAAAGTTTTTAGACCGTCCTATTTAGGGACTGGGGTGACACAACTGAACAAGTTGGAGGACCTAAACGAGTGATCTGCAAATTTAGGGACCGAGATGACACAGTCGAACAAGTTTGAGAACCTGAACGGTCGATTTGCGAGTTTAGGGACCGGGATGACACAGCGGTACAAGTTTAGAGACCGGTGATGAACTTTTATATAGGATATAAGATTCCTGCATTTTAAAGAGGACTAAATTCCTCGTTTGAATGATATGACTGAAGATTTTCAAAAACTATGGAATTCCTCAATTCCTTTCAAAAACTATAGATTTTGTAGCACCCCCTCTATCTTAAAATATAAACACGGTTAGCATAGTGTCAAGTCAAACATTTTAGACTTTGACTATTAATAAAAAAATAAAAAAGCTCAATCATGTAAAATTGATGTTACTAGATTTATCATCAAACAAACTATTATAATATGCAACTTTTTTAATTTAAAATATTTTACCTTTATAGATATTGTTAATCAAAGTAGTATCTCAAAAACTGTGTCGAATATTAAAAATGCTTATATTTCTTTCTTTCTTTTTTGTGATTGCTTCATTGTTCCGACAGGCTACAATGCTGCTACAGCTCTTGCAACAGAACAGACCCATATTTGTTTCTTGTGCTGTACTTCTATATGAGAACATAAGCTCCCTTATTGGAATGTTCTAGAACTATGTGCAACAGCATCAAACACTTACTACTTGCTTAGGGCGGAGCTAAAATTGGGCATAAGCATTGCAGTAGGCAGATGCAACATGCAAATCCTACACAACACATCACCCCTTCTTTTCATTCTTTTAGGCAAGCATAGCACCCGCCGCATTCTAGCCTAGCCATCCCTCCCACAGCAACGGCGACTGAACTTGTTGAGTTTGGTGCGCGAAGGCGGCGCGACAACGACACGTCGAAAGAGAAAGCGAAGCATCTCGTATTACCACCCCCCGAGCACGTTGTCCTTCTTTCCCACATGTTGGTATCCCAAGCATGTTGTGTGCGACGCGAGACCACCCGGGGCCGGGGGGATGCTTTACGCACAAAAGTTGTCGAAGAACCATTCAGCCGATCGCGAGCAAGCTAGCATCGCGATCCTGGCCGAAAACCGGCTTGTCGGCACGGAGCATCATTGGCTGCCGCCGGATTTTGGCAACAACTCTGGGGATTCCCTCCTGCTGCATTGCCAGATTGGCCACGTCTCCGTTCAAAGAAAGCAGCAACTCGTTTGTAAATTAACAGTTTATCTAAAGAAGAGAGTTTGACTTGATGGAGTTTTTAGTCCCACGTGAATCACAGAGCACTAGCTTTCTGTCTTTTGATGTAGCAGGTCGAGTTCTACTCAGATCCTATAATTACACGATTGATTGTGCCTTTGGCACGACAAAAAATGTACGAGTTAGCTTTATAATCCTGAAGGTCAGTTAGTACTTCGATTCCTCCCGGTGATTAGAGGGGTCAGTACAGTAGTACTGGCGCATAGTTGGACTATTCGAGTGGTGGGCACAATGTAGGGAAATGCTTTATATCCTACGTCCGATCAAAACCGAAATATCGGACGCGCCATCTCTTGCAAATTGGTATAGCGCCATCTACTGCAAATCGGTATATGGCTAGGATCCTATCATTATAACATCCATGCCCAGTTGTTTCCTTTTGTTCTTACCTCCTCTTTAAATATTTTTTCTTCTAAATTACTTATCCGATCTACGAACCGATCACACCGTTGTATTCGTTGCAATTAAATCTTTATAACAAGATATCATATGATTATATTATGTCAAAAGAAAAAAAATGTGTTTCAAACCGTTAAAACTAGATGTTTCATACGTGATAGTGATATGTTTCAATGTACGTGTTCAGTGTGTTTCACAAAATTCCTGATACTACCTGCTACTATTCTCTCCCTCCTCTCTCTTCACCTCATCCATACACACATGCATGTATTTTACTAAGCTTCAAAATGATTTTTCTCTTAAATTACTTATGCAATATATGATCCGATCACACCATTGTATTCGTTTTAATTAAATCTTTACAACAAGATATCGCATGACTATATTTTGATAAAGGAAAAATATATGTTTCAATCCGTTAATACTTTTTGTTTCATATGTGACAGCGATATGTTTCAACGTGTATCTTCACCATATTTCATAAAATATTTAAATATTTCAGTTGCTGATTTTTTTTGTTTCACCATATATAACTTAATGTTTCACTTGTTGGTCAACTGTAACATTTGACTATCTGATTTTTTGATGGGTATTGGACGTCCGATGGCTAGCTTTCTCCCAAAATGTAATGACTTTTTTTTTGTTGCTTGGAGTGGGGTTTTGTCCTATAAAACCACGGAAGATTCCATACTTTGAGTAAGAGGAGATGACATGGTTGGGAATAATTGAGCTGCGAGAGCTAGTGGTATTTCTGTGCATCTGGTGTGTTGTTCTTTGTTTTCCTTTTCCCCCTTTGCTTTATTAATTGAGCATGTGTACTCGAGCTGGCATCCAGTGAGAAAAAAGAAATCCAAAAGGAAGCTTTTGGTGTTTAATAGCGTCCATTGCCACGGTAGCAAGTAATGCAATGGTCTTTTTATCCCCTAATAAGTACACTGTTCACCTGACTCCCAGCAAAAGCTCCATAGACGACTTTTGCTTCTATTCATCAGCAGAAACTTTCCACTTGTTCCATCCACATCTCCCTCTCTCTCTCTCTCTCTCTCTCTCTGTGGTCACCTGCAGCACTGTTGCAACAACTTGTTTGCATATGATTTAGTATGATTAAAAGACCTGTTGATCCGGCGTACTACTGTGGTTTCTTGGTTTGGCCACGCATGCCTTTCCTTTCTGAAACCAAAGTTCCTGAAAACAATGACAAGTTGGATCTGATCATGAGATCATAGGTGTAGAAGGCTAGAACCCTAACAGTGGCATCGTTAGTTGAGAGATATTAGTATTGCTTGGTCGTCTCTGCGAGTACCATCCTTTTCACTGTCCTTTGCTTATTCCTCTCATCTTTGCAGAGTGTTGTATGACAGGGATGTGGCTGGCTTGGCCATAGCCCACGGATATCTTGCTATCATGCTATGCGGTTTAAACTAAAATGAAGGACAGGAGGTCAGCTATAATATGGGACTGAGGTACCAATTTTAGAACTGAAAACTTTTAGTCTCCCATCATCTAACTAACCTAGCTAAAAGCCCTCTGACTCGGTAGATGTTAGGCCAACAAGTTCGTTGCACGAGGGACATCAATTTGTGCTGAGTTCAAGCTTTGGAGTGCCGAATTTTTGTTATTAATTATTCCTATGGTGATTGTTGTGAAATCTCCGGTTTCCAACTGTACTCCAGGATAAATATTCAGTGCAGTTCAATTCCTTTTTTTTTTAAGAAAAAACTGATCCAGTTCAATTTATATCGTATTGATAGCCTAACAAACAATCGCACGATGGTCTGTAAACCTCGAGATGCAGAAAATTTAGTAAAACCAATCAAGATATGAAAAGAGTGAAACGATCAGTCAAATTGGCACTACCCAATTGCTGCCACAAGTGAACAAGTTTAGGCTGAACCTCACTCCCTGGCATGGAAAACGAAGCAGCGATTAGCGCGTGATTAATTTAATATTTATTTTTTTAAAAAATAGATTAATATGATTTTTTTAGCAACTTTCGTATAGAATTTCTTTTGCAAAAAAACACCGTTTAGCAGTTAAAAAAACGTGAGTGTGAAAAACGAGGGAGGGAAGTTGGGAACATATAGTTAGGTCTATCAGCCCTTGACCAGTCCAGACTCTCTCTGACGTTGACGTCTCTGCTTGAGAATTGAGATCACAGCTCTCGTAGGCTGATTGGACGATAGATGTGTCTGACTGATTCGGGGAATAATTGCCTTCACACACACCTAAAGCGACTCATCAGCAAAAAAAAAAAAAAAAAAAAAACTGCAGGGTGGATAACAAAAGAAAAATCGCTCTCAAGGGCTCGAGCGAAGACGCCGATGTAAATGGACGATGCAAAAATGTGAACTCATGTTTTTTTAAGGTCGTGACACGTAGTAGCAGTAGAAGCTTAGTAGGACTAGTTGCACCTGAAGATTCAGCTCACTCATTGTCATGGGAGGATTTCCAGCTAATCAATCACTCCAGGGATTAGTATTAGTTCTGTTTCGTTCCAGTGGAAGCTAGCACGGGGGGTGATAGGAACACGTGTGGCGTATGATTGACCAAATCCCAAGTCTAACGTGCGACAATTCCTGAGTCGCTTGAACAAACAAAAAAAAAAGCTAGAAGAAAACGAAGAAGAAATCTCAAGTCTGTACCAGAAAATGGAGAGGCGATCGCTACGCTACGCTACAGAAGGCTGTGGCGTGGGGAATTTGTACTACGGGGCTGTTTGGATCCATGCCACAGAATGCCGCACCTCATGTTAGTCAGCCACAACTGTTTAGCTCTGGTTTATTTTGCTTTTATAGTTTAGCCTGTCAAAGAAAGTTAGGTAGCTTCTTGCTACTTTGCCACACATTTTTGAGCCAAAACTATGGCAAGGATTTCGTTCGCCACACTTTTGACATGTGCTAACTTGAGGTGTGGTAAGTTGAAATACCCAATCAAACAGGCCCTACATGCACCGGGAGATTCACAACCATACCTAACTCTCCTCGTTTCTCTTCGAGGAGAGGAGACCGGAAGCCTGAAATAATTCGACAGGTTTTTTTTTCTTTCCTTTCCCCAAGCCTAATCCATTGTTCCTCGAGGCCCCTCGTGAACAGTGGGTGGCGTTGTGCTTTTTTCCACTTTGGGGAGGTTGAGACACGCCGTGCAAAAAGTTGTCTTGGCCGGTCTCGCTTGTTGCCGTCGTCTTCGCACTATGTTCTTTTGAGCTAAACCCACAAAAGTTCGCGACAACGAGCACTGGGGGTGATGACCTAGAAGTAGTATAGGGTGTGGCTGTTGTTCAGCTGCTACCTCTCGTGCTGCTGCTGCCGTCCTGTGCTCGTGTACAGGCAGGCGCTGGTTGGTTGGTTGGTCTGAGGCTGTGGCCCAGGCACAGACAGGTCCGGCAACGGGATGGTCAAGTGCGTAGGGGAAAAGAAGGGACGAGAGGGAAAGGAAAAGGTGACGCCGCGGTCGGCGTCCGGCGAGAGACGTTCATGTCGACCGGGAGAATCAGCGACGCGATTCGTTGCGAAGGAACAGTGCGATTCCGTGACTCGTGGGATCCTTGTCTACCGTTGCCGTGGTTTCGCGCGCTGTTCGTCGCGGCAGCCAAATTCCGCCTGGAAGTGGAGATTTGGATGGTACGCTGGAGCCGCTGGGCTAGGCAAAGGCCATCCGGCCTATAAATGTTTTGGGCCGGACCGGCTGGCTTGTTGAAGGCGTGGGTGGGCAAACGGGGCTCGGCTACATTCGAGTCCAGATAAAATTTAGGCCCTAACGTTAACGTTAGGGTCTAAATTTATCTAAAACTACAGGATGGAATGCATTTGAAGGCATTCTGTTGAAGGCATTTATCTAAAACTGCCTCGAATCATCTCCTTTTAAGGCAATTTTGATAAAAATGCCTCAAAAAATATTAATTACAAGGCAAATTTAGTTTATGCCTTTAAAAGTCTGTCATCTGAAGGCACTTTTATTATGAATGCCTCAAAAACTCAGTGCTTCTAAGGCATTTTTCAGTAACGCCTTAGAAAAATTATCTATTACCGGCACTATGATGAAACGCCGTAATATTTCATACTATCTGGGTGTTTTGCAAAATTGCCTGGACAAACGAAGGCATTTGGAACAGAAATGCCTCCAAAACTGTTATATATGCAAAAAAAAAAAAACCTAAAAGAATTTCACTTAGATAAAATAGTCCTTCCACCACACGTGCTCATCCACCACATACGAAACCTTATCCTCTCGATCAGATCACGTGAGAGAAGAAAAAACGCTAGAAAAAAAAAATCATCCATCGCCGCTTGCGACTCCGGGCGGCGCCGCCGCCACCGCCACCGCCACCGCCACTGCCGCCGCCATCTGCTGCCGCCGCTCTACTCCCCAGATCTACACACACCAGCCTGCTTCGCTCCCGTTCCATGCCCAAAACTTGCAGATCACTTGCGCCTCAAACAAGCTAGGGTAGTCGTCGGGGGGAGGGGGGCGCTTGCTGCTCCCTCCGCCGGCACCATCTCCAGTCCCTGTGCCGTCTCTCCCTGCTGGATCCGGAGTCGCGCCTCCACTTTCTTCATCCTGGTCGAGCCGAGCCACCTTGGGATCTACCGTTGCTGCCTTTATACTGTGAGTATATGAACTAAAATATGTGATGTATACTTTGATTTTTCATGAGATGATCGATCTATTTTGACTTATTAGCTCTAGAATACATAATGTTTTACTGGAGAATCTCCTTATATATGATCTATTATTTTTTTACCCTCCAGTTTGAGATTTTAAATATATTTTTTTAATCCTAGTCTGCTCTAGAGTGTGAAATCACCATTCGATATCATTAGTATTAGTTAATTTAGAAAATTGGAGTTACCAGTTGTTCTGTTGTGAATCATGGAACTTCTTAAGTACCATATTGCAGAAGTATCATTCCTGTATATAAATCTATGGTTATAGAAAATTATAGGACGTATTATAAATGATTATAGGATGTATTATATTTGGAGAATCTGAATATTACTCAAACTGAATATTTTGGTTACATGCGGTTGTTGAGATCTATGTATTATGCTGATTGAAATCATTCCCATGCAAAAGGGTGTAGTGCAGCCTGTAACAAACAATCCAACTTCCAATATACTACAATAGCCTGACCAACCACTGTTCTTGATGAATTTCAACCAAAAGCACGTCACTATATGCAAATCATCTGAATCTAAACAAGTTGACACAGAAAAATGATTTTCCATGAATAACAGTTATTTATGCATGAATCAGAATATTTATTTTAAAAAAATCTAGTATTGTCTAAATGCACTGATACACATCTACCCATAGTACTATATTCTCATTTGTCACACTGACCCAATTTGGGTGTTTTTAGGGTGTTTTACAAGGTTGTCCTGTGCTAGCTTGTTTATGCTTAGTGAAATAATGTTCATAAAATACTTTTTTGGTCTCTTATATTTACCAAAAGATTTTTATTAGTTGGTGAATGGAACTGAACTGTTTAGTAGATGTTTGCTGTTGAGCTGGATGTGGAGATGGTTTAGATGCTTGCATAGGCATTAATGCATTATTTATCAGTGATTCATTTAACCCCATATTTTAGTATTATTATAAACTAATGGTGCAATCTGTATTTTCATCTATGTTACTAGGTAATATTAATTGAATTTACCATGGATAAGGATTGGATGAAAACATCTAGATCTAGTGCTGAATATAATATCGGGGTTGATAAATTTATAGAATTCGCCTTATCCAATTCAGAGAACTTGATCACCAACCAACAAAGGTTATCACACAACACTTGTACTTTCTCCTTGGGTTTTCTCATTTCTATTGCTAACTGAACTTTGTTGCTGTTTTTAATGATAGTTTAAATCAAGAAACTTTCATGCTGCAATGCCATTGGCATCCAAACAAAATGACACATTTGCAGGTTAATCTGAATATGTGCACTTCTGAATGTCTGTCCTAAGTTGTTTTATGCTGCATTGTTAATCTACAACACATAGTTGCAATCTGCCTTATGATGCAAATGGATACACATATGAACACAACTTTCAAACTGAAGATGACATAATAAGCAATGGAGGATCCGATGAGGGAGATGACTATGAAGATTACTGTAGCTCTGAAGATTATGATGAGACTGAACCTGGGGACAATTTGCCACCTTATGCTGACTTGGAGCATGAAGGTCAAGTTCATGGTGAGTTTTTGAGCATATTAACATGTAATGGACATGAATTTTAGTTTTGAACATGAAGGTCCAGTTCTGATTTTATTTTGAAGAAATGCTAGAAAGTACAAAGAAAAGTGGAAGAGGCCCCACAATGATGAGATCGCTATGGAAGGACCTTGATCCCAATGAGAAGATCAGATTGAAATTCAATTGATATGGTCAACCTTGTGGATTAAAGACTTGCAAATTAACCAATTTTATTGGAACTCTTGTCAAAGGCAAATATGTATCCTTGGCTGCAAAGAATTGGAGAAAGGTACCTGAAGCAAGCAAGACGAAAGTTTGGACATCTGTTCAGGTATGTCTCAGCTTTAACAATCTTGCACTTGCACTTACATTATAAATAACTATGTAATGTGGTGGTAACAACACTATGTTACAGGGAATTTTTGACATTGAGGATCATTACAAACCTTGGATTTTGAAATCAGCTAGCAAAAGTGGAAAGATTTTAAAGCTGTCTTGAAGAGAATGTACTTCAATTCTGAGTTATCATGGAGACAAAATGTACTTAATGGCTGCCAAGAAAGAATCCCTATAAAACAATGGGCATGGTTGGTGAGGTATTGGAAGACTGAAGCAGCTCGTGTAAAGTATACTTGCCAAAAATAAGTACATGTTTGAAATAAATTATAGAACAACATATCTGATTAGATTTTTTTAATCTTATATGTGTTATATTTCTTGCTTATAGATCTAGTCAGTGAGGAATAAAGCTACTAGATCCTTGCAACTCAATGGAACTCACACCACTGGTTCACGAGGTTTTGCAGTTGTTCTTGATCAAACGGTACTTTTATTGCTTGTATGGCCTTTCAAATTATTTTAGCTATGCAACTGCAAATTCTATAGCATTGTCATATCATTGCAGGAGCTTAAAGAGAACAGAAAAGTTGGACGGGCTGAACTCTATGTAATTACTCATACCAAAAGAAATGGAGAACCCTTGGATGAATACTGTAGTGATAAAATTGTATGCTCTTTTCCTGATTTCTCATCTAGTATTTGTACAAGTGTACTATTTTGCTTTAAAAAAATTACATATGTGCTTGCTGATTGTACAAGTATCCTTCATGATTGATAACCATGTATGGTTGTTAATTTCAACAAAGGATTAAAAGAAGGATCGAGGAAAACCCTACTCATATCGGTGAAGAGGCACGAGATGATGATCTATATTCAGAAATGTTTCCAAGGAAGAAAACTGGAAAGAACAGTGGCATGGGCCTGCTAGCAGGTGGAGTGGCTTCAAGGCACCTAGCTGAAGCTATCGCACAACTAGAAGAAACTAAACAGGAGAACAAGGAGCTTCGGAGTATGGTGGACACATTAGCAGCAAATCAGACCTTGATGATGGCACGGAATGAAAGGCTGGAAAAACAATATGAGGAATTAAAAAGTATGTTGCTAGCTTCCCAAGGGCATGCACCTATTAATAGAAGTCAGGTGTCTAATTCACCAGCTAAAAATCAGTTGGAGGTGAGTTCCTTTTTTATTTACTATACCATCCCATCGTCCTTTATAGCTTTGACAATTACCAATTGCACCTGATAAATCTTATATCTTTTTTTAATTCAAGGAACTGGATCCTATGAATTGCATCAATCAAGCACCATCACTTTCATCCAGAAACAAGAAAACACTTCTACAGTCACAGGTATGCAACAATCTATCATTTAATACATGTGGTGAGTTAAAAATTAGTTCAACTAGTTGTTGCTAATCTTTTTTTTTTTCTGAATGACTAGCCGTCTAGTAAAGTGACATCACTTCCTCAGCAAAAACAGAAGTTTAGATCTCCTCATCTAGAATTGTATAAACAGTCAGAGGTATGCAACAGTTTAGCATCTCATATATGTGCTTGAGTTAAAATTTGATACAACTAATTGTTACTGATATGTTATTTTCCTGAATGAGTAGCCTTTTGGTCAAGTGACATCACCTCCTCAACAAAAAAGAAGTTTAGATCCCCTCGGCTAGATTTGAATAAGGAGAATATACCACCTTCATATGTTGTCCAACAGAAATCAAAGAAACCAACTTCATCTGAACCCAATCTACAAAACAGAAAAAGACAGTTTCATACACCACTCCATGAAGGGCTGGAGGTATGCTTTTTTTGCATTTTACTAGTGAACTAGCTAAAAGGAGAAAGACTCACAAGCTATATCTCTTCTTTTAGGCTGGATTAGATACAAAAGCTATCTTGAAAAGTGGTATGGAAGTTGGCCTAATATCTCCAAAAAGTGGAAAAATGGTTGCTCTAGGTACCATTCAGAAGACCGACAAAAACGCTATTTCTGTTGATGGCCAGGCACTAAAAGATTGTGTTGACATCCTTGTTAACACTGTATTCAATCAGCACACCATAATACCTCGTGCATATGGAATGATCAGCAAGTTAGGAAGTGCTCAAGCTCGATGCATCCCATGGCCACGTGACAATGTATGATGCTATTATTTCATTTGTCTAGCTTATTTACATGCAACTAATTTTTTAAAATTACATTGCAGCTAATGCATCCAAGTGGTCAAGCTCTACACTCTAAGGTACTGCATATTTCACTAATTGTTACTAGTACATTTAAGTCAAAAT
The DNA here is from genome assembly GCF_000147395.1 of Oryza glaberrima. NCBI lineage: Eukaryota > Viridiplantae > Streptophyta > Magnoliopsida > Poales > Poaceae > Oryza > Oryza glaberrima. Next base: position 27,639,901 of record NC_068327.1, on the reverse strand, counting down.
TAGAGTGATATTGCTATATGTGGTAATCTGGATGTTAAATATGATTTTCACTCAATTTAAGGTGTCGACTATTGCGAGACATAACTCAGCTAACCAAGGAAATTCGGTGGCACTAACTGAGGTGTTCAAGCACAATAGCATTGATAATGCACTGCAAAGTGTTGTTGGACACAAGAGAGAGGTGCATGATCTAACACCAAAGAAGAATATAGGACGTGAAGATACACATTCTAGGGCAAAGAAGATTGGGAAGGCCAGACCCGATTCTCCATATGCTAACTTCACCAATAGCCAACTGTTAACAACTTCCCGGTTCTAGCTCAAGTAAATTGCCCCTCACTCCCTCTCTCCATCTCTTAATTATTTTTGCAATAATATGTGGACAATGCATTATATTTAGGTGATTAATGAGTAAAGGAATTCTAGCAAATGAATATTAATCCTAGTGATATGCTTTGTAGGTGTTGCAGCTGCATCTGTTTATTCTTAAAGAACTATAGTTCATGAGCTCAATCTTGTTTGTGTAAATAATAGGAAATATGCATGGTATGTTATGAATTACTATGAAACCGGTTCTTATATTTTGATGGCAATGGATGTTATGTTATGGCCGGGATTAATTCCCATACTTTGCCCTGCAAGGTTGGATGAAAAGATGTTGGTTTACCTCTTCTCATGTTGTGATTTGCCACTTTGCCCTCTAATCGCCATGTGCAAGATGATGTCTAACATGACTTTGTAGCATGGATACGATAGGCACCTGGATGCAACATGTATATATTGCAGCGCGCGCGTGTGCTTGTGTGTGTGTGTGTGTGTGTGTGTGTGTGTATATATATATATATATATATATATATATATATATATATATATATATATATATATATATATATATATATATATATATATATATATACATATACATATACATACATATACATATACATATATATATATACATATATATACATATATATATATATATATATATATATATATATATATATATATACATATATATATATATTGAAAATCGATATAGAAACTTACATGTTTTTCTTTTGTAGGTCCAAATGCATGGACAGGTTTTGGTGTAATCCATTCTCAGGTTGTTTTTCCTCATTGCAAATACATGCGAGCCTCACAGGATGACAGGAGCAAGCCACTCAGTAGATCAATGATGTTTATTGTCTTGTAAATCATAAACATACCATTGATTGTGATAGCATATCTTACAAACTTAATTACTGTCACGCCCAGAAATTTAGTCTAAATTTCCAGACTATTTTGTGTATTAAATCCCTGTCCAGGACCAGCCAGGGTACACAAAACGACAAGTAATAAACAGCTCCAAACGTAAATAAAGCGTAAAATACTTACAGAAGAGGCACTTAGTCCTCACACCGAAACAAAAGCAGCAGCAGCGGAAAAGGCGATCCTAGCGGGGCTTCAGCTCCACTCCACAGGCAAAACTCAACTGGGGTCTGAGCCTTGATCTTCTAACTTCGTCTTTAGCTCAGAAGCACTACACTTCTGAAAAGGGGGAATAATAGCAAGGCTGAGTACAGCCACCGTACTCAGCAAGCCACACCAACGATGCAGACGTGCAAGGGGATACAAAGACGGTTTGTGGCTATTTGCATAAATGCGGTTGTAAATCATTTTATTGAGCAAAACAGTAAAACAGTTGAGTAATTAAGATAATATTAAATCTCCACTGATCAACATTACACCACGTTGAACAGGCCCAACCAACCCACCTGAACTACAGTGCATTGGGTAGATTTATTAGGGGTGAGACTAATCACGGTGAATCTGGTCGATCGCCCATAACCGCAGGCACGGCTATTCGAATAGTTTTACTCTGGCCAGAGGTGCACAACTGTACCCACAAGACACAATCCACCGGCATGTCACCGTGCCATCATGTGCCCATGATGCACACATCACCATGTCGAGTGATTGTGACAAGACCCTCCGCATAACCCTCCCCTAACCATCCACACCACGCTAAGGTTTCACCCCCACCCCTCAAAAGGCAGTGGGCGGTCCCCTCTTGCGCCGCGGTGAATCCGGCAGCTGGACAACCGGACACCCTGGCCGACCCAACTCCATCACGCCCACCCTCACCACCGGTGCCTAGGAAAGGGTCGAGCTATACTTCAGATCAAGCAATTACCCACTCCCGCTTGTGGCAAGCGCTGTAAGTCTTCCAGGGTTTCCCGTGAACCGGTCCTTAGTTGCCATGGGTGCGACTAGCAAAACCATGCACCCACAGCCCACCATTCAGTCGCATTTTAGTTGGATAATTACGACCAATAAAACATGGCCAGATGTCTCGAGCACGCAGCTCGTTATGATACTAAAAAGGTCTAATACTGCAATTATCCCATCAACTGAGCTAGTGGTAATTAAGCATGACTAAGCATATAGTTCTAGCTAGGTCACATGAGTAACATGAGCTAGTCGATTTATCACCCAAGGTTGACAAAGGACATATATCAAGTAAACATGGCACAAGCGAGCAGATAGGTAAACCCCTGATCCCATGTAATTAGCAAAACATGCATATTTATTTGCAAACGGTAAAACATTTATAAATTGGGATCAACATGCTTAAGGGGAATGTGTGACTTGCCTTGCTTCTTCACTTTGATCTTCTGAACTCTTATCCTCGCGACCGTGAACTTTCGAAACGTCGGGAACTACACGCTGGCACGCAAAACAAGGAAAAACTCTAATAAAAACCAAGGAAACAGTACATAAAAAGTAAACAAACATGTAGAACTCAATTTTAGATGAATTTTGCAAGTTGAATGGCTCAATTTGGAGTTCGAATGAATTAGATATGAATTTTAGAAGTTTTGAGCCATTAAATGAATTTCTATAATTATTACCGAATTATTGCGCAATAATTATCCATTTATGGCGTCAGTCGAGAGGAAGGGGTGGCGCCGACAAGTGGGCCCCACCCGTCGGTGACTCATGGGAGGCAGGCGCACGGTGGACCAAGTCCATGCGTGCAACGTCCGCGGGCGTACCACGCAGAGGCCACGGCGGACCGGCGGGGGAGGTGGCAAGGACGTGGATCTGAGGTGGCACCGGCGCGGGACGATACCACGACGGCCACGTGGACGGCCTGGATTCACCCGAGGGTGAATCCAACGGCGCGGGGCGGCTGCCGGGCTTGGCACGGCTTCAAGCCGGCCGACCGGCCAGGGAGCGGCGGCGCACGGCCCGATGGTCGCCGGCGACGACCACCGGCGCGGCGGCACGCGCGGGAGGCGGCGGAGAGAAGGGAACGGGAGAGGAGACGGAGGGAGTCCTCACCGAGGGCAGCGACGGCGAGACGGCACTGGGGAAGCAACCGGCGGCGGCATGGGAGGCGGCGGAACGACATCACCGGCGGCGGGCGGCGCTCGGGAAGAGGCGGACGGGCTAGGCCTCGATCTGAGGAAGATGAAGGAGGGGTAAGAGAGGTGAGGACGGGAGCAAGGTGACCAGAAACGACTGCCGAGCACGACAATATGAGAAGGAGCTCACCGGCGACCGAGGGAGGTGGAGCTCCGGCGGATTTCCGGCGAAGAGGGGCAGCGGCCGAGGACCTCCTCATCCTTGCGGAGCCAAGGGAGGCGACGACACGGGTCAGCGTGGACGGGAGCGGCGGCGAAAGGCGGCCGGACACGGCAAAAGCGGCGGTGGCCTCGGCTTGCAGTGGGAAGAGAGTTTTGGTGGGGGATTTGGGGAAATGGAGCGGTGGCCGGTGTGCGGCGAGGCATGGCGAAGCCGGCGGTGCAAGCGGCGCAGCGCGGCGGTGGCTACGGCGACGGTGGCGTGCAGTCGGAGCTCGCCGGGAAGCGGCGGAGCGCGGGCTCGCGCGGGAAGCACGGGAGAGGACGCAAGGAGCTCGGGGAGGAGAGGGAAACGGAAGAGGAGATCACGAGGGTGCTTTTTATTGGCTCGGGGAGGAGAAATCGTGGCCGGACGTGGCGGATTTGAAGCGGCAACGGCCGGCGACGTGGGCGACATCGTGGGCGAAGTGGGGCTCAATTTGGCGCCAAAAATTGGGGAAAAGTGGGGGATTTGGTGGAGGAGGTGGAGGGGAACCGATTTCATGCGGTTTGGGCGCGAGGGCACGAGCGGGAGGAACCGGAATCGGCGGCGACGTGGGCGGCAATGGTGGTTTCGGCTCTGGAGGCCGAAGGTAGAGGAAGGACCTGACAGGTGGGGTCGTCGGGCCCACCTGTCGGGGAGGGAGAGAGGGAGGAGAGCCAGGGGGTTATTTAGACTTTGCGCGAGGGGAAATCGATCGGGCCGAGAAGGGAGGGGTCGGCCCGAGAGGGAGGAGGGAAGGAGAGAGGGGCGAGCGGGCCAAGGAGGGGGAAAAGATCTTGGGCCGAAAGCGGCCCAAAGACAAAGAGGGGAAATTTTATTTGTTTTCTTTTTATTTTAATTGATTAAATGAAATTTGTGCTATTAAAATTATTTCTTGAGTTCCGAAAATTCATGGGAAATTTCAGAGAGTATTTTAGGGCACAGAGAATATTGCAAAATATTCCCGGCCAATTTTAAGGGAAAATTTTAATTCTCCCATTAATTCACTCGAATAAATTGCTTTAACTTTTAATATAATTTCTAGAAATACATTATTAAATGATTTTTAAACCCGAACGAAAATCGGGGCGTTACAATTACCATTGAGATGATTTGTGAACCACTTAATGTGCGATTGAATTGGAATTGGGAATTATTGTTCTATATTGTTTTTGGAGATATATGTGATGTGTTATGTTATTTCCTGTTAAAACATTCATATGGTGGGATGAGCCTGTATATGCATGTATTGTACTATTTGAGGCATTTTAATAAAGTGCCTAAAAAGAAAAGTAAAGGCATTGTCAAAAATGCCTTGAAAATAAATTAGGGGCATATGTTAAAATACCTCAGAAAAAACTATTGGCACAAGTCCAAATGCCTCAAATGTGTATAAAGGCAATCTAAAAAGTGCCTCAAATGTGTTTAAAGGCAATCTAAAAAGTGCCTTCATCTATACTTATGAAGGCATTTTGAAAAAGTGCCTTAAAATCATTTCCCTACAGCAGTATATCCAACACTTTTTTAAGTGCCTTCTTTTAAGGATTAGAGGCATTTTTTTTTAAGTAGTTGAGGCATTCTTAAATGCCTCCGAATCCTATCCGTCCTGTAGTGGTTTTTCGATCATGGGCCGGGCGGGCCACCTTTCCCGAGTGGTATTTGCCTCGGATACACACAGGTGTTACTGTACTCCGCGTGACAGGCGACGAAAATGCAAGCATCTCCAGTTGTCCACGGCGTCCGGTCCGTTCCTTGTCCCGTCACTTTTAACACCGAATCTCGTACGTGATTATGCTTCTCGACACGCTATCAATACCTTATGGCCTACTACGGACGAGTGGCGACGATATGCGTTTATGGGTTACGCCGAACAAAATCTTCTGAGTAATATAATCCGGTGATATCATATTATTGGCTGCCATCCAACGAATCAAAGAATAATAGTCGAAATTGGTACCGAACTTAATCCCTAGCATCTACTACCTTTACAAACTATACATACATGGAAAACCATACTACAATTAATCAATCAATACCGCAAAATTAATAGAATCTAGTAGTGTAATAGTAACCATCATATGCCATTAGCTTCCCAAGTTGACACTTCAGCTGCTGGACACGTCGAGGCGCGACATGGCTCCGGCGCCGGCGACGCCGGCCTTGCGTCCTCGGCGGCGCCCGCGGCCACGCGCCTTCATGACGACGTTCTTGGACTCGCCCCACGCCGAGAAGGACTCCTTCTCCACGTCAGAGACGTCGCACTCCGGGAACGGCCCGGCCGCGTACCGCACCGCGTCGTAGCACACGGTGTAGGTCATGTGCCGCGCGCGGAACGCGCGCATCGCGGCGCGCTTCCGCGGGGTCATGACGGCGTAGTCGGCCGTGAGGAGGCCGAGCAGATCGGGCTCGGCGCACCCGGCGCCGCCGCCGTCGCGCGGGGCGCGGAGCACCGGGTCGGCGCGGCAGCCGAGCAGCGCCAGGTCGGAGAACTCGGAGGCGAACGGCGCGTACTTGTAGTTCACCTTGTACTTGCCGCCGTCCGTGGCCCAGGTCGAACCGTCCCAGATCGTCGCGTACACCGCCATCGGCTTCGACGGGAAATCCCCGCCCATGCCCGGGTGCCTGATCACCTCCCTGATCGGTGTGTCATCGATGTAGAATCTGCATGCACATCCATTCCGTAAGCCCAAAGCTCGGTTCAGCTCAGTTTGCAGAGATTGAATAGTGCAGAGAGATCGCGTACATGATGTGGGTGGGGGCCCAGAGGACGGAGTAGCGATGGGCCTCGAGGGTGGGGTCGAAGGGGAGGAGGTAGCGCTCCTCGCGGCCGCGCGCGGTGCTGCCGTTGCCGTAGACGTTGGTCTGCACACGCCACTGGCCGCCCCAACGGCTGCCCAGGAACTCGAAGTCCAGCTCGTCGTGCGTCTTCTCGTACACGTCCCCGTTTGACAGCTGCAAATGACGACGTACACGAACAAAACCGTTAGGATCGATCGAAAGCCATCATGTGTTAGTTGGAACAAACACCTGCATTGCAACGCAAGAAAAAACTACGGAACCGTTGAATATTCCATCTACCACGGCGTTGTATTAAGTGACCCGTGCATTCACGGAGACTAACTGGTAGGAGTACTCCTGTTGTTGTACGCGTCGTGCTCGACTAATTCAGTATAAGTACGTTTTGGTGAGGGGTGATCAATGGTGGTTGAACTGGTGACTGACTGTTGAGTGCGCGTGACAGGAGAGGGGTACATTTATTCTCGGGTGCAGGCGGCGCAGCCTTTTTGGGCTTGAAAGTCCAAACAGCCCATGTGGCTCGCCCTGCTGTCTACCCTGCGCCACCAGGGCATGGGGCTGGTACGCAACTTGCTATGGTTTGTACTACTACTGTAGTACTAGCTGAATTCCGGGTTGACACGCCATGTGAGGAGGCAACAGCAGCAACGGCTCAAAACAAACCACAGGAAGATAACCTAAACAACGCGGATTTTGTGGGTAGGAGTGTAAGGAATGTTCTCAGATCGGAGCAGTGGTGAGAGAGGCAGGCACTCACGTAGAAGGCAACGACGACGCCGGCCGTGTAAGCCTTGGGCAACTTGATGGACGCGCTGAAGAAGCCGTGGAGGTAGTAATCCGAGGAGATGAACCCAGAACCTGCAGATAGACGCAGACAGCAAGTACCGTAAGAACATGACGAACAGAACACGAAGACTCATACTAATGGTGCACATGAGCAGGGGATGCAGGCGAAATCCAGTCGAGAAGGAGAGAGAGATTAGCTTTGCAAGATGATGGGGATTAACGCACCGGAGCGCCGGTCGAGCAAGAGGCGGACGCTCTTATCATCCGACGAGCGGACGAGGTTGTCGTCGCCGAACAGCGGTGAGTACCCTTCGTCGAAGGCGACGCTCGGCACGGCGAAAGCAGAGGCCACCGCCGATAAGCACAAGCACGTCGCGGCGACGGCGAACACGGCCGCCAAAAAGAACCTGGCCTCCAACGCCATGGCTGGCCGCTTTTGATGCTCTAGCTAGCTGCTCCGATCTCTCTCTCTCTATCTCTGGCTCTCGCCTCCTCACTTATATTCCCCTTTCTTTCTCAAGAACCGAACTTTTCTCTCCCTACCCCTGGCGTCGCGCTGCCCAAGAACCCACGCTGTCGTGTTATATACGCGGTACCACTATTGGTAGGAGCCTCCCGCAGAGATAGATACTCTCCCCCATATATCCTACTCCAATCTGATGTGTGCAGCCACTTTCGCTAGGTTGCACTGCACATGCTGAGTTGGTTTTGTGCTAGTGCTGCGTAGGGCCCTCCTGTGCGAAAAAACCCACACTGCTAATCAGAGCAAGACTGCAAGGAATAGACGAAAGGATGAGATTGAGAGCCAGAGAGGTTTATCAGCTTAACCAGGCAATGAGGAACGGAGAAGGTGGGTAACCAACAGCTAAGCTTTGCTGGTGATGGGGGAAGAGGCATGGACCTAGCTACTTGGGATTTCCCGTTGCCTTGTCCTGTTTCAACTCGTCAGAAATTCGGTATTGCACAATGTACACCCAATAATGCAAACATTGGTAGGTAAAACTCATGTGACGCGTTTGCCAGTTTGGGGGGAAGCCCGGAAAAAGGGGCGGAGGTTTTTGGATGTTTTACGTAGAACGCGCCATAACTTGGGTTACTCCGAAGGTGACGTGCGTGAGCGGTTGAGCCAGCAAGCTGCGTTGTCCTGAACTCCGGATTAATCGGGCACGTATTTACTCCGTCCGATTCGCTTTTTCACCTGCCGGTATGGCGCGTTGTAGTACAACATTTCCAGCCATGCACCAGCTGTACAGCAATCGCGGCGTTCTGCTCTTCCTGACCGTTTGTCCTGCTGCTTCCTGCTATTGCTCCCGTGCAGCGTGCGCCACCGTGCGAGGCAAGAGAGCGCTTTGAGCCGTGGACGCTGGTCACCGAAACAAACCAAACCAATTCAAATTCAAATTCAAGTAGATATCAGCCCTTCTAATTTCGACGTAGCTGAAGCCTTGTAAAAACGCCTTTTGTTCCCGGTCTCCGGCTGGATGTGGATGGGGTACGCGTATAGCAGTAACAACGCAAAAGGCAACACGTATCTCCGATCGTCTCGGCCGCCCACGGGCCATGCCAAGCTCTGCCAACCACCGATCGATCACATGGAGATGCAGGTGCTCAGTCAGCGGCATACCGGCATACACTTCGAACAGTTGAACGATATGGCCCAAAGCTAAATCAAGTATACGGAGTTAATTATCCGACCCGCCGCCAAGACCGGAAGGGAAGAACCCAATATAAAACGGCCGCAACGAGGACATGCATACACATGATTCGACCAATGACTCGACGAGACAGTGCGACACACGGGTCCCCGTCCCTCATGTGCGCCGTCCCCAAAAACGCCTAGACACAAGCACGCGCACGCAGGCGGCTGCGGCCAGCGTCAAACTGCTACAGCGGCGACGCCTCGCGGGGTCTCGCGCCCTCGCCTCGCCATTGGCCGCTTCGACCTTTGCTCCGGTTGCACCTAGAGATGGGGCAATGGTACCCATAACCCAAGACCTGACGGATTTTTACTCTATTAGAAGCTAATCGTGTTCTAATTTTTATACCCGTGGGTCTACTAACGGACGAAAACTCTTAACTATTAGGTACGTGGGTATGGGTATGTTCTTTATCCACCCGTACCCACCAACCCGTGGGTAGAAAAAACCCGTTTATTGAGCCTAAAACTATGAGCAATATAACTCTCGACGACTACTAAATTATAGCATAAAACTTCTTTCACATCTTAAAGCATTGCTTAGTCTAGTTATATGAAATTATTATTTGATTTCTTAATTATGTAATGTGGTTGTATAATTTTTTTACTCGCCTTTTAACACTAATATTAATAGCATTGTTGCTAGAGAAAATATTGATGGTTTACAACTCTAATATGGCTAATTATAGTACAAAACTATAAATACTACAAATCAATTATATGTGTATGGGTACCCGTTGGATACCCGTTACCCGCACGGGTGTGGGTATGGGGATAATTTTGTACCCGCGATGGGTGTGAGTATTTAAGTGGGAGTATTTAGACATCGTGGGTGTGAGTATGGGGCAAGAGAACCCGATAGGTATGCACCCGTTGCCATCTCTAGTTGCACCCAGTGCGCCCGGTGTTTTCTCTCCTCCCCTCGCCTGTGAAACCGCCTCGTCTGTTTCTGCAAGTGGGGGTGTGAAAAATTACGCGCCCAGGGTCACGTGTAGGTGCACTGCTGCGTGGTCAATGAGAGAAGCGAGAGACAAGCATCGCTCGGTTTCACGGGTGTGGCAAGGAGTAACAAAAGGCTGCATGAGTTAGTGGGTAGCTACAGTTCAGATCGTTCAACTTTCAATAGGGTTTTTAGTCAGGTTCGATGGATCATCTGAGCCCACGCCCTAGCAGGGTTTCTGAAAAGAAGCGATCACACGACATGGCCCCATGTCGCATATGGGTGATTAGTGGTTACCAATCGCCGAAATCTGTTGGCACGATAGACGACTCAGGCTGCTGTGGTAGCAGGTTTCGTGGACGCAACAACGCAGCACGCTAATCTTGTTAGTTTCCGTTTCGCCTCCAGCGATTTAACCTCCAAGTGGTAGTACCTGTCAATGCCAGATACACGTTAATTATTTTTTTCGTGAACACGTAAAAAATTTACATGTTAATATATTAAAAGAATGTTAATATATTAAAAGAAAAGGAGTTTTGGTTACAAAACACACAAAGGAGAAAAAACAAAGGTAAAAACTAAAGATTAGGAACTACTATGGCTGCTAAATGTAAAGGGGCATAAATTATGTATGCTACTCCGGTCCTGGTTCCTCCCTCTCGTTCTTGGCACGTTAATTATGTACTGGTAGTACTAGTAATATCTATGTTGCCACCATTTATTTACCGTGACACTGCCCAGCATGATCTGCTCTTCTTCCACCTTTTCCCATGGAGATGCCCAATTGCCCATTATTCCTGACCTTACCTTGCAGAGCAGGGATAAGATGATAAGATTTCAGAAATCGAATTCGGGCTGGGCACACGAATCAAAGGGCAGCTAGAGCAACAGCATGTGGAGACTATCAACCCCACATTCGCGCGCAAGGCTTTCCCAGAGCAGCTTAATCCCCCGGTTAAATCATCGGAAAGGCATCATGTGAAGCTCCCTGATGAATCACTGACAATCGACAAAACTGCCTACCCGCACCATTTGTTCACGCCGCCCCGTGCATGTCACGTTCCTTTCGCCCAAAGCATACAAGCAAGCGTACGTATACGTCTACACGAGTATATCCCATATATACCCGTTTAGCTGAAGACCACATGGCACATGGTCAGCAGCTAGCATGCCATTGTTAAGCATCCGGCATTAGAAGCTTCTGCCTATATGCGTACTGGTCGTCATTTCCTCTGGAACAACTGGTGATGAATACATCGACGCGATGCTTAATATGACGACCGTGATGGTCCATGCTTAACAACTTAGCCGGGGACGTTTTCTCGAGATAGGATAGGATCAACGGGTGAGTGTGAGTGTGAGTGTGCAGCTGGTTGCCACTAATCCTACAGCTGTGCCATGTGCGAGCGTGCAAACAGTGCGGGGAAGCAGCTCGCAGTTGGACAGCTCGTCATAATGCCATTACGTGGATTACACGTAACTGGGCCTTTCGCAACCCCTGCTCCATCATTAACGCCGCCCGGTAGGCGACGACAACACCCCAGCAAGCACACACACAGGGGCTCTGTAGTGATGGTAGAATGGCATAGTGTGCGTTTGCCGAGTGTCATCGAGTCAGCTGACACGCTCGCCCGCCGCGATGTTTTGTAGCCTCACGGAAGAGCAGTTTCTTCGGGGAACGGGATGTGGCGTCGTGGCGAAGCAGGGGATCCCGCGGAGATGAGTGTCGCGTTGTTGCGCGCGCACGAAAGGTTCATCGAAACGGTGAAACGATTCGCTCATCGTGCAACGCCCCGCCGCGCGTGACGGCGCGCGCGAGCACCACCCTGTCCACCGCGGCTTGGGCCGGTGCTCTGAATAGACGGAGACTGGGCCTAGTTTAGTAGCCACGGACCCGCGGTTGGTTCGCGGCAGCGCTTCGGGCCTCGGCGCCTGGGACATGCGCGCTAGGCCGTCTGAGAGCGAGGCCGCCTCGGCGAACAGGCCGAAGCGGGACCGTCTGAGACGCACATGGCGTCTCGATCGTTCTGAAAGCCCGCGTAGGGGAATAAGTTCACTGTGACTCCCTTAACTAGTGGCCAAATCTATTCCGTACAGTTGTCGCAATAGCGGATATCATGACCCCTCAGCTATAAAAACTAGGGATGGCAATGGGGCGGGGCGGAGACAGGTTAGGCTGGAACGGCCCCACCCCTGAGCCCCGACCCTTACACCCACACCCGGCCCCGAGTGGACATGCGGGTGCAAATCAGCCCCCGCACCCGGGGCCCCGCAACCTGACCGGGGCCCCGCAACCTGACCGGGGCCCCGCTGTGAGTAGCAACTTCATCAAATCAGCACAGAACGTACAAGACGATCGTTAATTTAGCAAGGAAAAATATTGTACATACTTCACACATGTGACACACAAGCTCAGATCAGAAATTTTGTTCTAATTAGGGAATCAAGAAATACCGTTTAGAGTATCAGCCTTCAACTTCTGTGTGCTATGCCGCTGCCGTGCATTCGCGTCGCCGCCACGCCGCCGGAAAGGAGGGGAGGGGACGGTGGAGAGGGCAACCGGAGGGGAGGGGACAGGGGACAGCGAGATCCGTAGGTGCGGGCGTGCGGCGCTGGCTTCTGGGAGGAGTCGGCTAGGGACCTAGGGTTAGGAATGCTGGTTATATATGACTTGGACTGAGATGGACTGTTTGGGCCTCTAATAGGCTATGTTTTAAGAGGTCATATACCCCCCGGGGCCCCGCGGGTCACCTGCGGGTGGAATGTCCCCCCCGGCCCCTCACCCGCACAAATGCGGGGCCCTGGCCCCGGCGCACTCGTGAGGCAAAAATGTCACTCGAGGGCGGGTCCCCGCAGGGGACCAGCACCACGGGGAGAATTGCCACCCCTAATAAAAACCGATACAATTTGACTCCTCTATGATTTTGGAGGTTGGTTTCATTGATGTGACAGTGTTGACCTGATCTTCATCCTAACTCCAACGCGACGCTTATGTGACATTAGAATTAAAAAAAAAGGTATATTGAGGACTCATTTGTCATTCAAAAAAAATTGTGGCACCACCGACATATGGAGCCCACATGTCATTCCCTCTCTCTCCGGTTGTGATGGGCAGGCGAAGGGGAAGAGAGAAGGGAGAGAGGGGATAACATGTGGGCCCACATGTCGGTGGGTTTCACAATTTTTGTTGTCAATGATAAATGAGTCTCATATATTTTTTTTTCAATTCTAATCTCACATAAGCGCCACATCAACGTCACGTGGGACAAAGACCAGGTTAACACCATCACATAGACGTCACGTTAGTGAAACTGTCCTCCAAAACCATTGTGGGAGTCAAATTGCAGTGGTTTTAATAAATGATAGGTCAAGATATCCGGTACTGAGGTTCAAGCATACGAATTAGATTCGGCATGATTTGTGATTTTGTGTTACTCAAGTACTTTCCGGCTTGTAAATTGACCTCAAGCATACGAATTAGATTCGGCATGATTTGTGATTTTGTGTTACTCAAGTACTTTCCGGCTTGTAAATTGTGAAGTGTCATTCCAACATGTCTGGCCTGGATTTCTCTTTTTGAGAAAGGATGCTGATTGTTTCTTTCCCTTCTCTATAAGCTTTTTTTAGATAATGGAATGTAACATCCTGGCCTTTACTCAAAGAGCTACAATCAATTATTACATAACTTACACAGAAAGTTAATGATAGCAGAAACAAAGCTAAGCAAACACAAACTAATAGACACCAACAGAAGAAAAAGATCTCCTAACTACTGAATTCTATTAGAAAACTTTCACCCGAAGTTGGCAAATAGATGCATAATTGTCATCTCAAGTTTACGTCATTCATCATTTATTAACTTGATATCTTCATCATGCATTTGTAACCTGCAGAGTATTAATGTCGACGGAGTGGGAATAAAAATTTCCGCTTTCCACGATATTTGCTCTTAATAGAGATATTTCTAATCATACTTCTCTACTCCTGAATACAAACTCATCTTCTACATGTAATAGTCAATATAACTCCTCTAAGAGTAGGAGTCGATAATACTTGATTCACTCTTAGCCTGCACAAAAGTAGCTTTCGATAGTCTTTGATTCACTTTTAGTCTGCACGCATAGGAACTTTGGATAATCCTCGATTAACTTTTAGTTTGTATTTTTAGATAATGGATTTTTTATCCATCCCGTTTCTATATTCACAGCCAAAACATATCCAAGTACTTAGACTTCAAACCTCATGCGGAGGAATACACGAAAATAAAACAAAACAAAGGTAAGGCTTAGCTTCAACCTTTATGACGACAAATTCCTGCATACATAGTAACTTTGAAGTGCCATCTTTTTTTTTTTTGTCTGTTCTGTGGCTTTTCCTTCTCTTCAATTTGGCTTTGTTGTTGATGTAGATCTACAGATGGAAAAGGTGGCTGTGTTTTTCTTGTTGAGCATTCGTGCGGTGCGACTCTAGTAAATTCAGCGTAACCGATTCAACATCCAGATTCTGCAGCGGATTACTGTTTGCAAAGCAGTTCTTGAAAATGGCTGATGATGCATCTCCCGCGACCCATGAAGAAAAGAAAGCTTAGCTTTTCTGCAGCTGGGTTCAGAATGTCTGTAGGCAACTAGGCATATATAAGAGTACTCCATATATAACGATCTATTACGTACTGCGCCTCCAGAATCCTTATGTATGCTGTGTGCAAAGCGTGCATATTGCAGTATTGAGCAGCTTAAACTTTGCTAATTAAGTAACACATGATCATCAAGAGAGATCAATCTTGCCACTCCATTTATCTATCTGAAAGCTGATATACATACCGAAATTTATTGACAACGCGTAACCTGCATGTTTGCCTTCCCTGCTTATTCCCTTCCTGGTCTCCATATATGATGTATGCAGGCTGATAGCAGGATTCTGCGAGAGTAGACTGATAAGCAGGAATGTGCGAGAGGATCATTTGCGTGTCGATTGTCGAATCGGGCTTATTCACCATCCCGTTTCCACACCACTTCCACAGCAACCAAAGGAAATGATCAAATGATTCAATGTGCACGAAAACGAAAAAAAGAAAAAGGAAATCTCCGGACGAAGGGATTATTAATCCATGCCGGCCTCATCCTCCAGCACTCCAGCTCTGCTAGCCACTGTAAAATGCTTTGCCGTATTCTTCACTACAGTTCGAGAGAGTCAGCGCCGCCATCCTATGCCGACTAGTCCTAACCCCCTCAATTATCGGTCATCAGCGCCGCCATCCAGCGCTGGAAGCATGCACACGCCTGCGCTAAAAATGAGCAGCAGCTCTGGATCCGACGACCACCTGCGGGGATCATCAGCAACCCTTGTCGTGGCGTCGTGCGCAATACTGCGATTCAGCGCATGAGCGCATCACATCCGCAGCTAGAAAAAGGCCACGGTGACCGTATCATCATCTGTTATTACCGAAGGAGATCACTTGCGTTTGCACCACCTTCCTGCGTAAATCCCGGTCCAGATTAAAATACGCTTACATCCAAGAAGCGTGCATCTCGCGCGCGTCGAGGTAAAACAAACCTACCCCGTTACCACTACTTTGTTGCTTTCGTCCAGATCCCGGTCTGCAGCTGCAGCGTGCGTGCCGCCAGTATATAAAAAACCCCGAAACCAAACGCTGTGAGCTCGCTGTCGCTGGTCGACCGGCCGATCAGCGTGCAGACATCGCCGATGCGTACATACCACACTGTGATGACATCGTGGGTCGTAGGGTCGTAGCTAGCGGCCGTGTGCACCGGGAGTTCGGGACCGCGTTCACAGGAGCCAACACGAAAGTTGGCAGTAGAAGCGAGTATGGAATGGAATGATGTGATGGAAGCGTCCAAGGTTTACCTTTCCGATCATAGACCGCAGGATCTATACCTCGTATGAAAATATTATAACAAATTCTAAATAAATTTTGCTCCAATTTACAATTTTAAATTTGAATTCTTTAGAAACATTAAAAAATTCTCATGAAAATCCGCTTTCGTCTCACGTCGAAACCTTGAAATTTGACTTTTTCTTTTTTTTTTTTTTGGAAACGTGAATCCTTGCATCCACCTCTAGCTCCAAGCCTCTCATTCAGCGCCACTAGATTCCAGTTTTTTCTTTAAAAAAATAAAAGAAGAAGATATTGCATTTCTGTAGCCCTTTAAATCCTGGTCGCAAATGGCAGCCAATTAGCGAACGCGACGGGCCTGGTATGAAAAATTATGAACACTGCAGCACACGTGACGCTCCTTGCCCACTGCCAGCCAGAGCCCAGACCAGAGTATCAGCGATGGACACTTTCCACAGCAAAGCTATAGCACAGAAACATGGTCCATGCTCAAAGCCAGCACAGATACACACGGTCCACGCACGGAAATACTGGATATTTTAAGACGGAAATAAATAAATTTGCCCTTGATATTTATAGTGACAACCATCTGTAAGGAAAATAAG
This sequence comes from Oryza glaberrima, assembly GCF_000147395.1. NCBI lineage: Eukaryota > Viridiplantae > Streptophyta > Magnoliopsida > Poales > Poaceae > Oryza > Oryza glaberrima. The sequence continues at coordinate 27,623,630 of NC_068327.1, read as the reverse complement.
TAGAGATATAATCTCACTTAAAATATCTAAAACTCAAATTACAACTAGACAAATTAATCCAGATTTGATATTGGGATAACAGACATGGCACATTGTAAGTACCACACACTGGCGGAGAAACCATCTTTCGTCGGTCGGCCGAATTCCACAATAGTCCCGGTTGCAATAAAAATCGGGGCTAAAGATGATCTTTAGTCCCGGTTAAAAAGGGTAACGAGTATATTTGATCTTTAGTCCCGGTTGGTAACACACCAACCGGGACTAAAGATGATCTTTAGTCCTGGTTCAAATGCTGTCAGGGCATGTCAGGTCTCCCTGGGATCTTTAGTCCCGGTTGGTATCGTAACTTTAGTCCCGGTTGGTACTAAAGATCCCGGAGATCCCGGAGATCTTTAGCCCCGGTTCATAACACCAACCGGGACTAAAGTCCCACCCCTATATATATATATATATGTCTTCTTCCTCCTCCAGCTGCCCGAGCAAACTTCAAAATTTCTTCAAAAAAGAGAGGAGGTCATGCCAAAATTTCTAATGAATTTATTTTGGTGATTATATACAAATCGGAGGTGCCTAAAAGGTTAGCAACTTCATCCTCCAATGTTTTTTTTTGTCATATTACATCTGGAGCTATGTTTTGCACACTTTTTTGTCTCCGAAATTTAGTTGTAAGTTGATGAGAGAGAATTTGTGTGGGGAAGAAAGAATATATAGAAATTTAGTTTATTTGCTAAAGAAGGTTTTATAAAATAGTTGAGAAGGAAAATATAGTGAAAGTTAATCTTAAATAATAGAAAACAAACTAAAATGAAAATTAAAAGAAGTACAACACATTAATATTAGTTTAAAACTTTAGAAATAGTAAATAAGAATTATTTGGTGTAATATTTTATAATTTTTGTATGAATAATGATATGTCATTATTGTATGACTATTGAAAGAGTTTGTAATTATTTTATAATTATTGTATGACTGTCATTATTGTAAGAATAATTATTTGTGTACGATTTTTTTCATGTCATGTAGATGGATCGGCAATGGATGTACGCTGACCGGCGGTCCAAAGAGTTTATTGACGGCGTGCATTATTTTTTGAGAGTGGCCGAAGCTAACAGACATAAGGGTTTTATTTGTTGTCCATGCAATAAGTGTAAGAATCAGAAGGAGTATTCTGTATCCAGGACTATTCATTTCCACTTGTTTGAGTCGGGGTTCATGCCAAGCTATAATTGTTGGACATCCCACGGAGAGCAAGGTGTTGAAATGGAAGAAGATGAAGTGGAAGACGACAATATTCTGGACTTTGCTCAGTACGTTGGATTTGAAGGAAATCAAACGGGCGAGGAGGAAAGGGATGCTGATGGTAACAACGTTGCGGATGATCTTGGTCAGATGTTGCAGGACGCCAAGGAGGACTGCGAAAGTGAAAAGGGGGCCCATAAATTGGACAAGATGTTAGAGGACCACAGAACGTCGTTGTACCCAGGTTGCGAGCAGGGGCACAAAAAGTTGGATACCACTCTGGAGTTCTTGCAATGGAAGGCAAAAAATGGTGTTAGTGACAAGGCATTTGGCGATTTATTGAAACTCGTCAAGAACATTCTTCCGGAGGGAAATAAATTGCCCGAGACAACGTACGAGTCTAAGAAGATAGTCTGCCCTCTAGGACTGGAAGTTCAGAAGATTCACGCATGTCCAAATGATTGTATCCTATATCGCGGTGAGGAGTACGAGAACCTAGAAGCATGCCCTGTTTACAAAGCACTACGATACAAGATTAGACGAGACGATCCAGGAGAAGTTGACGGGCAGCTAACAAAGAAGAGAATTCCTGCTAAGGTGATGTGGTATTTCCCTATAATACCACGGCTAAGGTGTTTGTTCAGGAACAAGGGGAATGCTAGAATGATGCGATGGCACGCTGAAGAGCGTCAACAGGACGGGATGCTGAGACACCCCGCCGATGGTTCGCAGTGGCGAAACATCGACAGAAAATTTAAAGACTTTGGAAAGGACGCACGAAACATACGGTTTGGTTTGAGTACGGATGGCATAAATCCTTTTGGAGAGATGAGCAGCGGCCATAGCACTTGGCCCGTTACGATGTGTATCTACAACCTCCCCCCTGGCTATGCATGAAGAGAAAGTACATAATGATGCCGATTATTATTCAAGGCCCCAAGCAACCTGGTAACGACGTCGATGTGTACCTAAGACCACTGGTCGAAGATCTTAAACTGTTGTGGAAGAAGGAAGGTGTCCCCATGTGGGACGAGGACAAACAGGAGGAGTTTAACCTACGAGCGCTGCTGTTCATAACCATCAACGATTGGCCTGCACTTAGCAACCTATCCGGACAGTCCAACAAGGGGTACAAGGCTTGCACTCACTATATGGATGAAACAGAAAGTACGTATCTTAAGCACTGTAGAAAGGTTGTGTACATGAGTCATCGTCGATTCCTTGCAGCAAACCACCCGGTACGGAAGAAAGGCAAGCACTTTGAACATAAGGCAGACCACCGTACGAAGCCTAAACATCGCAGCGGGAAAACAGTGTTTGCTATGGTTAAAGATCTTAAAGTAGTGTTCGGAAAGGGGCCTGGAAGCCAGCCTATAGAGAGCGAAGATGGTCACGCGGCGATGTGGAAAAAGAACTCTATATTTTGAGAGTTACCCTATTGGGAATTCTTGGACGTCCGCCACGCAATCGACGTGATGCACCTCACTAAGAACCTTTGTGTAAACCTTCTTGGCTTCCTAGGTGTATATGGAAAGTCGAAAGATACACTAGAAGCACGTAATGATCTGAAGCATATGGAACAACGCGGCGACCTTCACCCGGAACCAAAGGAGAAAGGAAGCCATTACTTGAGTCCAGCCAGCTACACTCTTAGCAAGGCAGAGAAGGAAAGTATGTTTGAATGCTTCGAGAGCATAAAGGAACCGTCTGGATACTCCACGAATATCATGCGAATAATAAGCACGAAGGAGAAGAAGTTCACAAACCTAAAGTCTCATGACTGTCACGTGTTGATGACACAACTGCTACCAGTTGTAATAAGGGGTATCCTTCCAGACAATGTTCGGGCAACAATAACAAAGCTATGTGCATTCATGAACGCAATTTCGTAGAAGGTCATCGATCCGGATAGATTAGAAGCCCTTCAAAATGATGTGGTGCAATGTCTTGTCAGTTTTGAGTTGATATTTCCACCTTCATTTTTCAATATAATGACGCATCTGCTTTGTCACCTTGTAAAAGGGATCAGTATTCTTGGGCCTGTGTACCTACACAACATGTTTCCTTTCGAGAGGTACATAGGCGTTCTGAAGAAGTATGTTCGTAACCGTGCTCGTCCAGAGGCAAGCATCGCCAAGGGGTATGGAACAAAGGAGGTCATCGAATTTTGCGTAGAATTTATTGAAGACCTTCGCCCAATCGGGGTACCTGAATGACGCCATGAAGGGAGACTACGGGGAAAGGGAACTCTCGGAAGGAAAGCAATAATGACGGTAGACAACAATTTATTCCGTAAAACCCATTTCACGGTTCTGCAACAATCTTCATTGGTAGCTCCTTACATCGAGGAGCACTTGGCTCTAGTTCGCGCCAGAAACATCGGTAAGTCCGATGCATGGAGTACACGGCATCACACTGATACTTTCCGCGCGTGGCTACGACAACATCTCATGGGTAACGAGACGATCAACCAACAACTGGCCTTCCTGGCGAGGGGACCATCTGGGTCGATCGCGACATTCTAGGGATATGAGATCAATGAGTACACATTCTACACGAGAGCCCAAGACATGAAGAGCACGAACCAAAACAGCGCTGTTCGTATCGATGCCATGGGACACGATGGAACAACTGGCACGTATTACGGTGCCATCGAGGATATATGGGAACTTGACTATGGTCCTCTCAAGGTCCCTCTGTTCCGGTGCCAATGGGTTAGGTTGACTGGTGGAGGCGTAATGATTGATGACAGTGGGATGACAACAGTTGACCTTAAAAAGGTTGGATACTCGGACGAACCTTTTGTCCTTGCCAATGATGTAACGCAAGTCTTTTACGTGAAGGACATGTCTAGCAAAGGAAAGAAGGGCAGAGAGCCTGACGAGCCGAAGCGTCATGTGGTTCTCCCAGGCAAAAGAAAATCGTCGGAGTTGAGGACAAGACTGACGAGGATTACGATCAGTTTGATGGGCAACCCCCTTTCACGGTGACGATTGACCCTAGCATCCTCCTATCAAATGAAGACACCCCTTACTCACGTAGCGATCACAAGGAGGGAACAATAGTGAGGAGAAAATACGTGCGGTCAACCGTCACCGCCGATGTATTGCCGTAATTATTGTGTACACGATTTAAGCTATTTTGGATGTATTGATTATCCATATAAATCAATTGTTGTATGGCATATGTTAATTACGTACGATTATTAGAGGTTTTAACAATTTTAAATCATGTAATTGCTAGTTATATGCGATAATTAGAATTTTTAAAAGTTTTAAATCATGCATGTGGCATTTACATATAATACTTAGAGTTTTGAACAATTTTAAATCATGTATATGCTAGTTATATGTGATAATTAGAATTTTTAAAAGTTTTAAGTCATGCATGTGGCATTTACATATGTTACTTAGTGTTTTTAACAATTTTAAATCATGCATATGCTATTTATATGCGATAATTAGGATTTTTAAAAGTTTTAAATCATGCATGTGGCATTTACATATGTTAATTAGAGTTTTTAACAATTAATTTAATATCATTCATATGCTAATTATATATGATTATTCGAATTTCTATTAATTTTAAATCATGCATGTCGTATGTATTTACATATGTTAATTAGAGTTTTTAACAATTAATTTAATATCATTCATATGCTAATTATATAAGATTATTAGAATTTTTATTAATTTTAAATCATGCATGTCGTATGTATATACATATGTTAATTACAATTTTTAATAATTTAATATCATTCATATGCTAAGTATATATGATTATTAGAATTTTTATTAATTTTAAATCATATATTTGCTTATTACGTTTTATCCACTTAATTTACTACAGACAACAATAATTTTTCGAAGTAATTGTCATTAATTTTACGACTTTAAATAATTTTAATGCATTATTTTCTATTTTAGAAACACATATGTAATGGAAATTAATATTCAGTACGCTTATCAGTAGTCCCGGTTCTTAACCCTAACCGGGTTTAAAAAGAATTTGGAAATAGCGGGAAAATATCTTTAGTCCCGGTTGATGAGAACAGCCGGGAGTAAAGATATCTTTACTCCCGGTTGTTCAGAACAACCGGGACTAAAGATCTAGGGGTATATATATTCCCGATGCGCGCCCTCGTCTTCTCCACGAACACTTAGAAGTTTTTTCCCCGATCGATCTCTCTCGGCTTCTCCTTCGTCGCCACTGCCTAGGGCATCCCCGCGCCGACGCCGCCGTCGTCTTGCGCGCATCGTCGTCGCCGCCTCCGCCGCCTCCACCGCCGCCGCATCTCTGGGGTGAGAGCCGCCGCCGCCTCCCTCTCTCTCTCTCTCTCCAACCTTAATCTCTCTCTCTCTCTCTCCCCAAACCGCCGCCGGCCGCCTTGTTGCCGACGCCGCCGCCGATGTCGTCGCGGCCGAACACGACTCCGCCGCACCGACGATGCCGACCCCGACCTCGATGCGGCCGACACCGGCGACGACATCGTGCTGGCAGTGCCGACGAAGCCGCGGCGGCACGACACGCCGGGATGCCACGACGCCGCCGCGACACGGCACCGTCGCTCCGCCACGCCACCGCCGCGCCGCGCGCGTCGCCGCCGCCGCACAACGCCGCCGCCGCGCCACGCCGATGCCGCTCCGCTGCCGCCACATGAACGAACGAACGATCGTGAACAAGAACGAACGAACGAACATGAACGAGAACGTGAACGAACGAACGAACGTGAACAAGAACGTGAACGTGAACGAACGAACGAACGTGAACGTGAACGAATAAACGAACGTGAACGAACGAAACGTACGTGAACGAGAACGTGAACGAACGAACGAACATGAACGAACGAACGTAGGTGAATGAAACGTGAACATTACTTAACGTACGTTAACGTGAACGCACGTGAACGAATGAACGTAGGTGAATGAAACGTGAACTTAACGAGAACGCGAACGTGAACGATCGTGAACGAAACGTGAACTTAACGAGAACGCGAACGTGAAATACAATATATGTTACTTTGCGTTTATCCTAATACATCTTTTTGTATGTTGCAGAAAAGACGTTGTCATCGTCGTCCCTCAAGCCGGAGTGGTAGCTAGCCCTCGAAGGAATTCGCGGAGGCAAGTGATGTAAATATATGATTGTTAGATTTTTAATGCAATTAAGACTATTAGATTTAATATACGACACTTAGACTTAGCATTATAATTAGAGTTTTAATACAATATTATTATAGTTTTAATATAAGATTATTAGATTTGTAATTAGACTTAGCATATAAGATTGTGTAGGGTTCTAATATACGACAGTTAGACTTAGCATATATGACTATTTGAGTTTTAGTATAAGATTATTTGAGTTTTAATATAAGATTATTAGATTTGTAATTAGACTTAGCATATAAGATTGTGTAGGGTTCTAATATACGACAGTTAGACTTAGCATATATGACTATTTGAGTTTTAACATAAGATTATTATAGTTTTAATATAAGATTATTAGATTTGTAATTAGACTTAGCATATAAGATTGTGTAGGGTTCTAATATACGACAGTTAGACTTAGCATATATGACTATTTGAGTTTTAGTATAAGATTATTTGAGTTTTAATATAAGATTATTAGATTTGTAATTAGACTTAGTATATAATTATTGACTAGGGTCCTAATATACGTCACTTAGACTTAACATAGTTGACTATTACAGTTTTAATACAATATTATTTGAGTTTTAGTATAAGATTATTATAGTTTTAATATAAGATTATTAGATTTGTAATTAGACTTAGCATATACGACAGTTAGACTTAGCATATATGATTGTTAGCATATAAGATTGTTAAAGCAAAAATGACCTATAGACTTAGCAACTATTTCTTGTATGAACAGATGGCTGATCGCGATGAGGAACAGATATTGTACGATACAATTGCGGAGGGAAGCAGCCAGTACTGGAACGAAGAAGAGGGGAACAAGGATCCAAACCAGTACTTGAACGAGGAAGGGAACGTGGAGAGGGATGCGGAGGGGAACCAGGAGGGGCGCGTGGAGAGGGATGTGGAGGGGAACCAGGAGGAGGAGGCTAGTGGAAGTCAACCCTCCGCTGGACAGAAGAGGGCACGCGGGCAACGAGGTGCCGCAAAGAAGCTTGAGGGTCGGCACATCATAACGGAAGTGGACAAAGACGGCCGACCTAGTGCCCCGGCGGAAGCAGTCAAGAACTACGTACGACACAGCGGTTGGGTTGTGCGGGATAACATGCCTGTCAGTATGGTGTACTGGCATAGAACAAGGGCACGCGTAGATCATGAGAGTTTTGTCCCAGATTCGGAGAAAAAGATGCTGTGGACCACAATGCTCGAGACATTCACCCTTCCCGCGGGTACAGAGGACAAAGTGAAAAGGTGGACTCTAAAGAAAATGGTAGAACCGTTTTAGAGCTTCAAGGGAGATCTGTACCAGAAATATATCCTGAAGGGGCAGACACCGAACTTCGACACATTCTCAAAGCTAAGGGATCACTGGGACGAGTTCGTTGCATATAAGACAGGTCAACAAGGGCAGGCAATGATGGAAAGAAACAAAGAAAATGCCGCCAAGAAGAAGTACCATCACTACTTGGGGTCAGGCAGCTATAGCGTCGCGATGCCGAAGTGGGAGGAGATGGAGGCAAGCTTGCTTGAGTGGGGTATCGAACCGGCCACCGCTAAATGGCTGGATCGATTGAAGTTCTGGTACTATGCTCACGGTGGAACGCTCAACCCAGTTGATGGCTCCCTGGTCTTCAGCGATCAGATACGCGAGGCTGCGCGTCGACTAACGGATGCAGTGGAAGCCTCTTCTCAGGGCACGTTCCGACCTGACAGAGAGAAGGACGAGCTGTCACTCGCCCTGCAGACTCTAGAGCATCCAGGACGAACACGAGGGAAATGGGTGATTCCTTGGAAGATTGGGTTCAAGGAGGACATCCACACGTACAGGAGTTGGATGAGGAGCAAGAGAGATACCGAGGCGAAGATTGCAGATCTTGAGTACAGGGTATCGAGCTATGAGCTCAGCATGCAAGAGGAGGTGGCAAGGAAGGTTGATGAACGCATGGCCGCACATCGGTCCCATGATCACCAGCCGACCATTCCTCCTGCAATGGTGAGCCCTTCAGGAAATGTCACGCCCGGAATTTCTATCCAAAATTCCAAATGCTTACATGTGTGTGAACCCTTGTCCAGGAATCAGCCGAGGCACACAATAACAAATTGATAATAGAGTACAATTATTACTCTTAATTAATAAGCGAATAAAATGTCATTACAGAGGTAGATAGTTCCTCTCAATCAATAAAGATCTAAGCAGCGGAAAAATAAGATAAACGGCGCAGACGACTCCACTCCACAGGCATCTTGACCAGGGCTACACCTAATCCTCCACACCATCTGCATCACTGTAGAACTCCTCCTCTGATGAATGATTGCAAGGTGAGTATATGACATACTCAGCAAGCCACGCAGCAAATATGCAAGTGCACAGGATAACAAAGGATGGCATAATAGGGTTTCGTTTGCACAAACAGCATTTAATAAACATTTCAGAATTTAATAAAACAGTTAAGTAATAATTAAACAATATTAACCCAACGCTATACAACATACCCTGTTGCATAGGCCCAACCATTCTGAACAACCAATCCTGGCTGCACAGTTCTATCTCCAAACCAGGAATATACCATTCCAAACCAGGAGCTAATCAAATTATTACCAGTTATAGCATCTTTTATTATGATGAGAGGTGTGGGACTAATCACGAAAGACATTGTTAGACCCGCCCATAACCGCGGGCACGGCTATTCGAATAGTTTTACTCTAGCCAGAGGTGTACCACTGTACCCACAAGACACAGCCCCACAACATGTCACCATGTGCCTCAATACCACCACGGTACCTCGGAGAGGAGCTGTGACAGTACCCCTCGCACAACACAATCCATCACAGTGCACCGTTCCTGGATCATAATCACCCCCTTATAAACAAGGCATGGACTCCCCAGCGACCCCCGTGGGCTTATCTCCGCCACTTCTCAGTCTGGTGCCCTGCAATGAACCATACTATACAAAAGGTAAAGCCGTTGCCCACGCTGGCTTGTGGTTGGCACGGTTAATGTTTCACAACCGAAACTCGTGAACCGGTCCTTAGTTGTCATGAGCACGACCATCAAAACCATGTGCTCACAACCCACCATTATCAGGTTTTAGTTGGCAAATTAATTAATTAACCAATTATGATTAACCATCACGAGCTATCATTAAGCCATCATTAATTAGTAGTGAGTCATAAGTTATCCCAATAGTGTGCTAAAGTTTCTAAGCATGGCTAAGCAATCATATCTAATATCTAGCTGAACCAATATATAAAGCCCAACTAGTCAAGTTATAATAACCCAAGGTATCAAGGAATAAAGTAATCAAGAACAAAGGGGCTATAACAAACAATAGGTTAATTCCACCCAATGATATTCGAAAATAAATGCAAGAGTTGAATAGAAACAATAGCTTTAAACGGGATCAACATGCTCAAAGGGTTGTTTGGGATCTGTGTGACTTGCCTTGCTGGCCTTGAAACTCTTCAAATTCTTCTCCTGCGAAAACGGACTCTCCGGAAACGTCGGAATCTAAACAGAAAAGAGCAAAAACACCAAAACAGCACATAAACAAGCATGAACAGTACATGTGGATATTTTTAACATGTATATCTCAATTTTAGAAAAATTTAGAGACTTGAACCAACTAAATCCGAGCTAAGATGAATTAGTTATGAATTTTTAAAGATTAAATCGGATTAAAACACTTATATGGATTTTAATTGAATTATGACGCAATAATGAATTATTTTTGAAAAGAAAAAAAAGGGATTATTGCGTCAGCGGCTAGGGTTTGCGGTGGACCGGGCGCACGGCGACGGTTCACAAGATTGGACGGCCGAGATCGATCCATCCAAAACGGACGGCCGAGATCGATCGGTCCACAGCCAGACCACGGCGGTCGGTACCGATGACGTCAGCGGTGACGTCACCACCAGCGGTGGCTCGGGCGCGCATGCTCGCCGGCGAACGACGGCGCGGCGGCGCGAACGGAGAGCACCTACGGGTAGCGGACGACACGGCGAACTCACCGGTGACCAAAACGGCGGCGGAAGATCAACGGACGGCGACGACGACGAGGAAGAAGCGGCGGCGACCTTCGGCTTGACGACGGCGACGGTGTTCCGGCGGTCTACGGCGACGACGGAGGGGCGGACGAGGTCGGCGACGGCTTGGCGATCAGGACGGTGACCTCCCCGAGCGACGGCGACGACCAGAGCGACGGCGGCGCACGGCTGGAGCGACGGCGGCGACGGCGGCGCTAAGCTACACGGTGCTAGGGCTCTACCGACGATGAGAGACGAAGGCGAGGGTGGCGACGGGTAGCGGAGACACCGGGGATCCTTTTAAAGGGGCAGGGAGGCGGCGGCGAAGGCCCACGGCGACCGGCGACGCGAAGGAAAGGTTAGGGTTCGGGAGAGAGAGACAAATCCGATTCGAGATCGAATCCTCCACTTTCCAAACGATTTAGGTGAAGTTTCCAAAAGGGAAAAGGTAGAGGAGGTCCCGAAGATCATTTCCCCTCTATTGATTTCACCGGAGAAGGAAAGGCGTGGCCGAATTTGGAAGGAGACGGCGGCGGCGCGACGCTAGGGTTCGGGCAGCGGCGGCGGCGCGAGGAAGACGAAGACTGACAGGTGGGCCCCACCTGTCAGCGAGCGAACACGCGCGCGAGCGGGCGGCTGCGGGCCGGCTTGGGCCGAGGAAGAGAGAGAGGATTTTGGGCCGACTTTCGGCCCAAAGCCAAAAGAGACTTTTAAAAACCTTTTTCCAATTTAAATTATTCATGAAATGCAATTCCATTTATTAAAAATACTTCCTTAGCTCAAATAAATCCTAGAAAAATCTAGGAATTATAGAATCAAGCAAAGTATTTAATGAAATTTTATCTGGCCCCATTTTATATTGGAATTTATTATTTAAAATTAGATCTTCTCTTCTAGGCTTTTTAAAATAAATTCTTATAATTCCAATTAAACAACAATTTACATAATTAGGATTTTTAGGGTGTGACAGGAAATCATAGCAGCTGCGCCTCAACGGGGCAGGTAGGATCACAGAGCATGGACGCCATGCAAACCCAGGACGAAACCACCTGCCTCGTTGATGACATCACTCAGCGGACACCATGTGAGCTGCATATTCCCTTCAAGAACTTATCAATAAAGGTAAGCTCGTAGTTTATAGATTTTAGATTTGTCCATTCTGCAAGTTGCTGCTTATATATGTTGATTACTAATAAATAACCTCTCACCACGTGAAGGTGGCGTCGAGCATGGCCATCCCAACGGACCCTTCAGGTACTTACCACTGCAGGCCGATTCCAGCAGGATACTCCAAGGTTGAAGTTGAGTTGGTCGAAGGCGCGTACGAGGACCTCGAGTTGGATTACCTGGAGGAGACGGTGAGACGCATCTACGAGACACAAGCCACGCCATTATACTATGGCGCAAGCAGTACATCATCCTCCCTGCGCGACAAGCGGCGTCTCGTGCACCATCTCCTCCGGCTCCGCCATCTCCTCCTCAGGCTCCTGCACCGTCTCCTCCTCATGCTCCAGCACCGTCTCCACCTCAGGCTCCTACACCGACTCCTCCGCAAGCTCCTCGTCCGGCACCTTCCAAGTCAAGGGCCCCCCAAGCTCCACCGCCTACCCCCACAAGGGCAACGAAGAAGGCGAAAGTTGACGCCGCCAAGAACAAGGACCCGAGGTACGATTGCACGCAAGAGGAGCTTGACGCTTATGTGGCATCAGAAGTCAGGAGACAATTGAAGCCTCGAAGTCCAGAAAAGAAGATTCCTATAGACCCGAGTGTCAGGAACTTCTTCAGGGGTATGTCTGCACCTGCCAAGGAGGCCATAAAGCTATCGGACTATGAGCGAACACTCAAGAAAGCATCTTCTGGAAAGTCCAAACCAGTCCCTCAGCTTGGAGAGCAACCAAACCAGGAGATCGAGCCGTTGGTGACCGGTGAAGATTTTGGAATACAAGAATTTATTAATGACACCGGGCTAACTACGGATCAATTGCTACGAGGCGCACCAATCGAAAAGGCGGAAGTGAAATACATGTACAAACTCGGTAAACCGCTTGTCAAGCCTGAGCAGCTGCAGTCCCTACCCACACAAATGTACAAGTTCCATCAACTGTACATGGAGATGAGCGCCACCGGTAGAGAGATGATCGGAGTGAGGATCAGGGACACGGACTTCTTGCAAGGAGATGACATTCTCTGGATCAATTTCAAGGGTATCTACGAACTATACCAGCTGGACGCCCTCGACGTATCTATTATGAGTTGCTGGATTTTGTAAGTATCGTTCAGTTAGATTTCTTATTACGTTTCCTTTAATTAATTAGGTCCTTGTATATAAGTAGACTATATATAATATATACTTCCTTTTATCGTTGTAGAATGGAGATTCAAAGGGCCCGACGGCGGGGGGTTTTATACTAGATTCATCGACCCTCGGAAAGTAAACGTCGCAATGCTCGACTAGTATCCGCAAGCCACAGAGGACAATCTCGTCCATCTCCTGAAGGCGCAGCATTACAAGACGTTCATACTGTTGCCGTACAACACAGAGTTAGTTTAATTTTACTGTCTTCCTATACCAAATTGCATTCCCGTACGAACATGCTAAGTGTTTCATATGTAATGCATCCCACGCACATTGCAGATTCCACTGGGTGCTTTTACTCTTCGACCTGGAGGCCTGCACCGTCAACGTATATGACTCAATGGATAAAAAAGAGTCTACGTTTGACAAGGTTTTCAAACTTATAGACAGGTACTATCATAAGTTCCTATGTTAATTAAGAATCTTGTTATAATTAATTGCTACTACGAATCATAGCTTTAAACTCCATGTAGGGCTTGGTATCGGTTCCGTCATTTGGTCCGCGGCAAATGGAGAGAAAGACTTAGGCGGAAGTTCAATTTTCCTATGAGTACACATGCTCTACATTTATATTGAATCTCCAATTCAAATACATACAAGTGTATATTAATTAGATCTCTCGCCGTTTGTCATTTATTTATACTGCGCAAAGCAAAAGCAGGGAACTAACTTGTGCGGCTACTACGTGTGCGAATATTGCCACTGCCTTGCAAACCAAGTCATCACCACAAGAGAGCTCGATGTATGTACAAATAAATTCAAAATTTCATTACGTATCGATTTGTTGTTTAATTACTAATTAATTTCATACATTCATATAGTTTATTCGCATGAGGGATAACCTGATCACACACAAGGAATTTATCGCGGCGGTTCAAGAACAACTCATGGGATTCATCAACGAACAAATCCTTGATCCCAAGGGTGAATTCTACTACGACGGAAATACAATTCATAGGTCCTTAGCTTCTGAGATAACGACTACTGCTACGTCGAAATCGTAGCTAGCTAGGACATCATAATGGATTGTAATTAATACATGTCTATTTTTCTATATGCATGTGTACACATTTTCTTTAATGTAAATATATATTTTGGTCATATATATATATATATATATATATATATATATATATATATATATATATATATATATATATATATATATATATATATATATATATATATATATATATATAGACACACACACACATATGCATTTGCATAACATATATATGTATAAATACATATATATTATGCATGTATATGTATTGAAACATATATATATATATACATATATATATATACACACACACATATACATATATACATACACACACACACACACACACACACACACACACACACACACACACACACATATATATATATATATATATATATATATATATATATATATATATATATATATATATATATATATATAAACCATGCAGCAACAGGGCCATGAAAAAAAAAAGGTCAGCTCGATCTTTAGTTCCGGTTGGTGTTATCTTTAGTCCCGGATTGGTAGTCCCGGTTTGGAAACCGGGACTAAAGGGGGGTTACGAACCGGGACTACAAACGCTTTCTCCACCAGTGACATCTGGTACGTGGAATCATGCTGACGTCATTTATTCCGTTGGAATGGGTATATTGTTTTGTTGTATTTTTTTAAAAAAAAATTGGGATGAAATTACATCCATAAATGTTTTAATGTTTAAAATATCAATGTTCTGGCCACATCTTCTAGCCGGATGGTTTGGATATACATTACAGGTTTCTATACTCAAGTTAATTCTATTTCTTTTAGTAGGTATACATGCTTGGCAATAATTGTTTCTCCTGCATGCACATATATGTCTGGAAAGGATAATAACGTGTATCAATTGTTTCCTTTTTAACCTCTTTCTAAGTTATTACCATAAGCATTTCTGGCTAAACAGATAAGGCCGTCCATATACATAGCCAGGCAAACGGCGTCCAGGTGCATAGGAAATGCTCATACCATTTCAGAAGAAGAAAGTATTAATTGAAGGTAGAACGTATATACTCTCTTTAGTATGGCAAAAAAAAAAAAAAAAAAACCCTACTACTTCAATGGTTCTTGCCATCTGTATCTGTACTAAGGCTGAGTTCCTTCAAAAGGGCTCCGGTAAGCGCAACACAACGCACGGGCTTCTCTCTGCTACACTAGCTCTCTCTCTCCTGTGCAGAGCTAAGCGGGAGGCATTAACCCCCCGCGTCACGCGCAATGGGTGAGGCAGCGGCGGACGAGCGCGGCCTCGCCGCCGCCGCCGCCGGGGAAGACGAGGAGGAGACGTCGCCGATCGAGGAGGTGCGGCTGACGGTGCCGGCCGGCGACGACACGGCGCTGCCGGTGTGGACGTTCCGGATGTGGAGCATCGGCCTCCTCTCCTGCGCGCTCTTGAGCTTCCTCAACCAGTTCTTCTCCTACCGCACCGAGCCGCTCATCGTGACGCAGATCACGGTGCAGGTGGCGTCGCTGCCGGTGGGCCACTTCCTGGCGCGCGTGCTGCCGCGCCGCGCGTTCCGCGCCCCCGCGCTGCTCGGCGGCGGCGAGTGGAGCCTCAACCCGGGCCCCTTCAACATGAAGGAGCACGTGCTCATCTCCATCTTCGCCAACGCCGGCTGCGCCTTCGGCAACGGCAACGCCTACGCCGTCATGATCGTCGACATCATCCGCGCCTTCTACAAGCGCTCCATCTCCTTCGTCGCCGCCTGGCTCCTCATCATCACCACCCAGGTAGGCATTAGGCAATATTGTCAAACCATTTGCAGCCTAATCCGTTTCAGATTTGCAACATTTGATCAGAAATCTCATGTTCTTGCGATTAACCGAGCATGATGATTTAGGTGCTTGGGTACGGGTGGGCGGGGCTGATGCGCAAGTTCGTGGTGGAGCCGGCGCACATGTGGTGGCCGGGGACGCTCGTCCAGGTCTCGCTCTTCCGGTGAGTAGCTACTAGCTCGCTTCACCTTCACTGCTCCTGCTCGCGTTCTACTTCAGTTTCTTCTCCTCTCTTTGTTAATTCTTCTCAACAGAAACGGTAGTAGGTTTTACGCTACGTTCTTTTTGCCATCACAGTTACAGTCTGAGTTTTGGTTGGAATTCCGGAGGCCGGCGAACATAGCATTGCGCTCTTTTAAATAAGTTTTTACGTCATTTCTCTTTTTTTTTCTCTCGCCATGCTTTGATTGGTTTGTCCTAAGTCTCGCGTCGCGCATGGCTTGCCAGTTGCCACACCTATAGTAGTAGCACCGTACTACAGCTTTTACTTTTTTGTGATGTTTTTTTTCCCGTTAGACATCGATAAAGTCGATGGAGAAAGCCGTGACCTGACGAAAAAAATGGCAGCGATGGAACCAAAAACCCAGGTTCTTTGTTCTTCTCGTCGTTCTCGACCATTTTCAGAAGAAGCATGTACGTACACTATATAGATATACTAGTACAAAGTGTTGGCCCAGTTCAGATTGAGAATCTGATCTAACCCGGAATTAAAGAAACAAAAGTGGTGGCGATTAAATTGAGAGAGAAAGAGAGAGCATCTGGGGCATTGAGTACCTAGCCAGGCTGCCCAGGCAGTGGGCATTTTCAGTTAGATGGTCTCTTTTTCTCTCTTGTCATCGACACTGATGTGGGAGCCCCCACCATGAACGTGGGAGGGGAGGGGTACACACTGGATAGGTTGATGGATAAAGCAGATGATGATGGAATCCCCGCAATTATTGCGCTGCCAGATTATGAGTGATTGGAGAAAGATATACTCCTGATTCTCCAATGCAAATTGGATTCTTTATTTGGAGGGGTGTTCAGACTTGAGATTTCATAATTCTGTCTTTGCACGCTCCGATGACACGTTTTGTTTTAAAACATGCACTGACAGAAAAAAAAAGACAAATGAAAACACACTGTTGCTTTTCCCAATCAGATTTGGTAGGAGTTATCTAGCCGACTGATGGTGGATTGGTGGTGCACGCTGCACGCATAGTTTAGAATAAGGAGGCCATCGATTTCGTTTAGACTCAGTGATTGCTTAGGAGATGGACTGATGATGGTGCACGCATGGTTTATAATAAGGAGTTAAGCCCGTTAAGGAGGGGATCGAGTTTGTTTAGACTCAGTGATTGCAGATCAGATAATGATATGCTCCCTGAATTAGACCAAACGCTGTAATTTTGACTTTAGAAAGAAGGGCTTCTTTTTACTCACTATGTGGTTACAGTCCACATGTCTATCCTCTGAGGAGAAAAAAGGTTTCTAGATCAACCTGTAACTCAACTGCCATTATTCACACCAAACGGTTTCTCTGAATCTAGCCGACCCATCCTTTGATTTTGCAGTGGCAACATTGTACCGGTAAGGCTCACGTAAGCTTGGCATTAATCATCTCTAGTGTCATCAGAGATTCCAAAATGTCCTACTCACTGACCAGTGAAATCCATACGCCATTTTAGTTGAATAATTCTGACGGTCTCCTAATCCTGCGCCTTGTTTTGCAGTATTCCAATTTGCCTCTCTTGCAAAATATTCTTTTCCTCGTCAATATTTTGGGACGGAGGTAG
This sequence comes from Oryza glaberrima, assembly GCF_000147395.1. NCBI lineage: Eukaryota > Viridiplantae > Streptophyta > Magnoliopsida > Poales > Poaceae > Oryza > Oryza glaberrima. The sequence continues at coordinate 27,606,269 of NC_068327.1, read as the reverse complement.
CAGTGAAGTTAGTACCTCTTCTGAAGGAGACACATTAGCTACAGACACAGTAGTTAAGCTATAGTACTAGAGATTAGGTATGTTACCATTACGTTTACGTCGCTCCGACCTTAAACTTATACAGTGTAATGTCAAGTTGTCACCCCATCTCGTCACGTCAACTGATCCCGTTCTTACCGGATTAATTTAGATTAATGATCAGGCTGGTACATCCGAAAACGAACAACAGCAGTTTTTTTTAGATGATGGAATAGAATAACGAACAACAGTAGTAGCAGGCAGCTTTCAGAAAACGTTGATTCTTTGGACTCATGCGATACTTCCACATTAATTCAGCGAGAGTCAAAGTCCAATGAACGAAGCCAAAACGGACAGGGCGATGCGTGGGTGAGATGGGTACGGTCGTTTTCTTCGTCAGCGCTAGACAGAAGAAAGGGCGTGGTTGGGCTCCAGTTTTCTGCAGGCGACTCCGGCGCCGACGCGCGCGATGTGAACGCGCGTGTGGCCGCGACGCCTAACTTGCACCGGCGCCTGCGCGGCGAGATTCAACGGGAGTCGAGACGACGAGACGGATTGGGAGACTTTCTGTTTGAAACATTGCGCGGGGGGGCGTATGGTGCGGTGTGCGTCGTGCAAGCGTGCAACCCAATTGCTGGTCCAAGGGCTCCATCCATGCACAAGTTGCCCGGAAAAGACGGGATTGCTGCACATGCTGCTTCGCAAGCCCTCGCGTTTCATCATGTGTGTGGTGAGTCATGGAGTTGGGAATGGAGTACTGGATGGGATGCATATCCTTTTCTTCTGGACGAGGAGACTGCGGGCGCGAGGACAAAGCCAATCAATCTGCTGCCTACTGCGATTTTATCTTTTGTTTCTGTGGCTGCATCTGCATACGACATGCCGTCTCGTCTGTATGCACGTAGAGGACCCAGCATCACATAATAGTAGTCTGCGTAATAATAACATTCAGAACAACGTTGGGAATAATAGTATACTCTTGTCAATGGTGATGGATGAATCATGCAACTAGAACAGTAGTACTAGATAGAACACAACAGCTCTGTTGCATAAAGTACTTATAACTAGTACATATTGCCTAAATATTTGATATTTTTATGACGTCGTATCTAATCTTTACACATCTCAATGTTTGTCTAAGGGCACTGCACGAGAAGGATGAGTTGCCCCATGGGTCACGGCAGATATCCCGCTCCAAGTTCTTCCTGGTGGCGCTCATCTGCAGCTTTGCTTGGTACGCCGTACCGGGTTACCTCTTCCCGACGCTGACATCCATCTCATGGGTGTGCTGGGTCTTCTCCAAGTCCGTCACGGCGCAACAGCTGGGCTCCGGCTTGAAGGGCTTGGGCGTTGGGGCCTTCTCGCTCGACTGGACAGCTATCTCTTCCTTCCTCTTCAGCCCGCTCATCTCGCCCTTCTTTGCCACCGCCAACATCTTCGTCGGCTTCGTGCTCTTCCTCTATGTGCTCGTTCCCATAGCATACTGGGGTTTCGACCTGTACAATGCCAAGACATTCCCCATCTTCTCCTCGCACCTATTCATGTCCAATGGCACGAGCTACGATATCACAGCCATCGTGAACGACAAGTTTGAGCTTGATATCGATGCTTACAATAAGCTTGGCAGGATCAACCTCAGTGTGTTCTTCGCGCTCGCTTATGGTCTAAGTTTTGCCACCATTGCCTCCACTGTCACCCACGTCGGCCTCTTCTATGGAAAGTAAGATATTCTCTGATCAGTACATAAATACATGAAACAATCACACGGTACATCTTCTGTATCTGAACCGGACAAACAAATGTGCAGGGAAATCTATCACCGTTTTCGAGCTTCGCAGAAGGAGAAGCCTGATATCCACACTAGGCTGATGAAGAAGTACGATGACATACCAGTGTGGTGGTTCTACTCACTGATGGCGCTTTCGATGACAGTGGCACTTATCCTCTGCACTGTCCTGAAGCATGAGGTCCAGCTTCCATGGTGGGGTCTACTATTTGCCTGTGGCATGGCCTTCATCTTCACCCTACCCATCAGCATCATCTCTGCGACAACCAACCAGGCAAGCTATGTTAGAATTTGAGGCATTTCACTAGAACAGAACTGTCAGTGCACTCTACTGCATTTTAATAGCTTAAGTAACAAAATCTGAAAATGATTTAAAATGTCATCTACAGACACCTGGTCTGAACGTCATCACGGAGTATGCCATTGGGTTGATAATCCCTGGTCATCCCATCGCCAACGTCTGTTTCAAGGTGTATGGCTACATGAGCATGTCTCAGGCTATTGCCTTCCTCTCAGACTTCAAACTTGGCCACTATATGAAGATTCCCCCAAAATCCATGTTCCTAGTTCAGGTATAAACAGAAGTCCCAACTCACTCATAAGGATTTGTTGACAACCATGTTAGCATGCAAGACGACATATTTTACTAACCTTGAGGGCACTGTTTTTACTCAGTTTATCGGCACAATTGTGGCCGGCACGGTCAACCTTGGGGTGGCATGGTGGCTGCTAGGCTCCATCCATGACATTTGTCAGGATTCGCTCCCAGCTGACAGCCCATGGACATGCCCCAACGACCGAGTCTTCTTCGATGCATCGGTCATTTGGGGCCTCATTGGCCCAATCCGCATCTTTGGACCACATGGCAACTACAGTGCCCTCAACTGGTTCTTCCTCATCGGCGCAGCAGGCCCTGTTATCGTGTACATCTTCCACAAGATGTTCCCAAACAAGAAATGGATAACACTGATTAACTTACCAGTGCTCATCGGCGCGACAGCCTCAATGCCACCGGCGACGGCTGTGAATTACAACTCTTGGCTGCTCTTTGGCACCATCTTCAATTTCTTCGTGTTCCGGTACCGGAAGAAGTGGTGGGAGAGGTACAACTACATTCTCTCTGCCGCACTCGACGCTGGCGTGGCTTTCATGGCAGTGCTGCTGTACTTCTCACTATCCATGGAGAACCGGAGCATCGACTGGTGGGGCACGGCAGGAGAACACTGCCCACTGGCCACATGTCCCACTGCGAAAGGGGTTGACTTGGGTCCAACAAGCGTTTGCCCTGTGTTCTAAGCTAAATCTCTACTTCATGCTACAAGGTACAGCTGCAGGATAGTTATGATCCATTCGAGTTATGTTTACAGTCTTTAGATTCCAGCTTCATGGAAGTAAATCCTCTGGTATGTGTAAAGGTTATAGGTTGATAGTGCATCGCGCACAAGGCAAAAGAATTGAACAATGCTGGAACATAAATGCTGTAATATACCAGGTCATTTGGGCAATGCAAAGGCATATGTTGGTACTTGAATGTTTCAAATTTTCTTTTTACCAGTTCATACTATCGAAAACTTTACATCCCAAATCTAAGAATAACAGCACATTGACTCCACTGAAAATAGATTCGTACGGATAATTTAATTTCGGTTATGGAATGGATATGTTCTGCATGTGTACAGCATATCAGTATGGTCTCTTCAACAAAGACGAACTGAATATTACGATCTAGAATAAGCAAGAACCCTAGATTGTTGTAGGACGCGAGCTTCTCCCAACCTCAAGGGACGCGGCCGCGGTGGAGGAGGCCGAGGGTGTGGCGCGCGGCGTCGAGGAGGTCGCGGATGTTGTGGATCGACCTCTCCTCGGCGGCGAAGATGAAGATGGCGCGGCACTCCGCCTTCTTCGCCAGCCGCGCCGCGTGCCCCAGCGGCAGCGCCGGCGAGTTCAGCGCCCGCAGGATCTGCCTGTACAACGACAGCACCACCGGCCGGCTCCGCGCCAGGTCCTCCGCCGTCGCCCAGATCATCCCCCCACCGGCCTTCGCCATCCCTCCGCCGCCGGCCGCCGCCGCCGCCGCAATGGCCACTGGGAAGAGAAGCGGAAGCGTGTGCTTTGAAGAATACCCACGTTGCCAACCTCCCCCCCCCCCCCCCCCCCCCCCTCCCCTTTTTTTAGGGACAAGTCCATTTTAATCCCCCAAACTTTTACCTTTGTCTAAAATACACCCCTAAACTATAAAACCGGGTATTTGACACCCTCCAATTATCAAAACCGTTTAAATGACCCCCTCGTTTCAGATCAGACGGTTTTAGCCTGCGTGGCAAATGACATGGCATTCAGATTAATTGTTTTTGGGTCCAATCTTCTTCTTTTTTTTTGACATGCCATTCAAAGTCTTCGGTTGTGCAAATGGAGCGAGGCAACCGGTGATTATGGAGCTAGCTCGCGGACACCGGTTGTGTTGATCCTGTTCTTCGCATCCATCATTTGCCGCTGGTCGCACCGTCCTCGACTTCCGCGTCCATTATCTAGCGTTGCGTTTCCCTCTCTTCCCTCCCTCTACTCACTCGCCGCTGAAGAGCACAGCAGAGCCAACCCCCTCGGCCAAGATTGGAGAAGATGGGGAGATGAAGGGGTGGGGACGAGCACAGGGATGAAGGGACAGGGGCCGTGGCATCGCCGTCGCGGCGGAAACGAAGACGGATGCGCGCTGGTTGTCGCTGGCGAGCTCGAGCTCCTTCTCCCCGAGCGACTCCTCATCCTCAACCAGGCGGCAACGACGCTATGCTGGGATGACTCCTCGTGCGTGTGGCTCCGGCGAGGTCCGCGTCTCCCGCGCGGGGAGAACAGGCTTGTGATTCGTGAGGGAGGCGGCAATGATCTCCTCGACCTCTCGCTACTCCAGGCGCCGCCCCATCAGATGATATCTCGCGTCGTCGCTCGCCGCTCGCCACAGCATCTCCCCCCTCGGCATGGATGTTGATGGATCATCAAGGGGGTGGGGCCGTTGGGTGGGTGGAGCGGTGGAGGGATGGAGGGAGGGAGAATGCTGGGGACGAAGCTGACGGAGGGAGGGAGCTCGCCGGCTTCTCAGCGAGCTTAGGGGAAAAAAAGAGGATTGTTTGACTGGTGAGACCTATGCTGACGTGGCGTCCAAAACCAGTCTAAAACAGCTTTAGGGGGTAAAATGTCCGGTTTTAATAGTTGGAGGGTGTCAAATACCTGGTTTTATAGTTTGGGGGTGTATTTTAGACAAACATAAAAGTTTGGGGGTGTAAAATGGACTTATCCCTTTTTTTTAAACCAACAACCAAGGAAAGGGAAACAAAAAAAACCTAGACAACGATATCCCATTGGAACCGGATACCCTTCTATGAGACAGTACCTAATACCTGATACCTGTTGTGGTACTAGTTGCATGGTACCCGATACCACCCGATACCTGTGATACCTGTTACCCGGTACCTGTGATACCTAGGACCTGATACCTGTGATACTCGTGCAAGAGAATAGTTAATATGTCTATCCCGTTACAACGGGATCCCGTTTGGTAGCAGCCCTCAAAGGGAAATTTATGGTGGCTGAGTAGGATGGCAAGCATCAAAGATGGTGAACTGGCAAAGGACTATTCTGCTGTAAGCTCTGAAGAGTTTGTACAAGAGGGCAAGCATAGGAAGGTGACGGGCCAAAGTGTTACCTGCCAGAAAACCTGAAATGGGTAAACGGGAGCTGGAAAATCAGGAGGCTGCAATCCTAGTGGCCCATGCGCAAGAAAATGCTGAAATAGATGGGATGGAGCATAAGCATCAGTAGGCTGATTTACCTAAGGCCGATATACCTGAAAGATTTACGATGGCCGAGCAAAGAAAACAACGCAAGCACCCGGACAGCGAATTGTCGAAAACTCATCTCCCAGGAAGCCCTGTAACCATTCCTGTCCGCACGGCCACGATCTACTGATTCCTCCTCCAAAGAATCCATATTTACATTCATCTGATGATGTGTTCGATTCAAAGAATGTAAATATGGACATGGGATGCCAGTGATGTTTTTTATTCAGCTTACTACTTGGAACTTGCCATCTTTCAGATATCGTTTACAATTGTTTCCAGATTTTAAGATTGTAATGATCACCTTTTTGTTGTTGTTTTTGTGCCGTTTCGACCTACATTTGTATTCTAGGTACTTTTATGATGCAAAATTTTCTTATATGCAAAACAGTTGTATTCTTAGCTCAAATCAAGCATTCCCAGACTCTTGCTGCAAACACACTTTTGTATCCAATTTCCTGTGCAAACATGGCCTATTGAACACCATGAATTTCTACTTGAACTGTTGACTTGTGGATAAGGCTTAAGCTTAGTTGGACCATCACCCTCCATCAAGCAGCACAGAACATTGGCAAAAGTAGGCCATATGCCTCACTGCATCTGTTCCACCTGTGGTTACATCAACTACTGTATCAATGAATGGTAGGAGCATATAACCGCATATATTCTCCTTATGCCATGTCCCCGACTTATTCTTCAGAGGCAATTCAAACGATTAAGATTTAAGAACTCACCAAAGGATTGCATAAAGTTGCAGATTACAAATACTAATTACTGCTGCTTAAGTAGCTGCGTACGCAGTCGCATATTTGAGAGCAAATACAGCACAAAATCTGATCCAAATTCGCAAAGCAAAACGGATCAGAAAAAAAAATATAGCTGACAATAATTGATGCTAGAAGTTTACAGCATCCTCAGCCTCCTGTTGCCACCGTTCCCTCCGTCCCTGAAGCTCGACATATCTTTGAAAAACAAGGCACAAAAAAGGCAAAAGAATCAACCCAAGTACACAATAAAGAATCAAACATTTCAGGTGTAGCTAGTGCAGTGCAGTACAGAATGAATCTGAGCGTACCAGCGGAGGAAGGGTCGTGGGAGAAGAGGAAGAGGAGGAGGAAGCAGAGGAAGGTGAGCAGCGGGATGAGGTGGATGGTCCTCTCCTCCCTGACCGACCGGCCCTTGGCCGCCGCCGACTCCTCCGGCACCGCCATCACCTCCGCCGCGTCGCTGCCGATGCCGATGTTGCCGCCGTCGTCGTGCTGCTGCTGCTTCGGCCCCGGTGAGAGGCTAAGCTGCCGATGCATTTTGGCTCTTTGTAGGCGGGGGAGCGTGGTGGTCTCTGATCTGAAATTAAGCTGTCGCGTTTGGTCGGAGGCGACTAGCGCATAGGACAGTTAGGCCGGAGAGCGCTTAAATGCGGCGGAAATGGGAGCGGGCGTTCGGTCTGGTGTTTGAATTGGAATGCAAGCAAAGGGGACGCAAATACGGTATCTTCGAGTTCAGGTGGATAAAATTTTTGGAGATGCCGAGTTGAAGCTGGTGGCCAACTGGCCATTTGTTTGTGGAGCCTGCACTGCAACCGTCATGCATGGCGTGTCGGTGGGAGACGGAAAGGAGAATACTAGCCGAGTAGGATAGTGCGACACCAACGGCCAGTAGGTGGAGGTCCCCGTTTGTCTCTCGAGATTACAACAGTGGACGCACACGTACACTAGCACACAGCCACGCAAGCGTCACGCCTGAGATTGCACACTCGTAGTCATCGAAGTCTTAGTACTATCTCCGTACTACCGTACTAAATTAGTGACCGCTTTAACTTTATTAGTATAATGTTTAAATATTCGTCTTATTTAAAAAATTGTACAAATATAAAAAATTGTTAAGTTACTTTTGATAATAAAGCAAGTCACAGATAAAATAGATAATAATTTCATAATTTTTTAAATAAGATAAATGATCAAAAGTTAAAAAAATACGCAAAGCAATAAGTATTTTGGGATAGAGGTATTAGTAGAATGCGTGCATGAGACGGCACGCAAATACTCGTACGCTTTTCTTGCCTCAATACGCGTTCAACTTCTGCCAATCTGGCAAATGGCAAATCTGCCACAATACTCGTATGTTATACTACTTCGTTCCTTTGCCTCAAAAAAATACTACTACTTCGTTCCTAGTATAAACATTTCTAGATATCAACCCACCGATTCCAATCTTGGGCCTCTTGACCCAGGCGTGTGCTGCGCGTGCAGAAGATGCCGCAACCCGCGCAGAATAAGTTCACCGGTCATCCCTCAACTTTACGTCGAGTCTTTACGACAGAGTAAAGTCCATCACCGGTCCAAACTTGTACCGTTGTGTCATCCCAGTCCCTAAACTCGCAAATCGACCGTTCAGGTCCTCAAACTTGTTCGACTGTGTCATCCCGGTCCCTAAACTTGCAGATCACTCGTTTAGGTCCTCCAACTTGTTCAGTTGTGTCACCCCGGTCCCTAAACTTGGATTTAAATATCATCTGGGTCAAATAGAACGGTCTAAAGACTTTATATTTAAAAATAATTCATAACTTTTTCATGCGAACTCTAATGAAGACAAACTTTATATCAAACTTGTAGCCCTCGACGCGATCTAGAACTTTGTAGTTGATTTTTTTAATTTTAAGTCATTTTTTGTCCCAAAATGTAACTTTAAAATTAAAATTTCAAAATCTATAAACATGACACAATATTTTGGGACCCTAAACAGTTTTAATTCAAAAACTTTTCAACTACAAAGTTGTAGGTTGCGTCGAGGACTACAATTTTGATATAAAGTTTGTCTTCATAAGAGTTTACATGTAAAAGTTATGAATTATTTTTGATATAAAGTTTTTAAACCGTCCTGTTTAGGGACCGGAGTGACACAACTGAACAAGTTAGAGGACCTAAACGTCGAATAAGTTTGAGGACCTGAGCGGTCGATTTTTGAGTTTAGGGACTAGGATGACACAACGGTACAAGTTTAGAGACCGGTGATGAACTTTAGTCTTTAGGATATCTCTAATCTCAATACAGAAATCTTCAAAACCTTGTAATTTGGGTCCTATAGAAGTATGGTTCTATGGTTACACTGATGTGGCATTCTAGTCATCAAAAAATAATAAAAAAATTATGGGCCCACTTGTAAGTGAGAAGAAAAAAAGTGGGGTTCGCATATCTTCTTATTCTCTTTTCTTCTCTCTTCTCTTCTTTTCTTCAGCAAGCGAGGCTGCTGGCGGCAGAGGGCAGAGTGATGGCGGGCTAGTGCGACAGCGGGCGGAGCGGCGGTGGGTGAAGCAGGCAGGGGACGACAGTGGATGAGTGTGGTGGGTGGAACGACGGCGGGTGAAGCAGGCAGGAGGCGGCAGCTGCTGAGAAGGTGGAGGGAGCTCACCGGCCTCCCACAGTCCCACTCCCTCCCTCATCGGCGCCCCCCTCTCTTTCTGCGACGGCATCCCATTAGTGTCGTCCTCAATCCTTGCCTCCGATCGACAGGCATGACCGGCGAGCCTGTGGAATTGACAAGAATGACAATGCGAGGCGATGTCGACATGGTGTCGGACCAGCAGACGGACCACCTCACCCACCCGCTGCGACACCGACGCGCTCGTCATGCGGTCCGCAGCCATCACCGGCCATGCGCTGCTCCGCCCATGCCTCGTGCCCCATCGTCGAGCCGCTCGCCTTGTCATCCCTATTGCGGTGGCATCTGCCATCAGCGTTGATTCCGAGGGCCGTTGCCAAAGGACGGAGGCAGTCCCGCGTGGTGGGAATCTCGTTCGCCGCCGCTGCCGCGACCGCGACAGCGCGCCGACGAGCTCGTCCACCGCGGGGGCCGTGGAGGCGTTCGCCGCCTCCTCCGCCGCAACGCCCCTCGAGTTCTTTTTTCTTTCACGGTTTGTGATAGCTGAGGAGTAGAGATTTCTGGTATTGCGGAGTAGGCACCATAGACAGACTAGATGTAAAGTTTAGGGATGTCAGTTGAACTTATTCCCCACCCGCTCATATCCAGGCAGCCCAAAAGTGAATAACCGATGCCCAAAAGGCTCCTCCTTTAGGGAAACTTTCCCAAAGGCCGCATAGATCACGACAGCCCAATTCGACCCATATTATATAGGGGAATAAGTTCACCGAAGGTCCCTCAACTTAACAGCGAGATTTTTTTAAAGTCCCTTAACCATAAAACCAGAAATGTGTATCCTCAACTCATACAAATCGTTTAAAGGAGGTTCCATGGCAGTATATGTGGGTGGTTTCGCTATCGTGGCATCCTATTCAGCAAAAAAAAAAAATAAAAAAGTACATGGGGTCCACATGTCAGTTGCACATTTTCTTTCTTTTCTTTTCTTTTCCTTCTCTTCTCTTTATCTCGGCGATGGGCGGGCAGTGGGCGAGCGCGGAGGCGTGCGAGCATGGCAGCCGAGTGACGGCGGGCAAGCGGCCGAGCACGGTGGCGGTTAGAGCGGACGAGCACGATGGCGAGCGAGCAGACGAGCGCGAGTAACCCTTACACCACAACGGCCATGGCGACCCGTGCCGCAGCTCGAGTAACGTCCATTGATTCTTCCTTCTGTCACATACAGATATTCTGGTTCTTTAATTTGTCTTTGCTTACCGTGATGAGTTCTGAATTTGCAGCCAATGGCGGGATCCATGGCAGCCTCACCGGCATCGGCATCGGCGTCGGTGTCAGCTCAACGCAGAAGGTGTGGCACAGCCTGTAGGCATTCAGTGACATCACCTTCGCCTACTCCTTCTCCAACATCCTCATCGAGATACAAGTGAGTGAGACTGACACCATTAGCTACAAAGTTAATTTGCTCTTTCTTTTAACCTTGTTTGCTCACCGTTGTTTGCTCTGTTTTGTTGTTTAGGACACGATCAAGGCGCCGCCACCATCGGAGGCGAAGGTGATGAAGAGCGCGACGAGGCTGAGCATGGTGACGACGACGGTGTTCTACATGCTGTGTGGGTGCATGGGCTACGCGTTGCCGGACAACCTCCTCACGGGGTTCAGGTTCACCATCGTCGTGCACCTCGTCGGCGCCTACCAGGTGTTCATCCAACCAATCTTCGTCTTCGTCGAGTGCTAGGCGTCCTGTTGGTGGCCGGACAGCGCGTTCATCGCCAAGGAGCTCCATGTGGGGCCCTTCGCGCTCGGAGTTCGTCTGCCTCACCACCGTCGTCGCCATGCTCCTCTCTTTCTTCAGCAACGTGGTGGGCTGAGTAGGCCGGCGGAGCTCGCCCACCACCGCCACGCTCCTCCTTCGGCCACCTCCGCCGTAGCGGGGCCCCCTCCTCCGCCCGCCGTGCTCGTTCGCTCGACCGCCGCCGCCCATCACCGCTCTGCCCGCATCCCGGCGCCGCTCCGTGCCGCCGCTGCTCCGCCCGCAAGCCGTGCTTGCCTGCCGCCGCTCAGCTGCCGCGCAAACCCGCCGCCGCGCTCGCCTACCGCCCGCCCATCGCCGCTCCGCCCTCTCTGCCGCCGGCCTCAGTGGCGGCTCCAGGAACGAATCGTTGGGTGGTCCTACTTGGCGTCTCAAATTGTCACGATGTTACAAAATCAAGTCAAATATGTCGAATACAGTGGAAATATAATTCAAATATTGCAAGATAGCTACAACAATTAAAACCAACATTTAAGTTCGAAGTTGCGAAAGCTACAACATAAATAATTCAAATATCTTACAATATCTTGCTTAAAAAAAATCTAAGTTTCAGTTTTCAATCACATTTTTCCATCCACATTTTTCATTCATATATGACCGATGTATTCAAAGTAAGACTAAAATGAGTAGCTCACCTATGCCGATGCACTAGCAGGGGCCGGTCGGCCGGGGGCAAGGGGCAGGGGCGCAGGGTAGTAGGGCACTAGAGGGAGGCTGGAGCAGAGCCGTCGACTCGTCGAGCAGGAGGGAGAGGGACTCAACGCCGACGCGCCGTCGCTGCCATGAGGGGCGGCGGGGGTAGAATCGTGGCCGCCGCCGGCCGGGGTGTTGCCGCGTCGGGCTCGGGCGGCCGATGGGCGATGGCGCTGGCACCTGCCGCTGCGCCGCAGAGCGAGAGGAGGAGGAGACGAAGAGCGGGGAGATCGGAGGGAGTGGCGGAGACGAGACAGAAGCGGCGACGCGACGCGATTTGGGGGAGGATTGGAGCGGAGCGGCGAGTGCGCCTGCGCGGTGCGCCTCTGAAGCTCTCCTCTGCTACCGACTAAACCTAGTCTCTGTTGGGCTTTCTTTCGTTTGGGCCGTCGCGGGGAGGGGGGGAGGGGCTCCTGGGCCAAAATCCAGGGTGGTCCAAGGACCACCTGGACTACCCCCTGGAGCCGCCCCTGTACTGCTATGGGACCTCCTTTGAACGGTTTGTATGAGTTTAGAGGTACATATTTCTGGTTCTGTGGTTAAGGGGAAAAAAAATCTCGCTATTAAATTGAGGGACCTCCGGTGAACTTATTCCTTATATAGGCCGCCACACGTTCACCACAGTCCACAGTCCATAATTTTGGCCCGCACGCTAGCCATACATATGGGCCGCATTCCGCCGCTCAGAGCGGAACGGCGCGTTAGGGAGCACGAATCGTCCGCCGGCGACCCGGCGGCATCCCGCGATTTTGCATGGGTTCGCCGCGGCGCGTCGGCGTCGGTCACCGCCAGCCATGAATTCACCGCCACGTCGTTGGCGTGGCGGCGCCCACGGCTGCTGGTTATTCATCTCCCAGGTGCACCCTTACCCCATTCATGATGTCAGTGATGGATAAAAAAGGCAGAGGATCTGAATAAATTGAAAAAAAAATATCCCTTCCTATCTACGTATGAAAAAAAAAAAGTTAAGAGTTTTCATGCATAAGTAGTGGAGGCTCAAAGCTCTGCCTCCACCGCTCTTATGGTAGATCTGCCTTTGCATGGCGTCGCGTATAAATCACATGTATTTTGAGGTGTGTTTAGTTCACGCTAAAATTGGAAGTTTGGTTGAAATTTGAACGATGTGATAAAAAGTTGGAAGTTTGCGTGTGTAGAAAGTTTTGATGTGATGGAAAAGTTGAAAGTTTGAAGAAAAACTTTAGATCTAAACTCGGTCTTGGTATTCAGAACTGCTTTTGCTGGTTTTGTGGATGCTAAGGGGCTGTTTGGTTCTTTACCCTACCAAATAATGTATTTGTTAGTGTCAAATTTTTGGCATATTTTGGCACTACCGATTTTTTTGGTAGGGTAGAGATGCATGATACATATTTGAATTGCTACCAATCTAAAGCCAAATATTGATGATAGAGAGAAGAAAGTCTAGATTAGTGCCAAATTGTTAATAGGCGTTACCAATGATTTGGCTACAATCGAAACATATACTATCACTATTCAAGATACCAACAAATTGGTAATGTCACATTTTGGCTTCAATTCAAAATGGCCCTAAATTGCTTGCTCTTATGGTAGATCTGCCCCTGCATGGCGTTGCGTATATATAACATGTATTTTGGTATTCAGAACTGCTGTGGCTGGTTTTGTGGATGCTAAATTGCTGGTCCGAGCAGTATGATTTTTTTGGTATTCAGAACTGCTGTGGCTGGTTTTGTGGATGCTAAATTGCTGGTCCGAGCAGTATGATTTTTTTGGGTTGTTTTCTGGCCATTATCACGTTGGTAAGCTGCCACCCAGACCCAGATGAAACTGAGATATTCATCGTGTTAGGTCAACGTCGATATGCCATCGACACACGAGGTAAAAGTAGCTAAAAAGCAGGAGATTCATTGATCCAGAATTGCCTGGAGAGGAAAGGTGACACCTTTTCACTTTTACTGTAAAACAAAGCTATATTAGTTTAATTGTGTGGCTCAAAACACACATCAATCTTTCACCTTAGAACACACATACAGTAGAACCATAGAGACAAAGTTTGACAGTTGTGTCCCAGGATAGTTGATGCGCTAGTACCACTCAAAGCGTCCTTTCTTTCCCTCTCCTCTCACAAGAAAAAAGCTTCTGAATGAATAGAAAAGCGGTTGCCTTCGAAACGCCGTAATAGTTACAGGCTTACAGCCTCGTACTTGTGATAATGTGCTCTGTCCATGTCTCTGCTGGGCTCCGTTTCGTCACTACCGACGCTTGGCTTACAGCAGCAGGATGTTGTCATCCATCCTTCCAACAGACTAGAAGAACAAGAGGACACAGATCTTACCAAATTCCTCAAAGATGACAGAAACTCTGGACTTTATTTACCATGTCCAAATCCCGGCCTTACCTAATTTTCACCGATAATAACCGCTAGGCCAGTGGTTGAAGAGAGAGTTATGGGCAGGCCCTGTTGTTCAAATCCTACACAAAGCTACTAAGATTCTTGCCCGAGCCTTTTCTTCTGAATCACGTAAAATGAGTAGTAGTTGATGACTTAGCAATGCTCTCGGTCATATAGTTTGACATCCTGTCAGTAGTGTTGTTGTTAGATGTGGATTGAGACGTACGACACATTGACATTCAGTGTTGGTATCATCTGATTAGTTTTAAAGAATTTTTTCAATATGTGTTTTCAGTGCAAAAGGGTTTAATTTAATATAAATTTCTTATACAAGCATAGCTGTGTGTGTATATATATATATATATATATATATATATATATATAGGAAAATTATATGCTACTACCGGGAGTAACTACTCCCACCTTATCCAGCTCACTAATTCAGAGTCTTTATTGGCGGGTTAATAGCTCCATTTTCGGTTTGAGAGAATTTTTCCAGTTGATATATATATATATATATATATATATATATATATATATATATATATATATATATATATATATATATATATATATATATATATATTATTTATTTATTTATTTATTTTAGTGGGAGAAGTCTCAAGGCTCTAGTTGTTGTACCTTAGTTAGCTTAAGCTTAAGCTGAACTCCTGCGAATGTGACCTAATTACCTTGAGGAAAAACCACTAAAACTGACATTGCACCTATTATGATGCAACAGTGTTAGGTTTAAGTGTCAAGTTTTGAGCAGGAGTAAAACCAAACAGTTCTACAGGCTCCATCTACTTCTAAAAACGTATATACGACTGGAAGCCAAAGATCAAAGGACATTAATTAGGTCTTGGCTTCAGCGTCAATCAATTTGCTAGACTTTTCTGCCAAGAATTTTTTATGTGTGTGTGGTTATTTTGACGCGGCTAACTTCAGCTGGGGTATTAGGATTATTTTTGCGAACGATGGGGTATTCGGATTAACAAAAATCTGTACTGACGATCAGTCGTAGCCACTGTATCTGAGTGTTACAAATGGCAATCACGTCGGGGCTGTGCATGCAAAAAATCAGCAGTACTCTTCTTTGTCAGAATCATCACGACACTAATAGCGATAGGGCCTGTGTTTTGAGTACTAAAGCATACTTGTCTGATTGGTCATTTCTCTAAGGAGAGCAGCAACTCTGAAATCTCTTTCAGGTGGTCAGCCAGCGTCAGATAGCTGCAAAACCCTGCATGATCTTTCACACTCATGTAGATTTATCGTTTCGGTTTGCAGGTCAGATTGGTGAAGCTTTTGTAAGCATATGCTTTTCTCTAAGTTGAGTGGACAACAAGTAGATCAAGTTGCTGTTTGATTGGGACCATTAGGTCAACGAATGAGTATATATAGTTATTAAATAATTTCACTAGTCTGTTTACGTCTGATCTGCTTATACACTAGCACAAAATTACACATGCATCCTTAAGATCTATCATCACCGATTACATCAAAAGGTTAAACTTCTTCAACACCCCGAGTGCAATATTTTTGCTGCGTCTACTTGTCTGATTCTTAACATTGCATTTTTCAAAATTATCCGTACAGATACTGACATGATTTTTGGCTTGTAATAAAATGGTCATAATGTTATAACAGCAAGAGAGGAAACTAAAAAAATTGGACACTAAGGCTGAACTTGGTGTCAATGGTTTTAACAAAAAAGCAACAATATATTTCATCCTTGTATATCAAACGGGGTGAAATGATAAGCTTGCTCGAGGAGACTAAAACCTGAGCTGATGAGGTGCATGCCAGCAAGTCCAAGCCACTGCGCTATAAAGCGCATCTCGGTGTATTGGAGTACCGGAGTATTAGAGTTGTCAAATATGAGAGCTGTCAAACAATAAGACAGAGTAATTAAGGTAAAATGACACCTAATTTGAGGGTGGAGTTGCACGTGCAAAACATCGCATTTTATTTATATGGGGGTAGCATTCAATCCAGAAGCAATAAAGATGACATCAAAATTTGGCATACCCTGTTTTTCAAAAGAAAAATACATAAAACTCAAAATTCAAATATCTCGTTGTCAATGCTAAATGATCAACTCGACGATCTGTTCAGATTTCAGCAGAGAGAAAGTATGATATTATTGAAAACTGACCTTTGCCAATGGACTTCTACGAAGTAAAATTTCTTTATGTTAACTGGTCAAATGAAGAAAAAAAGATGAATGATAGATACAAGACAAGCAGCCGTGCCAATGATTCAATATCAGTTCCACAAGATACCAAAGCTAACGACCAACAAGATGCTTATTACACCGAAAAGTAATTGAATCTCGCAAAGATATGCTCATATAGTCATATGTGGCTTCAATTCTTTTACGGGAAAAACAAGCAGTACTGTTCTAATATTTTCATTCGAAATCTGTATCAAAGTAGACAGGAGCGAGAAAGCTCTTGTAGTTTCAGGAACAGTAGTAGATCTTACATGCCCCACAGTTCACGTCGAACTGATGCCAAACTCGTGCATACTGTGGTTTGGCGGCTCGGATAACTCGCTCTGAAATATCGAGATGCACTGAACCGGCTGCTTCTGCAGCGCACAGGTCCTCGCGTTGGACTAACCCTGTTTGAAAAACAAGCCCCTGTTCGGGTCATGCATACACACCAGGATGCAGGGCAGTTCAATGAGACAATGACTAGAAGCAATGTTAACCAGATGAGCCCGAATGATCATGCATCCTAGCTTACTTTTAATCATCCAAAGGACAGAGAGCGATATAAAAGGGATGATTTGAGTTTTCCGATATAAAAACCGTGCATATATATAGAGGATGATGACATGACAACCACGGGGAAGTCATGCACGACAAGGTCGGGTCTAAGCTAACTTAACACACACATCCGAAAAAAAATGTCAATGTAGCAAATAGCCAATGGCTAACTTGCTAATTACACCGTGTCTACAGAAAGCACACATCGACTATTCGACCTAAGCCCAACCACATACTCCCTCTATTCCATTAAAAAAAAATCAAATCTTAGAAATGATTCTAAACGTACATACGTTGTGTTCAAATTTATCTTCGAGATTTGGTTTTTGTTAGAAAGTACCATCCAGCTAGCTCCTGTGTCGTATGTACTGGTAGTATTCACATTGCACGTACGGTATCTACTACGTGCGCGTGTGCATCTCTTTTTTGGATGTACTTCATTTGTCTCATAAAAAAATATAGTCTAGAATATAACACATTTTATTATTTTACAAATATTTGATATCCTATTCGGCAAATTGCTACATAAGGAAATGATTAAGTGGAGGGAATATAGATGTGCCGCGTGCGGGAGAAATTATAGTGGGAAAAAATACGTGCCCCTTTGCAGATCACGTGTGAATCCAGGGTGTGGTTCTTGGGAAAAAAAATCCTAGCCCAATGTGTATATAAATATACATACGTAAAAAAAACTTTTAAATAAATAAAAACAATGTGGGAGGGGGGGGCTCTGACCTTTGCGCTACTACGGCCGTCCAGCTCATAGCATAAGCCTCCGTTGCAGAGACCCTAGGAGGCTAAGAAGGGGTGCTCCACCCTCCGAGGGCATTGCATCCGGATGCCAGCCAGAAGGACGAGACATAGACGAAGTCCCTGCTGTCGCCATGCGGAGGCAGGCTCCGTAGGGGAGGCCATTACTCGGCTTCGGATGTCTGGAGCCCAAGCCGAAGGACATGGCGGAGCATGGGACGCCATTAAAGCGCACCAAGCATCCATCAGCCACCTCTGACACCATGGCTCGGTCGGCGAGACGGAGACCGGAGAATGCTATTATTTGGAAAATGACATTATCCAGATAATAGCGTGGAGCCGGGAACCCTAGGCGCCATACCGTCGCCTTAATGGGTGCAGCCCGCGTCCCTGTCCCCGGGATATTACTGGAAGCCCCTCAAGGAGGGCCCACCTATCGGTCAATCTAGTAGGATATAGGCAGGCTACAAGTGTAATTTCCCATGTAACTAGCTCGATATAAATATGTAAATATGATTTCTCAGAGAGGGCATATTTGAAGAGTAAGAAAGCTAGTAAATCCAGTTAATTCTATTTCAACAAACAATGGTTCTTTATTAATATACGGAGTACTATGATACATATTTGACCAAATTATATTTTTAGCTGAGTTAAATTTAAGGTATATAAATATATATAAGTTGGATCACCTATATAAAAATCATAGATACGTAAGGCTCGTGCTGCTTTGCCCGGCCGTGTGGGCGTACGCGTACGTACGTGTGGGTGTGGCCGTGTCCGTGTGTATAGTCCAGTACGTGCCGTACTCACGCGGTGGTGCCACGGTGGCAGTACGTACGCCGCGAGAGCGAGGTGACGCGCCCGCGCATGAGCCGGATCCGGCGGAGGCGGTCGATCAGCTCTCCGCGCGCGCGGGTGCGCCGTGCAATCGAGCGGGACAGGAATGGTTTGTACCGGCCGTGTGTCCGTGCGGCGTCTCTCCCATTGTTACGAAAACTAGTGTGAACTACTCCTACTAACTACTGCATTCTTCCGAATTCAGCGTGAACTACTCCTACTAGGTACCATTCTTCCGAAATCGATGAACCATGTTGCATTAGAGCTTGGACAACCTTCGCATTGTGAGTCTCAAAATTATTGGCATATGAATCCATTCAGTTGTTGTCCTCAGCCCTTCTAAACAAGCCAGTGTCTCGGCTTGAACTGCGGTCGCACATGGATCGATATACAACTCATTTCGAATTCTCCATAAACAGATTTGTAGTATTAATCTAGATCTACCACGATTTAATGGTCAAAATCATTCTCTTTTTTTTGAACGTGATATCTCCTTTTCGAACTATATATCTTATTAAGAAAACAACATAATACATTTTGTTTCTGCCATCATTGTTACGTAGGAGTACCTGGGATTTTGTTTCTAATTTTCTCAACAAATTGTTACCTGGAATAGTTGACAGTTCTATGCGTTACTATTCTTGAGAGAGTTCACACTGGTGTGTTGTCCTTCACACACAGACACACAAGTTATAGTCATGGATGCATGCATGTTGTTGACTTGTACACACCATTTATGTACGGAACGTCTCTTTCCCCTCTCCAAATCTACTGATCGCAACCAGCCATGTTCATTGTCACAGTTGTCCAAATGACGATGAGGTTAGCTAGAACGTCACTCGGGATATTGGTAGGGGGGCACTGAAGTACTGAACTATAGCTAGCTTGACCAGGATACTTGTGTTAAAGCCGTGGGTTTTGATTTGTCTCCCCCGGCTAGTGCGAAGCTGATGAAACGTACAGTGGCTTAGAGCAGGTTTAATAATATACTCCCTTCGTTTCACAATGTAAATCATTCTAGTATTTTCTACCTTCATATTAATGTTAATAATGTCTAGATTCATTAACATCAATATGAATGTGAGAAATGCTAGAATGGCTTACATTATAAAACGGAGGAAGTAGCTAACTATTGGCTATTAGCTCATACTAAAATTAACATGTGCTAACTATAATATTGGCTTTATTTTTTCTCTCCTCTTTAATGTAAATGTTTTGGAGAAAGTGTATAGCTATCTCTTGCATGAGCCAACACTTTTCGCTTTTCTTTATCTCTCTTTAATATAAGTTTATAGTCGGATTATAGCCCATTATTAGGCTGTGTTCGATTTGCACGAAAAACGGAGCGATCCATTAGCGTGCGATTAATTAAGTATTAGTTTTTTTTAAAAAATAGATTAATATGATTTTTTAAGCAATTTTCTTATAGAAACTTTTTGAAAAAAAAACACACCATTTAGTAGTTTGAAAAACGTGCGCACGAAAAACGAAAAAGGGGAGTTGGAAATGGGACCCCTGGAAACGAGCCTTACTCTTCCTCCTAAAGAGTCCTAATTCGACACATGACGAAATGCCTACAAGGACGACCTATCAATCGAGAGCATGTCAAGAGTTAGGTGCGAGGAAGGTAAAACGGCAACTGGCTGTCTGGTAGTCTAAGCTTGTACTGACCACACTCCCAACTCATGGACTTGAGAGATCTTGTGACACACTGGAATCGGAACTCTCAAGCCTTTGGCATGGAAAAGGACGGGTTGTTGAGCTACGTCGAATTGCTAGTATACTCGATTAGCCAAAAGTATGCAGAGCCCATACATGCGGACAGAGATTCCAATCTGAAGTTCTGAATTGCGTCGCAATTCTCAACTGTTACAGCCATATAAATTTATGTTTAGTATTAGAATTCTGGAGCAGCACTCTACCCTTAAAAGAAAAACTAGAACAACTGGTACTTTAGACCCTATTTGCAGCTCATTCAAAATTTCTTAGACCTAAGTATTCCTAATTAACTTCACAGATCCATATATCTAGATATATGAATTTTTTAATAACATTTGAATAAATCATTTTTTATTATTTTAAATGAAAATTAAAACTTTAAACCACTATAATTTAATGTACAAAATTCAGATCCAATGAGGATATGAGATCCGGAATTATGTCAAACATGGCCTTAATATATACCGTGAACGTGCACATGCAAGTTTTTTATGGAGATTAAGAAAGTGGGTGAAATTAAATGGAGAAAATATATAATTGGTTGAGAAGAGAAAATAGGTAAAGAAATTAAATAGTAGATGAAAAAGAATATAGGACAAGTTTTTAAACACTAAGGATAGTTATATTTTGAGAGGTAGGGAGTAGCTCCATTATTTGTTTTTCCACTGTTGATAGACTTGCTACAAGAATCACGTATGGTGGCTTGCCTCATATGTTTGGCTGGTGCTCGATCTCATTACTTGTCTTTCTGAATTATATACTCCCCTGCTTGTGAATATTTTATATTTACGACAAGGCTTAGGTCTATTTTTAAGATTTTAACCATAAATACCTTCACAAATGCTATTTTAAGAAAAAAAATAGATTTGTCTTAAAAGTACTTTCTCTTTTACGTTGGTTAGTTAAAAAAAAAGAACTAATCAATGACATATATAAGCGGAAGGAGGAAGTACTGTCATAAAAATGGTAGTTAAAATTTGACTGAATCATGTCCTAAATGTTAAATATTATGATATTATGACCGGAATATCTTTAACCTTGCGAGTGGCCACCTACATATTTGGAGTTAGGACTTAGGATATCACAATCAAGCAGAGTAGCACCCTAGAGTTGTAGAATTAGGCGGTTCTTGCCAAAAATGTGGAGAATTGTTTAAATCGCTATCTTGTGTAGGAGCTCGATCACTGACCTTTGAAGTACACAGAATCAAAAATGTGTGCCGCTAGTTGCTTAAAAACGACTTTAAGATGATTAGGTACTTTATTTTCTCCCACTTGTTTGAACGGTCTGTCGTAGGCTTCAGCCTTCAGCAGACTAGTTGCCATTTAATTTCCTGGAAGAATTAAATAGAGCATGCTGTAGAATTTCTCAGTAACGTGCACGAGCTAGTGTCATAAACGGTGAAAGCGTTTCGCATCCTTCAACCTTGGATCTATTTTATCAAAATAAAAGCAAAGTCACTGTCTTCAAAAGGACCAACTCCTAGGTACAAAGATCATTTGGCAAGCATTGAAGTGTTCAGATACTATTTGAGCTATTAGAGCATCCGCAATGGTAAAGTAAGGTGCTATCTATAAAACATGTATATCTCAGCAATAGACTATATTAGTAGTAAACCACTTTAATGGTATGTCTACATGGGTATCTATAGCTCTCTAATCTATCGTCACATTTTTCTCTATAGACTATCTCCAGGTTAGTAGATAGCTTTGCTCTCTCTCTTCATTTAATTTCTTCCAAGTAGGAAAATATTCTGACATGGATCTCTTGTAGAGAGTCTATAGATAACTATTGTGGGTGCCCTTAGCATGCATCCCCGTTATTTTTTTTATTAAGATACGGATTTTACCTTGATTTTTTATTAGCATGTTTTTCAAACTGTTAAATGGTATATTTTGTCTGAAAACTAACTTTCTGTATAGATGTTGCTTTAAAATATTAGATAAATCTTTTTCAAGTTTGTAATGCCTAAAAACTCAATTAATCATGGCTAGTGGTTTTCTTTTTTTTCGTCATAATTTAATATTCATGTTCATTTTTAATAGAAACAAACGTCACACTCGAAATTTAAATTATTTGGAGATTTAGAGATTCTGAAAAAAGGTGTTGCTGTTAAAAGCTCTCCAAACAGAAACATGGACTTAATATTCCTTTCAAAAGATAATAATAGTATATATGTAATTTAGATTTTAAGCGAAGTGCTTTATTTTACATATCTATTTTCTCCTTAACTAATGTTTGATTAGGAGAAAAAGGTCTACTTGCATAACCGATCAGCAGTTCTCTCTAAGAAAACACATTTTTAGGCTTCCACCAAAAGCCGAGTTTAGTTAGACACACAAACAATTTTAATGACTAAAGGAGAACGCAACTTTAATATGCTATATAGAACACTGAAAAACCTTGCTCACTGTAATTTTTTTTTCACGTACTACAAGAATAAGACAACGACAAAATCTCCAGAGGCCCAAGAAAATCATGCCGTCACATTTCAGCCAACTTTTGCTCGGAAAGAAAGTGTGCACTTTCCCGGTGAACTAGACCTTTTACGGCTATATAAAAACGTTGGTAGATGATGACCACCCCCACTGCTACTTCATATAGCCCCTGGGAGATATATTAAAAATCAAAATTATATTTACACACATTTAGAACTAGAACACACTTTCACGCGTTAATAAGATGAAAAGCTACTGAATTTGTAATCAGGAGATAGGATTCAAAACAAAAAGGATATAAATAGTTATATATACAGTACATTATCATCACAAAAAGGTTGCCACTTCAAATCTCTCCCACACAACTACTCCAAAAGCCTGCGCCAAAGCTAGAAATTAGCGGCAGCTAAGCACACGTGTAGGATCGCCAGGCGCGCTAGCAGCGAGAGAAGGGAGCACGCCGTGGTTAACAACCCCCGCTACACATCACCGCCGACGAACCTGAGCCACGAACCCGACCGCCGGCCAGGGGCCACACGGCGTCGCTTTCCAGGGACAGGGGTTTGGTAAGCGCAATAGTCTCGTCTCGGAGGTAGGAGTAGAAGAGAACGGGGGAGACGAACGAGAGAGACAGAGATGGGGAGGTTGTCATCCGTCATCATCACGTCAGAGAGACTAAGACTGTTTGGGAAGCTTCTGATAGCTACACCTTCTTTCAAAACCAAAATAAAAAATATCTAAATTCTGAGAAATTGTAGTTGTAAAATCCAGAAAATTAACTGAAAGCTAAAAACTGAGAAACCCAATTCTTCAAGATTCTCGAAAACTAATTACCAACCAGTTATTTCTTTAGAATCTTAAGTCTCCAAACAAGCTATAGGAAGGTGATAGGGAGAGGGAGAGGAGACAGAACGCCCTGCCCGTTTCAGACCTCGGCGCGTGCACATATATACCACCCCCTCCCGGTCTCCCATGCGCTCTCGATCACCATCTTCTGCTTCATCCATCATCCACTGCTACTCTGTCCGGGAAACGTTCAGACAGAGGTGGGCATGGGGAGGGGACGAGCGCCGTGCTGCGCCAAGGTGGGGCTGAACAGGGGTTCGTGGACGCCGCAGGAGGACATGCGGCTCATCGCCTACATCCAGAAGCACGGCCACGCCAACTGGCGAGCCCTCCCCAAGCAGGCCGGATTGCTGCGGTGCGGCAAGAGCTGCCGCCTCCGGTGGATCAACTACCTGCGCCCCGACCTGAAGCGCGGCAACTTCACCGCCGACGAGGAGGACACCATCATCAAGCTGCACGGCCTACTCGGGAACAAGTAAGTTCTTCGTTGGCCCTCAATGCTTGGGTGTTAGTTAATTCTTGCGTGTTCGATCTCTTGGTCGGTCTCATCGGATTTGGTTTTTTGCTCAGGTGGTCCAAGATCGCGTCGTGCCTGCCCGGGAGGACGGACAACGAGATCAAGAACGTGTGGAACACCCACCTGAAGAAGAGGGTGTCGCAGAGAGAGAAGCCGGGTGACACCAAGAAGAAGGGCAAGGCCGCGGACGCCAGCGACGACGCCGACGCGCATTCCCCGTCGTCGTCGGCGTCCTCCTCGACGACGACGGCGGCCAATAACAACAACAGCGGCGACACGGCCGGCGAGCAGTGCGGCACGAGCAAGGAGCCCGAGAACGTCGACGTGTCCTTCTTCGAGCAAGACATCGACATCTCGGACATGCTGGTGGACGCGCCCACGGAGGCGCCGCTGGTCGCGGCGCCAATGCCGCCGTCCCCGTGCTCGTCGTCCTCCCTGACGACGACGACGTGCGTCGGCGCCGTGTCGGACGAGCTGCTCGACCTGCCGGAGATCGACATCGAGCCGGATATATGGAGCATCATCGACGGCTACGGCGGCGATGAGCCCGTCGTCTCCGGCGCCGACGGCGATGCAACAGTGCCATGTACCGCCAGCCCGGGAGAGGAGGGAGCAGAGTGGTGGGTAGAGAATTTGGAGAAGGAGCTCGGCCTGTCGGGGCCCATGGACGAGTCCCTGGCCCATCCGGACCCACCCGGACAGGTCTGTTACCCGGGCCCACTCACGGAAACAGAGGGGGACCCAGTCTCCACCTACTTCCAGTCCGGGCCCACCGCCTCTCCGCTCCAGGAGATCGCATCACCCGCCGTTCTATCATGATTCCACCGATGGATCACGTCCGTCCGATTTGGAGCAGAAGGCGGAGTTTAACCAATAGTGATCTGATCCAACGGACGAGATAGATCGGCCACTGCACTATCATCTACAGCAAATACGAATCGATCAACACAAGTTACCCGCTATATTTGACGCGACGACGAAGAGTGATTAATTTGTTTGGTGTTGCAGTAAATGGCGAAGGTTTAGATTAACTAGGATGCACATACAAAAAGGGTCAAGCCGTCAAACACAAGGCGAAAGTGTAGTAGAGACACAACACAAGTGTTTACTACCTTCTAGTGCTCTTTTTTTAACATTTTTAACCCAAGAAAATGTAGTTTTTGATTGGGCATGGGACGGCACTCCATTGAAGAGCCAATGAGAAGTGCTATATATATCACACACTCCTATATTGTAGCATTTGTACTTATATTATTGAGAAGTGCCAATGAGTTTGCAAATTCATACCGCATGCCGTCATCGTGACGTAAGCGGTTGGTCATCAGAACCAACATCTGAGGCCTACCACTACTGCTACCAACGTACATAGCATCCTTTTGAGAATCATCACCGGATCTCAATTATGATATCAAAAGCGTTTGCTTTTGCTAATGCATGTAACTTTTTTTTTGGTTTCTCCCTGCTTTCCTTTACTTGCATCTGTCTCCCTTTTTCTATTCATTGCATTTGATTACATCTCTTTCCATATGATTATAATCATTTTTTAACTCTTTAAGGTTTCTTCGAAACACAGAAGTTTCACACTAATTTATAGAATTTTCCGGAAGGAGTAGAATTTCAATCTTTACCAACCACCGTCCCCACTAGAGATGGCAATGGGGGCCCGTTCACCGCTTCCCCGCGGTGAATTCACCTATTAAGTGATAGGGATGGTTAACATCTACCCTCCATGGTGATTCTAATGGTCCAAAATTCATCACCATCGGGGATGGCGGGGGCGGGGACGGTGCTCCACTCCCCGTCCCCGTCCCCCACGGTGACCCGCATTGACTGTAGCTAGGGATCATTTCTAGACTTTATTAGTCATGTGGCCCATAGAATTAAAGCCCAATGACAAGGTATATATACCTCTAACCCTAGTCAACCCTTCCCCCCAAATCCTTCTCCTTCTCCATACACAAGCAACGCCGCACGCCGCCGCTTCCGGCCGACGACGCGCCGCCCGCCGCCTCCGAGGTCCACAGCGCCGCCTCCACTGCTTCATGGCGCCGCCGGCTGCCGCATCCTCTCGCGCGGGCGCGGTCCCGGCTCCCAGTCGTCGGCGCCGCCGGCGGCCGCTGCATCCCCTTGCGCGGGCGCGGTCCTGGCCCCCAGCCGTCGACGCACGCGCCGCCGCCTTCGGCCGTCGTCGTGCCGCCCTGCGCCTCCGGCCATCGATGCGCGCTCGCCGCCTCCGACCATCGTCACACCGACCGGCACCTCCAACCGTCGATGCGTGCGCACCGCCTCCAACTGTCGTTGCGCCGCTCACCGCCTCCGGCCAGCCAGCACGCCATCGGCCGCCATTGATTTGTGTTCATTGCATATATATGATTTGGGGATGAATTTGTTGTTCAAGCGGGGCGGGTTCACCACGGGGAAAAATTCACCGCGTGGTGATCGGGGCTGGTGAAAATGTACCCCCGTTGTGGTTGACGGGGGCGGGGACGGTGAAATTTTATCCCCGCGGTGACGGGGACGCGGATGTGACCCCCGACAGTGAATTCACCAGTGCCATCTCTAGTCCACACTGTTTGATTACCTTGCTTACCGAAGCCTCTAGCCTAAGTTGGGCCAGATTAAATGGACTTGGAATAAGTTCACCGGAGGTCCCTCAACTTAACAATGAGATTTTTTGAGGTCTCTTAACCATAAAAGCAGAAATGTGTACCCCTAAACTCACAAAAACCGTGCACTTAATGTCCTATGCCAGTATATATGGGTGATTTCACTGACGTGGCATCCTAGTTAGAAAAAAAAAGTACATGGGACCCACATGTCAGCTGCACATCTTTTCTTCTTCTCTTTTCTTCTTCTCCTCCTCTTTTCCCTGCTGCTGCTCCTCCCGTCCTTGCCCCAGCCGTGGGACACGAGATCCACGGAGATCTCCCGATCCTTGCCAGGCACGGTCACCCAGCTCCGGTGCCCGCAGCCGGCGTCGCGCATGGAGACGTGCTCCCGCCGGGAGAGCAGCACGGGGCGGGCGCTGGCGGGGAACCTCGCCCGTGTCTTGCGGTAGGCGGCGTCTGACAAATCCCCTGCGACGACAACGGCGACGAAGAACCAAGAGGAAGGCTTGGGCGAACCTGAGACCGGGAAGTGTGTGCAAGTCGAGTTCGCCGGCACGACGGCGGACAACTCGGTAGGTATAGCGCCATTGAGCTTGTTCGACGAGATGTTCAAGAATCGTAGCCGGCTCCCACCGAAGTCGGACGAGAGAAATCCATTGAATTAGTTGGCGCTCAAGTCGACGCCCTCCAAGGCAGCGAGATCGCCGATGAGGTAGTTGTTGGTGAGACCGAGCACGGCGAGGCTCGGCAGCCTGTAGAGAGCAGGCGGGAGGCGCCCGGCGAGCGCGTTGTTCGACAGGTTGAGCTCCTGGAGGCTAAGCAAGTACGAGACAGAGCCGCCATTGGGGAGCACGCTAGAGATGTCATTGTCGGCAAGTGAGAGCACCCGGAGCTCGGTCGCGTTGAGCAGCTTCGCCGGCAAGATGCTGTTGAGGCTGTTCCCGGAGAGGTCGAGGTGGCGGAGGTGCTCGACGCGGCAGTCGCGGAGCCAGGGGCGGACACAAAAGGCTAGGGTCACCTCGTCGGTATCCTCGTCGAAGTATATCCCCACCCTCGCTACTGAGTTGGACGCTGGGGTGGCCGGGGACGAGAGGTGGAGCATGGCACGGAGCGAGATGCCGAGGGAGGTGCGCGTCCAGGACAGCGTGGCAAGGCCGAGGTGAGTATCGTAGACGGAGGTCGCCAGGCTGGGCCCCGTGGGGCCAGACGCCGTGCCGCGCGCAGCGGAAGCACGCCGCCATTGCCACACCACCCGCCGCAGAATAGAAGAGAGAAGAGACAGAAGAGAGAAGAGAGGAAAAAAAGTGCAACTGATATGTGGGCCTCACATACTTTTTTTTATTTTTTTTGCTGACTAGGATGCCATGTCGGCTAAACCACCCATATATACTGCCATAGGACCTTGACGGCCCGTTTGGTTGGAGGGAGTTTTTAGGAGGGATTGGGAGTTTAGAGGGATGATGCTATTAAGTGTTTTGTTTGGTTGGGAGACATGGGAATTTTGGTGGGATGGAGATGGGGAATTGAGGAAGAAACTCCCTCATTTTCAATACCTGGGTAGGGGCAGGTAATTGGGAGGGAATTTCTCCTTTACTTTATGTAAGCAAATATCAGCCATCCGTTTTTATTAATGATCTAATCTCCAATTAAACTCCCTATCAATTTTCATCACCTCTACCAAACAAGATATTGGGATTAAAAATCAAATTTACATCTTAATCTCATCATCAATTCCCTCGTGTAAACTCCCAATCCCCTTCTCTTGAGTTACCAAACAAGTCGTGAGTGCACGGTTTGTGTGTTTAGGGGTACACATTTCTGATTTTGTGGTTAAAGGACCTAAAAAGATCTAGCTATTAAGTTGAGGGACCTCCAGTGAACTTATTCCAATGGACTTCCATAGCCAGCAGGCCTAGGCTCATGGCCCAGCAAAAATCTTGATCATAACCACATTTCCACATGCCTTTCCGCCCTCGAGAAGTTCAGCTGTTTGCACAGAGGGTTCGTGATTAGTTCAGTTTTATCCTTCAACGATAAGAAGTTTTATAAATATCTCAGATTTATACGGATAATTATCTGATAAACCATGATAATCCTCCTACTCGATCGCTCGGGGGAGGGAGCATAATCGGTCGCTCCCCCCTCCCAACGCGCACACGTGCCCCACGTGTCCCTGCCACCTGACACACGTGTCTTCACCACATACTCCATTGCAATAAATCACCCATATATTTTGGAAACCCTCTATTAAAGGAATTCGTTTTATTTTTTTTTGCACAAAAAATATTTCACCTAGTGTACTCACAATGTTTTACTATGTATAGATGTAATGTTGCAGTGAATTGAAACATTCTTTTGCAACAATCACTCACATATTATGGAAACCCTCTATTAAGGGAATTTGTTTCATTTTTTGTTCCACAAAAAATGTTTCACCTAGTGTACTTATAATGTTTCACTATCTATGGATCAAATATTGCAGTAAACTGAAACATTTTTTCGCTATTTGCTGAAACATTGTTTTTATATAAGGTGAAATGACATCCAATTTAAACGATCGAAACATTTTCGATCTAGTTAGTGAAACAATTCCGATATACTTGGTGGAACATCGTGTAACATTTAAAAATAATTCAATAATAAGCTAATTTTTTATCGGAATATATCCATGTGTGGTCTTGTTTTAAAGATTTAATTGCAACGAATTTAACAGTGCAATCGGATCATGATTTGGATAAATAATTTAAGAGAAAAAATAGTTTAAAATAGTTTTGCATGCATGGATGCATGCTTGCTAACGTCAGCATGACGTGGGCACCTGCTTTTTTTTATCCCAGATCGAGCGCCCGACGTATAGTTGTTTCCGATAAAACACAAATAAACCAAAGCCCTCTATCTTATTAACTTATTTCCCTGAAAATCCTAACAGAACTTATTTCCAAAAAACTGATCCTAGTCCAGGTGAAGCAAAAGAAAATCTCTTCAGGACTCACCAAATCATGCAGGTCCAGATGATCATCTATACTAACCAGTCCTCTCTTATTCACGTTCCCGTTGGACTTGCATCATTACCAGCTCTGATCAAAATTAAGCGATCAAAATTGTTTTTTCCTTTTAAACTTTAATTTCATCTTCTATTCTTCTCCGTAGATGCTCGTGTT
This sequence comes from Oryza glaberrima, assembly GCF_000147395.1. NCBI lineage: Eukaryota > Viridiplantae > Streptophyta > Magnoliopsida > Poales > Poaceae > Oryza > Oryza glaberrima. The sequence goes on along the minus strand of NC_068327.1, from coordinate 27,576,742 downwards.
CACTTGGCCAGTTTTGTCCTGGAAGGTGGTGCGCCACTCGTTTTGGCGCTCGCAACGAGACGGCTTTCCCGCGACGAAGGGGTGTCCAAGAAGCTCCTCCACGGTGGCCCTCCTCCTCCAGTCCTTCTCCAGGCACCGCCGCACGAAGCCGCCGAACTCCGGCGACGCCGCGACGGGCACCTCCGGCGCGGCGGCGAAGCACACGGCCAGGACGAGCGCCGGCCAGTCCGGCCTCTCCCCGGCGGCCACGAGCGGGAACCTGCCGGCGTGGCATTCGAGCAGCACGACTCCCAGGGACCACACGTCGCCGGAGAAGTCGGCGCCGCCACCGCCGCCAAACCCTTCCGGGTGGAGCTTCTCGGGGCTCATGTACGCCCACGTGCCGGGTGACTGGTGGTGGGCTTCGTCGCGGCCCGTGACGACGCGGCTGGCGCCGAAGTCGGCGATCTTGATCTCGCCGCGGTGGCCGACGAGGAGGTTGGACGGCTTCACGTCGCCGTGCGCGACGCCGAGGCGGTGCAGGTGGCTCAGGCCACGGAGCACGCACCGCGCGACGCCGGCGATGGCGGGCTCCGGGAGGGCGCCCCGCACGAGCACGTCGCTCAGGGAGCCCTCCGGGAGGTACTCGAGGACGAGGTACACGAACCGGTTCCCGGCGACGGGGTGGCCGACGCAGACGCCGTGGAGGCGGACGACGGACGGGTGGTCGGGCGCCGCGGCGGCCACGCGGAGGTGCGCGCCGGCCTCGCGGAGCGCCGCGCCGTCGTCGCGCATCTCCTTGACCGCGAGCGCGGCGCCCGTGCGCCGGTGCCGCGCCCTGTAGACCGTGCCGCCCGCGCCGCGCCCGACGACGGACAGCATCTCGAGCTCCGCCAGGACGGGCGAGCCCGGCGGCGTGGACGGCAGGGCGGCGAAGGGGTGGTCCAGGTGCGGGAATGGCGGCGGCGACGCCGGCACGGACAGCCGCAGCTGCCGGCGCTCGCGCAGCTTCGCCATTGCCATTGCAGAATGCCAATGCGGATTCTTTGTATTGGACTAGCAATGGTGGGTAGGAGTCATCGGGGGAGAGCAAGTGGAGAGGGAGAGTAAATTTCGCGCGCGATGTACCGGATTACCTACCACTACCACTCCCCGTAATGCAGGGTAATCTCTGCCTCTCTCTCTCCCCTCAGGGGCGTAACGGAAAATGCTTGGATTACGGGAGAGAGGTGTCAGATCCACAGGCACACCCACCGGCTTCAGTGTTCCAGTTTCCAGCTTCGACGAGTCTAAAATAAAAAATGATTAAATTTCACAAAACTTAAATTTTATAATAAAAAGTTACAGAAAACCACATGCATTATTACATGTTGCACTTAACCTTATGTATTATGTAGTATGGTTCTAAAATTTTACAATACCATACTCCTATGTATTTTAAGCGCGAAATTGCTTAAAATTCTAAAACATATAATGTATATAAAAATTTTAGGTGTTAAGTTCTTAGTCACTATGGATGATAGTTTAATACTTTAACGCTTTTAGAAATTTGTTTAAAATATGCTGAAGTTTATAAGATTTCAATTAACGTGGGGTTTTATACAACATTGAAACCATAAAACTATTAATATATGCCAAATCTCATAATACACGTGGTTTTTCGTAACTTTAAGTTGTAAACCATGAGTCTTTTTAAGATGTAAATAAAAATTCCCAAACAACAAGAGCAAACTAGTGATCCCATTAACGGCGACACGCATTAAAAATGGTTTTCCGCACATAAGACAACAAATACTTTTTGGATTACCTTCTTGGAAAATGGTAATTTTTGAAATAAAAATAACAAATTTAGCTGTTCCTGGCATTCTGTGGCTGGGAGAGGCTTTTGCTGCCTTATCCCCAAACACACCAGTGAGAGTGTCAGTCTCCACTCTCCGGCTGCTCCGTCGGTTACGATGCTGAAAGCTCCTCCCACCAGTTTCCTCTCCTCGCTGGACCCGGGTGGATGGCACCGGCGACCTTTCCGACGGTCTCCGCCGCCGATTTCGGCGGCTCTGATGACCAATCCCGCTTACTTCGAGGTGGGAAGATACTTGGGTGGCTACGGTTTCATGAACATCACAAGGTCCGCATTCCTGATTTTTTTTCTTGATTATGTGGTCGTTTCTTTATGCTTCTTGAGAAGTTATTAAGGGATCCACACTTGTAGAGGTGAGCTTACCTTAAACATTTTAGTACAAAAGATGTAAACATTGAGCTCCCAGTATTTGGCTATGTGGAAATGGTTCAAGCGTCGTACTATTCCTGCCTGTCCCTTAGGTTAATTTGCTTATGTCCAGTTGAATCACTTGGAGATGGCCAGTTTATGATAAAATTTCAATCTTGAGGTGAAGATTTATCGAGATATTGACAATTCTATATGGCATTTATATATGCTTACCTAGTTATACATAGGTTAGGAAAATTAGGAGATGGCCAATTCAGAGAAACGCTTTGGAGGTGACAACTAGCATCATTTTTTGGCACCTCGTGATGACATTCTACAACTGTAAAAAGTCCAATGAGCTAAAGAAAATGCCGTGGGCAGCCAGAAAGATATCTGTTCATATGTTATTACTACTGATTCTGATAATTTTCCGCAAAACATTGTAGAACATTACAACATGCGATGGAACCATGCTGCATCTAATATGTTCCACTTCATATAGTTTTTATTTTAATGAGTTGATGAGAGTATAGTTGTATTGGTTTTTCTAGACTAAAGAATCACCAGATTTTTCATGACCTTGAGCATATTTTTTGGCATATTGCGATCTACTTATAAGAATAAATAATTGACAGAGTTTTCTTTAATATTCACCGTTTCTAACTTCCTTTCATGTGAAATAGTTATTCATCTTCTCAATTTGGAGGGCTTCCAGATGTTGCTGGTATTCAAAACCTCGGTCTTGGATATTCACCGGAAGAGATTGAGCGATTGAGAGCTCAAGATGTTGGAGAAGGAGAAGTTAATATTAGGTTATTTCATTCCACTTGACATGGTGATTTTGTATGCTACCTGATAGAAAATGTCCACTGATTTTATTTGCTTGTCATAGTCAAGTGCAGACTTTATGAGGGAAGAGTGGTTCAAGGTCCACTGAAGGGCACAGAAGCTCTATTTAAGGTATTGCTTGGATTATATGATGGTGCTACCTTTCTTCGCTCTAGATGTATGAATCTATTGACTATCTTATGTGTGCTAAGACATAGGTTTTGAAACAAAGGTATATCCTGGGTCCCGTTCTGGTGCTTCTGAAGCTGACTTGATGGCAGTTAATGAGCTAAGAACTCATGCTTTTCTTCAGGTTAGGAAATTCACAGAACTGCTAACAGAAACCTGCAAGTCTGAATGATTTGGTAGAGAAGACATTTGTAAAAATATTTTTTTTCTTGGTTTATACTTACAGAATGATGCTAGTGACATCTGCGAGAACATTCAGTTTCTGTTAGGAGCCTTTGAGACGGCTACTGGAGAGCAGGTCTACCACATAAGCTTGTCCATTCACAGACTGTCAGTATAATGCTGTGACTGTGAGACTTATACAGCTTTTGTACAGTGGCTTGCCTTCCGTGATGACGGGAGATATAGTGCTGCAGACTATGCAAAATTAACCAGTGAAAGAAAACTGAAGGAGCAATCTGGATCCATATCGTTCTGGAATCCTTACGATCGAGCATACAAATTGGAACTAAAGCGATACTTTGTTCTTAAGCTGCTTTATGGAGCTATGTGTGGCCTTGTTCACATGCATAATCATGATAGACTGCACCAAAGCCTTGGTCCCTCTTCTGTTGTTCTCAAGTATGCTGCATTTTCCTCCTTTAGTTTTCTTTTTTATTGGAATGCTTTAATTTTCATTTTGTAGTTTATGATATTTCAATTCAACTAACCATTAGTAGATGTGACTTTCTTTAGTACTGTAGCAGAGAAAAATGGGCGCTATTTGGTTCCGCATCTCCGTGATTTAGCTTTCTCTGTAGATATTGGGTATATGTCTATTCCCTTCCTACATTTGTTTTATGGAGAAAAGAAGAAAACATTGTAGAAAACAGATACTTTTGACAATCGCAGGTATTCGTCTGTTGGTTCTGGAGCATTGTCGGATGGACTGTGGCGTCGAGCATCTGCTGCTGGAGCATCAACTCCTCTGGAGAAGCGAGCTTTTGGAATAGCTGACGACATGCAAGTATCTTCCTTTCCCTCTTATTGACAAAGCACTAGTTACATGTATTCTTATGTACTTTTGACAAAACAGATATGGAGCTGGGCTACTTCTTGCATACATGTCATTTATTCCCTTTTGCGAAGCAGGAACTATGGATGGCATTTCATTGCAGGTCACTGAGGATATTTTATTGTAATTCATAAATAAAATGGTGATTTCCTCATAGCATTGAGATAACTAATATAGCATAGGTTTATTGTGCAGAGACTTTTGGAGAATACGTTCCGTCTCGACATTTATGCTGCAAGAGAGTATGTCTTTCTAGAACAAAACCAGATTTCTCATAGTTTAGTTGTAGAGAGATCTACTCACTTCTCAAGTCTACTTGAGAAAACTGTTATTGCTTATTTCTCGACTGGTTTTCAGTCATGATATTCAAATTCAATAGGCATGCTTATTAGCTTCAGGAATTTTTTGTAGGTACTTTCTGGCAGATGACCGGTTGTCCGAAGCTGTAGATTTTCTAGACTTGGGTGATGGTGCCGGCTGGGAGTTGTTGCAGGTTTGCCTCTATGAATCATATACATATTGTTAAAAAATTCCGCTGCTGAAGAATATCTGAATATGCTAGTAGTATTGCAGAACATAGGATGGAGTGATCCAACTATTGGTTTCACCAAAATATATATTCAGAAACAACACATAGGATTGAGTAATCCGACTATTGGTTTCACCGAAATATATATTCAGAAAGAACACTGACTGATTTCTTTGCCATAGGCAATGCTAAATCCGGACTATCGTAAGCGTCCAATTGCTGAAGCTGTACTGAACCATAGGTTTTTGACTGGGGCTGTCTTATGGAACTAATCAGCAACAAGATTCCACAAAGTCCCGGCGAAAAAAAAAACAAGATTCCACAAGCAAATTCATGATGTACCGTACATTCAAATGTTTGCATTGTATGGAAAAAATTTGTAAGAAATGTCCAAGCATTTCATGAAATCAGATGCTTCTGTGTGCTTAAACTACCGGGAGCGATGTATATAGTCAATGAATCGTGTGTGAGAATAGCAACATGATCGATTTCTTTTGCGGGGTTATTCTTGATTTTGTTCTCTGACTCCCTTTTTATTTTCAGATTTGTTTATATGAACAGTTTATACTCTGTAACGGCAGCTTTGAGAGTTTGAGACTACATGCTAGCATTGCTGAACTGGCAGCCGGCAGCGCCCTTGATTCCTTTTAAATTACTCCCATTACACAGTAAGTAAAATTTGCAAATGCTTATGTGAACAGTGGGTCATCTACTCCTCTTTGCTGAGTTAATGTACTGCCATGTCAGTCATTCTGCTGGCCCATAGTGCTCGGCGATGCTCCATACCTTCTTCGAGCACAGCGCGCAGTAATGGGTTCGGCATCCTCTGCACGTTAGAAGGTCATTGTTGCCCGACTGCAAAGCAGCAAAACCAATCCATTTTACTGCCTGGTGTACTTACATCTCTGAAGAATTGATTAGTACTTTAGTTAACTTTTTTCCTAGTTTATAGAAAAGTTTAGCAATATCTAAAATATCAAATTAGTTTGAATAAATTTTATATTGAATATATTTTGATAACATGGTCAAAGAAGTTTAACTAAGAAAAATATTAACCGATTTATAATAATATGAAACGAAGGAAGTAGTAAAAATCATTCTGAAGTTTGCTTGGTAAACTAACCTTGGTGCGCTTGGCGCCGCAGGTAGGGCAGGGATACCTGATAGCCCGTATCCACGAGGGCGTCCCGATCTCGGCGATCTCGTCGTAGTCGTATTCGAGGTTCATCCACATCGCCTGCCCCGGGAACCACCCCTTGCCGACGCTCTCGAACAGCTTGCACTCCCCGCTGCGTCGACGCCAAAGCAGAGAGGTAAGAAGATCATAGGAGAAGAAAGATTTGGTCATTTGATTTGGGGGCAGGGGAGTGATGCGTACGCGAAGTGCTCGTAGCCGGTGATGGCCCTGCTGCAGCGGTAGCAGAAGGGGCGGCCGCAGTTGCTACACACCATCTTGTTGCAGCCGGCCGTCTTGGACACGGCCATCTTGCACGACGGGCACTGCCTCGACGTGCGCATCACCTCGCGGAGGCTCAGAAGCTCCTCCATCTTCCTCTTCTCCGACACCGCCTGGCTGTCCGGCGACGGCGCCGCCAACGGCCTCTTCTCCTTCTGCCGTTCCTGCAACAGATCGACGGTGAGACCGTGAGAGTTTGTGTGTCATGAGATCAAGGAAGGAAGAACTCTCTCCATGCATGGCATTGTTAGAATTAGTTAATTACCAGCATGATGTCGAGCATCTGGTTCGGGGAGACGCAGGTGTCCCCGACGTGGAGCCGCTCCCGGCAGACGGCGCAGAAGGTGAAGAAGCACCTCGAGCACTGGGCGTCGTCGCCGGCCGCCACGCACGCGGCGCTGCACCTGGGGCAGTAGGCCACGTCGGGCATCGTGTCCAGCATCCTCGCAGCACCAGCGACTCCCACCGCGCGTACTCGCCGTCGCCGAGGAGGCCCCTCAGCAGCGCCAGCGGCAGCGGCCGGCGGCACGACGTGTCCGGGCATGTCAGCCTCGCCACGCTCCCTTCCTTCACGTGGATCCTGCACTGCGTCTCCATGCACTTGACGCAGAAGGAGTGGCTGCATGGGAGCTGTATGAAGTTTCTGCCTGCCATATCAGTGTACAAGAACAAATTTAAAACTTGAGCAAGCATTGCACAGTTTGAGCACCAAATGGATCAATTACCTGTATTTTCACTGAGACAGACTCCGCACTCATGGATTCTTCGAGCGAAAATTTCATGTGATCTCTCCTTGCTGTAACGTTGAATTAGAGGGATCATAGAATCAAGGGAGCAGCTTCTTCCGATTGCCCGGTCATCACCACCAGCCGAGTCTGCATCTGGTCCAAATACAATCTGATCATCTGAAGCAATGCAAGACCAGGAAGAGGTGCTCAGCCAGTCCACCCATTTGTACACCACCTCTTGCCCTGCAGGCTGCTCTGCCCAGATCTCATCAAGAACAGAGCAGAAGCTTGAAACTTCCGGCTCGTCCAGCCACTTCGCGGCGACCACGAAGTAGGGGGCACGGTGACTCGGATATAAACGTGGTAGTAGGCAGGTTAGCACAACAGGAGGCAGATGCTGCAGGCTGCAAGCATACAAGAGTCGGTCACTGTCGTCGTCGTCGTCGTTTTCTGCTCCGGTTTCTGTTCTCCCGTTGGGGCAGACATTCAGGTAAACTCGGATGTCACCGGCGAGTTGATAGTGCAGAGAAATCTGAGGACAATGAGACGTGGACATTAATCATAATTTTTTTCTTCTGAAACTGCAAGGTTCTTCACGGTGAAGATATGAGGGGGTGATGTTACCTGGAAAAATCGAAGGCCGTCCTTATTGTCGAAGATAACCAAATCATCACAATAGATGGCCTGTAGTGCCAGCAGCTGCAGATTCATATCAGGTTAATTACTAGATAGTATCATCGGCAATAACAATCATCTGGTCATATGTACTTAACGGTAGAACTGAACACATCAACAGATCTGTGCTTTTTATCTGAACTAAGGGCCTGATTAGATCCCACCCTAAAATTTTACACCCTGTCACATCGAACGTTTAAATACCTGCATGAAGTATTATTAAATATAGTCTAAAAAAATTAATTGCACAGATTACGACTAATTTGTGAGACGAATTTTTTAAGTCTAATTGCTCCATGATTTGACAATGTGGTGCTACAATAAACATTTACTAATGACGGATTAATTAGGCTTAATAAATTCGTCTCGCGGTTTACTGACAGATTATGTAATTATTTTTTTATTAGTGCTCGAACACCCCATGCGATACCCTATATAATATCCGATGTGACACACCAAAACTTTACACCCCTGATCTAAACACCTCCTAACTGAACTGAACCATATAGGTACCACATTGATACAAGATATTCCTGGATAATATGTTAAAATCGATCTATCAGTGCAAGTCTGTCAGAAACCTAATATGCGTAACTGTGCAAAGTACAGCAGAAAAGATGATCCAAGAAACAGCAGGGGTAATCCTTGTCCTACCTCATCTTCCTGTGTCTGGTTGTTGGCTTGAATCTGCTCCTCCGAGAGCTCGTCCTCCGCATGAACCATCGCCTCCAGCCGCGCCGCCGTCTCCACCCCCGCATCCCAGTTGCCGGCGTCGGCCTCATCTCCCGGCACCGAAGTCGAGGACGATCCCGGCGTCATCATGGTAATTTCCACGGCCGCGACGAGCGAGCCGCTGCTCACTTGGCCTTCGTCTTCGAACGATGTATATTCGTAATCGGAAGGAATTTACGGCTTGCACTGTTTGGTAACATAAAAAAAACAGTGAATATCATGCGAGAGGAGTCGTGCCGTATATTAGCTCTGAATTCTGAAACATTGCCCAAAAAAAATTCTGAAACTTGCTGAACATTAGCTGCGGCTTACATCTACCCGTGGTCTCGCGATTATCTGAACATTTGAATGCTACTAACCAATGCGAATTGAAGTTCTATTGATAAATAAATTATTCGCTTGATTTGGTAATGGTTCTGCAAATTGTACTGAACTTTGGGTAACAATTGACAAGCAGCCGCACTGAATCTCTGAAGCAGAGGAAAAGAAAAGAACAAAAGTTAACTCAACGGGGGCGAAGAGCGGAATAACCAACGTGGACGCGAGATTCACCGGAGAGAGAGGTGCCGACGGCGAGTGCGGGCGGAGCTCCGGCGAGCGGCCGCCGCAGCATCGTTGCTGCTTTCTTAAGGTTGAAGAAAGAGAGGCCGTCCTCGTAATCACGCTGACGGGTGGGTCCAATCAGTCAGCTGCCGCGGCCCATTAGGGCAACAGCAATGTTACTTGCCCAACTTGATAGTAGTGTGTCAGTAGTGTGGGCCAGGGACCAGCTTCAGAAAAAATCACCGATGGCCGTCTCTAGCCATGACTTATTTCCATGACTTTTGTCAGAGACATTGTGCAAATAAGATAGTTTAATTCATGTTATCCGGTTGTACCCGTGTTACCGGGCTGCAACTACTTACTAGTCCTACAATGGTTACTACCGGGTAAGAAGTGAGCATTTAATGCTTATTACCTGCTTCACACGCCAAAAACCTAGGGCTTTTTTAAGCAAATTGCATCTTATACTATATTCTGTTGACTACGTTTCACAATGGACTAGGTATAAGCACACATTTTCGCTTAGAACTAGGCATTATTTCCACTATTTTATTAAAATTAGGTGGACGATATACGACGTGCGTGCGAACCCTCACCTTTATACCGTTTTACCTTATAAGCTCCTAAATTGTATCAAACTTAGGTGCTTCGGTTACCATCCGATCGAAGGTAGATGGTTCATATCAAAGATACAATAACAATTGAGGTAATTTTTCATATTACCGTGTTTTGGTTCGCTAAACAACCCATCACCGTCAGTTCTCCACCTGATTTTATATGGTCAACTGAGATCAAATATTAGGTGTTGGGGGCTAGTCTATTTATTTTGTAGTATTATCATCTTAGACCGCCACAGTGACGTGAGTTGCAACAGTAGAGCTGACGATGGTTGGGGGGAGGGGAGGGGCTGTATGGTAAGAGTCTAGGAGAAGAACCTTGAAGATGGCGTGGAAGAGGTGGGGATCCCATTTTGCTTGAGAAGAGAAAGGTCGAGTGCTTCGTGTGCCACATCTCCGGTCGTGGAGCGCACGTTGATGGCCCGACACACAGACTCTTCTTTCTCATACTCGCTTGATGTGACATCTCCTACCCTCTTCTATCGGAGAATATGATGTGTGGTTTGCTCTAGCAGTTTGAAAAACATGTGATAATGAAAATTAAGAAAAATGTGTATTTTAATCAGAAAAAAGCATCACCTATGACCATGGTCATCATCGTTTGATCCAACTTTTGAACGGGTCATGAGATGCACTTGATAGTGCAATGGTAAGAAGTGTGTGGTTTCAATTTCGAGGTCTCATATTCAATCTTTAACACGCTCACAATTTCTTCCTAAAAAGTGTTTGGAGGGACGTCTCTCCCTCCAAATCTTTTTTTTTAACTCTTGAGTGAGCTCTTTTTTTTTAACTCTTGAGTGGGCCTTGATTATCCCAAGATTATCCCTTCTTTAGGTATAAAAGAATGCCCTCGATTCCTTTCAAATTGCTTCCAGTACACAATAAAATGTTCCGTGCTGTATATTGGTTCTCCTTTCAGGTTTCAAACAAGGACGTGAAATGCAGCGCTGAATCTTGAATGAACTGGTGCGAATTGCGTTAACTACGAAATAGATCAACTGGTGGGTACAAGCTTGAAATGATCAAATGAATGAATTGAATCTTTATTCTCCACACATTTGAACTGTTCACTAATTACAAGCCAAAACCTTGTTCGTTCAAATCAGGTATATGTGTGCTTTTGTTTTTTTTTCCACCAATATCGACTGTAGTAAAGTGCTATGAAGAAATTCCTACTGCAAATCCAAAGTTGTACTGCTATAGGAAAGCTCTAATTTTGGGTACTGTTACAGGTAAGTACAATTTTAAAATCAGTGTATGAGTATATGACGCTGGAATAGGCAAAACAAAGTTCTGCATAGCGATTGACAAATGATCTCTCTACCTAGCATCTTCAGTGTGTTGCTGGCAACCTCTAGGTCCAAAGTGTTGGGAACACTTCAAGACCCTTTTCCGACACAATGCACAATAATGGCCTCGGCATCCCGGGCAAGATATATGATTGTTGGTGCCCAGCTGTTAGAAAGATCCAACATGAGATGTTAGTAAACCACATTCATGTGGTAGATTTCATTCAGCACATCGAAATGCATGTGCACATGCCAGGAACAGTAGAAATATTACTCGGGCATTTCATAAGTATACTAGTTTGTTATAGAGGCAAATTTCCATTAACATATATAGCTTTAATAGCGATAAGACAAACATAAAACATTTTACTAGTAGAAGCCAAAAGCTAAGCAAATGGAGCATTACTGAAAGCTACCACCATGCTCTAGGTGGAAACGGAAAAAACACGCCCTCAATTGAAATAAGTTCAGTACTGCTAACCTTTTCATTCCGACTGCCACAGTTTGGACAGGGATAAGTGAGCTGCACCCGTTGTTCTAAGAGTTCAGCGTGGTCACCAGGATTTTCATCACGCTGCTGCTGTGGGTTTCGAATTTGGTAGTGCGCGTGGGTCCCAAACAGCACACAATTTCCACCCCTTCAGCAGGAAAAAACTTAGTTGCTAGCTCAATGTGCAGAAAATTGGACGTGAAACATTATGTACAAGAATCAACATCATACCAGAAATGCTCGTATCCTTTAATTGCCAGGTTGCAACGATAGCAAAAGTATCCCCCACAGTTCACGCAAATCATCTTGTTGCAGCCTTCAATTTTTGAGATAGCCATCTTACAATGAGGGCATTGCTTAGAACTACGAAGCGCTTCCTGGATATTCATCAACTCTTCTAATTCCCTCCGTTCTTTCAACAATTGTTCCGCTGGCATGGAATGCAACTTCTGACGTTCCTGTTAGAAAGTAGTGAACAACATTAAATAGAGAAAAAAAAAAGTTTGTAGTACATTTGATTCACACCATCAAATAGATGTCATTTTCATCCTTTTTCTTGTGAAAAAAATAGCATAGTTGGGTGTAGCAGAAGGACTGTAAGCTTAAAGCAACCCTGGCAGGAAAAGAAAAAAGAAACAAAAAAAAGAAGAGGCAGTGGGCAATGGCACGCTTTGCGTACCCTGGTTAGCTCACTATAATTTCCAAACATGGGCTGTGTTTAGTTCAGCGCAAAGTTTGGATTTTGGTTGAAATTGGAGATGATGTGACTGAAAAGTTGTGTGTGTATGACAGGTTGATGTGATGGAAAAGGACTGAAGTTTGGATCCAAACTTTGGATCTAAACACAGCCATGGATCTTGCTGGGGAAACTATTCTGGGGCCTAACACGGATCTTGCTGGGGAAACTACTCTGGGGCCTAGATGACATCCTTTGATTCATTTTTCAATTAGATACATGCGCATGTTCTTGCTTAGGAAATTCTACCAAACTCATGCACTCTGCCCTCACAAAAGTTCATGTGGATAACATCTTATGAAAGGAAAGCAGCATATACATCTAACTGTAAACAGACAAGCAAAACCGAAACTTGCAAACTATGAGCTACTATGGATAACCCGGAGACCATATAACCATAAAAAGATAACTATATATGATAATTAACAATGATAACAAAATCTAAAGATACTCAATGTACATGATATTGTAGAATTTCACGACAATGCTAAATTCTTAACATAATATGTTATTGTTACCTTCAAAATGAGAATTCTTTCTTGTCTAGTAATACATGGGTCCCCCACATGGCGGCGTTGTTTGCACAAAGTGCAGAAGGTAAAAAAACAGTCCGGACATTGAGCATCATTGTCAACTTGCAAGCAAGCAGCATAACACCTGGGGCAGTAGACTAGATCAGGCATTGCATCTAACAGTTTCTTTAGAGCAAATGATTCCCATTGTGCATATCCATCATCTCGCAGCAGGTTTTTCAATAAGGATGGTGGAAGTGGACTGCGGCAATTTGTATCAGGACATGTCAGTTGTGTTAAATTCCTTTCTTTCACATGAATTTTGCAGTGAGACTCCATACACTTCACACAGAAGAAATGATGGCATGGGAGATTGACGAAATTTATGCCTAGTAAAATGCAATAGCAGAAACTTAAAAACGTATATATATATATATATATATATATATATATATATATATATATATATATACATATATATATATATATATATATATATATATATAACAGAAGTGAAAAATGACATGGTAATTAGAGTTCAAGAGAATTACCAGCATCCTCACTAAGACAAATTCCGCATTCAGAAAGGCTTTGCAAAAATACCTTGTGAGATCTCTTCTCACTGTAAATCTGCATCAGAGGAATAGTAGACTCAACTAAAATTCTTCTTGCAATCGCACGTTCATCTCCAAATTTTGAGGTTCTATCTGGACTTAATACTATTTCATCATTCAAAGCAATGAAAGACCACGAAGAGCTATTCAGCCAATCCACCCATCTGTATATGACTTCTTGCCCTGGGAGCTCTGTCCAAATCTCATCAAACGCAGCACACAGGTAAGAAACTTTTGGTTCATCCAACCACTTCGCTGAGATAGTAAAATATGGAGCAAATGTACTTGGATATGACCGTGGCAACAAACATGTCAGCACAACAGGTGGTAAATGCTGCAATCTGCAAGCATAACAGACTTCTCCACCATTGTGGTTTTCATTGTCAACAGTTCCAACCAAAGCTCCACTTCGACGAAGATTCAAGAACACACGGATACCATCAGGAAGTGAATAGTGCACAAAAATCTGAGGAATATTTCATGAACATTACACTACTAAAAAAATAGAAGTTGAGCACAACAGAAACTTCAAAAGAAACATGTATTACCTGAATAAATCGAAGACTGTCCTTATTCTCCAAGATCACCATATCACCACCAAAAATAGCTTCCAGTGCTATTACCTGAAAAAAAAATTATATAGGACTACCACTCAGCGAGCTTTTATAAACTGACAATATTTCATCTGGGCGTATCCATTACGGCAGCACAATAGCTACATGCAAATTGAGTGATCATATCTTTCTAGACACATTTATCTTGAATAATCCTAATTGAAAGTGATGGACTGCATCAGAACTGCTGAGGGCAGATACTATAGCTTCCCTGAGAAGCTAAGCATACAGGTGTAATTTCCAATGCAATCTATGGATAGTAGAACAGGAGAAACGCCCAGGGATTTTCCGGCTAGCTCTACAAGGTGGTGGGCTAGACGACATGGATTCGAAGCCTCACCCGTTCTAATTATCTGATATTAGATCATTCCCTAATATTCGCATCTATGGATAGTAGAAACAGTAGTGGCACATCCTGATCAACCTGAATAGAACTTCGCGCAAAATAAACAGCAAATCGGAAATTTGTTCACCACAAGCATGATCAACGGGCGAACTTAGTAAGCATTACCTCGTCTTCCTGTAGTTGGTCGTTGGCTTGCATCTGCTCCTCCGAGAGTTCCTCCTCCCCGCGAACCCTCGCGGCCATCGACTCCAGCAGCGCGGTCGCCTCTTCCTGCGCCGCCCAGTAGGTGGTGTCAACCTCCGGCGACGCCGAGGGGTTGTCATCCCCGAGATCCCTCACCGCCACCGCCGCCGAGGACGAGGACGAGGCTTCGCTCGACATCGGAATTTCCCAGGGAATAGATTGTTCGCTTGCTTTGATGTTTAGAGAGATGGGAGATGGCGAGCCGCTGCTCACTTGGCCTTCGTCTTCGGAAGTGTCCATAAAATCGTAATCAGAAGGAACTAATGGCGTGTAATGTTTGTGGTAAGATAAAAGAAAAAAGTGAATCTCATGCGAGAGGAATCGTGCCGTATATTAGCTCTAATTCTGAAACTTGCCCAGAATTTTTTTTCTGAAACTAACTGAACATCAGCTGCGCTGAATCTAATCTACCAGTGGTCTCGATATTATCTGAACATTTAAATGCTACTAGCCAATGCGAATCGAAGTTCTATTGATCAAAATTTTATTCGTTTAATTTGGTATAAGATGGTTCTGCAGATTGTACTGAACTTTGGCACCAATTGACAAGCACCAGCTCTGAATCTCTCTGGTCAAGCAGAGAAACGAGCAAAAGTTACCTCATCGGGGCGAACCGGCGAAGAGCGGAGGAACCAACGTGGACGTGAGATTCGCCTGAGAGAAGTACCGAGGACGGCGGGGATGCGGTGAGAGCTCCGGCGAGCGGTTGCCGCGGCGGCGATGCTGCTTTTCTTCTTATGGATGAAGAAAGAGGGGCCGTCCTCGCAATCACGCTGACGGATGGGTCCCGATAGTCAGCTGCCGCGGCCCAGTACAAACTGGTTGAGGTAGTTTTCTTGGGGAGACCCTCGGTTTAAGGCGTATTACCGTTTTAGACGCCAAAAACGTAGGTTCGCGTCCACCGTTCGATTAAAACTAGGCGGACGATATCTAGTAGGTACTCCCTTTGTCCCATAACATAAGGGATTTTTTGACTATCCGGATTTATTGTGATAGGATATGTTACATCCACCCAAAATCTTAGGACGGAGGGAGTAAGTTTTTTTTTCACGCGAACCTATACTGTTTTAAATGCAAGGAAAAAGTCAAATCCCCCCTAAACTATGCCCAAGAGTAGGGATGGGCAGAAAAAGACCGAACCAAAAAGACCGATACCGAGAAATTCGGTCATCAATTCGGTCCTAGGCAGTGAAAGACCGAATTTTATTCGGTCAATTCGCTTAGTCACCTCGGTTAACCGAATAGACCAAATTAACAAAAAAAAATGTCTAAATGCAACCTACAATCCACTAAGTTCAATAGGATTACTTCTAGGCATACAACCTAATAAGAGTCTTTCTTATATGTGCTTACGATTTTTTTTTGTGATTTTGTGTTGAAATTTTCCATTATTTCTTTGCATATGTGAAAATGTTGCTGAATTTCGGTCAGGACCGAGACTGAGACCGAATTTTTCGGTCCTGACATTTTTGTGTTGAAATTCGGTATTCACTTTTCAAAGACCGAAATGACCGAAAGACCAAAGACAAAAACTGAAATTTTCGGTCAGACCGAATGCCCACCCCTACCCAAGAGTCCATCTAGTATCCCAAACTATAAAACCGGGTATTTAGGTTGCCACCCGATTGAAGGTCGGCGGCGCATATCAAGATATGGTAATCATTTAGTAGTCTGCATATTAGACCTTTCAATTATTTTATATTACCGTTTATACTCCAAAGTCACCCTCAGCCCTCCATCCAATTTAGTATGGGTGGCTGAGATCGAAGATTAGTCCCGTTCTAAAATATCAGGAATTTTTGTTGGATGAGATAAACTCTAGTGATATGAATTTAGACGGATATTAATTTGAACAAGCCATTTATCCAGTTTTTTTTTACGCAACTATTTATCCAGATTCATAATATATGCATATCATTTAACCAAAATCATTTGAAAAAGCTCATATTTTAGGACTAGTAATATCATTTGAAACCGCCGCAGTGGCGACGGCGGCGAAGGAACCTCGAGGATGGCGCCACCGCTCCGCGGGCTCCATCGCCGGTGGCGTCCGCGTCGAACCGGCGACGACGTTGTCGTCTTCCTTTTCGGGCTCGCTCTGTGGTGCGTGGTTTTGCTCTCATTGAGGACCATGGTGATTATCGATTCAGACCATGAATGCCCTCTCTAATGGAGTACATACTACATAGTAGAACGTCCTTGATTCCTTCCAAATTACTTCCAGTACACTAGTACAGGGTTTCAGGTTTCTACGGTAAAATGCTTCCTGAACAGTAGTGTGCAGTAGAAACTATTTCAGGTTACCAACAAGATACGCATTGTAGAGTTAATCGTGAATGAACTGACGCAGTTTTGAGAGTTGTGAAATAAATCAACTGGCCGGTACATGCTTAAAATGGATAATTGAATTTTCATTCTCCACACACCTGAACTGTTCACTAATTACAAGCCAAAACCTGTTTTGTTCAAATCAGGTGCATGGTATCTGTTTTTCCACAAATATAAACAGTGTAACTGCCTATAACTGGTAAGTGTTATGAAATTCCTGATGCAAATTAAATGATACAGCTACAGGAAAACTCTAATTTTGGGTACAAAGCGGGTGTCAGAAACAGAGGTACGAGTATGCCATTGGAATAGGCAAAACAACATTCTGCATAGCGATCAGCATACGAGATCTCTATCAATCTTCAGTGTGTTGCTGGCAGCCTCTAGGTCCAAAGTGTTGCTCGCCCCTCAAAACTCTTTTCCGACACAACGCACAATAATGGCCTCGGCATCCGATGCAAAGTATATGATTGTTGGTACCGAGCTGTTAGTAAGAGCCAACATGAGATGTTAGTAAACTGCATTTGTGTGGTAGATTTCATTTGGCTTTTTACAACTTAAGGGAAGCGTTAACTACAGCAACAGTCTGTACATGTATGACTGTCACATGACAGATGATATTAAGCATGAATTGAAATCCATGTGCACATGTAAGGAACAGCAGAAATATTACATCGGGACATTTCAGAACATATACTACTTATTAGGCAAATTTTGTCCTAGGGCTAAAAGCTTAAAACCACACATAAGCAGTGTCCTGTAGAAATTTACTAGTACAAGCCAAAAGCTAAGCAGAAATTTACTGAAAACTGCCATGCTCTAGGTGGAAAAGAAAAAAAAAACACGCCAAATTAATCCGGTGAAATAAGTTCACTGCTGCTAACCTTTTCATTCCGACGGCCACAGTTTGGACAGGGATAAGTTAACAGCACCCATTCAGGTTCTAAGAGTTCAGCATCTTCGTCAGGGTCGCCATCAAAATTTTCATCATCCTGCTGCTGTGGGTTTTCATCTTGTTCCCTCTCAAACATATCACAGTTTCCATTCCTTCGGTAGGAATAACTTCAGTTGCTAGCTCAATATGCAGAAAATCGAATATGAAATATTTGCACATTAATCAACAGCATACCAGAAATGATCATATCCTCCAATTGCTTTGTTACAACGATAGCAGAAGAATCTCCCACAGTTCCCACATGTCATCTTGTTGCAACCTTCAATTTTTGAGATAGCCATCTTACAACGAGGGCATTGCTTAGAATCACGAAGTGCTTCCTGGATATTTATCAACTCGTCTATTTCCCTCTGTTCTTTCAACAATTGTTCCTCTGGTATGGAATACAATTTCTGTCGTTCCTGTTATAAAGTACTCCAGTGAACAACATTAAATAGATTTAAAAAAAGGATGTAGGAAATTTGATTCACACCATCAAATAGACCATGGCATTTTCATTCTTCATTTTTTTCCTTTATGAAAAAAACAGCATAGCTGTGTGTATGTTATAGCAGAAGGGAAAAAACATTACAATGAGCTTAAAGCAATCCTGTAGGGAAAGAAAAAGGAAACAAAAGAAAGAAGAGGCAGTGGGCAGAATGGAATGCCTTGTGTACCCTGGTTAGCTCACTAACACTAGCTAATTACCGGGGAAACAACTTGGGGTCTGGGGCCTACTCGCATATATGACATCCTTGTCAGGCCCTTTCATTATTAAATCAGATACATAAGCATGTTGTCACTGAGAAAGATCTGCCCTAGTACAATAATAAACTCATGCACCCACAAAAGTTCATGTGAACATCTTGTGAAAGGAAAGCAGCATACATGAAATCAATTCAAACAGAATTATTACATGGGAACCTTTACAATACTTTGAACTACTGTAGATAAGCACTGCAACCATATGACCATATAAAGTGAGCTCCATATGATAATTAACAACCATAAAAAAAATCTATAGATACTCAATGCATACAGTATTACTGGATTTCACAACAATGATAAATTCTTAACAGATTATGCTATTGTTACCTTCAAAATGCGTATTTTTTCTTCAGGAGTAATACATGTATCCCCCACATGGCGGCGGCGTTTGCACAAAGTGCAGAAGGTAAAAAAACAACCCGGGCATTGAGCATCATTGTCAACTTCCAAGCAAGCAGCAGAACACCTGGGGCAGTAAACTAGATCAGGCATTGCATCTAACAGTTTCTGTAGAGCAAATGATTCCCATTGTGCATATCCATCATCTCGTAGAAGGCTTTTCAATACGGATGGCGGAAGTGGATTGCGGCAATTTGTATCAGGACATGCCAGCTGCGTTAAATTCCCTTCTTTCACATGGATTTTGCAGTGAAACTCCATACACTTCAAACAAAAGGAATGATGGCATGGGAGCTTGATGAAATTTCTGCCTTGTAAAGTGCAATAATAGAAACTTTTAAAAAAATGTAGCAGAAGTAACAAATGACAAAGCAACTAGGTTAATAGTTCAAGAGAATTACCAACATCCTCACTTAGACAAATTCCACACACGAGAAGGCTTTCCAAAAATATCTTATGAGATCTCTTCTCACTGTAACTCTGCATAAGAGGAATAGTAGACTCAACTAAAATTCTTCTCGCGATAGCTCGTTCATCTCCAATTTTTAATGTTTTATCTGGATCTAACACTATTTCATCATTCAAAGCAATGGAAGACCACGAAGAGCTATTCAGCCAATCCACCCATCTGTATATGACTTCTTGCCCTGGAAGCTCTGTCCAAACCTCATCAAGCGCAGCACACAGGTATGAGACCTTTGGTTCATCCAACCATTTAGCTGAAATGGTAAAATATGGAGCACATATACTTGGATATGACCGTGGCAACAAACATGTTAGCACAACAGGTGGCAAATGCTGCAACCTGCAAGCATGATAGAGTTCTCCGCCATTGTGGTTTTCACTATCATCAGTTCCAACCATAGCTCCACTTCGACGAAGATTCAAGAACACACGGATACTATCAGGAAGTGTATAATGCACAAAAATCTGTGGAATAATTCATGAACAATCTTCTCAAAAGATAGAAGTTTGTTACCTGAATAAATCGAAGATTGTCCTTATTCTCCAAGATCACCATATCATCACCAAAAATAGCTTGCAGTGCTATTACCTAAACATAACACTACTTAGGCTATTTAAACTGGCAGTATTCCAATGTGCTAATCCATTACGCCAGGCAATAGCTACGTATAAGTTGAGTGATCCTAATCTTTCCTGATAAATATATCTCCATATTTTGGTATCCTAATTGAAAGTGATGCGCTCATCAGAACTGCTGGGCAGATTTTAGGACCTCCGAGAGAAACCAGAATGTTATATAGGTGTAATTTCACTGCAATATCTGTCTTAGGAGACTTGAGTACTACTGCGCACAGTACATCCGGAATAAATCTTCGCACAAATAAACAGTAACTTCGAAATTTGTTCACCATAAGCATGATTGATGGTTCTGCATACTGATACTGTTTGGGAACTTATACACACATTCTAGTGCAATGGGCGAACTAGTAACTAGTACTAGTACTAAGCATTACCTCGTCTTCCTGTAGTTGGTTATTGGCTTGCAGCTGCTCCTCCGGTAGGTCGTCCTCCCCACGAGCCCTCGCGGCCATCGACTCAAGCAGCGCAGCCGCCTCTTCCTGCGCCGCCCAGTAGGTGATGTCAACCTCCGCCGACGGCAAGGGCTTGTCATCCCCAACATCCCTCACAGCCACCCCCGCCGCCGCGGCGACCGCCGAGGACGAGGCTTCGCTCGACATAGGGTTTGAGGATGAGCCACCAGCCGCCATCATCGAGCAAGCCGCCAGCCGCCGTCGCCGTTGAGAGCGACCCTGATCCCGCTGCCGCCGCGCGCCGGCTTCTTGGAGTGTTGGGACGGACCTAGGGTTTGGGGATGAGCCGCCAGCCGCCGCCGTCGAGCAAGCCGTCGTCGTCGAGTCGAGAGTGACCTTGATCCCGCCGCCGTCGTCGCCCTTCTCGTGGCGGTCGCACGAGCCTTCTGCTCGCCTCCTCTCAGGACAAGAACAGATGAAAACCGGTCCAACCCCAACCAGTCAGTCACGGGGTTATGCAGAGATGACTCGCGGCTCGACCCGACCGGTGGCTGCGACGGCAGCGCTTTGGATGGAAGAAAAACGGTCCTAAAATTGTTTTTCGATGGGTAGTGTTGCTCCAATACTTAACCAAAGAGCTACTGCAGTACCGATTGAAAAAAAAGGTCTCTATGTCGATACTTTTGTTAACACGCAAAAACACATCGATATATTAGAAAAAAGAGAAATTTTATAATGCATATCATGGAAAGTTATGGAGGAGAGAAAGGGCACACTATACTAACTAAGGAAGAAACCGAACTTGTAGAACAACGAGGAAAGGAAAAAAGGCTATTGACTAGTGAAAAAAAAAAAAAGTCTCCCAGTGGATTAGGCAACGCCGCAACCCAAAGCTTCTCTTCTTGCACGATGTGATCAACAACCATCTCCACCGTAGAAAGATTCGTCGAAGACCAGAGCGTTTCTTTCTAGTCACGGGTGCCAGGTAAAGATGAGGATGAGGTAGCCAAGGGGAGTCAAACCCCCTTTCTGTTGTGACTTACAGCTGCTAGCGAGAAGATTCCGACCAAATTGGAAACGAAGCTTGTCAGCGGGGTGATAGGAATGCCAACCTGACACTGAACAGCAACTTATACCAAACTTGTCATGAAGATACACTCCACCAATATATGGTGAGTTGTTTCCACCTCCTGCGCATAAACAGGACACATGGTGTGACTGTCCATCCAGTGGCTAAACATTTGATCAATTGTCTAAACACTATCGCTGAAGTGTAAGTCAGATGAAGATATTATATTTTTTTCCTCTTAAAAACATAAATAATTTATGATATTTTGTTATCAGCATATTTTCTAAGTTGTACATTTAAATTTCTCCAAAAAAATTTCGAGACATATGGGCTTGCTTTGATTTTAGAGATGATGAACCATTTTTGCCGTTGCGATTAATTCTAAAACAATAAATGGACTACTCCTAGGCTATGTAAAAGAAATAAAAATCTTATATGGATATTGGGAATAACCCTCTTCCAATACGTTCTCTCCGATTACTTTGTTATCAAGGAAATCAACTGCAAGAGCAAAGAATGTCAGCTATAACCTATGAAGTGGTGGCCTTAGCTTCTATAGTAACCCCTCGTCATGCAGTGTTAGCGTGATCGGAGATTTTAGACTTGAAAAAAATGTTGAGATGAGATCGGCTTCGCCATGATGACCGTTGAAGGGCGCACGTATCAAGTGTCAAGTGAAGAGGCGTCTCATGTGTTCTCACGTATTCTTGAGCTGTCTTTTTTACGGATTAATTAGATTTATGCTATTATAAATTTTTCAGTTTTAAAATATGCCATTACTATACACTTATTTGAAATCATGCCATTACATTTTTTCATATATTCGAAATATACCACTGTATACCTCTTTGATGCATTGAACAAAAAATTTATACCAAATTATCCTTGTCTCCTTCCTCTATCTCCTCCCATCTATCCTATTCATCTCTGCTGCCATGGATCCACCAAGCCTATGTCTACCCAGCCACTATAAGCCCTACACCTCGCTACTGAGCGTCCGAGCTCTGGTTTCCCCGCTGAGGACGACGACCATCACAGTCCCTCGGCTATGGCTGAGCTCCAACGCCAGGGCCTCTAGTCCCTCGGCGTCGTCCACTTCACAGGGTCGAACCATGGTACCGCCTCGACCCAGCCCTTGACGCCACGTTCATCTCCTCCTCGCGGGATTTGAAGGACCGCGCCGGAGTAAAGGTGAAGGGGGTGTCCTTAGCCGAGATTCACAGGCGAAAAATAGGAAGGATGAAATCAAGGAGATGAACAGGAGAGATAGGAGGAGACAAAGGAAAAGGACGAGGGCAATTTGGTTTAAAGTTTTTGTTAAATGTGTTGAAAGGGTATGTAGCGGCATATTTCAAATACCTTCAATCTAATGGCATCACTTCAAATAAGTGAATAGTAATGTCATATTTCAAAACTAAAGAATTTATAATGGCATGGATCCAATTAACTCTTTTTTCCACGTTGCTAATTTCTCTTCTTCATTTTTCACGTGCGTGTTTTCTAAACTGTTAACGATGTTTTTATAAAAAATCTATAGTAAAGTTGTAAAGAAATTATATTAATCATTTTAAATTTTTTAGCTAATATATAGTTAGTTATGCGTTAATCCATGTATCGTTTTGCTCCAAACACAGTCCCCAACCCAATGAAGCCAAGAAGAGCACGCAAGTAGTACCTCATGCATCGGTCCCATGTTGTTAGTACTAGATTAACGGGCTTCTACATGAACTAGAGGATGGGGCGCGCCTTTGCGCGCCTCCTGTGCACAGCTTGTTCTATATGCATTTGTCAGTACGGTAAGGCATGTGCACAGCTTGTTCTATACAGTACGCATTTGTCAGTACGGTAAGGAAGTGTGAAGTTTGATGCCAGTTATATGTATTAGAGAAATGGTATAGAGAATTAAATAGGAATGACAGGATGCAGTGTGTTAGCGTTTGCATATAATTAGATATGTATGGTATATAATGGTAGTGAATTATCGAGTTATTGTAGCATGAACGGTGCAATAGAAAGAATTAAGAGGGCAGTAAAGTTCATAGAGCCAGATACACAGATGAAATGTATATATTTTATGTTGTTGGTAGAAGCTTAGGATGTAAATAAGAAAAAAAATTGTCGACATAACTTAGTGGTAGATTTTCCAAGTGCTAAATAGCTGGATCGCTCAACAGTGTTTAGATACCATGTTTACACCAAAATTTGGTGTTATTAAAACCATAGACGACAAGTAACATAATTCTGATGGATAAAAGGGATAATAGTAATTCATGGATATTTTGCACTATGTAAATGGCCACTTCCAAGAGCTTCTTGCATACTGAAGTGTTGTTGTTCCATATGATCAAAGGGTCAAAGTCATGGCCATCATTTCTCAAGCAAGGGCTACTGTCTACACAGCGCAGTTTCAACTGACAAACAATCTTCAGTCTCACCTGCCTATAGTGAAAAAAGTCTTTAAACTGGAGCAATTAACTGATCAAGATTGCCTGCAAGATAATTGAGTAAAGGATTAGATTAGGCATCGGGATAAATTATTTAACTCGTTGCATTAATCATACACGTTTTGAGAGATTTCTTAAATAGGTGTATAACTGACAATTCTCATGATCAGATCCTAACCACTCCAAAAGGTTCATCACATGGACTCAGAAGAATTGCATCTATTTTTAGAAAGAATATTGTTTGCAATGCTCTTAATCTCAATATTTCATTTTTATCATTTGATTTTTGTTCTTGTAACTGGGGTTTGGAGGCAGTAGAATGGTAAAAATGAGAATGTCATTTGCCTAAATCAATGCGAACAAACCTTCCCCCCCCCCCCCCCCAATGAAAATTCCCCCCAATGAAAATTGATACGAGCCAAACCTTGCATCAAAAATTAGCTTCGAAGCTGGGAGATGGCACCTCTAAAAATGCTTGCTCAACAAGAAGAACGGTGAACATAAAGGAGAATTGGTGCTGTACCAAAAAATATTGCACAAAGTAGTGTTTTGGAGCACTTAGATAAATTAGATAAATTCTATGCACCATTCATATGTGCCTTCCTGAATCCCATCAAAGAACTGTAACCCAATTAGGCTGTGTTCGAATGAACTCATTTCACAAAGAAGACCCCTGACTGTTTTGTATTCCACGTCAACCAATATGATCGAACAAACAATAATTAATCAAAGGCGAACAAAGCAATGGAATCATAGGAAAGTGTAGCGCTAATCTGAGAGACTGTTTGAAACAATAAATATTGCTAGTGTATAACTAATATTAAAATGTATGTATCCTATCATAACAGAGGCACAATTTATCTCTGATCATATGAAAAAAACAGCATAAAATTGAGAAGAAGTGATAATGCATATGACCCTACACCAATCGTAAAATATATCATTTTGTAAGCAAGATAGGTGGGCATCATTTTTGTCATGAAGGAAGATTGATGTGCAACAGTTTTTCCCCAATCCTCGCAACATTTTTCCCTGAGGTCAGCCATTTATAAAATTAAGCATGATGTCTTCGTATTGATTTTTTTGTCGACCTAAATTTGTTGGTATTATAGATTAGGACAAAAATTTAGGTTTACAGAACTAATATCAGATTGGATTTATGATCATCTTTCTTACAACGAGTGGCAGGAGTGGTCCATGGTCTTCTGAGTTTTTCCTGATGACCAAGGATGATAGCATCATGTTGAAGAGGATAAGATCTTATTTATTCTTTTTCCTTAGATAGCTCCTGCACAACATACAATGAGAATCATCATTTTGCAAACTTAATCAGAGTCAGAACAGTAATACCAAAGCGATATTTGCAATACAGATGAATCTCAAAGTTCAATTATCAATCTATAGTTAAAGCAACATAAAAATTTAGTACCAAAGCCTATTCACATCACAGAGTTCCCAACCAAAGGAGAAATGGGAATTAGAATACATGATAGCCCCAAAATCAGAAATGGAAAGCTAAGACTAAGATAATAAACATGCTTTACTCATTCTAAATAGCTAGGGAAGACAAATACTATCAGAAACTGCACTGCATAGTTTGTTTTTTAACCATAGTAAACCAAAGAACAACCCACAACTATCAAACTTTCTTTTAGTGCTCTCATCCACCTCCTCTTTCAGCATCTCCTTTAGAGTATTTAGATGGGCTCAACAAGTTCAAACTCTGCAGCCTCTACAACAGGAAGTAATTGCTCAGAAAAAAAGTTGCATACAAATTTTTTTTCCAATGAAAAGAAAAGGAGATATTCGGATTTCATAATGTATCCAGGCTTCAAAATTCACATAAATGTTCAAAAGGAACACTGCAGCCAGCCATAATCACTTATAAGTAAATGGTTGGCTCCGATAATATACAACATATATAGCATAATAATATTTTCAAATCTTCCCGACAAGACAATAAGTTACTACCCACCTGGTCATCACTATCATTAGCTCAATATCCTTTTTAAGCTAAAAAGAAAATTTGCATGTAACTCATTAGTATTTTTAAGTCAAGAAGAAAATGTACAGAATGCTGAGAAATTCTTTTGAGAAGCATATACATTAAAATTGTCAGGAATTTAAGACCTGACTTTAATCATCTATATGCCTAGGAAAATAAAAAAATCGCATCAGGTATGCCTTTGACTGTATATCATCATCATCTTATGTGTAACACCAGACAAAAATCAATCATAAAATTAATATCAAATAGATGAATGTCTGAATAGGCAATAATACACATCTTAAGGATGAAAAGAGAGTAGGGAAAAAATTTACCTAGCAAACAAGAGTGTAGTGCTAATCTTCCATAATGAACAATCCCGTTCTACCTCACCTGAAACAAGTTTTCACAATATAAGATCTCCTATCACACTTGAAACAGGCGCACAATAATAAAAGCCATATCCCGATTTGTTTTTTTAGAATAGTCAAGGGGAAACAGAAAGTGTTTGTACTCTGTACAAAGGAAGAAAGATGAAACTTCTCGACATATCCAAGAACATGGGATGCTCAAATCTTTTTTTTAAATGAAAAAAGCCTAGGAAACAAGATCGTACGACATTACTTTCACATTCGAGCAAACAATTAGGTATGCACATAATCGATGAAAAGAAATGTTCTAGTCCTGAAATTTAAGCTATTGTTGAATAAACACAATTTTGTGATTATCGTAGCTTGCAGGGTCAAGTAACAAACTCAAATATTAAAGGGGAACTCACAAAATTCTGATGGTGTATCTCCTTGAGTGAGGCCTCGCAGATGGTGATAGAAGAGATGGGCACCAATGTCGTATATGTGTCTATATTTCAACCAATATTTGTATTAACTCTACAAGTGAATCAGTTGGAACACATATAGAACAACCTGTATGAAATTATTTACATTAGATCAATTGTTCTTAAAATACAAAAAAACGTTTGTGCTAGATGATTGTACAATAATAAGTGACTTAAATTGCACAACCCTTAAATAAACATCGATATAATGAACAATTCTCATATCATTTTTAAATATGCCTTTGATTGAAATCGCACAAACAATTATTATATCTTAATATGAGAATTATGGTGTGACACAAACAACTGGCAAACCAAAACTAAAAGAAAGATGGGCCACATAAATACATAAAGAATATATGCATATGCAAATGAAATATTAATCTGCTTAGCAATAAAGCAAAAAATTTATTTAAAGTAAAAAAGGATGGAAACAATTAGTCCAACCTGCAGCTCCTTCAAAGATGAATCTGCCAACCACAATGACAAGTTCCCAATAATATTGAGACCGCCGGATATATATCAAGGCACAAGAGGGAAGTACATAGAGTACACGACAAACCAAAATTAAAAAAATTGTGAAGAGAACATAAGGCAAGCACCTCCTGGGGTGCATTATAGAATGCTGAAGCAATATACCCATGTGTTTTGGAACAACAAATGAATGATACAAGAGCTGTTGAAGATAGAAAATGACCTATAATATACTCCCATAACAATCCAACACAGATAGTTTGGCCACTACACAACAAAAGATGATTAGAACAATGGACTCAATCAAAAAGGAAATGAGAACTCGACCAACTATAAATGACACAAATAGCTGGTAAAGGAAAGAAATTTCTTCCAATTGAAACCATTAGGGGAGAAAGAATGTTTTATGAGGTAGAATGGATCATTTGGTAATGGAGCTAGCGATCCTAATTTGTTAAGAGTGGTGTTGATTTAATCTTTAAGCCACAATGTATAACAATCTCAAATTGTGGGGGGAAGCCAAACCCCTCCTCTCCTCCCCCTCCCGCCAATGAGGTCTAGTGATCCAGTATTAGCTAGCAAGTCTATGGACAGAGGTTTCATAATTTCCTAGTGACCAGGGAAGCATTAGCAATATTCTTCGCATCTTTGTTAAGTAAGCAATTTAAAGATATACATACAAACTAATTTGTTGACATACCTATGAAAAATACTACCATGTGCTAGTAACACTAAAGCATGTGAGAGAAAACTGAGCTAACCCCCAATGCATATATGTATACAGGTAAAGCTAGTAGATATACAAAGTCAGACAGCAAAACAGGGAGACTCTTGTTAGAGAAAAAGCCTGAAATGACACCATTGTTCTTGGTCAATGATGGGTAAATGTTAGAAAAAAAACAAAAATATCGTGTAGATAAAAAACCATGTTTGAAGAAATACCTTACTGGCTGAATTGATATGTAAGAAGCTAGATCCTTGGAGATTACAGAGAACTGAATTGTTGTAAACCAAATGCACCTGTTCCCCCATTCACCAAATTTCCTATACTCAGGCTAAGGGAAATATGGCATTTGGTGAGGAGTTAAAAATATCAGGGAAAACACAACAGCAATAGTCAACAGGGAAACTTTTTTATGAGCTAAGACTGGACCAGATTTCATGCAACCAATGTAAGCTTGAGCCTTTGACCGATGCTTAGCATGTTTCGAAGAGTTGCTGCAACATTTATCGATCTGGTTTTTAGAGCCTCACTATAGTTGAGATAGAATTTTAAAGTGTATGGAGTTTGAAATTTAGCTTCGGAAGCATCATCTCTAAAATACAACATGAGATTTTATCAACTTTGAGTGTACAATTTGTATGCCAAATACTTAGCAGAAATTCAATGCAAATGAAATGTCTGAATAGGTCAAATTTAAGTAGGAAAAGTAAGACTTAAAAGAAGGGGGGTATGATGTTAGATCAGAGGGCAACATTTCGCACACATATAAATTTACATGTAAATCAACATCCACTTTAATGTAGTACTCTGCACCCCACCTGAACAAAGTCGTCACGAAATTATTGTCTTTGCAGCCGATTCAAGATATCCTTCAACATGATCCAGAGTAATCGATAAAATATTCAAAGATATTTCACTGCTACAGGCAAATAAATAGACCATTAGTGTTGTACATTGCTAAAGTAAAATCTCTAATGTACAATATCATAGAGTAATTATCAATCTCATGAAGCCACCATGTTTTCTAGCTTCTGCATCTATACTGTTTAATTATTGTCGAGTTCTTTGAATATTCAGAAGAGTGTAACAAAAGAGAGTTCTTCTAATTAATTAGGAGTGAGACTTGAGAGAAGGAAAAGGGGCTACCTTGAGCATGTTGATGAGGATGGAGCCGCTGGTGTTCACCGTGATGAAGTCCATGACAGCAGCGTTGTCAACCACGTAATAGAACGCCTCGCGCTCGGCGAGAGTCTTGGAGAAGAAGCACCAGCTGTACCAAGAATCCAAGATCATAGAATTTCAGATTTGCAACCGAATTGGTGAATGGTTATGGTGGATCACTATTCAATGGGACAAGCTTGCGGCGGGAGTCGATCTAGTATACACTGAAAGCTCAAATGAAAGTTCTTATGCAAAAAAAAAACAAAAAAAAAACAAAAAACAAGGTGCATCTTGATTTGATTATGCGGTACATTTAGCAAGAGGGCTTCATCAACCGAGCTGTGCATTGTCTCATGACCTGCACAGGAAAAATATAACGAAGAGAGTATCAATTTGTCTGAAATTTGTAAAGACATAAATCACACCTCGTGGAATTTTCAGGATTAGCTTGATCTGAAACTACATTTCTAATAATCCCAGCCAACCTATCCATTTGGAATATCCATTTTGAACAATCTAATCCGAACAATAGGCCTCAAAATCTGCACCCAAATGGAAGCCATAGCAAAAGAAAATCACAAAAAACGTACAGATAAAAACCACAGTACTCGATCCATTCGAAGTCAGCCTCACCATCTAATTCCTTACGTAAAGCTCTTTTTTTACCCAATCACAATATAAAATATATATTAACACAAATGCGATGTGATATTCAGTTACTACAGATGTGGACATTTGTTAGTCTACAATTAAGGAATTCAACGGACACCTAAATTACTTTGCTGTACTGTAATTTCAAACTGCATTACCCATTGGTATACTATGCTGGTTCTGGTACCATAGCAGACAACTACATTCAGACTCGAGTAAATTACAGTCAACAATCTTTTTTTCTTGTTTGGCTTTTGTACTAATAAAAACTTTTAACCACTGAAAACTCCATACTTACAACGAAGATGGCAAGGCAATCCACCATGGTCTTTGATGGTTTCCCCTGGACTGTAAAATGCAAATGAGAGAAACAGAACGTGAGCGCACACATATAATCAGGAAAAAAAAGCTGCAAACATTCAATTGGGGGACACTCAGAGAACAGAAGATTACTTGGAGCAGGACGAGACAGACGAGCGACACCATGCTGACCAGAAGTGAGCATCCCATTGCACTGAGCCACAACACCTGCTCGCTGTGGCCTTGCGGGAAGTAGACGACGCGCGTGCCGACGGAGGGGAGGCAGACGAGCGGGCTGGAGCAGGCGTGCCAGAGCTCCAAGTTGAGGCACTTCTCTGCACCAGTAGCAGATCGAGTCATCAACCAAACGAGAAGGAAAGTAAAGCAAACCGCGAAGCGAAGCGGCAAACAAACCTAGCCACCCACCTTCCTCGGGAGACGTGGGGGGCGGCGGCGGCTGCGGCGGCCCGATGCTGGCCGCCGTCGACGAGCTCATCTCCTCCGATGACCAAACCAGAAAACCAGAAACTCTAATCTATCCCCCTCACAAATCCACCCGAAAACCCTATCCCCGTCCTCAAATCGGCCGCATTCACACAAGGAGGGAGCGGCAGCGGCGGCGCTCGGCGACGGCGATGGCGGTGGCGGAGGCAGAGACGGCTGCACTCGGCGACGGCGACGGCGTGAGGGGGAGCCGGAGCCGGAGCCGGCCGTCGATGGGGACGGCGAGAGGCGGAGGTGGCAGCGCGATGGGAAGGCGGCGGCGGCGGCGCGAGGGGGTGGTGGCGGTGCCGGTCGACGGGGACGGCGCAAGGGGGAGGCGGAGGCGGCGGCGCTCGGTAGCGGCGCGGGAGAGGGAGAGCGAGCGGGTAGCGGCGGCTAGGGTTTGAGGGGGCGGCGACGGCGGCGGGAGTGGAAGCGGCGGCGCGAGGGGGTGGTGGCGGCGCTCGGCGACGGGGATGGGGCGAGGGGGAGGCAGAGGCGGAGGCGGCGGAGGCGGCGCTGGCGCTCGGTGGTGGCGCGGGACGGGAGAGAGAGAGAGAGAGGGAGAGGAAGCGGCTGGCGGCGGCTAGGGTTTGAAGAGGTATGCGGTAGTGGATGTTGTTTTGCTAAAAAGCCTCTCATCTTCCACATATCACAACGAAGCCCCTGTACGCGATTTTTTCTCTTCAAACACATGACGTGAGGGGCCTATACCTGATTACCAAAAACGGAAGGGCTTTTCCGCAAAAATCCAACCCACGCGCACTGTAGCTACTGTAGCAAAACGCTGACGTGGCATCGCTCCCTGGCCGCCCAGTCCGCCAACCTTTATGGGTTTCCTAATAAGTTTTCCTATGTTCCCTTGGGTCAAATAGGATGAGGGTGCCAGGGCCACTCCCATGTAACCAGACAATACATTTTCTTTAAGAAAAAGACAATACCCTGTTAACAAAACCATCTATACAAAATTACAAGCAAATTTCACAAAACCATATATTTTGATATCCATAAAACAAAACCTCATTTTTTACAATTTATTTCAAGGAACAATAGCTTTTGGGCTAAGATGTTTTACAAAACCTCGCATTTTTTTTCAAAATACTTATAGTATGATACATAATAATTTTAAACATATACTCACATACTGCAAATATAGGTTCCTATACCGTCTATTATATTTTCTTTTTAACTCCCCAATCCAAGAAGGAAAGTTCCTAACACCCTCAATTTAAGATGGACAGGATGAATAATTGGATATGCAAACCCTGGTTGTAGCATCACATGAACAGAGTACATAGAAGTACGAAACCAAACTTAATGTAACTGGTAACCGATCTTTATTGAGAAAATGACTAACATGTTCTTAGAAAATACTAAAACATGTTATTTTTACATATATATTATGCATGAATGTAATAAACCAAAATAATGATTTAGGCTAACTTCTACTCTGTACATACTAAATTTTGGTATTACCAATATTGCCAAAATTTGGCAGGTTAATTTTAACATCAAAGTGAACAAACCCTTAATCAAATATTATTATGAACCTTACATATTTATAAATAGAGGAAGCATTATTTAAATTATACCCAATGAAAAAACAAATTGATAAAACTATGTCATTTCTTAATTTCTGCAATCCAGTCGAAATCAAACAAAACGGATTAGAGGTAAATTATTCATCCTATATAGTTTTATTGCCATTGTTGATAAAAAAATATTTATTATGTTTAGCCTGTTGATATCGAGACATATCACCTCTAGAATGGTCTCGTGGCTGGCTGGCGGCATCTTTCAATCACAATTCACACACCGGTGATTAAAGAGAAAGAGCACCTTATTTTTGGTGGATTAAAATAAGAAATCCCCTCGACAGTTTAGCTTCAACTAATCAAAATCCAAATCAGCCGATCAGCTTCCTCTTTCTTCCTCCTCTCATCCTTCCGGTCGCCGCCGCCGCTGGTCCACCTCCCCTCCCCTCCCTCCCTTCTCCACCCAGAACCTTCCCCTGCATCTCTCTCCCGTTTCTCTCCGGGTCACGCATCGATCGGCCTCCCGGCGCCGTACTGCCTCTCTTCCTCGCCGCGCTGCACCGAGCGCTGGGTCCGCCGATTCGGCTGTGGCGCGGGTCAACCGCACCGACGCGGCGCCGCGCCTCGACGCCCGGAAGCTGCTCCTCTCCCCCCGCGCAACGCGCCGCGGACCTCGTGGCGGAGGCTCTGGTTAGTCGTCGTCGTTACCGGGGCTTCTCATGTTGGACCCAAGATCGGAAATCTACCCCACCATAGCGTATCGTCCTATCCAGCCTTCCGATCTCGAGGTTCTTGAGAATATTCACCTCGCGCTGTTTCCCATAAGGTGACTACTGCAAATGGATGCTCCCTGATCCCTCCTTTGCTGTTCTTGCTTATGAATACGGTCGCATCACCCTTCATGTTCAGTTGTAGAAGTGTTGCAGCCTATTGGTGGATTTTTCCTTTTTTTTTTGGGACCAATTAATCCCTTAATTCTTGTATTTGTTTTGCTCAGATACGAGAGAGAGTTCTTCTTGAACGTGGTCAACGGCAATGGTATTATTTCTTGGGGTGCTGTGGATACCAGCAGATCAGATGACCGCAGAGATGAGCTGATAGGCTTTGTAACCACGAGAATAATTGCAGCACAAGATAGCGAGGTATGACATGCAAGATTGCATCGATCTTACTGATGAGCTCGGTGGAACTAATAATTTGGCTTGCAGATTGAGGACTTGTTTAGGTATAACAGCTCACGCAAAGATCTGACACTTCTGTATATCCTGACGCTCGGTGTAGTGGAGAGCTACAGAAACCTCGGCATAGGTTGTTACCTGCTCGTCCAACTTAGTTTTACAGTTTGTGATTATGATCTGATTAATCCTCACAAGCATTCGCGTTTGCAGCATCCTCACTGGTCCGAGAGGTGATTAAATATGCTGCAAGTATCTCAAATTGCAGGGGTGTCTATTTGCATGTCATCTCATATAACCAACCTGCTATCAGCTTTTACAATAAGATGCTATTTAAGCTTGTCAGACGACTTCCACATTTCTATTACATAAGAGGGCAGCATTATGATTCATACTTGTTTGTGTACTATGTCAATGGGGGCCGTTCGCCTTGCTCACCACTGTAAGTATTTCTTGTTCTTTATCTGGAGAAGCATGCAAGATTTGTTTTTAGTAGTTATCCGATGCTGTGTTTCAATAGGATTTTACTATCTGCAGTTGTCATTCCTAACTCTTGTTCGGATAATATGCAAATTCGATTGCCCATGATGAATCGATCGCATGATCTCTGTAGTGTGCTCGATTTTCTAGTTAGCTTCAAAACTGGCAATGCATGAGCTGTTTATGGCCATGGGTTCATACTGATCTGGACATGCCCACACTGGAGAACATTTTTCTTGTTTGACTGCTTTCAGTGAATTCAGTGTGAAATTGAATGCGGTCCTTTTTTTAAGGAAAACAGGAGAAGAGGCCTCAACGGCTTAACTGTTAATATATCAAAACATATAAATGAATATTTACACAAAAGCTGAGGATACATGAGTTCTTTAGACAACATAAAACTAATAGAAGCTATTGACCAAAGAGACAAAAAGTTACAGCTGGACTTGCCCTAACAACCAACCATGGCAGAGTTGCATCTAAATTCCTTCTTCCAAGCTGGTAATGAGAGCCTTCTATTTACAAATACGATTTTATTAAGAGGATTACACATTGTCCGGCAGGATAATATATACCTACCTTGGATAATCTCCACTAGTTCCAACTGATATAACCTTTTGTTGCCCATCCAACATGTTTCTTTTTAAAAAAAAAAAATCCTTGAACATGTTTCTTTTTATCCATTCTCTTTTTACTGTTTTGTTTAGTTTACACAACTTTTTAAATCGTGTAGAATTTGCAACCTTAACACTCTTAATATCTAAATACCTTACGACATGTTAAGCCAGATGGTGCATAAAGTGTCATAGCCCAATGTCTTAGCATGATTTCTGACCATGGGATTACTGTAGCACCACATACATTATTACTACCTCCGTCCCATAATAATTTTATTTCTAGGATTCAAATTTGTTCCAAAATAGTTGTCACAATAGAGTACTAATTGTCCCATCAATCACTTCTTATTCAAATTTCTTCCTATTCTACCCTCAACCACCCTCCCGCTCTTGCCTATACACCATTTAATGAGGGACACCATAGTCTTTCTCCTCAAACCTTAATATATGCTAAACAACTTAGAATTACAATTATTTTGGGACAGAGGTACTACATTTCATGCAGTTACTTTAACACCACGAGGACTACTCGACTTTAGAGATAAGATTATATTGGTCAATACCATCTCTTTCCGTAATATTGGAGATAAGTTTCTCATGTCTCTTTTCACAAGGATGGGACCATGTCTCTTTTTACCAAGCAATGAGAAACCAAGTGTTCAATAAATTAAGCCTCAGAATCTCTCTACCGCGTTAGGGAGAAGCTCTAGGTGCTGTCAAACTGTCAGCTTGATGAGGGTTAGTGTCGCACCCCTGGTCTAAGACCGATAACAAGGCAACAAGCACATAAGATAACATAAAGCCTTCTTATATCACTATGTGTTTTGCCAAAATCACACCCAAACATCCAGTAGTCTGCTACATCCAATATTCTCTTCGGCTTAAAATCTGATTTAAATATGATATATTTTTATTTCAATCCTGCTCAAACTGGTACTTGTTGGAAGCTCGATTCAATTCAGAATAATGCTTCCTGTTTAATTTGGTCCATGCTGTTTAAATAAGAAGTTCAGAACTCAACTACCATATTCACATATATGTGCATGTGTGATTCTGTGCTGGATGTGGTAGAATTTGATTAAAGTAAGGAGGCAGCAGACAGTGTGCTGGTCTGCAGGGAGGGATAGTGGTGGCTAAAGATGATTTCCAGCTGCTTTTTGTTGAGGGAGGAAGGGTTGGAGAGATAAAGGGGGAGGAAAAGTACTCACTAGAGAAAATGAAGCAGGAGGGTTAAAAACGATCTTACGTGGTTTTGTAGAAATGGTCTAAACTATTTTTGTGGTATTTTGCCAGTCCTGAATGTTTGGGGGTATTTTGGTAAAAGGCAAAAAGTCATTAGTACAATGTGAGTCACTCGCCCGCAACCTTTGGACCTATCCTGGGTTAGGTCATCAACTCTTGGTACCCTTATTTGTCACTAAGCATCAAATGGATGACGGTGTTGGTACAGGGTAGCTCTAAGGCATTACTGTGCAGACATAAGGTTCTTTAAAGGCACAGCAAACTTGGCCTAACTTACTATTAGACATAAAACAAGATCATTGAATGGCTGAGGCAATGTTTAGGTCCTTAGTTTGGTGGGCAGTAATATTTTCTTGTTATTGTGTGTTGTGACTTTATCAAAGATGTTTAAATTTAATATCTTTTGTTGGGTGTTGAGAGGAATTGAACTTATAGACCTTATGACCAATCCAGAAGAATTCAATTGATGTATTTTTAGTTCTTACTATGGCCAAATTATCCCAGGGTTCTGATAACATTATCATGCTGCCAAAATGATGGTACACTCGTGCTATCAATAAATAATAACACGTATCAATCTTGTGCAGGGAGGTCATAACTTCATTTGTTGTTGACTTCAGGGCTTTCCTGAAGATGGTGGTTGCCAGGTTCTGGAACAAAGAGGAGAGAAGTACACCCAGATGGTCCAGGTGCAAGGAATCGACCACTCTCTTGGTATCTCAGAATAACAAGAGGATCATTGGTGGTGATGATACGAGATGTCATGTCTAACTTTAGGTGCAGCTGGGATGTTGTTTTCTCTTGTTTTTGTGGAAACCTCAGTTTGTTTAAAAACCGTAGCTTGCTACGTTGTTGTATCTGATACGTTAGCAAACCAGGTACATAATTTCTCGATAGTCATAGTCACATTCATTTGTAAAGAGAGGAAAACTGAAAGGAGAGAAATAAATGTCACCTGCTTCTTGTAACGTTTGATAGCCTCATTCATTCATGTAGTACTGTTTAGTGATCGTTAAACTGATGTACCAAGTGGATCTTTCTGTATACCATGCAAAGCACATCAGTTCTACTGGTTTGCAGTGTTCAATAGGAGCTGTTGCTTGCTTTCATTTGCATTGTTTGCATGGTACTGATTACATGATTCAGAGCCAGAACACAAGATCTTTCGACATGAGCAGAGGAGCCTGACTGAACAAGGATTCAAAACGGAAGGAGCCAAGGAGGCAGGTGAGAAACTGGCAAGATCAGTACTCCCTGTCAAGAGTGAAGTACTAGTACTATGTTTGTACTCCCTTTTGTCCCAGGGTGTGTTTAGATAACGCCAAAATTGAAAGTTTGGTTGAAATTGTAACGATGCGACGGAAAAGTTGGAAGTTTGTGTATAGAAAAGTTTTGATGTGATGGAAAAATTGAAAGTTTGAAGAAGAAGATTGGAACTAAACTCGGCCTTGGGCGTTCTAGCTTAGGTGAAAATTACTATATATCCCTAACTGGAGTACTAGTTACTTTGAATAACCATGATGAGCAGTCATTTCAAACCAAGCATACACATGCTGTTCCTGCCATGGTGGAATCATGGATGAGCTGTTGTTCCTGATAACCCGGTTAGTAAAATTTGAATTGTATGCTGTTGTGCGGCCCCACGTTTATGCTCCTTGCTAAAACGTCAAGCATTGTGGGACAATGGACATGAAGTAAAACGTCAAATATACTGGGATGGAGGGAGTATCTCATCTGATAATAGGGTTATGTTAGGTGAATTCACCTGTAATTTGTCTTTTTATATTCTCTCAAATGAAATTTAGTTTAGATTTGAGATTTGGTATGAATATATTTCATGCCTATATATGTTCTAGTTTTTCTATATATAAATTTAGAGAACTTTGAGATATGATTTTCACATGTTTTCACTTATTTTATGGCTTCCACATATTTTTCCTACTTATATTTACTTTATTTTGGAACGGAGAGATAAAAGAGTATTTCAATACGGAATGATCTTGCAGCGTTACTACAGCAGGCTAATATGTCAGGCAATTACTACAACAATAGACAAGCGCACTTTCTGCTCTCTGACGCCAGATCAACTGCACGATTTCTCCAATCTTTCGTACGACTGCCGTGGTCCATGGACAATGGGATGCTCTACTGTTTCATCACCTGCCCTGTCATGGAGTAAAAACGGAGGGAAGGGATTACTGATCATTGAAGGCAAAGGGATTCCCTCTCGTACAGAGAAGTTCGGTTCGCGATCCACTTGTCCGCCCCAGAAGTCCAAACCAGAAACCGAACCAAAACCCACGTCAGAACAAAACGTGGGCAGCGCGGCCGACCCCCAAGTCCGCCAAAAGGCCCCAGTGTCACCAAAACCACTTGGCAAACTCCCCAAGCGGCCACGCTCGTCACGACTCACGACTCACGACACGGAAAAGCCTGCAGCGAGCGGCAGCAAACGGCAAACCCACCACGCGGAGCCAAAACCCCACCGCGCGCACCGCACCACCCTCGCTCCACTCGGCCTCGCGCGCACACAGGGCCGATCGAGCCAAAAACCCATCTACTCGTTCACAACCCATCTGCTCGTTCATGCGACCGCGCGGGGCGGGGCACCGTCCTCCTCGCCGAGTCGTCTCCACGGCACGGCGGTGACGGCAGCTGCAGGGGCCACGCGCCCACGCCCACGGTATCGCGGGTTAACGAGGCACGCGGCGGCCGCCTCGCGATTCGCATCCGCGGAAAGGAGCCATCAAAACCGCGGGTCGGCTGCGGCCTGCGTGCCTGCGCTTTCGGTTCCTTTCCCCTGTTTGCGCTGTACTTTTCCTTCTCGCCGCCAGCGTCGCGTCGCGTGGGCGCGTGGGCTTCCGATTCCAGGGGGAGGAAAAAAAAAGGACACCTTCCTGCGAATCGCGGGGCGAAGAGCCGGCCCGGAGGCGGCCGGGGGGTTTGGGAGATCAGCCATGCGCACCAAGCACCTGATACCCCACCACGCCGCCGGCTACACCTACGCCCGCGCGTACGCCACCACCGGCGGCGGCGGCGGGGACGGGGGAGATGGAGGTGGAGGTGGCGACCCGTTCGAGCAGTTCCCCGAGGCGGTGCTCGGGCTGATCGTGTCCAAGCTGCCCTTCAGGTCGGCGGTCGCCGCGTCGGCCATCTCCCGCCGGTGGCGCGGCGTCGCGGCGGCCGCGCCGGCGCTGGACCTCGACTTCGCCGCGGCGTTCCCGGCCGCGCCGCGCCGCAGGGCGGCATTCGCGGCCGCCGCCACGGCCGCGCTCTCGAGGCCGCACCACCCGCTCCGCCGCCTCCGCCTCGGCCTCGACGGCCTCTTCGACCAGGCCTTCGCCGCCTCCGCCGCCGACCACCTCGCCTCCTGGCTCGCCGCCGCCGCCGCGCGCGGGGTCGAGCAGTTGGAGCTGCACCTCCCCCGCTCCCGCCTCGCCCTCCTCCCGCCTTCCCTAATCGCCTGCACCAACCTCACATCCTTGACCCTTCGCCTCGACCACTACGCCCACCCTCTTCCGTCCCTCTGCTCGCTCACCCGCTTGTCCCGCCTCCACCTCGCCTCCATTCCGCTTGCCGGCGACGACTTCTTTGCAGACCTCTTCTCGCACTGCAAACAGCTCCGCTACCTGATCCTTGAACAATGCCGCATTGGTGCACTCTGCCTAGCCGGCACAACGCAGCTTTGCTCGCTTGCCATCACGGATTGTTCTTGGACTCCGCAGTCTTCTGTTGCCTTCTCTGACATGCCAGCGTTGCGCACCCTCCACTACTCGGGTGCAATGGCAACCAGACACATTATAGACAATGTCGATTCATTAGAAGAGGTCGTTCTTGCCATCAAGAAGCCGCAGGTCAAGCTCCAGGAGCCTAATCTCAGAGAGCTTCTTTCTTTGGTTGGGAATGTACAGAGCCTTATGCTTTCACCTTGGTGCATTGAGGTATATGACATACTCTTGAATCTTGATCTGGTGAAAAAGTTTTTTTTTTTTGAGGAATCTAATTATTGATCTGTGAATAACTTGAAGCAATTTGCACGTCCTGAGGAGTGGTCCAAGGTGCGGCTAAACAAAGTGAGGCAGTTGTCATGTATAATAGAGAGGAGAGAAGAAGGTGCTTCATCCATTGCCCCATTGCTCGCAAATTGTCAGAATGTGGAAGAACTCTCTGTGTCTGTTGTGGTGAGATATAATTCTTTCGCTGTTCTAGGTTTTTTTTTCTGCAAAACATGGTAGCAATGCTGATGGTGTGGTTGCTAATTCTTGCAGCCATCGCAATGCAAGCGGAGATGGGGTAGCGATGATGGAGCAAACCATTGGGTTATGGGAGGTAAAGGGGTCGTGCTGAGGCATCTCAGGGCAGTTAGGATGGTGTACATCGATGAGAGCAAGAGTGGATTGGATCTTGTTAAGCTTCTGCTCAAGAACACACCAATGTTAGAGATGATGACTATTGTGCCTTCGATGGATGGCCTTGAGCAGGCAAAGTTCAGGCGCAGGGTATTGAAGCTCAGAAAGGCCTCCCGAGATGCTGACATCCAGTTTTCTGCTACTGGATGATGAGATGATTCTGTTCTGTCAATTTATGAAGCCTCGTGATGTAGTCCTGGAAGAAGTGACTTGCCTACCATCCATGAGGTTCTTCCGGTCTTATTCTGGCTAATTCTAACTATTTATAGAGTTGATAAGCATTTTCATTTATCGGCGAGCTCCATTTAGCTTGGCATACTTATAATTCCATTTAGCTTCACCTTTAGATATACTTTTTTGTATTTGTTGGAGACTGATACTAAGTTTTATATTAGTTGGATATATTAATAAATTTCCTCAATGAAATTGAGGAAAGCATGCAGTACTTTATGCAGACTTGCTGGATTTTCTATGGCATATATTAGGATGAGATTATCATTTACGTTAATTGTTGGCCCATTTGATCAATATAAAAGGATTCTTAGATATGCTGTAAAAGCCATTCATGTATCAAACAAACTGTTGTATGTAAGCTTGTATGATTCATGGAGTACCATCAATCAGTGGTATTGTCATGTTTAAAGGGTCTCTAATAAGATAATAGAGTTCTTGTACATACTAATTTCATGCGCTCCATATGGAATTCCATGACGCTACCAACATACTTGAGCATGAAACAAGCTCATCTACAAAAGCAGATAAGTCCACCTAAGATAATCATGAGATAAGTAGTGACAGGAAAAATCAAGTGCCCATCTTGCTTGTTTGAGAAGTGAGGAACTGATTCTACCTCCGCCGGTGGGATGTGTGGGTATGCACCCCCACCATTGAGGTTTCGAGTTCTTTTTGACTTTGGACTTGGGTGCCTTTATTTTAGTTATTGAAATTATATTTAATTCTTCCTATGCATTCTCACTTGCTAGTTCGAGAAAAAACATTTTAGTTGATAATCTTAAGGTTCCATTTTTTGTTCAACCTGTCATCTGTGATCCCATAGTAGGTTGATTGGAAAAATATATACAACTTGTCATTGCTGAAATGATGCCATGCACACCTCCTGTTTTGACTTTCTGCAAAGAAAAATGCTAGGAACATGAACAACTTGTCATCTCTGAAATAAAGGGCTTGTAGTATCATAGTACTCCCTCCGTTTCGAAATGTTTGACGCCGTTGACTTTTTAGTACATGTTTGACCGTTCGTCTTATTCAAAAAATTTAAGTAATTACTAATTCTTTTCCTATCATTTGATTCATTATTAAATATATTTTTATGTAGGCATATAATTTTACATATTTTACAAAAGTTTTGGAATAAGACGAACGGTTAAACATGTGCTAAAAAGTCAACGGTGTCAAACATTTCGAAACGGAGGGAGTACTAAAGTTCATAACACTATAGCAGCTTAAATGCGCCATAAGAGTTCCCATACCCGATTTTGATTAAATGAAATGCTAGTCCATAGAGCACTTGTCAGGTTATGAAATGCTTAAATGGAGCAAGACTACATAATCTTGTACTACTACACACTCTATCTCAAAATAAATCAACCACTAGCTACGAATCCATCTCAAAATAAATCAACTATAAAGCTATGTTTAAGTTTATAGTTAGGATTTTTTTGTTTCACTTTGGAACGAAGGGTACAAGATCCACTGACGTGGAGGCTTCTATGTCAAAGGATGTCCAACTCCGGATCATTGTTCGTAGCACATCTGATGGGAGAAATCGTTTCAGTCCGTTCTCCAATCTCCATTATCAGCCTACAAGCCCAATGAGTATGCTACTCAGTTCGGTCCATTCACAGCCGCCGCCGCCGCGACCGGCGAGGGCAGGGGCGATGTTTCCGCCTACCTCGGTGCTTGTGGATGCCGCCTGCGAGGTTGGACAACCGCGCCACACTCGTCGCTTTTCATCGTGGTCAGCAAGAAACTGGAGTTCCCGTAGTCGTCATCGACAACGAGCTACACGGTAGGGGAATGAATCGACGGCAGCAACACCACCACCGCGAGGTCGAAGGGCAGCAGCACACACGGCGCGCAACACTTCAGCCTCGCTGTCCTGCTTCATGTCCAAGCGTGCCGCCAAGTGAGATGCATGCGCGACCCACGCATGCGGTGGACGAGAGCACCCTCCAGTCCTCCACGCCTGCTTCGTCCCTGCCGTCGAGCTCCCTGATAAAAAAAAAGTCTCATCTTTTGCACAAGAGCCACGGAGTCCCCTAGGTACGCACAGTTGCACATACACAACATTGCCAACCAATTCGAAGCTCGATCAAACCTGCAACATTCTCCATCTCTGGAATCCAGTTCGCCCTTGCCTGCGGTGGCACCGCCACCGTGTCCCCCCCGCACGCGGCCATGCGGGTGACATCGACACTGACGCCCTCCACCAGCGAGAGATGAACACAGGTCGAGCGGCGGCTTTGGCGGCTGGACTTCCCCGGCGCCGCCGGACCTCCGGCGGTTGTGAATGGGTAGAAGCCGAGCATGTTATAGCTGTACGTTGCACTTCTGGAATGTCGGATGCGCTACGAATGGCGATCCGGAGTTAGACGTCCCTCTGACATAGAAGCCTCTACGTCAAAGGATCTCCTTCCCGGAAGGAGGGAGTACAGTTATAAGATCATTCGGCCATTCGTCCGTCAGAAGGTCAGGTGAGGTACAAGGACAGTGCGTTTGTCTTGTTATGAGTTAAAGCTTCCGGCTGTTTGATCTCTAATTACCAAATCACCGTGCTGATTTTTTTCACCATAGTGGAACAAATTGTCAAATTGAGTATTTGAGTTGTTTCTACGATTGTCATGTGCGTTATGGTTCTCACTCACTGAAATTCATCTCAGATAAACAAAAGGAATAAGTCCATTTTACCTCCCTCATCTCTTTGCGCTTGCGTGAATAACATCCCTCAACCGGAAAACCGGGTATAACGCTTCCTTCTTCTCTAAAAATCAGAGCAAATCACCTCCCTCGGTGGTTTCGGAGGCGGTTTTGTCCTACGTGGCACTTACGTGGCGGTTGACTTCCCATGTGGCATCGACGTAGCGCTTACGTGGCACTAAAATAAAACAAACCTAAATGGGACCCACATGTCAGTGAGTAAAACAATAAAAATAAATGAACTCGGCGGCGAGCGAGATGGAGAGAGCTCGGCGGCAGCAGGATGGCGGGGCAACGTGTAGGAACATCGGCGGGATCACAGAGCGGCGGGAGCTCGACGGGAGCGATAGAACAGCGGGAGCGACGGGGCAGCGGGAGCTCGGCGGGAGCGGCGGGACAGGCGGGGCAGCGGGAGCGGCAGGACGGCGAGAGTGGCGGGGTGGCAGGATCTCGGAAGAGCGGCGGGAGCTCGGCGGGAGCGGCAGGACAGCCGTGACGGCTGCTGCTGCTCGGCAGCGACGTTGCCGACAACCTTGCTGGCATGGAAGGAGGAGCTTGTCAGCCGGCCACGACGCGTGTGGGGAGGAGATTGTCGGCCGGCTGCACGCGGGTCCTGTGGTGACGCCGCCCCTTCCCCTTTCCTCAACAAGCCCGGTGTAAGTTCAAGTGCCTTAATTTGGTTTTGGTGATTAATGACAAATCTAATTATATGAGACTAATATTTTTATGAGTCTTTCTTTGACTAGTCTTATTTGGATATGAAAGTAAAAATGATGGGAGGTATGTATTAAACTTCACATATTCTAACTTGGTCTCTCTTGTGGATCCAAAATATAATGTGAGCTCCCTCATTGATCTTGATTGATTATGTGCATATGCATTCCTTCATATCCATATGTATACACATCTTGAGGGGGAGCTTATTCTATATTTTGTTCATTATAAGATCTCTATCTTGATTTGAAATTATCTTTCATCTCATCTCTTTGTATTGTTTATATCGGATTATTATCTATCACAAAAGAGAGAAAAGATTGAAAGATCTTGGATTAAGCAATTTGTGTAATTGTT